>NC_090931.1:447141259-447766259 GCF_040938575.1 Ambystoma mexicanum
TATGCCTCCATGTTGTCCTTGATTTTTAGACTCTCGTCCTCGAGACAGTTTTCTCTGGCACAATCATGCAAGTCAGCCAGACCTTGCGCGAGGGGACTATTCTTGTTTTGGCCATATCTGACCTCCACAGGAAAGCCTTGCATTGACAGAATCCAGGAAGTAATTCGGCAATTACTCACATTTCCGGCCTGGATTCTGTCACTTTGGAGATATTGCAGAGACTGGTTTGGAGTCTCCACTATGATGTGTTCCCCCTGGATAAACGGGCGGTAATTCTTCAATGCCCACACCATTTCCAGGAGTGCCTTCTCACAGTCGTTGAATTTTTTCCTCCACAGAGGATAAAGTTTTACTCGCATAGTAGATGACTTTATTGACCTTGTCATGCTTTTGGCATAATACTGCAGTCAAGCATGTATTAGAGAACCCTATCTCCAAGAAGAACTCCTTGTTTTTGACAGGGTAAGATAGGCAAGGTGCTTGTGAGAGGCTTCTTTTGAGTTGTCTTACTGCCTCGGCTTATTTTGGACCCCATTCCCACTTGACCCACCCCCCCTTCAAAAGATGAATCAGGGGTCTTGTGATCTCTGCGTAGTCCTCAATGAACTTTCTGCTGTAATTAGTCAGTCCAAGGAGGCTCCTTAGTTCCTGCAGAGTTGTGGGGTCTTTTAATTTCTGGAGTGCTTCCACTTTCTTTTCCTGGGGACAGAGACCCTGAAGAGTAGTCTCATGCCCCAAGAAATTGACACGGGTTCTACACCACTGTGCCTTTTGAAAGGAATGGTTTGCTCCGGTGGCCCTCAACTGTGTCAGAACATAACGTATCTCCGCTATGTGTTCCTCCACAGTTGAGCTTTTTATAAGGACATCATCTACATAGGCCAGGTTACCCCTTTCACCGAGGTCGGGCATGGCCTTATGTAGGAAAATGTTGAACTCCTTGCCGGAGTTGATGTATCCGAAGGGTGTCCGGGTCCATGTGTACTGCTGGCCCCCCAAAGGTAAAGGCCAGCTTGTATTGGTCCTCACTACTGACAGGTACAGTCCAGTATCCATTGGTCAGGTCTATTGCAGTGAATACCCGTGACCCCTGGATCTGGGCCAGCCCTTGGTCAATGCAGGGAAGAAGCCATCGGGAAGTATGGACCCATTTGTTGAGCTCCCTAAGGTCGGCGCAGAGTCTCCACTGGCCGTTTGGCTTCACTATCCCCAGCACCGGATTATTGAATGTGATGTGGACTGGACGGATTATCCCACGGGACTCAAGGAACTTAATTATTTCAGTAAGGGACTCCATTGATGCGAGAGGCAAGCAATATTACTTCACAAACACTGGAGTCATGCCAGGGTCCGTGGGAATTGTTGTTGTATGGATGTCGGTGCGACCACAGTCATATGAGTCCACCGCAAAGAGATCTTGAAAATCCAAGAAAATTTGTTTCAACTTTTGCTTCTGCTCCCGAGTCTCACAGGCATCAGCTAGGTTGACTCTCTCTTCCACCATCTGCCTGAAGCCTGGAAAGACTTCTGGTTTTGCTATCTCAGTGGCCTCCTCCAGCTGGGTGGAGATGTCCCTGGTCAAGGTGCTGATTTGGACTGGTGGCTTCAGGTGGGGAGGGCAGCCCTCATGGACCTGGAAAATCACCTCATCCCGCCTGAAGTCACAGGTCACATCTTCCTTGCCATAAGGGCAGGAAGTGTACACCAGGAAGTTCCCACCATGCCGGGTAAAGATCCTGTCTGGTGTTGTGTTTTCATCACTGTCACTGTCAAAACAGTCCTTGGGGATTGGTCCTAACAGTTCATTGCCTAAATCTATGGAGAAATGTTGGTCATCAACCGCCATTCCAATAATGGTGCCTGCGGCTAGAGTGATACTCTTTAAGTCGCTGTTATCCACCTCTATTTGAATGGTGTCATGTTCTACATTGACTAGTGGTGTTGGGTTTACCCCCAACACTTGCTGTTGGAGAGAAGCATTTTGATGAATATAGGCATCAGGGTTTTTCAATTTCTGTCCTCTTTTAACTTTCACTTCCAGGGAGAATTGTCGGGTCCTTTCTGGGATTGTAACTTCCTCTCCAATCTGAATTTCAACTGCATAAGGCAGCAGTTGAGCTGACCTAAATGCTTTCTCTGGGTCATCGAAGCCCATGGGATTATCCGCTAATCAGGACCAAGCTTTGAAGTTTATTAGGTCCAAACTAATGGCAAAGCGATTGTGAATGTCACTGCCTAAGTAAAAGGCGGCAGTAACGTCTCGCACGACCCAACAATTATGGACTATGCTCTTGTTGCCTATGGAGATTTTGAGCATACACCTGCTTAGCAAGAGATGTTTGGAATTGGGTGTTTCCAGATCCATTTCCCATTTGTCTATGAGTCCAAACGTGGGAATGGCTGGATCTTTTGGGAGTTGGCGGAACATGGCTTCGCTGATGAAGCTCTTACCGTTGTTCACACACACTCAGGCGAGAACAGAGTCCTTCCCTTCATTTAACTGAACAGGATGAACAACTGCTCTTTAATTTGCTGAATAAAAGCCAGGCTCTGAGCTGATTTCACATCTTTCTGAACTATAGGAGTGGGAATGTCTGATTGTAGATTGGTAAAGAATTTCAGAGTGTTTCCTTCCACTGTGGAATGCCACCTTAAACTGGAAGGAAGGTTGAATTTCAGAAATAGAGAGGACCCCCCATCACTAGTTTGTTGTCCTACTGCTATTACTGTCACGTCTGGAATTTGATTGAAAGAAGTGAAATTCTACTTGGTCAGATTTTTGTTGAACCATGTGGCAGGTGCCGTTTAAACTAACATGGTTGACACTCTGTTTTAATTTTATTGGTAGGCTAGTCTGGGTCCAGAGGACCTTGTTTACACAGTCTATAAGGGGTGACAGCCTTTGTAGGAGGTAATTCCCTAGTAAACAAGGGGTGCCCTCTGGAGTCACAACTATGACCGGGTGCTTCACCTTGTGTCACCCAATTTTAATGTCCAAATCCGCAGTCCCCTCGACGGGAATTTCCTTCCCGTCAAAGTTCTGAAGTTGTCCAGGAAGAGAGGCGAGAGGAATTTGGTATTTCCCCCCCCTTCCTGAATTCAGTTTATCAAAGGCCTTTCTGGACAGAAGGGTACCTTGGGATCCAGTGTCCACCAGTGCCAAAATTGTACCCTGCCCCTATATTTGTACCGGGGCATAGTATCTTCCCTCCTTCTCCGCAAGGGGGCACAGATAATGCACATTTTTGGACAACTGGTGGGTTAATTTTCTAGTTTTGGACATGGAGAGAGAAGAGATTTGGGCAGAATTATCTTGGGAGTCTTGGGAATCTAAAAGAAAAAGGTGGCAACTAGAGATGGGAGAAGTTTTGAGTTCCCCTGGTTCTGGGCCGCCCCCGCTTTTTGGAGGCAGTCATCAGGATGGGTTTGAACCAGGGGATTTTTAGGCTGTTGGTTCTGGGATTGGATGATGGGCGGCGCTAGCTCAGTCCCCACATCTACCCAGTCTGGATTTGAAACCTTTGGGACCCATTTTTCTTTGGGAGGAGTTCCCCCATCTCTGAAGGAGAAGATCCTTTTCCCAGGATCCTCTGAGGATCCCTCTCCTTCAAATTTGAAGACTTGTACCTCCTCTTCAAAATGGGTCTCTTTGGGTTCTTTGTTTCTCCTACCCCCTCTCTGCCCCTTGGGTGGCAGACTTTCAGGGACAGGAGATTTTGGTTCCGGTTCCTGGGTTTCCAGGGGCTTTTTACAAGTGGGGACGGAAGCTTCCCCCAAGGCTTTACACCCCCCCTTCCCCTTCTGCCTCCTCCCTGGGAACTGGTGGGTTGTCGGGGTGCTGCCCCCATTATTGTTCTGGAGCACCAGGACTGGAGTTTGAGGCATTCTGTGCCGGCATGTTCATCCGAGGGTTCTGCTGAGCCCTCAGAATGCGACCCAGATCCTGTGCCATGTTTTGGACCTGGCGCTCTAGCTGTGATACCTGCTCAGGCTGATGCAGGGTTCTCATTTCTCCCTTGGGCTGATCCCAGCAAGGGTGGCTATCCCTTCTCTGATAATACCCCAGGTTTGGAAGATTTGGGTACCCCTCCACCCTTGGCCTCCCCTCTCCCGGATTAGGTTATCTGGGCTCAGGAAAGTGGGGAAAGAAGGATGGATTGTTCTGGGGTTGGAAATTTTGTGGATACCTGGGGAAAAAGTTCTGTCCAGGATTTCGGGAATTCCTGCCCTCCTGGGGGAAGTGAGGAGGGAAGTTCCCTGGGTTAGGTGCTGTTTGGCTGGATCCCCCCCTTGGGCTGGAGAAGTCCACACATAACCCAGGATGGGTCTATTCCCCTTGTAGCGGGGACTTACATAGTCAGGGGAGTAAGGGATCCCATTTGTGGGACTACCTCCTTGGCTCCCTTTCTGTGACTGGCCCGAGGGCCTTCTAGGCTTGGGATTATTCTGCTGTGCAGGCGGGTTTTTAGGCCCCCCATCTCCAAATCCAAAATGGGGGCAACCTTCACCTCTGCCACCTTAGCAGCAGCAGGGGTGTTGGTTGGTTTGGGGCTTTTAGCATTATTTTTGTTTTCTATGGGCTTTTGTACCTCATAGATTCGGGTGGCCTGTTCAATGACCCAGTTTAGTGATTTTTTCTCATGAAAATCTCTCACTAGCTGGGTCATGATGTACTTTGGTAGAGCGTGGAAAAAAGTATTGACAAATTCTTTGCTGTCCGTGCGCACCCTTCTGGTAGTCTGCGCAACGGCACGCTTTAATTCCTGCACAAATTCTTGTGGGGCCTGATCCTCCCCACATTGCAAGTTGTGGGCTACCTTGCGAGCCTCCTGGGGATTTCTATGTACCGAAAAATGCTTCAAGATGGCCGCCCTATAGGTGGACCATCTAGAATGATTTTGGTCCTCCAGCCCCGCAGAGAAACTGGAGTATTCTGGTGAGAAGGTCCATTTCACATACTGAATGCATCTACTGCTGTCTTTCAAATGGAAAGTTTCCATCATCTGCTCAAAGAGCTCTAAGTGCTCCCAAACAGAATATTTGGTGTTCTTATGATAAGGCGTATTGACGCTCCTTATTGCCTTGATTTGTTTTAAGGGGTCCTTAAGCAAGGCCCTTTTTGCCTCATTGGCCTTCTTGGTTCGGTCACCCTGGTCCAATCCTCCTCTGACTCAGAGGCACTGCTCTGAGAGGTACCCGTCTGGTCCTCTAGGTTCTCCCGGATTCTTTGAGCCTGGGAATGGCTGGCAGAATGTGGGGACCTAGTCTCATGTGTCCTGCGGCGCTCAGAGGAGTCTTCTGATTCCTCCGTGCTCCCAGGATTTGATGGGTACCCCCCAACTGTCCTAGCTAGGTAGAGTCTTTTAGGATGCCCTTAGCGGGCCTACCCTCATGGGGTTCCCCACTAAACTTCACAGTACTTGGGTACCCATACCCAGATGCCCGCCCATCCATTCCTGGAGGTACTGGTCTATGAGCCCCATACTTCTGATTGGTTTGAAATCTGCCATCCCCGTGGCCCTGGGCTCATGTGCACCAGTGGACATGGGGTGGCAGAGTCCAGGGACTAGGAGAGATGAAGGCCTCTGGTACTAGGGTTCCTAAGGTTATGCTCAGGTGTTTCCCTTTCCCAGCGAACCTCATCTCTATCAGCCCCTTCTCCCTGTTGCCATGCAAGAACCTGAGCTTTCTGTTCCTCAATTAAAGCCTTACTAGTCTCTATCAGTCTCTTTTGCATGGCTACCTGCTTGTGGAGTCTGTCATTGTTCTCAGAGAGAGGCTCATTTTCTCTCTGTGCTTCCTGGGTTGTTTTTGAGTACTGGGCCAGTCTTTGTTTCAGGAGGGTTACCTCCTGAGTCCTGTCCAGACTGGCCTGTTCCTCCCTTGCCGGAGCATCTTCCACCCTCTTGGTGTGCTCTAACAATCTTTCATGCTCTTTTTGGAGGTCACCCAGTCCCTGAAGGGCCAGGTGATTTTCTTCTACTTTCCCTTTTAAGTGACAGACTTCCTGGCCTAAGGTGTCCCTTTCCTGAGCAAGAGCCTGCCTCTGTGCTGCCAGGTCGTCCCTCTGTCTTTGAAGTGCACCAGCTTTCTGGTGCTCTTCATCAAATTCTGCCTGGGTATCCAGGCAATTTATTGCTTTCCTCTTTCTTTCTGTCTAGTTGGATTTGCAGGGTGGCTACCTGCTCTGTGCATGCCTGTTAAAGTTTATTTGTTGCTCCAGCTTTTTCTGGCTCTGCTGTAGGGAGTCCAAACTTTCTTGGTACTCCTTCTGCAAGGCCAGTATTCTGGTATCCTGTTCTGCCTTTTCCTGTTGCAGGATACCCATGTCCTCTTTTATTTTGACTATATACTGCCTGCTTTCATTTTCAGACTCCTGGCTCCTCTGCAGCCTCTGCTCAGAAGAGTCCAGATCAATCTGGGCCTTTTCTAATGCCATCTGTTGCCTACTTGCCAGATCTTGTCCTTCAGCATATTTATCCTGTATGGCTCCAATAGATAAATATAGATATGCCGCTATCTTGGCAATCTTATTTTGCTCATCCTTGGCCTTAGGGGCCATATATAGTTTTCACTCAGGGCCACATGTAAGGGACCCTGGTCTTTCCAGATAACTAACCCTGTTGCAGTGATCTGTTGCGTGATTGCCTGCAACCACACATTCTGATCCTGCTCTGTCCATTCACCTCTCACAAATAACTTATGCAAAAGGTGTTCTCTAGCCATGTTGATGTCTACCAATATCGCCATTTTGGAAATATTAATTTCCTTCCTGACTTGCAGAAGTTTATTTTATCTTTGCAAAACAGACCGTTTCCTTAGAGCGTTTCCTTTTGAGGGGTGCTTTTACAGTGTTACACAGCGTGGCAGCCCAACAGGATTTATGTATCCTGTCAGTTAACACACTGTATTAAGTTGCACAAGTGGTAGCTCTAATCCAGAAATCCCGTGACGAGCCCCCAATCTGTAAGTGGTTTCAATCCAGCAATACACCTAAGTCAATGCCTAGTGTGTGATGATATGATATGATATGGCATTTGTAACGCGCCTATACACAAGTGTTTCAAGGCGCGAGATGCACAGCTGAAACCCTTATTTATATATTTTTATGTCTAAAGTTCTTTTATTTCTGGATGGATGATGTACCCTTATATCACGCCCCTCTCTTTAAATCCCCCCGGTCTCACTGAACCAAGAAGAAGGTTGTTTTGCAAAGTTAAAATATTTATTTGATGAATTGAACAATATATATATCACACTTTTATGAATATGAATAATATCTAAATATCACACTTATCAATATTTCTACAATGATCAGCAATGGGTAATATTACAATAATCAACAATCTCTTTAATCAATTAGGAGTATGGATAAGAAGAAGAATGTAGCAGAGAATAAACTTTGTGTGGGTTCAATGAAATGCAATGATATGAAATTAATGCAACACAGAAATGAAACTTTATATGAATTCAAAGACAATGTAATCACTCTTTCCCCATGTTACTCAATCCCCCCTAATATGCAGTATGAGAGAGATGGAATGAGGGCACACAGGTTTCAGGAATGACAATCAACAATTGAAGTTTTAATCCCGATTCCCCCAGCAAGCTTAGAGAGAACAGGAATGATTTAAAAACAAGTCAAATGCTTTTAAATGTGGTTTGAAATGAATGGGAAAATGCTAAAAATTGATTTTAGTTCGCTAAATAGGACTCAGAACTAGTGAGAGCCGCTTTGAATAGGTTAGGGTAAACACTAGCAATGATTGTTGAATGATTAGCAGATGGAAAATGAAATTCAGAAGTTGAAAGCAAGAAATAGCTGTTTTTACATGTGGTGAAATTGAGAAATGCGATTACAGAAGAACTATAGGGATTCAGAATGCAGTTCTTAGTTAGTTCTAAATTTCGTTCCTAGCATGTACGGTTCAGAAGTTACAGAGGTTTTAGTAAAGGTCGATTTTTCTCAAAATGGGTCAGGATTTTACAAATGGGATTGCGCTTTTGAAGATTTACCAACAAGGATGGATTTATACTAAGAGACTATGAAGATGCAAGATACCCAACAGCGAGCTACCAGAGCAGTGGCACCTCCGCTCTAACTTTTGTCCGCCAGGACACTTGACTTTCTTCAGAAGAATATCAGCGTACAGATGATTATCACTATAATTATCACAGGATTATATGGATGGGAGAAGGATACAGGATAGACACAAGAGATTCTACAATTCAGTTATGGATATGGTGGAATGGGTTGGATTGGATTACTTAATACTCAGAGGTTGGTTATGGACAGTTCTACGCTAAATACTCACAATATGGTTTGGAATGGGCCCGTCAGAGATCTGGTCAAAGGTTTTGGCTGAAATTCACTCGCCACCGGACAGGTCTCAGGCACCTGGTTCTGCTCTCAGCAAGGCACTCTGGTCTGCACGGCCTCTTGCACTGGATCTGATGTCTTCTGGGTTACAGCTCTGCTCTACTGATCTGGATCTCAGGGTTCTAGCAAGGGTTCTTAGCCAGAAGCAGCCAAAAAAGCACAGCCAGGCTGTTGAATTGGTTAGGCCCCGTGGAGGTTTAGGGGTTAAAATCAGGTTGCAAGATTTCAAAGGCCCGCTGAGAAGGGTTTAGCTTTTTGGATTGGGCATCTGCTTCAGGGTTCTGGAGTCTGGATCTGGGTTCTGGAGTCTGGATATGGGTTCTTCCTGCAGAGCGCTTCACCGGTAGATTAGTGATGAGTGAATGTGTGTGTGTTTTGTCTGTCCTCAGCAGTCCCTATTTATATATTTTCCAAGGGGTGGGGAGGCTGATTATACCATGCCCAACCCTCTAAGAATCTGATAGGTCAGAGAATTCCCTCTCCCCTGATTTGAGAAGGGAACAGTGTGTCATGATGTGTCATCATGTGTCAGAGTGACACTGTGTTTATGGTCCAGAGAAAAATCCTCCCCTTTCTTTCTACCCAGAAAATCTATTTTTCCTAAAAAAACATCTTTCCAATATCCCCAACTGGTTAATAAGACATATTTACTTTTTTTTTTTAAATTTATTGCACCAAATTAGTTTCCAAAAAAAAACTTTAAATGCATATTAAAAAAAAGAGGAGAAAAACTAATCAAAATGTTTCAACTCTATAGGGGAGGAAATAAAAAACCAGAAAGGAGTAAGAAAAACAAGTGATAGAAGACAGAAGGAGAAGGCACAGTGTTTGAATTTATAACAATGAATTCCCCAAGTCCGAGCTGGTGTCCAAAGTTAAAAAAAATCTCTCTTACAAAATTCAACAGTGCCAAAGTCAAGGATACCTCCCCCCCATCTTAAAATAGACCACCTCTCGTGAGGGGATTTGAATTTGAGGTTCTCGAGGTGTTTGCCCAGCCATTTTTCTCTCGAAGCTGACAATGGGGCACATCTCATTACCAAGTGCTGCAAAGTTTCATCCTCTTGTCCACAACGACGACATAGCAGTGGCCGAACTTCCCTTTTTTGATCCTTCTTCCTGTCACTTCCCTTGTTGGGTAGAGGTTCAAACAAAATCTCTAAAATGTATGCCTTTCTAATTGAGAAGGAAATTTATCAAGGTATGGAAGGACTGTGCCTTTACTATAATGTTCATCCAGGCCCATCGATATTGACTTGAATGCCCTAAGTTTGTCCTGGGTGACTATCCAGTCCCAGTCAAGAGGTTTGTTCTTGACCCTCGACGGATTTTCCAATAACCTGGCTTCAGTTTGGGAAATGTAATCCAAGATACCTTTACATGTGTTGTGCCATGCGTTTAAAACTGGGATCTGTTTATTGGTCAGGGCTTCATTTAAGATCATAAAACCACTTCTTTCAGGTGGGACAAGGCATTTGCTATGTAGATTCAGAGATTTCCAAACAATGGCAATGTAGAGGGAGGTTAACCCCAGTTCTTTCCTCACGCATTCAATGGGTAGAGATGATGGAAGACCCATCACTCTTTTCCAGAAACAACCCTCCAGGAGACGCCAAACCTCTGGGGCCAGAAAAAAATTTGCCTCAGCAGCGTAGGTCAGAATCAGAGATACTTTTAATTTTTAAAAGTCAATCAATGGGCGAAGTGAGAAGGAACAGTAGTGTTGTTTAAATAAAAGTGCTTGTGATGCCAGGTTCTTGACTTTATTTCTTAGCCTAGCAACGCCCGGACCATCACAAATACTATTGTTCAGAGTGATACCAAGGTAGCCCATAGACGAGATGACTTCCCCTGATAAATACCACATCGTTTTCCTGATGTTATTAGGTGTTCATAGTGCCAGAATTATTTTTTTGGATTAATTCTTAGACCATTGTCCTTGACATACAGTTCCAGTGCTTTTAACTGTTGCTGAAGGCCTATCACTGTTTGGTCTAGCAAAAGGAGATCATCAGCAAATAATAACCTGCCCACCGAGGTCCCTGCAATCCTCGGCGGGAAGCTTCTTGTTGCTTTAAATGCTTCATGCAGATCAGGAATAAATAAGCAGAATACAGCAGGCGCCAAACGGCACCCCTGTTTCAGCCCATTTTGAGAGGGGACGTTCGAGAGGGTTCCTTCTCTGTCCAGTCTAATTCTAATTGTTGTTCCACTGTGTAATGCCTCCAGAGGTTCCCTCAGATTGTCTGGACAGCCCCATTTTCTCAGTTTATTCCACAGTAAAGATCTGTCGACCGAATCAAATGCCTGTTCAAGGTCGATCGACGCAATGTAGATGTTTTTATATTTCTTTTCCTTGACGATACATTTTAGCGTATTGATAATAAGGACATTCAGTGCAGTTCCAATACCCTTACGAAACCCCGACTGCCAAGGATCTTGATGATGTGCCAGCCAACTCCAGTTGTTCAGATGTCTCAGGATTATAGCGGCGTATATTTTTCCCACAACATCCAAGAGGGCGATTGGTCTATAGTTGCCTGGGTCCGACCTATCGCCCCTCTTGAAAATGGGGACAATGATAGAGTTCATCCAGGAGTGGGGTATCCTTTTGAAACTCCTTATAGCATTGAACAGGTTTGCCATGAACTGACCCCAATTCTCCGGGTCTCTCTTGAGGATGTCGTTTGTGAGGCCATCAGGCCCAGCTGCCCTAGAAGAATTTGATTTGTTAATGAGGTCAATGATGTCCTGTTTATCAAATTTGAGATCCCAAGGTTTATTCGAGGGTTGATGATTTAGTATAACACGGGGTTTACCTGTGGAATAGAGTTTGTGACAGTGATCTTCCCAGGCCATCGCTGAAATAGAATTTACAATTTTCGAGTCAATGGGAGAACAGGTGTGGTTAATTAGTTTCCATATACCGGAGATGTTCCTAGTGGTCTCTAATTTTAACATCTTCTTGCTATCTTGTTGCAGTAGCTGATGTTTGTGTTGGATGAGCCAGTTTCTGTAGTTGTTTCTATTCTTTTTATATATAGCTAAGTCGCCTGGCGTGTTCGATTTTTTCAAAGGCCTCCTGGCCCTCCCGACAACCTTTTTTTTACCTGCTATTTGTGCATCATAGGCGTGCCTGTAAGTCGAAGAACCTCCATTGTGTGTGTCCTTCGTACGAAAAACCACCAGCACGTCAGTGTATTCAATCAAGTGTGGACTTGAATCATTGTCTTCCAGTTTTAACCTTGTTAGGGGTCCAGTGCTGACCCCATGTCTTTCCTCTTGATTCGGAGTCTATTACCGCCCGGGGCCAGTTCAAGATAGTGCTCCGGTAGATGTTTATCTGGTGCAGCAGCATTTGTGACCCAGTCCTCGCTTACACGTTCCAAAATATTGTGGACACTCTGGGTAGATGGAACCACTGTCAAGCAGTGTGGCTTCCCCAACAGTCCTTCTGTTACGAAGATGTAGTCCAACGTGCTTGCTTGATTTGCACGTTTCCAAGTAGTTGCTGCTGGTTTGTCACCCCGCAGACTACCATTTACCATATGGATGTTCCTTCGTAGAAGCTCTTTTCAAAGTCCACTCCTCTTGTGATGTTTTTCAAAGCAATCAAGCGCACAAACTCTAATTTGCATCCTTTTTTATCGAAACATTCCATGTTGAGGTCCCCACAGAGGAGGACCTCCAAGTTTAGGCACAGGATCCTTGCATTGTCAATTGCTTTTAAAAGCACTTCCTTGAAGGTGTCATCTTGCCTAACATTCGGTCACCAGTATACATTGCATATAAGCAACTTCTGTTCCGATGGAGCCTCCTGCTCTTGTGTGAGTAATTGAACTGTTATCAGTTGAATCCATGGATTTAGATTTGTAGCTGAGTGCACCGTTAGGCCACTGGATCTTTTAAATGCCCAATAAGAGACCTGAACAAGGTCTCCCTTTGGGGCCCTTTAGGGCTGGGTTTATGTACAGTTCAAACCTGTCTAACACTGGAAGGTCACGCAGCCATGTCTCCTGGAGACAGAATAAGTCATATTTAGATAAGTCCAATGCTTGATTTCCAAGTAAATGAGAAAACCCCCTTGAGTTCCAGCTCATAACTTTTTTACCCTTTGATATGGTAAATTTTTGAACACTATCGGGTTCCGACTGGCGTTATGACTTTACTGGCAAAAACCCAGCCAGCCAGCTCCAATCCTCCGGGCTGCCTAAGGTGTTCACCTCTGATTTTTGCAAGAAAGAACGTGTTGAGCCCCTACCAACATCAACCTGTATGTCCTCCTTGCCCCTTGTTACTACAGGCACCTCACAGCCGTGTTTGAGTCCAGATGGTCGCTTTTGGGGTCGTCCAACAGGCAGTACTCCATAAGACATATTTACATTACAGATTAACTAAAGTACGTTTCTGTCAAAACCTCATCTTCCTACGAGTTTTGGTTCACAAATGACAGTTTTTCGCGCTTTTGGGCAGTTACTCAGTGTCATATTCTTAACATAATCACAATAGCTAGAATATGCACATTTTCGTGGTTCAGTCTCTGAATATCACACAGATTCCAGATTAGTTTTAAACTGTGAGCAAACTTTTCATTTTAATAAACTCTAAATTCCATATTTTTATCAGTTCAATAGAATTTGCTATAAGTCTTTTTCTCAAACATATTTTCTTTGCTTTCTGAATCCACAAAACGGTGTGTCTCCACCTCCAAGGTCTTGGCTGGGCCAGAGAGTCACATGGGCTTGTCTTCCTGGGCAGTTGGTTTCAGTTCACACCTGAATTAGCATTTTCTTTCAGTTCAAGAAGCCCATTGTCTCTTTACCAGAGCAGCAGAGCAAGTCTCCTCCTCTTCTCATTAGCATCCAAATGAGATATCCTCTCCTTTTGGTGGGAAGGAAAAGGGAGGTGTGTTCTCAGTGGGGGGAAAACCTCTTTGAAGTTTTAGCTGAATCAGGTTACCTTACAGTAAATTGTGACATTGTTCCTTGTTAAAATTAAAGTTACAATTTTTACAATAAGCAAACATATCTTCAATTCCAGTCTTTTTTCAACATGAAAATGAATAGTGGCAACCTATATTGCATTTGATTGAAGTCTCTTCTTTCCCCACATTTAGATTTTGAGACACAAGTTTAACGTGACAGGTTTAGAGATCGCCAGCTCCTGACACATTATTGCGCCTATTTTCAACATATTTTCCCAAGCAAGCATCTTTAAATGTGGATTTTCTTCTGATAAATGTACTTCTGCTGACCTTATATTTATGTGGATACTTGAAGTAGAATAATGTTTAACATCCAACAAGGAGGTTGGATGTTTTGTGTGGTTTGTGAACCATGATTTTTGCAAATTTGACAACCAAGAAAAAGGGATTTCCAAACAGCTCTGTGTTTCTTTTGCAATCAGCATTACTTTTTCAAGTAGTTTCAGGCTACTCTGCAGGTAGCCCAATGTTAGGTTTTGGCAGTGGTCTCCTGTGTTACCACTGACATAGGCAACAGTGGATTGGTGGCCTATTTTTCAGGTTTTTCCTGTACACTTCTGGGTGATTTTAGCATGCATAATGCTTTCCAGGGGCCATTCTGATGTTCCTGATGCATGCAGCGCACAGTAATGTTGCAAGGCCTGGACTAGTGGGTTAAAACATTCCACAACCCTTCCTCCCGCAAACTCCCCTGAGCACCGCCTCACTGTGCCTGAAAACACCAACTCAGAATGCCCAGCAACATCATCCTCCCAGAGACAGCACCTACTTAGTAGAGGTACACCCAACACCCTTCCTCCTGCACCTTCATCTGCAGCCCAAAACTCCTCTGAGCACCTTGCGGTGCCCGAAAACACCTGCTCTGGATGCCCCAATTCCACCTGGGAACCGCCAGATGCAAGTCGGAGGATACTCTCATGCAAGTGTACCAAATGCCCTACAAGGCAGCCTGCCCTTCATGCCCAATAGTGTTTTGCAACATCCCACAGTCGGCACCTACCTAGCAGAGGTACGACCTACACCCTTCCTCCCACATCGGTTCCTGCAGCCCCAAACTCCACTGAGCACCGCCTCACTGTGCCTGAAAATTCCCGCTCAGAATGCCCTGCAACATCGTCCTCCCACAGCCAGCACCAACTTAGCAGAGTTTACACCCAACACCCTTCCTCCCGCACCTTGATCTGCAGCCCAAACTCCCCAGAGCACCTCACAGTGCCTGAAAACGCCCACTCTGGGTGCCCTGCAACAATATACCCCCACAGCCAGCACCTATCTAGCGGAAGTACGTCCAACACCCTTTCCTCCGGCACCTTCTTACACAGTCCCAGCCCCTGAGTAGCACCTCATGGAGCCTCAACATGGTCTTACCTGACAACACAACCACTGCTCTTTGGCAACGCTCACTTCAATCATTAGGGATCATTGCCCATATGACACCTAACAGAGCACCATCAATGTCCTCCCTGCCTTTCCGATCCACACTCTTCACCACGCAGGTTTTCCACATACCCTTGTCCCCCCCTACGCATTTCCTTCATGCTGGCGCCAGATGGTTGGGCCCTAGGAAGGCCGACACTCATCCCCATGACACATTGCCTAACCACCATGCTCCTGAACAAGCACTACCGGATGACAAAAACAACATTGCAACCACTTGCCCCCTCGCCCCAGTGAACTGCTGGCCTGTGCATCAGAGAATTAATTCCAAAGCTCCCACCCCTTTGCTGAGAGAACCTACCACTGATCTCACTATCAACATATGCCTCAACACAGAAACCCACATTCACCACGCCACACACAGGCAACACCCGACTTGCTCATCTCTCAAGTCGCACTTATACCCCTGTCACCACTTACCTAGCCAACCCATGGGACCTTCAGACCCATAACTCCTTCCTACATTATCGCAGGACACAATCAATGCCACCTTCCCGATTTCACACCATCACATATCATACAAAATGCCACCAACCTCAACCCATCCACCGCCTATCCACCTTCCTTGACACTCGCTTACATCCTGATCAACGCTAGGTCCATTGTCACCCATGCAGTGGACATTCATGACCGAATCACATCCAACAACACTGACATCATCGCCATCACTGAAATCCTGGCTCACTCCTACATCTGGCCCTGCCCTATCCATCACAGTACCATCCGGATATACTATTACCTGAGAAGACAGACCCACAGGCAAAGGAGGAGGAGTCGCCTTCGTTCACAAAACCGCTCTGGCCCTCCGACCTATAACCCCCCTTCCTCTATACCACACTGCGAAATCATCTCAGCCAAACTAACCTGTTCACCTAACTCCACCATCGCACTTCAGCTTGTCTACTGGGCATCAGGTTCTCTAGCCTCATTTGAAGAGGACCTTGCCCATCTCCCCTCGACCAACTTAAAACCATCCACTCAGCTGACCATCCTAGGTGATCTCAATCTAGGGTACAATGACCCCAGAGACTCAAAAGCTGCATCCCTTACCATAACCATGACTGCCTTTGGATGAACCCAACTTGTCAAAGACCTGTCCCACATACATGACCAAACACTTTATTGGATTCTCGACCATAACATCTCCACTCACCTTGCCCCTGGACTGGCCACCATTGCATTAGCTTCTCTATCCCTATCCCTCTGAGCTGCCAAGAAAGGCCTGGGCCGCTGCCCCCACCATAGCTCGCAGCTCCCACAATCTGACAAAAGAGCACCTACTCCCATTGTTTTCCTCCCACAGACCCAAAAACCTAGACACCAAGGCACTTGTTGTTCACTACAACACTATGCTTACCAAAGCTGTCAAGACCCTCGCCCCACTCAAGCATAGGAACTCCTGGTTCACAGCTGAACTAGAATCTCTACGTGCAATAAAACGGGCCGTGGAACGCTCCTGGCAGAAAATCTCCCCAAGCCAAAACAAAGCACGATTCACAGAGGCAGCAGAAGCTTACAAAAAAAAGCTCTACAAATCTAAAGCCACTACCTAAAACACAAGAATTACTGAATCTGCTTAAAACAACTGAGAATTGTTCTCCAGCCTAAGAGAATTAGAATCCCCCATCACTCCTCACTCTAACGTCATTAAAGACACTACCTGGTGCAACAAAATCCAAGAATCCCTAACAAATAAAGTCACACAACTTCAGGTTAAACTTAAAGCTAAACTGCCAACTACTCTGCGAATGGGTCAGGTCATCCTCAGAACAACCCGACCCCCATCGCCCAATCGTTCAAATTCAGACCGATTTCAGAGCCTGATTTAGCTACCATTATCACAGGCCTCAACCCATCCTGCTGCATGGGTGACATCTGCCCTGCTACTTTAATTAAGGAATGTGCAGACTGTCTGATCCCCCTTATCACCACCACTGTAAACTGTTCATTCAATTCCTGCACCATCCCGACCTGCCTTAAAAAGTCATGGATCACCCCCTCCTCAAGAAGCCTTCATTGGACTCCACTATCCACACCAATTATAGACCAATCACCAAAGTGGCTTTCCTTCAGAAAATCACAGATAAAGTAGCTTATACACAAATCCAAGCCTTCTTGGAAACCTAACATATCCTCATCCCTCGCCAGTCCGGCTTCTGCCCCCGCCATGGGACTGCAATAGCATTCCTTGATTTGAAAAATCAGCTTGACGAGGCCAACGATGCAGGAAATCTTTCTCTCCTTCTCCTTCTGGACTTATCAGCAGCCTTTGAATTAGTCAACCACCAAACCCTCTGTAGCCACCTCACCAAGGTTGTAGGCTTCTCCCCCGAAGCAGCCAACTGGGTTGCTTCCTTCCGTGCAAACAGATCCTCCAGAGTCTTCTCTGACGAAGCCAATATCCTGCTGTGTGCCCCAAAGTTCATGGGTCTCGCCCACTTTGTATAACATTTACACCAAACCATTATTTGACCACGTTGACGATCTGGGTATCACCTTCACTAACTATGCAGACGATACCCAGATACTCATTCCCGCTTCAGGTGATTGTAACCAGGACTCTGAGAGCGTCAACAAAATCTACGAAACAATTCAACATTGGATTGCCAAAAATACTCTATTTGAACGACAAAAAGATGGAGCTCCTCATAGTTGGGACTCCACCCACCTTGGCATGCCTCGACTCAGCATTCGGGTTCTTCACTATTGATGGCCATAAAATTCCAGGTTCACCATATGTAAAGACCCTGGGGCCGTCTACCTTGATGCCTCACTTAGCATGTCATGCCAAATCAGCCACATCACCTCTTCTGCAGCTCCCGCTACCAAACTGATATGAGCAAGCAAACCATTGCTATCATCAGATAACCGCCTCACCATCGCCCAAGTCCTTTTAGGTTCAAAGTTGGAATATTGTAATGCCTTGTGTTGTGGCTCATCTGACAAAATCATAAAATAGCTACAGGTCATACAAAACAATGCCCTCTGGGCAGCACTGGACCTAAGTAAATGTGATCACATCTCTGAAGCTTGGAGATCTGCACACTGGCTCCCCGTCAGAGAGAGGATTATATTCAAAATCCTCTCAACTACGCGTAAATGTCTATACAACAAGGACCCATCTTATCTAACCCAGATAATTACTCCTCAGACTTCATCCAGACCTCTAAGATCCAACCAGAGCCATTGTCTGGTCAAACAATGATTCAGACGCAAAAGAGCCAATGGCTCCAGCTTCCCTACTATGTCAGAAAACCTCTGGAGCAATTTAACCCTACACATACGCTCTGAGCTTTCCCATCTCATTTTCTGGAAGTGCCTAAAGACCCATCTCTTCAATTAATCTTATGAAAATGTACCTAATATGTCTGTAACCAGCGCCTAAATGCCCTCGGGCACTGTGCACTCATACAAATGAAAAATAAATACATTCACTGACAACTCCTTTACAAGCCTCCATCCGAAACAAATGGTCAATGGAGCCACCCACCTAGCTGGACACATACTGGATGGGGTCTTCTGCAGAGATGGATTAATCACTACCGCCTCCCCCTCATACCGGTCATCTCATGCAACCACCATACGTTCCCTTTTACCATCAACATCTCAAGCAACACACCTGCCACAAACCAAGCAACTGCAACCAATAAAAACTGGAAAAAGCTCTGGAAAAGCTAGCACAATTGATGGAATACACCAAACTGGAAACTGACCAGCTGAACATGATGCCGGACACTTTTGCAAACAAACTGTATCACTAAATGACAAGCTCCCTACATAGACGGGTGCCCCTGAAACTTTTCAATCCATCCCAAAAAAAGGATCAGCAAAATGGTTCGCACCTCAATTGAGAGCACTCAAGAAAATAACCCAAAAGTTATAGAAAGGATGCTGAAAACACTACAATCAACCTGACAAAATCAAGTAATAGCAACAGACCCATCTATCCAAAGCAGCCATGTTAAAGGACAAGAAAGCTCACTACACAGAAAGAACTAAACTAAATGAAAATCCCTAACTCATGCCGCAACAAGCCAATGCCTTCCAAAAGGTTATGCAACAACATCGCTGTCATGATTCCTGCCCTCATGTCCCCAGCCCTCCAAGATGTCAGGCTGGAGCCAGGCCACGATCACCTACATGGCCCTCAAGGGCCTCTCCATCCCTCCAAAGACCCACTTGGAGTCAGACTTGGCGCTTGTGGCACCAGACTCACTCACTCCCATAGGATAACATTGGGGATTGGACTTGTAGTGCATTGATGGGGACAAGATGGATGCCCCCACATATTTCGGTTCCCAGAACTGCATGTGCAGTCTAGTCTTTTGGGTGTGGTTCAGCCAAGAGACACCTGGGATACCCAGAGACTATTTAAGCCACACCCAGGCTGAGAAACATGCTTTGCGATTTCTGCACCTGCAGCGTGACACTCACCGTGTTCGGATCGGTCTTCAGTAGGCCTGCATCTTTCTTCTGCGCTCAGCTCCTGCAAGAACAAGAACACTGTTAGGAACAGCCTTACCTTGCGGCGCTTCTGCCCATCATTCTTCGCTCCTTCTGTTCTGCGGGCATCTTCGGCGGTGTCATTCCCATACCGGCAGGCTGTTTCCTAAGGAAAAGGGTAAAGAACAGAAAAAAGGCATTAGTAAGCATTCTGTAAATCTTTGCTTATTTTTAAATACTGTACGAGCTTCAAACGCTTACCTGAATCCCAGCCGCTCTGGGGGAACTCTGTCTCCGGAACTTCTCATCCATCTGCAAGAGGGAAAAGACACTCCAGGTTAGCGTGGAAACATCTAGAGGCGCCGCATACCGCGCTTACCCACCGCATTTGTTCTTCATCGGCATCCACGCTGAAAACGTTGCAGCACCTAAAAGACACAGAAAAAGAACTCAGTTCAATGCAAATAAGAAAGGGGTGCATCACGCATCGCGCTCTCACTCACCTTCAGCGCTACTCATCTCAGCAGCACGCCGCCATCCCCGGACGCCGGACATCATCTAAGGAAGGAAAGGAACGAAGTTAGAGAACTGTTCAAAAGACTCATTATACTTACCTGTCGGACTCTTGCCAGTGAAGTAACTAGGCAGCAACGAGCCCGCATCAATCAACGTGCCCCTGCGCTGAAAGCAGGACAGAGAGCACACTATCCAAGAAAACAAGGTGAGCTATGAATCAAAGGGAAGGGTTGGACCCCGGGGAAGAAGGGGTTCAAGCACACAGAGACAATAGGGAGTTAAACTCTATCAATCCTGTGTTTCAGGCACAGTCTCCAGTCGAATAGCCTCCAAGGAAGGGTTCGACGTCGTAAGAGGTCAGAACAGGCTGAGTGACGTCCCCGTGGATACCAGGTGAGCGTTACAATCACAGAATACTAGTCTTCAGGATCAAAATAAACAAAATAACAGGCCATTGACTCAAATACCTCCAACACAGTAAACAGTGCTCCAGACACACAAACCCTGATAACAACAGAAGTGTACTACGTCAGACCAATTTCAGAAGGAGCCTTCAACAAAACAAACTAGTAAAGTGGAGTAACAAGAGTAACAAAGACGGATCACCCAATGACCATTACCCCCCGGATGTATACAAATACATACTCACAAAAGAAACCCCAGCCATCAATTTCTGAAACTGGATTAATTTTTCACTGAAACAGGAAATGTGCCAAAGCCTTACAAAGCTGCCTTCAACAAACCATTCTTAAAGAACAAAGCAGGAAAAGCAGACTATGCAACTAACTACAGGCCCACACTCTAGCAAATGGTTTCTGGCCCTCACACTTATACATATAATAAATTAAAAGGGCAATATATGGCAGTTCAAATATGACAGAAATAACAGTTATGCTCACAACCGGGTAACTGCATCTCCTTATAATCTGGGTGAGTTTCCTTTCCCCAGATTCAAGCATGATTCTGTTCAACCGTTCAAAAAGGATAAGGAACTCCCATCTTGCAACACAATGTTCAGATAAAGTTCTTTTTGTTCCAATTGAAACTCCAACAAACTGTTCAGTATTTTCAACACGTTTTTCCTTTTTCCATTTGTGATAAAGAGTTCAAAGCGACTTCTTCTCATAAACCAAAAATACTTTCATAGTTCAGTAGGATCAACAAAAATGTCTTTGTCAAGATAATTCTGCAACAGTTCACAAAACACTTGTTTCAGCCAGTTCACAAAAAGATCTTAGTGGTTTTGCCACTTCTTCTTCAAGACTTTTAGCCAGACCACAGTACTTCAATAATTTCCACCTGGTCCACTCACCTGCTGGCTCTACGACTACAAGATCCTTTGCCCTGCTATACTCTCCTACCAGGACAAATTAAAACTACTAATTACTGCAAGTACTTCTGTGTTAAAGGTTTGCTTCCAACAATTTAGCAATGTCTTTTGTTTCACAACCTCAAGTTTAAATACTTCTTCTGGAAAGACAAGAACACATTGGTGCTGTTTGTTACACACTTGTGATTGCCACACATAATGCAGGCTATGCTCCACTCCTTGTGACTATCTTCTATCAGAAAAACAGCCCCCCTGCCACTCTTGTTTCCCCACTTGTGTATTAACCAAATGCTGACAATGGTTTTCTCTTCCTCTCACACTTCTTTGGCTTTGGCAATGTGGGTTTAAGCCTGTTTTCTTGTGGCCTCTTTTACACACTAGAAATAAGAATTATAAGCACTTAGATTCTTAATTGTCCTCTTTTGGCTTTGGCAATTTTGATTCTTTTTAACTTGCCTTGGTATTATTCTCTTTTGGCTTGCCAGTGGTTGTGTTGGTTTCTCATAAATTGCCATCTCTTGGCTTTGGCAATTTAACTGACCCACATGAATACAATCACACCTTTCTGGTCTGCTTGTCAAGTTCTTATTCTGCCACCACTTCCTCTTCAAGTCAGCTTGGTTTTCAGAAAGCTTCTTATTCTGATTTACATTAGTAAGGTATTCAAAATAGTTTTTGTTTTGCCACTTCACTACTTTTACATTAGTTCCATGCTTATAGCACCCAGACTTGGCCAGCAGGCGATTACGGAGCACTACAGTAGTGAACTCACCAGGTCTGTGTGTACGTCCGCTCGCTCTGCTGCTGCTGTGCGTGGCCCAGCATTCTGCTTCTCTTCATCGGCCATGGCCCATGCCAGTTGTAATAGGAGCGCTCCTCACGCAACAGGCTCTCTGGTGCTTGCCTGCCATCGGAGCCCGACTCACTTTGGGGAAAGCTTTTCAATGTTATGCTTCCCACCGTGTGACCACTTCAACATCTCTGCAGCCTTGGTCTTCAGAGGGAAAGCTTCCAGATCCAACGCTTCACGCTGCACAACCTCTTTAATCAAGGTCTCTGGAGAAAGAGACCCTCACAGGACCGGCACCTCATCACCCCCCGACAGTGGTCCAGGCATCCCTGCTGTCGTCCAGATTCTGCTTCAACGTGGAGGTTCCACAACTACTTCACCTTCTGCTACTGCTCTCTATGGCCTACACATTAGGGGGTCTTTTATGCCTCCCAGTCTCCACTCAAGTGGATGGAGGCTGTTAACAACATTAGGCTGCAACTTGCAGTCTTGTGCATCTACAGCCCTCTTGCTCGTCCCAGTACGTTGGGCATTGTCAGACTTGAAGTCCCCAATGTACAAATCATCTTTTGTAATGGAAATACCATTACCAAGTTTCCTTAATTATATTCCCTAAAGGATCATTATAAGGATTCAATGAAAGGGTTGCCTTTACCGAGGAATTATGATTTTCAGAATCTAAATTGTTAGTATTTAAAGATTCATCTTTGATATTCCCCTGGGGGTCATATGAACTTTCATCTCTATGAATGTCAGTGGGCCTCATTACGAGGTAGGTGGTAAGGGATTACAGGCACCGGTAAGGACACCAGTGCCGGTAATCCCTTACCACCCTATTCTGAGGTCCCTTATGAAGGGACCCGTTAAGGGACTTCAGAGCTAATAACGGTACCGCAAATTGCGGTACCGTTATTAGCTCCATCCCCATTGATCACTATGGGGGCTCAAATGGGAATGGGGAATGGTTCCCGGAATGGGGACTTACCGGGTCCTCCAAGGTTGGAATGACCCAGTAAGTCCCTATTTCGGGAACCCGGACCCGGAATGAGGTAAGGGAGTAGCCATGGTGCTAATAGCACCATGGCTACCTCCTACCTCGTAATGAGGCCCAGTGAGTGTTAGCAGGATTTTCTAACTCTCACTGCATAACTGGTTATGATTATTTTCACCCACGTTCAGATAGTTAGCTTGGGGAAATAAAAGCTCTCTCTGACAGCAAGCCATTCCATATTCCGGTATCACTGATAGTTCCTTCTTTGAGGAAGACAAAATACTGCGTCCCACTCAACAGAGTCCTCCTGTTCCCCTGGGGCAATTGTCCTCCAATGGGATCCTCCTGGCTAATACCACCCCCAGGGGCAGGATCAGGAAGCGGCTGCCTTCCCCTTGCCACCTGGGAGGAGACTTTAGGTAGGGTCTTTGTGAGGACTCTGCAGGATTCATCACAGAAGCCTCCAACTAAGAATAAACCAGGAAAAACATAACCCTGGCCATTAGGCGCCTTCACTGTCTACCAGTGAAGATAAGAATACATTAAAACACTGTGCATCGCTCAAAGATCACTCCATGGAGCAGAAGCAGAATTCCTGCAATGAAAAATTCTCACTTACCACTGAAGAACGACATTGAGATCAAACAGCAACAAACCTATAGAATCAATACAATAGGAAAAAACAAGTACCGAGGTGCAGCCTTCTCAATGCTCAGAGCAACATTTTGGAACTTGATCCCAAAAGAAATCAGGATGACAGAAGATCATCTAACTTTTTGGAAAATGTTTAAAAAACGTGACTATCGAATGCACAAGGCTGGGGATCGATCGAGAACTCCAAAGACAGCAAAGCAACTGCAACCGATACAACCACCACGTGAAGAAAAAAAAAAAGTTGTCAATAAATTACACACAAGTAGAAACAAGGAAGAAAACACCTTTAGGCCCTTTTAGAAAAGAATACAAACAGCCCAAAAACTAAATAACATCAAACTGGACTACCCCTATCGAGCTAACTCCCGCTCCCCCGCTGTGTAACCACTGATGACACTGCTAAAAAACGAGGTACTCGTATGTGGGACAAAACATGATCTGAATCTAATTTACAAGACAACCTAAAATACATTAACATAATCCAATCCAACTGATCTATACAAATAACCCAACCATCTAGCAATCTCACCTTTCCAGCACCTGACTCAACAAATGTTCACCTACTTTCTGACTCAATGGGCCTCATTAGGACCCTGGCGCTAAGTGTTTAACGGCGCCGTAAAAGGCTGCAGCACCATTAAACACTTAGCGCCTTACTATGAGGTCCCTTTGCGGGACCCGACCTGAACGGCTGGTCTACACCAGCCGTTAAAGTAGGGACCCGCAAAGGGACCTTGGTGCTAAGTACGGTACCGGAATTTGCGGTACCGTACTTAGCGCCTTCCCCATTCCCATAGAGCCATATGGGGTGAAAATGCGAATGGGGAAGGGCCATGGTTCAATGGGGAATTATCGCCCCGCCAAGCTTGGAATGGGGTGGTAATTCCCCATTGAACCCTGGCGGACCCGTTACAACACCGGCACCAACCATGGTGCTAATAGCGCCATGGTTTAGCGCCAGTGTTGTAATGAGGGCCAATATCTTTGCAATATCACAACACATAAAAATGTAGCACCTTTCAAACAAACTGCTATAAACACCCAGAATGCACAGATTCCCCCATTGCCTCAGGCCACACATCTGTAAATCATAGAGCTCCAGGAAAAGCACAAATCACTTAGAAAACTACCCGTATAGAGACCAATTCCTCCTGGTTCTACCAACACCAACAGAGGAGCCCGATGCCTAGTCTTCTGCAGCGGATGTTAGCTTTACTTCGTCTGCATTCTCTTAGCAGAACACTGACATTGTTGTAGTGACTTTGGCATTGACATCTTCATACATTCACTTCGTCATTACAGTGGGAGACCTCCAGTAACCCCTTCTTTTACAACCCATATTCTTCCCCTAAAACGTCTTTCCGCTCAACCCTACAGCAAACCCTAACATATACAATACCACCCAATAAGGGCAAAGTAAATGCACCAAGAATTCAATGTATGAAGAAGTAAATGGCTGATGAATTCAGTGCAACCAAATTAGTCTTGACATAGGTTTTCTGGTGAAGTTAAGGTGGATACCTCTCGAGCTAACCGCGTAACCACTCCTTCACCCCCTGTTCTCAGATTCACAGGAGTTCCTGAAGACCATGAACATGGCAGCGGTGTGCGGTATAAATCCAAATAGCATAACATAAAGGAGAGGGTAGAAAAACAAATCCCATTTTTTTATGAGATAGCTTAAGGTGAAATAACCCAAAGAAAAATAACTCACCATTGCAATGCGTTCATTGGGTTGAGCTTGAAGTGAGAGGCATTTCATTAAAATATCATATATCCTCTACTTCAGCAGTCTGCAACGTGTTCCTCTCTAGATGCTTGCCACTGCAACTCTCATGGACTTCACAACTTACCACTATTATGGCTGGGGCTGATAGGAGAGGTAGTACAAAACACGCTTAAGAGCCACATGTTGCAGACCCATCCTCTACGCTACCCTTCCTGTTCATTTGGTTCCTCTGTGAAATGGTAAGGATGTGACAGTTCACATACTTACAGCATTCATTAGTAAACTTATTCAGCTTTTCATAGAAAATTCTTTTAGCACTAAAGATGTTGCAACAGAACCATCATGCAATTGTGTGGCAGGGATATATAATGAATCTACATCCGCAAATTGTTTTATCATTTGTCAATGCAATGTAAGTATGTCAAATTGTATGGATGACAGTACTTTCCATCCCCACACTGCAAGACTGAGGACACAGTGCGAAACCATGCCAAGATGATAGATTCTTGCACAGCATGGTGGAAGAGCCAATGTGATCACTGCGCTGCCCGTAATTCCGCAGACGAACATTTCGACCACCAATATGGCATGGCGCAGTGTTCAGATGGTTCACTTTGGCCCGCATCCCCTTATCCAGCTCCCCACTGGCCACTTACCTTAACAGCGACACACATGGAAGTGTGCCCCCGACTTCCCTCGATCCCTGCAGCTTCAATTCACCCACTTAAGTGGGTCAGCGCTGGCACCGCAGGGTCCCTTTTTTTCTTTAAACGTTCTTGTCCTCCGCTCTCCATTTAACGGAAGCGGAGGACACCCCGGCAACCCCCATTACCATAACTTAGAGGAGCGGGGGTACACCCCTGCAGCCCCTGCTTCCCTTGGTCGCAGTAATGAGTGAAGGCATTTTTTTACCGCGCAAAGGTGCAGGAATCATACCAGGAGACATAGGGCCTCATTACGAGGCAGGCGCTCCCGTAATGAAGGGTGCCGGTACAGGACCGGAACCGTTCATTACGGGATGCCTGATTAGCGGGACCCGGAACAGACATCTGGTGAAACGGAGCCGTTATTAATGGGCCCCTTATTAGATCCATCCCCATGGGAATGGGGAAGGGTTCTATGCATGAGGAATTACCGGGTCCTCCAAGGTCGGAATGACCCGGTAATTCCTCATTCACAGAACCCGGTACTGGAACACGGTATGGAGGCAGCCATGCCCTTATTAAGGGCATGGCTGCCTCCATACTCGTAATGAGGCCCATAGTTTAGTCCCAGTTGTGGTACGATTCCCTCTGCAATATATACCATTGTTTTCTTCTATCAAATACAGTGCAGTATGCTGACATACAGGTGAACCACGTAAAGCCAAAGACCCTAATTGATACATGCCCCAAATTTGCACCTAAACTAGGGAAAGAAGCCTAAGAGCTTGCATTAGCAAATTATGCATCCACTCTAACCCATCGTTCCTCCCTCTACTCCCTCTTGTGTATTTTGTATTCTCAAAACAAGAACATTATAGTTGAAATCTTGTACGCTTAGAAATTAATTAGTCACAGATGAACCTCGTTATTTGCCGATGTTCTTTTGATTATTATCTTCTAAATAGCTAATAAAATATATAGGAGCTCATTTTTGTTGTGGTGTAATGTGTGTGAAACGGGTGAAAGCCTTGAGTAAGGCTTTTATGCCTTTCAATCATGCCAAGCCACATTTTATTGCATTTGGAGGGAGGAAAGGAGGGGCGGAATGCAACTTGCATTTCCGCCACCTCCCTTGGATCCGCCATACAAATGCTGCAGCATTTGCACTGGCCTGGATTTTAATGCCGGTGCAAATGCTGGAGATCCTTATGGAACTGTCGGATCCCATCGGGATCCATTGTACGCACTGCCTGCCATGCTCGCGTGAAACTAATGATTCCCCATGGAAACCGCCTGCTTTTTGCACCAGCCAAAAGCAGGCGGTTTTCATAAGAAATTACTGTAAACACCACCTGCCCTGGAAGGCGGTGTTTACTCTTTTTACTCTGCGGAGTGCAAATAGAGAAGTGTAAAGAGGCTTCCACTGCCTCTTTGCACTTCTCATTTGTCGACAATTGCCAGTAGGGGACCAGTTTGCATGTAAGTGTAATTGTGAGCTGTCCCCTCTGGGCAATTTACCTTTTATTAGAAAATTAGCTCCTCTGTCTTCAAAGAGCACATGGTTTAATTTTAGCATGTATTTTCATGCTAGTGTTAAACTCGAGGATTCCTGCGGGACACGTTTGTCAAATGAGTCATTTGATGGCGTTTTGTTTACCTCAACGTAAACGGATCGCCGCCACCAAATCGTTTCGTCATTTGGACTGTACTGTGCACATGTAAAGGGAAAAAGGTAGCGTACAAGCATCTACTCCACCTTTTGCCCTTCACATTTGCACCCTGCAGTGCAAAGTGAGTTAACGCTCATGCAGCATTTACATTTCATTGTGAGCGCTGCTTGCCATGCTCTGCAAGCAGTGCTCACAATTGAAAAGAAACGTCCTTGACGCGAGCACCTCGGGCACGGTTTCATTTGAACTGTGATTACTGCTTACCATGCACATATAGTAAGCACTGGCCTCACTTGAAATTAAACCCTCGTCTGGGAGGGTTTCATTGTAATTAATTAGCACTTTTAACAAAATGAGCCCCATAGATAAAAAAACAAAGGCATGTTTAGGTTATGAAACTAGAGTATGGTCACATTATCATGCCTGCTTGACCGCAGCAGAAACTGTCGATGAAAATTCGCCTTGAACTGCGTTTCAAAACCTGATAAATGAGTCATCTTGGGCAGAAGCGAACGAGAGCAATCGCTGCTGCGTCAACAGGAAGGTTCGGAGGCGTGCCCTCCTCTTGCTGGGCTGCTGCCAAGCCACCAGAATCTTGGCACGCAAACAAATCAGTGACAAAGGGCTGAAAAAGAACCTTGTCCCTCATGTTGTATTTTTCAATACGCCATTCTTCCATAACATTGCTGGCAGGAATAATTTTATTTGTTGTCTTCAAGGGCCCGCCCCACCCCCACCCCATGTGCTACACGTGATAATGGCTGAAAGAAAGTATACCTACGAAAGGCCGTGGCCTGCTCCCAAAAGACAAGAGTCAACAATAGAGGGAATAGAGCGGAAGTCTTTCTCGCAGCTGTCATAAGCACACTTCTGGAGTGGTGCATGCAGTGGCAGATTTAAGGCAGAGGGCCCCGTGGGCAGCACCTGACACAGGGCCCTAGGTGGGTGGCTCATGGTGGCGGAGCTTTGGGTGGACGGTGTTAATTGTGGTCAAAAGCGCACAATGGCAAACTTTAGGGATAAAAGCTATTCTTTATTAAGTTGTCTTTATTACAGTTACCTGTGTCGAGGGGTCTCACTAACTGGAAACAGCTGGGCCTCCTCAGCAGGCTTTGCTATCAGTGGTAATATTGGAGGATCAAGCCTGAAGCTAATGTTGGAAATGAACATGTTTCAAGGCTAAGGGCGAAGGAGAATTACTTAAAGCTTTTCAAGAGCACACAATTTCCTAGAAAAACGGCTCTAAGAAGTCTAGTTGGATCCAATGTTTGTTTACAAGTCTGGGCATTTTTCACAACAATCCAAATCCTTGTGCAAATATGTCTTTAATAAGTACACATTTCGCAGTACAATACATTCAGTATTGTGCAACCAAAAAAACAGTTCCTTTATAGACATTCTTGTGCAATAAGGGAAGTAAATACACAATTGCCAGCCAAGCTTCATAAAATAATGCCCAACGCGTAAATAAAAAAAATAAAGTGGAATGCTGGAAGCAAATAAATTGCCAGAGCCAACCAAAGGTCCCCGAATTTTATAGGAACACACTGCCTCTTCGTGCCCTTCCCTTTGCAAATGCTTCTATCAGTTTTGATAAATCTAAATTATACACAGTATATTGTTCAATTGCCAGAAGCGTCAAGTCACTTAGACGCTTCTGTGTCATGGTAGAGTGCATGTAGCGTTTCACACGCCTTGCTCCTCTCTGCGCTTGCAATGCCTATTGGCAGGATCAAAAATATCCCGCACAGCATGGACATCTCTGGTAAGACATCTTCCAGAGAAGAGGAGACTATAAACTGCAGATAGTTTAGCACTGTGCTCGTGGGGCATGCATTCCTAGTTTTGACATGTTTCTGAACTCCAAAATAGTAGGTCTGGAATAAGACCAGGTTGCCCAGTAGCTCCTGGCTGAAGACAGAATATTTCTTTAGGAGGAGTTCAACTGGTTTCCCTAGCCCAACACTGCGCAAGCCTGATAAAAACCTTGTGTTATGTAAGCACATGAAATGCAAAGCAACATCTTAAGAAATATCTACATCAACTAAACCTGGGAAGATGTGCTCAGTTGCTTAAATTTTCCACGTCCTGGTTTCATCATTTAACCAAAGTGTGTGATCCTGGGCAAATCATTTAATCGCACTGTCTTATCTGCAGCTCTGTAATTGTTTCACTTCAGACCTTATGTTAATATATCATGCTGTTAATTAAAAGAAGCCTGATGACTATAGAGTTGCTCCATTTATAATAAAGTTATTTGCCACTTGGCTTACTTATGACAACTTATTGTAAAGTCGCTTCCATGGTGCCTCCAAGTATCAAAGACTGATGGTGCTCCTTGCAATGAGCGTTTCTGTGAAGTCACTTCGGTTGGCGCAATCCATATGCAGATTAGGAGGCTTGCCTGTATTTTTCCCCAGAGCGCCTGGACAGAGCTCTAATAGATGAGTTTCCTGCATCTGTAATGATTCTGCCGATTTCTTGTGTGTTAAATTGCCATCTGCCATAGTAGATTGGGGCAACGGTGGGCAGTTTGGGGGCGCGAATGAGACCTTATGGAATTGCGCGTCCTGCAATTGGGGGGAAAAGTAGCAGGACTTTCTTAGTGGCTGGCCCCCCACTCTTGCAATGCTGGATACTCCCCTGCATCACCCTCATAACTCATGTATTCGTAGCCTATTTACCTCTTCATGGCAACAATGCACCCCTTTCAGTGCAAAGATCGTCCGTCGATGCGTGTGCCTTTTTAAAGCCACATAAACAGCTTGAACCATAGCCCGCTGATAAACATGGATTCTCATATATAACACTGTAATAACAGGTGCCCATGACCCATGTAATGGTATCAGTTTATCAACCTCCGAAGGATGAAAGGCTATGACAGCCAGTGGCGTCGCTAAGGGGGGGCCTGGGGGACCCTGTGAAACCCTGTTCCCCCCCATGTGCTCCTCCTACCTAAGACGAGCAGTGACCATGTTCTCCCCTTACTTTTGTCTGTGCCCCCCCTACTTTTGTCTTTGGCCCCCTCTGTGCCCCTCCTAAATTTGATTCCTGGCGACGCCACTGATGACAGCCCTGCAGTGCAGGCTGGAGCCATGTCAGAGACCAGCGCTTGACTGGTGAAATATTCACACCAACTTAACTTTTTTTTTTTTTTTAATGAATCTCGTTTAAATGAAATTGGAATTTGAATTGTAACAACATACTCATAGGGCCAATTTACAAAAAAAAAGCCACACACGACATGCACATTATAGTTATCAGGAGCTGTGTGTGGGGCTTAGTGTATTTTTTAACCTGTCAGTGTGGCATGTGCTTACAACATAGCATTCGCTGTTTTTTTGCGTCTCTGTGATGCAACTACTTGTATACAATTACACAGAGTGATGTCCCAACCATGGGAACAACAACTGCTACGGACTGAGGCCAAGATTTGGATTGGCCACTTCTGCGGATACTGTGCGGTGTGTGACCTTCGCCTGTGCCCTGCATCGGCATTTAGGCCTCCTGTGTAACGTGGGCTGGTGGGGAATGCGGACGTACACTGGGATTGCAGCATGCCCGCTGGCTATCCAGAGCTGGCATGAGACGGGCACAGGGGACCCGCCACTTCAGCAGGGTCTCCCGCTGCGCCAGAATTCTTTCCAAGAAGAGTGCTTTTATTTGCACTAGCGAGATGGCGGCCCTCATCTGGAAGTGGGCCGGACGGTGCTGCAGGATGGGGCATTCAAAAGAAGATGAAACACAGGTTAAGATCAGTGAGTGCCTCGCAGGCTTGGGTCCAGGTGCTCATTATCAGCTGGACTGGAGTGACTTCACTTCAGAAAGGGCCCTGTGCTGTGTGGAAGGGGTGTGGCCTGGCACAGGGGCCCCATCGCCATTTGTCTGCCTGGCGACCGTTAGCTCCGCCTCTGGGTGCATGTGCACAAGTATGTGGGTGGCTACAGAACCTAACTTGATGTGAATACTCTACGATGAGTGTTGTAGAGATATTGTTGGCTGTTACTTTGCAAAGATTAATTGCAATACCAAGCTTTCATTGTCATACTGAAGCCCACAAACATTAACCCCTTTAATGCAGCAGTTTTTTTGGCTGCACAACTTTGCCTGCAATTATAGCATGGGCTGTGTGCACATGGCTGCCTGTGTCCTATGCAATGGACAGGGATTGCATGGCAACGTTCTGCGTAGCACAAGGGTTAATGAGAGCATTACATTCAGCAGTCTTACTGCTGGGTACGAAATGTCCCAAATTCACATGCATTCTTTATTTATTATGAGTATTTACATGGCGTGAAAGTAGGCTATAGGGCAGTGGAGCACTTTATAGATAACAAGCTGGGGTACCATCAAAGATGTGGGGACATGGTAATAAAGGCAGGGGCGGGGGAGAGCACAAACCGGATGCAGAGGCAAGGAAAAGGGATCTATGTGATCACTGCGTGGACTGAAATTCCGGCGACGAAAATATTTGTTAAATATGAAAATTGCGCAGTGATCACATAGGTCACTTTTTCCCGCTTCCCCATACTTCCTACCTCTTTATACCCCTCCTTACCTTTTTGGAGTCACACTTCTTTGTGTGCCTCCGACTCCCCTCTATCCCTGAGACATCAGTTCCCTTCCACTAATGTGAGTCGGAACTGGTACCGCAGGGTCCTTTTCTTTTACTACTGTATTATCCCTCGTTATCCATGTAATGGAAGTGGGGGACACCCCTGCACCCCCAAGCCCATTATACTGAACAGGGGTAGAGCAGGACACCCCATAACTCCTGCTCCCCTTGTTCATTATAATGGGATTCAGTATTTTGGTTGCAGCCGAATGCGCAGTAAATGCGCATTCAGCATTTGTTTATCGATATTTTCGGCCAATACCGGGGAAAAGTGTGTGTCAGTTCAGGTGGATGGTGATTATATCCTGAGGAGAAACAAACAAAAAAACAAAAGGAACACCCTTTTTTCACCTTGTGAGTCTTTCTGATTCATAACTAAAATGCTGAAATGCGTAGTGCTGAGATGACTGTCTGGACTGGCCCGCCTAATCTCGTCTGCTTGATCCGTAGAAGTATTCTCCTGCAAGTGGAGAAAGGGATTTAGCCACCTGTGGATTTTAGTGATGGCCCCCTCCCACTGTTCTCGTTCTCCCCTCTTGTCACCTCCGATATCCCCTTTTAGTAACCTCACCTTATGTTTGTAAATGATGAGCTCTCCATCCTGCATGGCATGCAGGGGCGCGTAGATACCAATTACTTCACTGGTTTGAAGGGCTGGAGGAGTTCCAGAGGTATATTGACTCCGGGGTTTATAAAGTTCAAAGAGTTCAATATGTCCGATGTTCACTTTTATTCCATTCCCTTGTTGAATTGCAACTGGTTCAAAAGAAAATTGCCTGGAGGCAGCTGATGGCGTTCAGGTAAGAGTCTCTATTACCCAACACTGTCCGGTAAAAGTTGCATGAGTTTAACTTGTTGTTTTCTCCCTTTATAGGTGCGGCAAATGAAGATGAGGTGTATTAAAGGGTAATGCCTCCGGTGGTAAATCAGGTAAGCCTATGGTGGTAAGAGATTGTATTTGTCGGCTCTCTTGGCTCACCTTGTTGTTCCTTTTGTTTTCCCCAAGGTGCTGGAGTTCGGCGAAGAAAATGATGGAGGCAGCGCCGGATCGAAAAATGCTGTGAGGACTGGTGAGTATGGCCCGGCGCTGCAGCTGGCGAGGCGACGCGTGCAGAAATAATGTCCTTTTCAAGTTCGAAGAAGCGATGGATCCGGAATCAGGTAAGGATTGAAATAATGTTGTTCTAACCTTTCCTTCTTCTTTCCTCTTTTGCTAGGAGCTCTGGATTCGAGACGGGCGTGGCTGAAGACTGGATACTGACTGCGGGCATGGTGAGCATTACGCTGCTGGATGCAGAATAATGCGAAGCATGTGTTGCTGATCGGGCGTGGTTTAAATAGCCTCCAAAGTAGTTCCAGGTAAGAAGTTCCCCAGAACCACATCCGAGTAAAAAATAGTCCCTGTAACAAAATAGTCCCATCCAAGCCTCACGTTGGTTTGGATTCAGTTGCAGCATGGTCTGCATGAGGTAAGTAATGTCTATGAGTCTGGTGCCAATGGCGCCAGGACTGATTTCTATTATGAGCCTGGTGCCTAAGGTGCCAGGACTGAACCCAGACAGCCCCTAGCCGGGGCTGCTGGGGTTTTAATAAATATCTGGATGCCTGCTCCCGGGGCTGATGGGCTTGGTCCGGATGCCCGGGGGTAGGCATCATGACACATCCTTTCCCATGCTATTCCCCCATTGTGCTTCACTCCCCCCTCATCTAAAGGGGCCATGCCTCTGGCAATCAGAAAAACCCTCCACCGAGGTGTTCTTTCTGCCCCCCCCCTACAACTTCTGTTTACTTCCAACTCCTTACTATCTCTTCCACCTGCAAAGTCAAATCCGCCAGATGATAACTATTCCCGTAAATGGAAAGGTGAACGCCATCCTCCCTGAAAATCTTGAAACCCTCAAACTATTTCTTTGTGCTCTAACCACAAACATTTCCCATTTCTCTATTTATTCCCTTCCTTGCCCGCTCTATTGCTCCCTCACTTCTCGCTCCCCTCCAAACTCTCTGCGGCAACAGCTTAGTCCAAACTACATATGCTTTGGGCCACATTTCCCAGACCCATACCAAATCCCTTTTAATTTTTCTAAGAAGAACCACACCTGTGTCTCTTACTAGGTCATTTTCCCCTGCATAACTTATCACCCCATCTGGAGACCCATAGATATTCTTTCAGCCCCGCCAACATAAGCAGCAGCTGATCCCAGCAAAGCCCCCCTCAACCAGACCACCTTACCAATGCCACTTTGTAGCTGCAGCCCAATAACCTGCCAAAAACTCTTTTCTCCACCTCCTTCCCCGCCCACTTAACAATAGAGTGGCCCACAAACCAAATCTGCGGCATCTCCCCCGGCCGCCGCGTAGCACCTGAAAAAGAAATTACAATATCACTTTCCAATCACGACCACCCAACCACATTCAACCCTCCTCTACTCCCCAAACCCTATTTCAAACAGCCCCTTTACCCAAGTCCCTAATATACCCTTTGTATTTCCCGGACCTCCACCGTCCAAAACTCTTCACCATATCTTCGGATAAGCCCAATCTACTACATGCAGATGCTGCACCCATCCTAAATTAATGAGTTCCAAACTCCTACACCTATTCCCCCACCGCTACCAACACCTTCCTCAGAAAACCCATCCTCACCTGACCACCTCCTTATTCTCACTACGGAAACACCTCCCGGTCCTTTCCTACCTGTCCCCCTATAATTTCCACCTTTAACACCCCTCCTTTAAACTATGCACCTACCCCCACTTAGACTCCTTTCTTCTCTATCCTATTACCCTCCTGTTCACCCTTGCACCCCACCCTCCATCACCTTCCTACTATTGCCCCGAGTTGCCCACCCTGCACCAGGGGCTCACGTGCACCCCCGCCCATGCAGGCCCTTTTCCTCCTTACTCCTCTCCACCACTGCACCAGAGGCCAAACCTGCGCCCCCGTCCATGCAGTCTAATCCATATAACTTACTCTTCCAGGACCTTGCGTCCATTACACCCTGTTTCCCACATGCATCAGGGGCCCTTGTACACCCCCGTCCATGCAGTCACCTCTTGTCACTTCCTCCGGCTGCACCAGGGGCCCTCCCGCACCCCCGTCCATGCAGTCACCTCTCCTCATTCCGCCCACTGCACCAGGGGCCAAACTAACCCAGTTCCTCCCGTGCTGTGCGTACTTAATTCCTGCCCTCGCATGTGCCCTGTCTCCTGCCACTCCTGTGAACCGGGGCTACTACCGTACGCTCTCATTTGCGATATCCTCTTAACCTCCGTTAGTCTCACTGTATTTATTCTGTACCGCTATAACCCTCTCACGTTCCCCCAAAGCTTGCTCACCTTGTCGTGCGGCAAGCGTGAGGGCTTTGCCACCATCTTCCACACCCTCCCAACGACAGCCACCACCACCTAACATTTTTCACAGTTACATCCCATCCCCGTGGCCCTCCCCCACCCTACCTACGCATCTTCCTCCCCACCCCTCTCCTAAACCCTTGGGATCGCCCCCAAAACCTCTCCCCAAACTTTGCGTCCCCCTCCTTTTCTGATAAACTGATGCCCCACCTACAGGAACCCCCCACTTTAACTGCCATATGGTCCTTCTACCTCACCTCCTTGCCCCGATCCTCGCCCTTTCCCTCTATCTCCTGCCTGAAAACAATGTGTAATTGGATGCCGACCCGCACACCTGCTGCACTCGTGTTTAAAATTGCACATTATCCTCGTGCAGCCTTCTTTATTGAAAGCCCAACATGCTGCTGAGGGCTGACCCCTGCCTCCTCCCCCCGCTCCTTCCGGGACGGGCGACCAAGAAAGGGCCGGTAAGGCACGGGTAAGCCCTTGCCGTGTGTACTGTTGGAGCTGGCCTCGTCGGCACCATCCATTGCAACCAGAGATCCATATCTATCTCCCCCCAAACCGCCTGGTTTCTCACAATAGACACTCGTATAGGCAATAAAAGCCGACGTCCAATTCTCGATGGTCACCGGCACCTTTGGACGTGAGGCCAGCTCCCTCTCCTCCTCTTTAGAACCCTCTTTGGCTCTCACTTCTCTACGAAGCAGCTTAAACACATCCACAAATTCCCCTGCCCATATCTTATCCTTTGTTGTTGTCATCAAATGGCTCCCAAAGGTTTCGTAATGCCCATGTATGGTAGCTTTTTCTCCTTGTCCTTCACCTCTACCTCTTTCTCCTTTGGAACCTGTACCTTGAGCGCCAAGGGCTAAATCACCTTGTCTGTCTGCACCTCCACCGAGCAATTCTCCTTCTCCGCCACCAAGGCTCCAATAGCCTGTACACCAAACTCTCGCCTCACCCCTGGCAACCCTGACCCCTCCATTCTTGGCCCCATCCTCGTATCCCCTCTCTGCCATGCCACTGACCAGTCCCCTTCGCGCTCACCTCTTTCTGCACTGCCATCGCCCGTCATCATCTCCTTCCTCACTGGACTCCCTGCTGTGGGAACAAAACATGTCAGCAGTCTCAACCAGCCAGTTATCCCCTCTCACCCTTGCTCCTGTCTTTCCCCTTCCCATTTTAGGCCCCTTCTCGCCCTCCCCCTCCTCCTTATAGCACTGTACCCTTCATCCTCCCCCTGCTCCACATATACTTCTGTCCATTCATCATCACCCAAGTAATACCATTGTTGTTGCGAGCGCATGCTCGGGCCAAACCCCTTCCTGGTCCTCTTCTCTCGGGCGAGGGGTCCTCTCCTCCACCCTGTGTCTTCCTCGCTAGGGGCCGTGCTGTGCCCTCTAGACTGTCCTCGCCAATTTCGTGGAGGGGCCGTTCTAAAACCCTCTCCATAACCCACCTCTGAAACAGCAGGGGCCGCTCTGTGCCTTCTGCCTGAAATCCTCCTAGCCGGGTGGGCCGTTCCACGCCCCTCACTTACCTCACTAATCGAAGGGGACCGCTCTCTCCTCCTCCCACCTGCCCTCTTCTGCAGGTATTTTCCTCCCTTTCCTCTCTGTCCTGCCGCTCCTAGCTGCGCCCCGTCACCCCCACCTTCACCCCCCACCCGCCCTGCACCTTTTTGCAAACTCCTAACCACCCCTTCCTCCACCTGGTCTCTGTCCCCGCACCCCCTCCTGACCCCTCCCCTAACTCCACTACCCCTCTGGACGCTCTCCTGTCAATCTCCCTCCTCCTCTTCCTGCCCCTTAACTCCCAGACCTCCCCGCTACCTGCCACGGGGCTACATGCCACCAGTGCCACGAGAGCCCCATCTCCGCTGTTCTCCACTGCGGCCTTCTTCCACCGTCCTCCCCTTCACCCGTAACCTCCCCCAAAGCCCCCTTCAGCTGGGCTTTGGATGCCCTGCTAATGTTCTCTTAGCTTCCCTCAGTGCCTTGGCATCCACCAGCCCCTTCTTTTTTGCATCCTGACCAGCCATCCTACTTAAGCAGTGCTACTGCGCACTTGCGCAACGCCCTGCTGAACCACCTGACTAACACCAAGCCTTTCCCCCCTTTCAATTTCTGGGAAACTGAGGAAGATTTGAAACTCCTAAAACCCCAGTGCCAATAATACCGAAAATGTCCCATAGAAACTATACCCTACGTTTGACACTTGAAACTGGCCGGCTGTCAGATTTACCTGGCCCACTCAATTGATACTTCCCTTCCTATTTGACCCTTTTTAAACCTATCTATTTCCAGTCCCCTCTTGCCTACCCCCACAGCAGTAAAGCAGGCTGATCTCCCCTTTGCCAAAAGCAATCAGGCCCTATGTTCCTACACTCCCAAGTCAATAGATCTATATAAATGTTTTTTTAATTTTTTATTATTGCCCTGGCCGCCGGATTGCCCCCACACACCAAACCAGGGAGCGTAACACCACTTTTCCCAGGCCTAAAATCAGAAAAGCGCTGTCCTTTTTTAATCAGAGTGCAGCCCTTTAAGGGCTCCGCACTGCCCCCTGGCGGCCTTAATACGGCACCACACGCACTCCTCACAACAACCCGACACCCAAACCTCAAGCCTACTCCTGCTCTTGCGCTCTTCCCCAGCAAGCCCGCCTGGCTCCTACTATCCCAACCTGGCGCCCTCACCGCCCAGGGCCGCACGCTCCCCCCGACGGAAAATACCTAACGCGGCCCACCCAAACCCGCACAGCTGGAACTCCTTAACGCACCCCCTACACACCGGAGCCCTGCACCCGCTACCCACAAGACAGCTGAAAAGGAGCCTCCCGCAATACTAAGGTAAGGGGGGGTACCTTATCTACGGTACCCCCGACTATGCGCATCTGTAAAATAATAACACATATATACTGAAAATGTATCTACCCGCTCGCCACCAACTAACTGTGCCCACACACCTCACCTCTGCTAACCCAACACTATTCGGCCCACAAGACGCAGGGAAGGCTCAGGAGCAGGCGACCAGGACAAACGCACGTCCTAACCGTCGCCTGCTCCAGAACCTCCCCAGCCCCCCTTAAATACTCCCTAGGGCGCTTTATGAGCAGGCCAGCTTACTGGCCTGTGCAGCGCCAAAAATCACCCCGGGGGAAATGCTCCGCGTTCCCCCCGGTGATCCCCCTATGGAGTCTGCCTGCTTTTTGTTGGCGCATAAAGCCGGCAGACTCCATAGGGATCCACACATTTAGACTAGCATGGAAAGCCTTTTCTTTTATTTGCTTCTGGACAGACAATAATCCTGGCATCTTTTGGTTCCATTCAGTTCAACCTTTCTTTATGGGGATCTAACCAGTTGAAAGGAAAATGTGTGGTGTCGTAGCGTGAAAGAGGAAAAGATATGTCACTATTGTGTAGACCACAAAGTAAATACATCTACAACTATTGTAAAGTGCATAGAGATACTGCTATATCCAGGGGTTGTAATGAAAAATGTATTCTATGTAAACAAGTCTCTCCTGTGCACAGCATCGTAAGAGAACAAAAGCAAAGGTCTCATGCTTTCCAAGTCTAAACCGTAGAGGAGCTCTTGTTGCCCCACAAAGTAATTTAACAGCTGGGACCTGGTATGTTTGCACTCAGGCGTAGCCAGGTTCAAATCGCTTCATTCTGAGAAGTACCTTGCCTCTGCATTTGAACTCTTTGAAGATTCCTACCTGGGAGTCTGCGATAATTGTTGTTTGTTTAGTCTAGTTTGCATAATATTAGAGAAATTATGGCCATGGCCCTGTGGGTGAACGTTAAGTAAGATAAGATGCAGCATTGCACACGCAGCTGGAAGAAATCGCTTCAGACAATAGCTATGAGTAAAGAGTGAAGGCGTTGTCCATTTTCGTTCCAAAGATTTCTTACTTTGGGTGATGACTTTGAGCATGGACCCATCTTGTCAGGCCAAGGGACTGTGGTGGATTAAGGCGCATCAGCACTGTTTTGCTAGGGTTGAGTTTTAGTCTGTTGGCGGTCATCCTTGCATCCACATGTGCAAGGCAGTTTTTAATACCTGAGGCATTTGGTGATGGGCGCTTCATACCAGATTTATTGATGATGTCTACTAGGGGTGCCCTGTAAGTGTTGAAAGGTAGAGATGAGAGTATTTATTCTTTGGTTACTCTGCAGGTAAGTGGCCAAGTCCAGGGATTATAGAGGCCCAAGATAGTAGTTTCCGTCCTACCCATGAGGAAGTAGGTGATCCATGAAAGAATCAGCTCTACAGTAGACACTAACATAAACGTCTGGTGGAGTGTTTCTGGATTTCGAGCATAGAAGGAAAATCCACTTGTGTTACAAATGTGTCATGTGTTTTATATGATCATATTTTGCATATGTTTAGCAATCTCTATTTATCAAGGTTTTTCCAAAACACTTAAAACACAAACATTATTAACAAATGAAAAACAAAAAACATCATTAGAACAATATAACTTCCCATATAGTAAATGATACCAATTAAGCAGAACATTCCGGAAGGTAGCCCTAAAAAAGAACCAGGATTAGATGACATATGTTTCACCTAGTACATAAATCGTTCCCAACTTTAAAATCCACCATAGGAGACTGAGAGAGGTTGAATCCCTGCACTTCTACTCCACATTCCCTTCTCCTGGAAAATAGACAAACCCTAACCCAATTGAGGCTAAGAATCACCCATCTTTTCCATACTAATCCCCATTCCTCATTAAACGTAGATAAAGCATCATGTGTCATATATGTTAGTTTTTCTATAAAGTATAGATCCGACACCAGTCTGATTTAGAAGGGCCCACTGGTTGTCTCTACTTCTTAGCCACTGCCAGTTTGCCTGATCGTAAGAGTGGCTACTACGTCCCAGGAAACTGATATTCATCACAATCCTTGCCAGGAATACCCAACAGTATAGTCAGAGAATCCAACTGCAGGAGAAACTCTATCAATGATTTTATCCAAATCAACAACTCACCTATATGGTTGGGCTAGTCCTCCACATATGAGCCTAGTTCCCTACTTGCCCACACCCTCCATAGCATGTAGGGGGATCCCAAATACATCTTAAATAAAGTCTGAGGATCTCTATGCCATCCCTGATCTAATTTAAAGCTATGCACCATAGCATGGGTAGAAAGGTTGCCATGGAAAGTGACTCTGTATATTTTATCCCAAAGAGCATCAGGGACATCATTATCGTACAACAGAGTCCCATAACACTTGAAGGACTGTCTGTTTTCTATATCACCAGTAACAAGAATTCAATACATTTTAGATACAATGCCCTTCCTTGTTGTACTAGTATCCAGAACTTTCTCAAAAGGTGTGAGATCTCTTGCCAGACTTGTCCTCCACTTGGGAGTCTAAAAGATGTCTCTTTATTCTAAGATAATCGAAAATCGCTATACCATCTATTCCTTACATATCCTGAACCTCGTTATAATCTTTACATTTACATTTACCATCTGAGAAAAGATGACACACCATCTCAAGTCCATCATCTGACCAGGATAGGGTAGATCGCAACTCCGGCCTTCGCACATCAAGAGGGGGTCAACATAATGAGCTCAAATGTAATGGCCCAGTAGAAAAATCCCTGTTACTGGCTATATCTTTCCACAGCACCCATAGCACACAGTAGGGTGACTTCAGACTTCAGGGGTGACAAATCAAACAGGAGGCGATATCAAATCCCTAGCCTTTCTCAGGTGACCCACCCAGTCCACAAGGAACGTCCAGTAGGTGCCCAGGATAGCACTCATATGGGCAGCCTTATGGTAGTAAAAAAAATCAGGAAACCTGAATCCTCCATGATCATGCGGAAGAGTAAGTGTCCTTCTCTTAATCCTCCGCGTTTTACCCTGCCAGACAAATCTACGGACCCAAAGGTTGATTTTCCTAAAAATCAGTCAGACATAGGACCTCATCACGAGTTTGGCGGTAGCCCTTAAATGCGGTGGTAGCGCTGTTACCGCCGCATTTAAGGGTCCGCCAAATCACGGCTTTGGCTGATTTCCCCCTAGCTCTGAGCTGGGGGGAAATCTGCTGAGAATTTGCCAATTTTCGGCGCGTTTACCGCCAGCGGGAAATCCACCGGCGGTAAAAGCGCGAAATTTCCCCATTGAGCCCAATGGGGAATTCCCGAATGGGCTCAATGGGGAATGGGCAATACCCGTTCTGCCAAACCCGTGATCCAGCGCTAATAGCGCCGGTGGGTTTGGCGGTAGGGCTAATAACACCAGCGCTATTAGCGCCGGCGTTACCACCCAACTCGTGATGAGGCCCATAGTATTGGAAGCATAGTTAACAGAAAAAAGAGCAGCGGTAGAATGTTCATTTTGACGGCTGTCATTCGACCAAACCAGGAAAGTGTCAATTTAGACCATCTCTCAGAAGTCGACCTTCATAACTTTCAAGATCGGGACATACTTGAAGTCGTAAATAGCCTATTTTATTGCATGCTTTTCAAGGGCAATAACACACAGCTCCTCCTCCTACATCACTCCCATCAATCAGAGCCATAATGTATGATTTTGCCAAATGTATCTTTCCATAAGCAGTAACGGTCAACATCAATTCCTAAAGTCTCTCTCTAGGGTTATTTAAATAAAGCAAAATGTCATCAACAAATAAGGAAAGTTAAACTCCATACTGCCACATTCAATACCTTTCATGTTGGGGTTCTGGGCTCTATCACTAGAGTGTACAGCAGCGGGGACAGGGGGCATCCCTGGCTAGTACCTCTGGACAGTTGAAGAGGCTCAGACACCATTCCTAGCAGTGGGTTTATCATACAAAGAAGCTACCCACCTTCTTAAGGTATGGACAAAACCATATCTCCTCAAGAGAACCTCCATAAATTGCCACTTAACCCTGTCAAACGTCTTCTCTGAGTCTGGGGAAAGCAGGGATGCACTGTGGTGCATTTGTTGTGCCAGATGTATAAAGTTCAAAGTCTTCCTCAAGATATCAGAACCCTACCATCCCAAAACAAACCCCACCTCATCACCGAAAGGAAAAACAACATCCAATCTAGAACCCAGGAAATGAGCAAATATTTTCACATCCGTATTAAGAAGGGAAATGGGCTACAGGTGGAACATCTTGTAGTGTCTCTTCCTTTCTTCAGGATTACTGTAATGACTGCACCCATCACAGATCTTGGCAAGGTATCCCCTGTCAAAATGCTATGAAATAGTCCTGTCAGCACAGGGGCCAGAAGATAGTCAAAGATCTTATAAAACCCGACGGTAAAGTCATCATCTCTGGAGGGTTTTCCACACATCATATTAGAAAATCAAAACTCTCGGTGTACAAATCGACTACACATTGAGTGCAGAATCCCATGTGAACCTAGTTGCCAAAAACTGCTCGTACCATCTAAAGCTACTTAGGAATATTCATCCATATCTCAACGAGGACAACTCAGCTACCATTGCCCGGGCAACTATTCTATAAAGACTAGATTATTGTGCGCTCCTAGTAAGGGTCGATAAAAAAAGGCGACCTTACTCCATAAGTGTCTGTTTGGAAAATTTCACAGCTACCTGAAGTCAACCACTTCATGGTATGAATCGGTACCTTTGTTAAGATCAACTAACACCAGTCTTGTTGCTCGCCAATCCTTCAAGAAATCAGAAGGGCTGGGCAGATCATATGCAAACTGTTCCTCTAGAATCTAGAATGGTCTCCCTATATCCCTGTGATCAGATACAAACATGAGTACGTTTAAGAAAGCACTGAAAACTTTCCTCTTCGCCTAACCTGACCTTCTCCTCCCCGTTTATTGTCCTGTACCACTCTGTTGTTCTTTCTGTTCGTTTGTGCCCTGATGCCTGTGGGCTATGGAGTGGTATAAACACATAAATAAATGACATCATTACAGTGCCTTCCACAAACAACTGGAGGTCGACGGAATGCTTCTTCACAGTAATGTAATTGGCCTGAATTAGGACTGTAAATTGATCCTATCGTAACATTGGCTCCACGCACAATTCCCTTCAAAAAGAGGAAACAGACCTCACTGTCAGACATAGTCTTATCAACCACAAAATTACTATATCTTCACCACAAAATCGACACCCCTTTCTTCATTTTATCACCATTTGCGAAATAAACCTTTTCTACGCCACCTGACCTCAAAGAAGGCTCTCGACACTCAATCAAATGAGTTTCCTGGAGACATAACACATTCAACCTCAGTCTCTTGAATTCTCTCCTAACCAATTACCTTTTAGAAGGCAAGTTCAAACCTCTAACGTTAAGTGTACCTAAATGAACGTCTTGCATCCCACCCATCATGGCTGCACTAAAACAAGTTCTCTAAAACCCTTCTGCTTTACCACCAGACATAGCATCAACCAGCATACATTGCTACATTCCCAATAACAGTAGCATTTCCAGAAAGAAACACAAATAGGGAATGAATAAACACAAAACAATACAACATATCTCCCCTAAAGATCTGTCGCCCGCCTCAAGTACACCCACAGTAATGAGCGTTCGACTCTGCACACTCCCATCTAGTAACCACCAGACCTTCCTCTCAGTTCCCATTCAACAAAACAACACATAGACCAGGTAAGATGCCCCTGTACTCCCGCACCAGGAAACTAGAACATTCATCAAAGCAACTAAGTAACACCCCAAGACCTCCACCTTAAATTCTATGTAGATCAAGCAAGATTCACCCCTTTTTGAAACCAAAAATCATCCCCATGGTAAATAGGTCCCATCAAGAATCTACCACTGAGAACGCCATTAAATATTCAGCTGTCCATTTCTATTAGTCATATACTCCCCAAGGAAGTCAAACCTTTCCTGTCCCATAGTAATTTTCTAGAAGATTGAGTATTCAACTTTGTGAATTTCTTCACCCCCAATATCTTTGTTTTCCCATGGTTCTTCTCCGGTTGTCAGCATTTCTATCTGGTCGAAGGTCTGAAGACTGCAGCATTATCACCACCTGTTAATTCCTCCGTAACTCTCTGTATATCATCCTCCAAGATCAAGGAGTACTTCCTGCCCTCAAATTCAAACGCAATGGAGAATGGGTGTCCCCATATGTACTTCACTCCCTTTCCTCACATCCATTGGGGGAGGGTTGAGCACTGCTTGCGCTTTGCAATTGAGTACAGGGAAAGTCTTCATATATAGATATCTGAGAGACGGCAAAATCCACCTGGCTATAAGACCTTGCCTTCATGAGGATCCCTGACCTTTCCGAATGATATTGGAATCTGAACAATACAGAACGGTGAACCCTTCCCCGTCCACCAGCTCTATGAGCTGCCTCTTCATCTCCCAACAGGATGTTCACTTTGTAGCAAATAGATTTCTCAACATCCTTAGGGTATTCACCTCCTTTCTCTGGAATTCCAATCAACCTGACATTATAATGCTTCTCTCTGTTTTTAAAATGATTTCTTTTGGGGATTCCAAGATGGCCACCAGCACCGAGTAGACATGCCGATGGCTGCTCCAGGGCTCCACAGCCTTTTTCTGGTGGCCCCACCACCCCCAGCATTAAGGCACAGTGAAGGAGGCAATGACACTTGGGGAGCACAGTGGCGGTGTCGGAGATACAAAGGAGCACCCTGGAGAGGAGGTGCGGCTAATGGCAGCAGCGAGCACCAGCCAGCGAAGCGGGGAGGCCCCCGAATTGATGTACGTCGGCGGAGAAGGGAGGACCTCCGGGCGAGCTTGTGGTACGGCGGCGGGCACCCTGAGAGGCATCAGCGGAGCTGTCGGCCCCAGGAGAGGTGGGGAGAAAACGGCGGTGGTGATGGAGCCGAGCGGACAGCGGATTGGTGCTGACGTGAGGCGCGGCGTCACTGGTGCTGCAGCGGGGAGATCCAGCCAGGGTGAAGAGAGGAGTCGAGGCCAGGGGAGGGGCGCCTTGGCACCCGCTGAGGAGCTCTAGCTGAGCAGACTGGAGGAGGAGTGGAGAAGAACAGCGGAGAACAGCGTCACGCCCCAGATCAGTAGCACCGGAGTGGAGGTGAGGAGCGCGCCGGAGTGGAGGATAGGAGCGGGAAGGACAGAGAGGGCCAAGCATCAGGCGTAGGCCCCGGAGCGAGGAAGGAGTGTGGGGGTGCACCCAAAGGAGAGGTACGAAGGCCAGAAGCTCCAGCACTTATTGTGGAGGCAGGCGGAAGCCAGCAGCAGGACCAGAGAGTGCCCAGCAAGCGGCGGATCCCCGCGCAGCGGCCAGGAGTGGAGGCCCGGGGGGCAGTGAGGGCTCCGGGCAAGGGAGGGGCCTCAACAGTAAAACGGACAGTTGGGAGGATGAGACCAGCCTATCTGCGCTGGTAAGGCTGACTTGGGGCTCAACAATCCAGACAACACGCACAATTCCCTCTCCCAACGCAGGAGAGCCAGGGGCCGAGGATTGGACAAGCTCCCAAGGGCTGACGGCAGAGCATACCCCCGGATCCCACAGTCTTAGGGGGTCTGAGAGTTAAGAGGGAGCGGCACCCAGAGAGCAAGTACACAGAGGCGTCCTGATACATGTGCGGCTACTACTGGAGGCTAAGGAAGGAGTGGCCCCACGTGTCTAGAGTGCTAGAGTGGGTGGAAGTCCACCGGTAGAGGGAGCAACACTTGGTTTGCGGCTAGGACAGTCCCTCGCAGAGGGTGGCGCAGCAGACACGGAGTGAGAGGCCCCAAGCCATTGAGAAGACAACACTGGACCCGGTCATCTGCGGGCAACGCAGCTGAGTCATGGGACGAGCCTAATATAGATGTCTTCCAGGTCCAAGGGGAGGACTGGGAAGGCTGGCCACCTCGTGGGCGAGCCCCAGGGAATACTACCTATGCTTTGGCCTGCAATGGAAATCAGGGACTCTTGCAAAGGGGGTGGTGGCCAACCGAGAGAGCAGCGGGGAAACGAAGGAGAAGACGAGCCGTCGCAGATAACGAGGCAAGACCATAGGGGAGAAATGCAGACTCTGAGAGTCCCTGGCTAAAACTTTTCAGGAACAATTTCAATTGATGCAGACCGACCTCAATGCAGCGCTAGGAGAATTACAGCAAGAAATGGCTCCGTTGGGGGAAAGGGCGGACTTGTTGGAAAGAGGCCTCCAGGAAAGTGAAACTGACACAATGGCAAACAGCGAGGCGATAGACCGGTTGGACACTGCAACAAGGAATATTGAAGCAATGGTAGAGGATCTGGAGAACAGATCCCGAAGGGCTAACATTAGGATTAAATCATTGCCGGAGACAGTGATTGACCGACAACTGAAGGAAGTAATCCAGGGGGTCTTCACAGAGCTTTTGGGCGAGGAGTCCCCGGGCTCGATAGAGTTCGACAGAGTCCATAGAGTAGGCCGGATCCTGGGAGGTCCTAACGCCTGACCCCAGGATCTGTTGGTTGCTTTCGCTAGGTACGGCCAAAAGGAAGCAGTGTTGAGAGCGGCTAGGCAGAGCGAACCGGTACTCTATAAAGGGCAAGAAATGTCCTTGTTTCAGGATTTGGCTACTAGTACGCTAATGAAAAGAAGGAGCATGGGCCCAGTCGTGAAGGAGTTGGCCAGTAAAGGGATCAAATATGAGTGGTCCTTTCCATTCGGGCTGGTGTTTGAGTGGGAGGGGAGCCAGAGGCAAGCAACTAACCTTCAGGAGGCGGCTAGTATAATACGATTGGAGCTGAATAACGGGGGGGGGCCACGAGGGAGAGCCACCAGCCCGAGGGAGTCAAAGGGAATGGTCTACAGTGGGGGAGCGGGGTAAGAGAAGGGTCGCGCTGCAAGGCCCTGCGGTGGGGGGAAAGACCGGGCAAAAGAGAGGGAGTGGGGCAGCAGAGCGGGGGGCCTGGGTGGCTCGATCTCTGTAAGAAGGATCTTCAGGGGTGGTGGGAACAAGGGCTTTATACATGGCCTAGGAGGAAGGAGTAGAACACATTCTGGAACAAGCAAGGACGGGTTTGTCCGTGGGGGTGGGATTGAAGGTCAGGGGATAGGGGGGAGGGAGCGGTCTCATCCTAAATTGGGGGTTCAGGGTGGGAGAGGGTGGGGCATGGGGGAATGGTGGGGTGGTCATAGTGACTGGTGGAGCAATACAGGACCTGTCAGACAGAAGGATTGTACCTGGGGGCAGGGTAGGAGAGGGAGGAGAGGACTTTCCCAAAGGCAGGGCGGGGGCGGCCCAGGATAGACCCAGGGTGGGGATGGAGGGACAGGCAAGAGGGGCGTGTTGTTCACAACTCTGGATTCAGGTGGCTAACGCATAACATAAGGGGGCTAAACACCCCCCTTAAGTGGACAAAACTGGAGCAATTCACCAGGACTCATGCACCAGACGTGCTGGCGTGGCAGGAGACCCACCTATTGAGGAAGGACCAGAGCCATCTGCGGCTGAAGGGCTTCTCGCAGATACTGTGTGCCTCGGGGCCTACAAATAAAGGAGGAGTAGCCTTAGCATTCTGGAGGGGAATGGACTTCAGACCCAAGACGTCCTAAGGGACAAATATTGGAGGTATATCATGGTGAGGGGGGATCACATGGGCATACCTGATACCATAGCCTCGGTGTATGGCCCAAATGCAGGACAAGATCAGTTAATGCGCGAAACCCTGGGCACCCTGAAGAATTTTGCAAGGGGGCAAGTAATATTGATGGGGGATTTCAATCTGACTTGGGACAGGCGGCTGGACCGAACACAGTACGAGAGGGGTGGAGGGGAATCAGTGGCCTCCCCCAACTCAAGGAGCAGATGGAGGAGGCCGGATTACGGGATGTATGGAGAGCGCTCCGGGGTGAAGAGGAGGGGTTCATGTTTCTCTCCGACGTCCACAGAACCCAATCAAGAATTGATTACATCTGGGTTTCGGCAAGTCTGGTGGGGGGAGTGGAGCGGGTCGAGGCCAGTCCCATGGGGATTGCCGATCATAAGGTAGTGCAGATGAAGATGCTGCTGGGGAGGCGAAGGCCAGGGGTGTGGAGTTGGAAGTTCCTAGGGAACTCCTGATGGACCAGGTGATGCGAGAGGAGATAGGGAGCAAGATTCAGGCTTTTTTCAAGAGGAACAATGGCACGGACACGAGCCTTAGCACAAGGTGGGATGCGTTCAAGGCTACCTTCAGGGGGGAACTCATTGCTCTGAAGGTGGAGAGAAATAGACAAATGAGGGGGCTGGAAACTCAGTTGGAAAGGGAGGTTGAGGCTGTGAGGGTAAGACTGAGGGAGACCCCCACAAGGAAAGTATACAGGGAATATAGGTTAGCTGAGGGCCAACTTGGGATCTAAAAAGGCGGAAGAGACATTGCTAAGGGTCAGGCAAAAATTTGACGGGAAGGCCAACAAAGCAGACTCACTCCTGGCTCGCCTTTTGAGGGGAAGCAGGGAACAGAATGTCATTACGGCCATGAGGGATGGGAGAGACTCACCCGGACTGAAGAGATAAAGGGGCGAATAGCTAGATTTTACGAATCTCTGTATTTGTCACAGGACCCGCAGCCACAGCCTCAGAGGGACTTTTTGGGGGCCTTGCCCCCCCCGGCTATTCCAGGAAATCGGGGAGGAGCTGGGCCAGGCTATCACAGAAGATGAGGTGAGAGCTACCATAACGTCACTTCCCCGCAATAAGGTCCCAGGCCCAGACAGATACCCAGCTTCCTTTTACAAAATGTGCTCCCACTTATTGACCCCGCATCTCATGCAGTTGTTCAATACGTTTGGGTCCCTGGGCAGCATTACCCCCTCGATGGAAGAGGCCAAAATAACACTCATTTACAAAGCGGGAAAAGACCCGGAAGAATGCACTTCCTATATACCTATCGCTCTTATAAATATGTAAGCAAAAATATTCACTATTTTTAGGCGAAGCGCCTGTAGAGAGGTACCTCCCCTAGAGAGGTACCTCCCCTCGCTGATCCATCAGAATCAGACAGGGATTGTGTTAGGTAGGCAGACCGCTGATAACATCAGGTGGGTGGCCCACCTGGTGGAGAAAACACAGAAGATGACCACTCAGGCGATCCTCCTAGCATTGGATGCCGAAAAGGTGTTCGATTGGGTGGAGTGGTTGTTCTTGTTTCAAGTCATGGAGAGGGTGGGCCTGGACGCAGGGTTTATCAATATGGTCTCAGCGAATTATAAGAATCCCACATCATGCATACTAGTAAATGGAGGGATGTCACACCCAATTAACTTGAGGCGTGGGACTAAGCAGGGGTGTACTCATTCCCCGTTGCTTTACGCAATATATCTGGAGCCCCTTCTTTTGGCTATATGGGAGGCAGAGACCATTCAGGGCATACCATTCGGGGGGTGTCAGCATAAGGTGGCGGTGTTCACAGATGACATGCTGCTCACGCGGACGAACCCGGTGGGGTCAATCAGGGCAAGCATGGAGCTACTGTCCGAATTCGGGGAGCTATCGGGTTTGCGGGTCAACTTACATAAATCGGAGTTAATGAACCTGTCCCTAGGGGAGAACGAGGTGGGGGCACTGACAGCGATTTCCCCGTTTAAGTGGAGTCCGGGTGGGATACGATATTTAGGGATCAGAATAACCCCTCCCTGGCGGGTTGGTATGGGGTGAACTATGCCCCCATGTTAACGGTAATTAAAAAAGACCTTAAGAAGTGGAGCGCCCTAAGGATATCCTGGCTGGGGAGGGGGATCCGTCCTCAAAATGGTGGTTCTCCCCTGTTTATTTATTTATTTATTTATTTATTGCATTTATTACTCGCCCAAACCCTTGGGTACCACGGCGATGTTACAGACAGCTTGGTTAAAACATTTCTTGGACTTTGCCAATCGGGCGCAGTGCATGTGAATACAAAATAATCATACACGAAGACATTAAATGCAGGGTTTTAGTCTTGGTTAAATAGCCACGTTTTCAGGGATTTCTTGAAACCTGAGAATGTTTGCTCATTTTTGATGGGGAGGGGAAGAGTGTTCCAATATGTGGGTGCGAGGTATTGGAAACTACTGCCTCCTGCCTTGGTTGTCTTGTAGCGGGGGATAGCTAGGAGTAATTGACTGTTAGATCTGAGGGGCCTCTTAGATACTTTTCTGGTGATGGCGTGGTTAAGGTAGATGGGGACACATGAGTGGATGCATTTGAATGTGACGCACAGAGCTTTGAATGTGACCCTGGCTTTGATGGGGAGCCAGTGATGGTTTCTTCTAATATTTGAGATATGATCTGACTTCCTTATTCCAAGGGCCGCCCGAAGGGCTTTATTTTGGATAAGCTGTAGTTTGTTTAGATTGGCTTTTGAGGTACCCAGGTAGAGTACGTTGCAGTAGTCGAGCCTGGATAAGATTAAAGCTCTTGCCAGCGTGATACAATTGGTGGGTGTCAAGAATTGGCGACTGAGAGCAATAGGTTTTGCGGTGTAGGATGTAGAGGAAGAGAGGGCGTTGATGTTCTTGGTCATGGTGAGGTTGGCATCAAGGTAGACACCTAGTGTTTTCACTTGTTTGAGTACTGATATGTTTGTGCCATCAATGTTGATGGATGAGTAATCAGGAAGTAATGCTTCTATTTTGGATTGGGAGCCCACAATGAGAACCTCAGTCTTCTCATCATTGAGACAGAGGCTATTTAGTGCCATCCAATTTTGGATTATGGCATATATTTTGTTGATAGTGTCGGTGTCTTGAGTGTAGTCTCCCGATAAAGGGATGAGGATCTGGGTGTCATCTGCAAAGTTGGTGTAGATGACACCCATGTCGTCTAGCGCTGAGAAGAGGAGTTTAGTGTATGCATTGTATAATGTTGGTGAGAGACAGGAACCTTGGGGGACACCAATGGGTACTATGATGGGGTTGGCGGCTTGTTTACCTATGGCGACCCTGGAGGTGCGGTCAGCAAGAAAGGATTTGATCCAGGTAGTAGCTTCGGTGGAGAAGTTGAAGTCTTTCGCTAGTGTGGCGCACAGTTTATTATGGTCTACTAAATCAAACGCTGCGGAGAGATCGAGTAGGAGGAGGATGCAGAGTTTCCCTGAATCTCTGATGGTATCCATCTGGATTTTTAAGTCAAGGAGCGCCGTTTCTGTGCTATGGTTGGGGCGGAAGCCTGATTGCCTAGTGCCAAGGAGGTGGTTTTGTTCGAGGTGAGTTTGGACTTGGTTGTATGCTAATTTATCCAATATTTTGAGGAGAAATGGGACAGTTGTTATTGGCCTGTAATTAGTGGGCACAGTGGGGTCTAGGGTAGGTTTTTTCAGGAGAGGGGTGACCCAGGCTTCTTTAATGCTAGCTGGTACTAGGTTAGTATTGAAGGAAGCGTTGACGAAGTTGGTGATAATGGGGGTGAGGGTGGGAGCGCAGGATTTGACTACTGATGCGGGGACAGAATCGCCTTTGCAGTTGGAGGCTTTAAGTTTGGCGATGGTGTCAAACACTACATTTTGGGATACTGGTGTGAAATGGAAGGGGGTGCTGGTGAATTCCTGATGTGGTCGATTTAGATTAAGGAGGGCAGGTTTGTTGGCTAGTGATTGTTTTTTGGATGTGATTTTTATTTGGAGTAGTTCAATTTTGGCTGTTAGTGCGTCTTGTATAGTGGTGCACCATTCCTTGCTGGGGATGGTTGGGTTTATGGCTGGAGTGGGGTTTTCCAATTCTTTTAGAATGGCAAATAATTCCTTGGTATCTGAGGTAGCATTGCTGATCCTATTATTATACGCATTAGATTTGTAGGTAATAGTAGCTGTTTTATAGGTTTTGTTTATTTCTTGGTAGGCTTTTTCTGCCTCTGCAGTAGGATGCTTTCTGTAGGCATGTTCACACGCGCGTTTGGTTCTTCTGAGGGCGATAAGATCATCATTGAACCAGAAGCTAAATCGCTTGTCTGAGCGTTTTGCCTTGGTGGTGAGCGGTGCTATAGCATTAATGGTTGCAGTGAGGCAGTTGTGATATATGTCTGCTAGGAGACAGGGGTTGTCACTGGTGATCGAGGTAGAAGCTAGGATTTTTGAAAGAGGAGACGTGAGGTTTTCTGGCGTGAGTTTGCGGGCGTTTCTAGTTTCATAGGTAATCATAATTTTAGGTTTCTTTTGTGTGGGTTCGGAGGGATTGATTGTAAATACAATGTTATGGTGATCGGTCCAAGTAAGAGGGGAGATGACCTCAATGGTTACGGGGGTATTAAGGGAGAGGATCCAATCAAGAGTCTTGCTTTACCAATTTCAGGCCATCCTGCTGCCAGTTCCGGCACGCTTCTTCAAGGAATTAGATCGGGCGGTCAAGGATTTTGTTTGGGAGGGTAAGAGGCCGCATCTGGCCAGATGGCTATTGATAGGGTCAAAGGTGGAGGGGTTTAGGCCCTACTTGACTTCTGCCGATATTATGAGGCCGTGCAGCTCAGGGTAATCAGGGAATGGTTCTCGGAGATATATAATAAGCATTTGGTAAAAATGGACAGGGCAGTATCCCAGCATCACCTGGGGGAGGTTCTATGGCTCCCGCACCGGTTGCGGCCACCCCACCTCTACATGAGCGCTATAACAAAGGGAATGATTGACATCTGGGACGGGGCGGTGGAGAAGCTGGGGATTACGACCTTTCCATCACCATTCACCCCCATCTTCAATAACAGGGACTTTACGCCGGGGTTGGAGAGGGGGGCGTTCCTGAAGTGGGAGAGAGGAGGGTGTAGGACTATAAGGGATCGAAGCGTGAAAACATTTGAGGCGTGCAAGCGGGAATTCGGGGTGTGAGAAGGAGAACGGCACAGATATTTCCAGAATAGACATTGGGTGATGTCAACAGAGGTACGGAGGACTGCTACACGCGACTTGATGCAGTTTGAGCGGTTTCTCCTGACGCACGAGGGGTCCAGAGGATTAATCTCAGACCTTTATAGGCTTCTGGAGAGTGCCAGCCCAAAAGCAAACTGGGCTTACATGAGTGGGTGGGAGCAGCTACTGGTGGCTAGAATGGAAAGGGAGGACTGGGAGAGGCTGTGGAGGATGATTCCGAAGGTGGCAAAAGCTGTCCAACTGCAGGAAGCGTGGTATAAGTACATTTACGGCTGGCACTACACCCCGGCCCACCTGCATGCAATGTACCCGGCAACGCCTGGGGAATGTTGGAGGGTCTGTGGGGAAGAGGGGACAGCAGCTCATATCTGGTGGGAATGCCCCAATATTAGGCCCTTTTGGCAAGACATATCACGGGGCTGAAAATCAGGCGCTCGGGGAAGGGGCTAGCCAAGACACCCGGGAGATCTTATTGGGAAGGCGAGAACTGGGTGGAGGAGAGGAGAGGAAGAACTAAGGCAAAGGTTAACTTTACCCTGGCCGCGATGGCTCTCATTGCACAGAGGTGGAACAGTCCCACGAGCCCGACGGAGCAAGACTGGCTAAGGAAGATGTGGTAAATAGTTTCGATGGAGTGGGCAACGTATGCGGTGAACAACAACCTGGAGAACTTTTCAGCGTACTGAGGAGAGACTTTGGCGTACTTAAAAGGGGAGTTCAGGGAGCAGTGGTGCCCTCAAAGACTCAAGCTGTTGGACCTACATGGTTGATTTTCTGGAAGGGAGAGGTTTGTGGAAGAGGGACTACTGGCGCTATGGCAGAAGTTTGGGGGGGTGAGGGAAGGGGTTCAGTTTTGTGATGTTTAGGTCTGTTTATGCGATGAAAATAATAAAAAGAAGTTAAAAAAAAAAGATTTCTTTTCAACAGGATGTCTTTCCAATTTGGATATTTTAACATCTAACTGAAACTCAAGAATATCAAAAGAGGTTTGGTTCACCTCTAGTCCTTGCAATCTCTCCTCCTTAACCTCCGACTTTCAATCCAAGCTATCAAGCCTCAGACCTATATCCACACAAATCTGTCTCAATCTCTCTCAATTCCCACAGCACTGCTGGTATGTCACTCTTAGTAGCTCCCTGATCACCCATTTCTGTAAGGCTGGCATAGACTTGCTGTGCTATTTCCACTTCAACTTCCCGAATGGATTGTCTCTTAAATTGCTAGAGGGCACTTTTCCAACTCCTCTGGGCTCACACGGGGAGATGGTTCCTTGGCTCATTAGTCACTGCATTCGTTCCACCACTCCTTACATTACCCTTAAACACCTTACTGGATCCATATTCATGGATCCATCATCACTCCACATGCCAGCATGGGTTCCATGTGATATTTCTGCTTTTTGAAGACCGCACAATGAAAAGAGCGATTATTTTGGCCAATTTTCTGCGGCCTCCAAAATTCTACACTTGTGTGGGGATTTCAATCCCCAAGCTGCCAGGCAAGTTGTTCCCCTTGCGCCCCTAACCCCATCCTCACCCACGCTGATGGGTTTTCTCCCAAATTGGGGGTTTCATCCGCAAACCCCTTTTCCTCCTCTGCTGCCTCCGTTCCCCTGCAAAGCATTCCCCCAACCCTCAACACACACACTGATTCTGACACACAAACATGCAAACACACACAGTCACATATTTACCTGCTCCCCTGCTCCCTCCCTACTCCTCCAGTAACATTCCCTCTCCTCCCCGACAGATAAACAGACAGACAGACAGATACAAACACACACACACACACACACACACACACAAACACTAACACACACAAAATGAAACAAAAACATTTACAAACATCTGAGACGTTTGTGTCTTCCCTTTTCCGGTCTCCTCGCTGCCTGTCAGCCCCTCTGCGCACTTGTGTGTGTCAAAGGGGCTGATAGTTCGATTTAGAAAGACCGCTCGGAGTGCTCTCTTATTTAAATGCGTTTATTTAAAAGAGATGTGTTCACTCCCTTTTGCTAGCATACCAGGAAGCGTTCACTCACTTTGCACTGTGGAGTGAAAATGTGAAAGACAAAAGGTGGCGTACAGGCTTGAACGTCGCCTTTTGCCCTATATATTTGCAGCCAGCAGTGCAAATGACAAAATGTTCGCGGCAGGGAGGCATTTACGTTGATTTGCAAAAGTGTTGCTAAATGGTGCTTTTCGAATTAGCAGTTGATTGATTGATTGATATTTTATTTCTATCGCGCTCATACACAAGTGTTTCAGAGCGCGACCAGGCAGGGAAAGGGAACAGGGGAGAACAAAAACAACGATCTTACTAGGCCCAGTGACATTGAGAACGTGCAAGTGCAGGGTAGAGGGAGAAGGGAGAGAAGGTGCATGGAAGGTCGGAACAAAAGGAGAGTGCGGAGCGAGAAGGAAAAAAAATAATAATAATAAAATAATAAATAAAAAGGCAACAAACAAGTTGAAATTGTGTTTATCTTTAAAGAGGAAAAGATTCAAAGTGAATTGTTGATTGTGATTGAAGGTTGGTACATCTAATGTATTGATTGATCTGAATTGTAGCCAGATAGAGTACAGCCATGACATCACAGGAAATCAGGGCAGATTTGGGCATGCCCCTTGACCATGCATTTTCTAGATACTTTTTTTGCATGATCAGTGGCAGGCGCTAGATATGGAAACGTGCCCGAAACAAATGAAGTATATATTTGAAGCCGTAGACCTGGATATTTGGGCGCCACAAGGTCCAACAGATGAGACCCTTCAAAAGTTTTATCTTACCTCAACAAAAGCTGATGAAAGGCTGACACTCATACCTTTTTCGGCACATCTCTTAATTTACCTTCAAATGATGGAGCATAAAGTAGTTGAAAACACACCTGATTTACACCACCTTACAGAAACTATCCAAGGGGGATCTGCAGAATTAATACATGTGCAAGAAGCCAAACAGCCCTTAGAGACCAAACTGTCCGATGGTAATGATTTTCATTGTCCATTTCTACAGACACATGATGAATTGAAGGCCAAAATAAATAATCAAACCAGTTATACAGATGCCTTATTAGATGACATGACGAAAATAAAAATGCAACTGAAAGTGTCAAGATGCAAATACAAAACGTGTAATGAAAAACATTGACTTACAGACAAAATTTGATTGGGTGCATAATGATAAGAAAATCATTACGAAACAAAGATCTCAGTAAGCCCAAGAGAAAGATTCTGCAGTTCAGCAAATAAACCAGCTCATCTCATAAGTTAGTAAAAACCTGAATGTAGAATGATCAGAGTAAGGTGGATGTGCAAGAATTAATTCTGAGAATGGAAGAAAATATTACATTGAGAGCAAACAGAAATATATTAGGGAACAGTCTTGACGAATCAGAAATTGAACACCCAAAGAAAGAATATACTACCTGGCAGACTATCAGTCACAACACAAATGTAACATCAAGAAAAAGATTAATTACATATGGAAATAATTTCCCTGTCAGATGCAATTGAATACAGAGAAAACCAGGTGCGAGGTACACCCAAACAAAGAATTAGTGAATCAAAACATGAAAATGAGCTAGGGAACCAGAATTACAACATATGATTCAACAGAGAGACCACTTATCACGTTTGGCTGATATTCAGATATAGAAAATAAAGGTAAAAAAAGCATTTTGAAAGCATCTATTTGTGCCAGGGAATATGGTGATGCTCCAGAGCACCTAGGTAGATGGAGAAACACTAAATTTTATAGGCAATATTATGATATCCCATACTATCCAGCCCCTATGAAAAGGTTTAAGGCCATAACCCAGAAGACTGACTGGAAAGAGAAGTGGAAGGGTCCCGAGTACCAAGCAAATATGAAACCTCGTTGTAGTCATATTGTCAGGGGGAAAGTAATCACAGGAAGAGGATTCAAGTAGTCTCTCTTAATCTGATGAGGAAAGCTGGGTCCAAGTAAAGAAACATAGAACAAGAAAGCCACAACCACAATTTGTGAAAGACCCAATGAAAGAGATTAAGGCCATAATAATCTTTGTCACCCCGTACCTAAAAATGTGACATTCTGTTCGGGAACATCTAGAATTGTACGAACAGATGATGGCATCATTTGGATTGAAGAATAATCAAAATGACATACACTCTGGAAAATTGACGTTCTCCCCTGAGTTTTTCTCGTGTCTTTGCTGGGCTGGAACATCAAAACCACTATGATATGTTATGATATGATATGATATGGCATTTGTAACGCACCTATACACAAGTGTTTCAAGGTGCGACGAGGCGGGGGGAACAAAGGGAGACAGACAATGATCCTACTAGGCCAGGTGTGATTCAGATCGCGCAAGTGCAATGGTAGGGGGACTGGGAAAAAGTGCAGGGGAAGGGGAGAGGGGAAGTGCAGTACATAGTTAGTAGAATACAAGATAAATAATAGGGCCAGCTGGTGGCAAGTGCAAGGAAAGTGCGGTACATGGTTAATAGAATACAAGATAAATAATAGGGCCAGCTGGTGGCAAGTGCAAAGGTAAGTGCCGGGAGAAGGGGCTGTAGGATACAGAGACACTCCTGTAGTGCATGTAGGCAGTGCAAGGAAGAGTGGCTGGGCCAGGACATGAGATCGGTGAGTGGCCCAGTTGCAGATTTAGTGCAGGTTCAGTGATTTTAGCAGGGGAGAGCGGGAGAGAAAGCGGAGGCAAAGAGGAAGGTTTTGAGGTGCTTCCGGAACCGGAGATGGTTCTCCTCAAGTTTCAGGGAGGCAGGAAGGCTGTTCCAGAGGGAGGCCCCTGCTGCGGCGAGAGATCTACCACCAGCTCGTTGCTTGGAGAAGTGGCTGACCCTGAGGTAGTTGGAGGTGGATGAGCGAAGGGCTCGAGAAGGAAGATATTTAGGAAGAGAGAGTTGAAGTTATTTTGGCCCAAGGCCCCAGAAGGCCTTGTGGACAATGCAGAGGGTTTTGAACTTAATCCTTGCAGCCACTGTGAGCCAGTGTAGTGATTTCAGTCCTGGAGAGATACGGTCCCTGGGCTTGAGGCCAAGGACAAGTCTCGCAGTCCTGTTCTGGATGAGTTGCAAAGGGCGGAGAGTAGAGGCAGGAAGATTTAGATAGAGGCTGTTACAGTAGTCCAGCATAGAGAGAACCAGAGCTTTGGAGACAATGAGCTTCTGGGGGAAGGAGAGAAAAGGAAGGCTACCTCTGAGGAGGTGTTGCTGGTAGTGTGATTTCTTAGAGACGTCAGAGATGTGAGGAGAGAAAGAGAGTGTGGAGTCGAAGATGACCCCGAGGTTTTTTGCCGTGCAGTTAGGAGCAGGAAGAGGGCCAAGGGAGGCCGCCCAGAGAGCTGCAGGGAAGGAGGGAGTGGGTGTGCCGATAAGTAGAATCTCAGTCTTACTGGCATTAAGGCAGAGGTTGTTGGCGGCACACCATTCCTGGATAGCAGAAAGACAGTCAGAGATGAGGGAAGTGGAAGAGAAGGCCGAGGGTAGCCTGAAAATGAGCTGGGTATCATCCGCGAAGCACTGAAAGTTGGGACAGAGAGCGGCTATGCGGTGAGCAAGAAGTGCAAGATACTGATTGAACAGCCAGGGGGAGAGGTTAGATCCCTGGGGGACACCACAGGTAGAGAAAAAGATGTCAGAGAGGAAGGAACCCAGTTGGACCTGGGAGGGTCGATTGGAGAGGAAGGAGGACAGCCACGCCAGAGCTTGACCAGTGATACCCAGGTTATCACGGAGACGGTTGAGCAGGATGGTGTGGTTAACAGTGTCAAAGGCAGAAGAGAGGTCGAGCAAGATGAGAACACAAGGGGTATTAGAGTCAAGGTTTGAGAGCAGGTCCTCACGGATGTTCAGGAGAGCAGTTTCCGTGCTTGTGGCAGCTCTGAAGCCAGACTGATGGTCATGAAGACTACCAACAGATTCAGCATGGAGATTAAGCTGGGAGATGGACAGGTTCTCCAGGAGCTTGCCCAGGAAGGGAGTGATAGAGATTGGGCGATAGTTAGCTGGGCAGGAGGGGTCGGAGGAGGGTTTCTTAAGAAGGGGGTGCACAAGGGAGTGCTTGAGGGGGGATGGGAAGACTCCAGAGGTGAAGGAGTGATTGCAGAAGTCAGCCAAGGCAGGCGCCAGGGAGTCGATGTGGTCCTTGATAGTTTTGGAGGAACAGGGGTGGACCTGTTTTGATGAGACTTTCATAGATCGGACTTGTCTCGAAACCTCGTCAGCAGAAAAAAGGGGAAAGGCAGTGAAGGAGGGAGGAGGGGTGGCTGCTGAAAGGCCAGAGGGAGAGCAGGGAATAGGGGAGGGGAGGTGATAGGAGGAGAGTGAGGACAGGATGTCTTGAGTTTTTTAAATGAAGTGAGAGGCCAGTGCTGTGCAGAGGGCCTGAGAGGGGACAGGAGCGGTGGAGACTGCAGCAGGGTTGGCCAGCTTCTTGCAGATTTTAAAGAGTTCGGCCGAATTGTTAGATGCCGCAGAGATGCGGGCTTGGATAAGGGCTCTCTTCTTAGTGAGAACGGAGAGCCGGTATTGCCTTTGGAGCAGGCGGCAGGCCAGTTTGTCAGAGGATGAACATGAAGCACGCCATTTCCTCTCTGCCACCCTGCACTTGCGGTTAAGGGTGACGAGATCTGAGTCATACCAGGAGTTACATTTGGCTTTGGGCTTCAGGCGGATTCTCATGACAGGGGCAAGGATATCAAGGGTATCAGATATAGCAGAGTGGAGAGTGGAGAGGGCTGTGTCAGGGTGGGAGTCAGCCGAAGAGGGCGGGGGGGGCGAGAAGGTGGTAGCGAAAGCCTCAACTGACACGCACTTCATGGGTCGGATGACCGCAAAGGTGGGTGGCAGTGATGAGGGTGGCTTTGCCTGTGGGGTAGGGAGGGTGAGGTGGGAGGATAGGAGAGAGTGATCACTCCAGGAGAGAGGAGTGGAGAGAGGGACAGAGAGGGGAAGGTCAGAAGCGATCAGAGCATCAAGAGTGTGCCCTGCAGAATGGGTCGGCCCAGACAGGAGAACAAAGAGTGAGAGAGAGTCGCAGAGGTCGCGAAAGAGTCTAGAGGGAGGACAGGAGGCATCAAGGTGGATATTGAAGTCTCCAAGAAAGAGGAGTTGAGTGGTTAAGGACATTAGTGAGGAGGAGAGGTCAGCCCACTCAGAGAGGAAGGAGGAAATTTGACCAGGTGGCCGACAGATAGTAGCCACGGTAAGGGAATGGCTGGGAGAGAGAGAGAGTCAGCAGACAAGGCATTCAAAGGAGGAGTAGGTCTGCGTAGGAGTGACAGTGGCAGGAATCCACTCAGGGAAGATAAGGGCCACACACCCCCCAGCACGGTTGGGCCTGGGCAAGGAGAGGATCTTGTAACCGTCAGGTAGGAGTGTGTCAAAGCTGGCGGCAAAGCTGGCCGTGAACCATGTCTCAGTGAGACCGAGGATGTCAAGGTCCAGTTCCTCAAGAAGGCGACAGATATCAGAAGAATGTTTGACGGCAGAGCGAGAGTTAAGAGTGGCAATGTGGAGTTGGTTGCCATCCTTGAAGGACTTCCGGGGAGGGGTGCAGATCAGCGGTACGCCCTGTGGAGGTGAAGAAGAAGGAGCCAGAGAGAGGGCAGGGTGAGAGGGTGGAGGCAAGGTAGCCGAAGACAGAGAAGAGGGGACAGCAGGAGAGGAAAGGAAGTTGATGAGGCGTGGGAAGCGTCTATCAAAGAGGTGGAGGTTGGCCTGAGGGCCTTGGACCAAGACGGTAGCATTAGCGTAGACATTAATGATGGTCTTAGAGGAGCGGAAGGGGGCCAAGAGGACATCCCAACGGGTGCCACCATTAATGGGAGAAGAGGAGAAGGGAGAGTGCACAGAGACCATATGAAGGGTCCATTGGTCAGGGGAAGGCACAAAAAAGAGGATGTCAGTGTTTCCTTGGAGGCGGCACTAGTGTAGGTGTCAGCGATAGGGAGGCCTGGGTTGGAGACCAGGATATCCTTTTTAAACTTTTCCTACCAGATTTAGTGAGGAGAGCAGGATAGTCAATGGAGAAGCAGTTAGAGAAGAAAGGAGAGATAGAGAGCACCATGGAATAAGGAGGGAGTGGGGGGAAGACAGACGAGATCAAGCGGAAAGGAATGAAGCGGCAAGCCCTAGTTACCACAGTTTCAGAGCAACAGTAACACAGTAAAAAAAAACAAATTAGGTATCCAGTGTAGAGGCCACCTAAATTTGAGAGTCCTGCGAGGGGAGAAAAAGCCCTAGTTTACCACAATTTCAGAGCAACAGTAACACAGTAAAAACGAATTAGGTACCCAGTGTAGAGGCCACCTAAATTTGAGAGTCCTGCGAGGGGAGAAAAGCAGACCTAATTTACCACAATTGGCGGTACACACTGAAGTGTAGAAACCATGTGAAAGAAAAGGAAAGGGAAGGAGTGGGTAGTTGGGCTGGGCGAGGAAGTGGAGCTAACCAGAAAATGTGGACCGGCGACTGGCGTCCCCTGCGGACACCTGCAGACACAGGGAGCCGCAGCCATAGGAGCCGCCCTTTGCCTAAGGGGGCCCTTAGCCGATGGGGGCTGCCGGGCAGGGGGCTGCCCAGGGGGGTGGTCTTTTAGGCAGGAGGAGAGGAAGGGGAGGGGGGGAGTGGGCGGGCAGGGAGGCGGGAGGGGACAGGGTAGAGGAGGACCAGGAAGTGAGTTGGAGGGAGGGGGCAGCACAAACGCGCACGGAGCACTAAACCAAAATAAACTACAGTGCCTGAAAATAAATGAATCTTAGTGAAGGCCCAGCGGGGCCTGGAAGGCAGCCTCAGAACACGCACACCGGGCTACGGGCGACCGCTCACACCAGCTCTAGCTCAACAAAGAAGCGAGCTTCAAGAGCGATCGTCGCGTAGTCCCGGAGAGACTACAAGGATAACCAATCAGAGGGGGGGTGGGTGGGCAGGGAGGCGGGAGGGGACAGGGGAGAAGAGGACCAGGAAGTGAGTTGGAGGGAGAGGGCTGGGGGCAGCACAAACGCGCACGGAGCGCTAAAACAAAATAAACTACAGTGCCTGAAAATAAATGAATCTTACTGAAGGCCCAGCGGGGCCTGGAAGGCAGCCTCAGAACACGCACACCGGGCTACGGGCGACCGCTCACACCAGCTCTAGCTCAACAAAGAAGCGAGCTTCAGGAGCGGTCGTCGCGTAGTCCCGGAGGGACTACAAGGACAACCAATCAGAGGGGGGGGGGCGGCCAGGGAAGGGGAGGACCAGGAAGTGAGTTGGAGGGAGGGGGCAGCACAAACGCGCATGGAGCACTAAACCAAAATAAACTATAGTGCCTGAAAATAAATGAATCTTACTGAAGGCCCAGCGGGGCCTGGAAGGCAGCCTCAGAACACGCACACCGGGCTACGGGCGACCGCTCACACCAGCTCTAGCTCAACAAAAAAAAAAAAGAAAAAAAAAAACTATAAATGGTCCTCTTACAAGGCAGCCATCGTGAAGTATTTTTCCACCTTCAGAAATCCCCAAGATGCCCGCAAGGCAATCTACAATTTAATGCATGTTGAGGATCAATCTCCTTGGGAGTTTGCTAATGAAATCAAGTACACATTTGCCCAGATGTCGATATCGAAAGTCGAGTCTTCAAAATAAGCTTTTTTCCATGCCCTTGCAAAATCTGACGTCGCTCAGTTAGTCCATTGTTTTTGTTGATTCAATAACTTTGGAATGGATAATCACGCAGGCTAGGAGGATCTATGAAGTACAGAACTCAACAACTCCCAAAAAAAAGAAATGAACCCCAAACTAATGCATGGTCAGGCCACTATTAAGGTAGCTGAGGTAAAGAGTACTCATCAGTAAGGTTAGAGACAGGGGCTCCAAATACCTATTCCTCTGCTGTTAAGGAACCTAACTGACAGAGAAGTGTCACGATCCATGCCCCTAACCCCCTCAGGTATAACAGCCCCCTGGCAGCAGTGGGGCTAAAGCCCTTCACACAGGCCCCAAGGGCCTTAAAACTCCATCAGAAACATACATGGAGTCAGTCCTGGTGCCTTTGGCACCAGGCTCATTATCAGGAATAAAGCAATACCAGTTTTGGACCTTAATACAACAAGGAGGCCTATTACACAGCTCAGTTCTTTATAACTGAGCCATGCGGTCTGGTGATTTGGGTGTGGCTGGGCCTGGAACTACTTGGCCTAGAACTATTTTACCTAGGCTATTTAAACCACACCCAAACAGCAGAACACGCTCCGAGTTATTCTGCACTCCTGCAGCGTAACGCTCACAGTGTCCAGCTCCTGCTCATCTGCTTCTCCGGCGGCCCGATCCTGAAGCCCTAGATCCCGATTCCATTAATAACCTGGAAGAACAAGAACATCATTAGCAAGCAAGAACACCTACCTGTGAAGTAACCGGCCTTGAATCCATCCTGCACTTCGCTTACCTCGCCCATCTCCGGAGTTCGCCGCAACCTGCAGAGGTAAAGAAACAAGGACAGCATTAATAACAATTCTTATCTGGGCAAGCAGCGAGTCCTGGCAGCACCCTGCGCTTCTCTTACCTCGCCCATCTCTGGGTTTCACTGCAACCTGCAAGGGAGAAGGAACAAGGTCAGCATTAACAAAGCACTTACCTGGGCAAGCAGCGCTTCAATCGCTCATCATTCCTGAACATCACCGCAACCGGTACGAAGAAGAGAAGAGAACAAAGGTTAGCAATTAACACCAATAAACAGTACAGCGCTCCGCGCATCAATAACTCACTGTGGTCTTCGCCATCAGTGCAGCAACTCCGAGATAGCAACCATCCCATTGAAAACAAAAAGAGACATTGTTAGGGAACAGCGTAGTGGAACAAGACGCAGAGAAGATAGAGAAAACGGAGGGAAAGAAAGAGACAGAATGAAGACGGAAAAGACATTATAACTCACTTGGAAAACAGCAAGCAGAGTCGGAGTCACAGCCTGTCTGGACCCGACATAAGGGCACACAGACCAGTGAAGCAACTAGGTCCACGGAACGCCCACACCAACCATGCGCCCCTGCACAGAGACGCAGGACGGAGAGTTCAACGCACAAAAACCTAAGGTGAGTAATAACCCCAAGTGAGGGGATTTGGACCAGAGGGAGGTGGGAGTCCACCCATCACAGAACCAGTATCTTAACCCTCCATTCTCCTGTTATAGGCGCTACCCAACGTCTGGCACATAACCAAGCAGAGAGGGGTCCGGGATAGCGCTTAGACCTCCATCCAGTATCGTGTGGCGCCCCCATGGATATCAGGTGAGCGTAACAGAAGCCCCTCTAACCAAAGCCAGCTCACTAGCCCTAGGTTGGCATGCAAAATAGTGAAGCTGCAAAACCAGAGACTTACATAAGTCCTCAGTATTTGGGTAGCAATACGTATTGACACAGTTAGTGATTTAGATGACTCAAGAAGTCTGAAGAGGTATGATCACTTAAGATACAAGGGTCTATGCAGTACAAAATCCAATAATGACTATAAACAAAGAAAAGAATTCAAAACACACATCTGCAAAAACAACTCTTAATATAGCTTAGTTGAGAGTACTCCTCAGTTGGACTCAGAGACAGGAGGTCAAAGGCTTATTCTTCTGCTGTTAAGAATCTGTTCAAAGTCAGCCGGCTAGTCCACCTTGCATGCAAAATACTGATCTCCCAATACCATAGACTTAATTGAGTCTACGGTGTATAGGTTCTAGGCCTACTCTGCGCTACAAATATGTTCCTCCTACAGAAATAAATACTCAGAACCCAGGAGTAGGTTCCCAAGGAAATCAATTTTTTTTCCAGGGAGAGATGTCAATCTCCACCTCCTAGAAAGAATTACTAAGAAAATGACCCCCCACCCCCTGCCTCCTAGATTCCACGATAACAGATCCCAATAGCGGTGTCCGGTCAAATGTTCGAATGCATTTGATCGAATTATAAAATGCTCCAGTCAATTTGACCGAAAACAAAAAGGTCGAATTCTTTTTTAAAAAAGTATATCTTTTTTGCTCTAGTATAAGTAAAAAAAGGTGTTTTAACACACAAAACAAAAGAAATTGACCTTTTTTTCAGTCAAATTGACTCAGGCATATTGTCATTCGATCAAATGCATTCAAGCATTTGACCTATAACCCCCAATAGCAGGGTGAGTGCAGATCCAACAATACATAGAGCAATACTTTTCAGAACTAGTGGAACTACTCCCCAAAAGAGACAGTTACTCTTCTAAATAACAGAGATATGACCAAAGAAGACTGCATAATCCGGAAAGTGGAGAGCGATTCTCACAACTGGAGCGACGGGTCAAGCAATTGACAGAGAGCACTGGCCAATTCATGAGATCCCAACTGGGAAATCCTGATTATAATGCACAGACACCTTGGCCAGAATGATTCGACAGGCCAAAGTGAACAATGACAAAAGAAAATTGTTTGAGTTAAAAATATACAAGGAGAAGAGAAAAGGGGGGAGGTGATAGAAAAGATATGCCAAGCCTTTGAGAAAGCTTCTTTTGCCTCACCCGAAAATACATGTGAGTTTGCTGGGAAATGGGCAAAGGCCTATGGTGAACCTTCTTTATTTCTATCAATGAAAACAGAGAAAAATAAAAAGGTGAAATTAAGTAAGGAGAAAAATGTTACAACTACATTTTAAAAAGAAGAGAACTCTGTTGAAATGAACCCCAGCATTGCTTGTTTCCCAGATGTAATGCCTCCTCCAAGAGAGCAGAGAATCTGAGCTTAAAGAAGTCCGGCAAAAAACCTGAAGGAGAAGAAAGAGAGTAACAAAGAAACTCCTAGACGCGAGACCCAGAACGAGCAACATCCAATAAGTCGACAGAAACCCCAAACCAAATGGGAATTCCTCCATCTTCAGGCTTTTCTAGGTCTCACAGCCCAGTTAGTAGCAGTGGCCTGGAAACCGCAGAATAGAGGGTAGTGTCTGATAAAATATTAATGTCCACATGTCATTTCATTCCTACAGAGTCCTTGACCAATCCACATAACCTTGACCCTGAGGAGAATGCCCCTTAAGGGGCTGCCCATGGTTAAGCTTATGAAATTCCAAACATCCACCAAACGCGATCCAAATTATCCACTAACTCACACTGTCACTCTAAACTGGAGATAAATGGTGGAACATTTTTCACACCTCCCCAAGATCAGGGACAGTGTGACTTATTGGCTCTCATAGTTATAAGGTCCCAAGTGACCAGGATATCTGGAGAAGTGCTTGAGACTCCCAAGCAAGCAAGTTGGAAAAGCCACTATATTTCCCTCACTCCTCTCCTTGGAGAACTGAACTTGGATGGGAAGCAAATTCCAGTAGATGCGGTTACTGAAATCAAAATCAAATTAGGGTGACATAGGGGCTCATTATGAGTGAGCCAGTCTGGTAAAAATTGCAGAATAAATGCCCGTAATACTGACTCTGTCATTTTTACCAGACATGCTCACTCCAAGTCTGTCAGTAGGGGCTGTGACCTACTGGCAGACTGACCTGCTGGTACATCAGGCCCTTATCGGCAGATAAATGACTGAATCACTGGCACCGGGAAAGCCAGTGCTAGGACTCCATGGAATGGGATCTTACCACTGATGTCGGCACCCATAATATACTCTGGTGATAGTCATGCCTGTTCTACTGGGAAATTATTAACTTCGAAGGCTTTCGACCATAATAGATTATATGAACCAGGTTGAATGGACTCAATCTCGCCACCCTATCAAATTAAAGAGAAGGGCCATCTATGTCAGTTCAAATGGCAACTGCCATTTGAAGTACATCCTGACCAGGTAGGGATTCACTTAAAAAACACTCAGGTCCCAGATATCACTATCATAACTATGAAAGAACAAGGAGAAAGTGAAGAGACTGCCATGGAACCTTTGAGTATTAATCTTCCTCCAAGCGAAGAGTGGTTCTCTACTCTGAAGGAAAACGCACTGAAATCTTATCGACAAGAGAACATCAGTGAGGATGAAGATTCAATTATTGGAAAGTTCTATAAATATCTAGAAGATCCAGAAAACTTTCCATGATCCGAACCGGATTGGGAGGGAAAGGAAATCTTTGGGTATTAATTAACTTTTAGAAAATTTTCAAAATTCTACACAGACATTTGGTTAGGAAATCCCTATCTGGTTATGATCAGGAAGTGGTACCTAGCTCATTTCTAAGTATCATGTTAAATCACGCTCATGGCGCAGTAGCAGCTGGTCATAAGGGTTTTCAAAAGACCATGGAGATCCTTTGTGAGGTCACAAATTGGCCACAGATGGGTCAAGATCTAAACATTTAATTAAAGGGGTGTCTAGTATGTGCTCAGTTCCAACAAAGTTCTCCTTTCACCAGGATACTGTACAAAAGAGAGGAATGACCTTACCATGGTCTGACCTTCAGTTGACCTTATTGGTCCAGTGACTAGTTCTTCACATGGCAACAAAAATATGTTGACCGTTATGTGTCTCCTACACGGTTGAATGTCTTCCTGCTCCAAATTGCAAGATTGTAGATAACAGCTGTGTTATTAGTGAACCACATAATTTCTCTTTTTGTCAGTCCTCAAAAGATTGAATCTGTCCAAGGTAGTCATTTCACCAGTGAGATAAGGACTAAAATGTGGTAAATTCTTGAAGTGAAGAGAAAACTATATATCAACTACTGCCCGCCATCCGGCAGGGGCAGGGGTAGAGAGAGAAGCAATATGATTAAACTATAGTAAGAATCTTAAAGAGGTTTGTAGTGGATTCCGGAGCCAGTTGGGACTTAAGATTATCACTAGTCCTGATGGCTCAGAGCTGTCCTGATGGCTCTGAGGTCTACACCTACGCCAGCGACTAAAATTTCCCCTTTCGAACCCATGACTGGTAAGAACATGGTCTTGCTCTGTCTGTTATGCCAAATACAGGAACAGGAACACACACATTGACCAACGTCTCTACCATGCATGAATATGTGTAGGACCTCCGGATGAACCTCCAACATACTTTTGTCTATGCTCAGATGAATCTGCAAATAGCTGCGGCACGTAAAACCTACTATGGCCTGCAGACAATTAAAAAGGATTATGAGGTAGGTAATAGAGTTTATATTTATAATTTCCAACTGAATCAGCCCAAGGAATGGAAGTTCCTTGCAAGTTGGAAGGAATCACTGATAAGATCTCTCCCGTTGCATGCAAAATATGCATTCCAAAAGGGGAGAAGGCTGAGGAACATTGGGTTAATGTGAACCATTTGAAAGCTTATCGCGCTCAAAATGCTCTTCATCAGATTGAGGAATCAGTCCCTCCTACCAATCAGATAATTTCTGACCAAGGAAAGGAATCAGAGTAAAAAGGTGAGTAGCAATGATTTGGTTGAAAGGATGAATGTTGGTAGAATGTTAAAGATAAAACATAATTGATTGATTATATGTAAAACCTTGATGAATAACAATGTGGAACAGTAGGGAGTTGCAGGGCACTACAATAAATAAAAACATTTTCAGCATGATATACTAAACCAGCCTTCCTACCTCTATCTTCTAGTAAATAATGGTCTTCATTCCAGTCTCCTAAGGGGACAAAGGAAGGGGACCCCAACAAAAAGGGCATTAATTGCACATCGCAGAAAAGGAGAATGGAGGTAGAAATCATGGTCCCCCTATCCAAAGAATGAAAGATGTAATGAACGCCTCGATATTGATGAGCTGTGTCGAACCACATCTGTGTGGGGCTGATCTGGACCCCCTGTTGGAAGAAATAAGAAATATATTTTTTGAAAACCATGATCCCTTTGTTCTTTTCCTGGAGATGTTGGTTCCGTGAGGGGAGTTTGTCTTGGCAAATGCAGCTTAGATAATGGCCTAAAATAAAGTGAACTGAGAAAAGCCTTTCTGAAAGAGCGAGCGAGGCACCATTAGTAAAGCGTGCCCCAAAAATATTGCGAGGTGTAGAGGGATGGATGGATACTTAAGAAAATGTTCAACAAAGTCAAAGTGAACCTTATCAACTGCCACTATTTCCAAGGAATGTTTTTAAATTAAATTTAGAGGCTGACTTTTCCATGCTAACGACAAGGCTGAAAACCAAACAGAACTGTGCACATGCAAAAAAAGTGGACTTATTTCCCAAAAAAATTCAGCAGGCTCAGAATATTTATTGGCGAACATGACACTAACATAGAGGTTCAGGGTTTAATACCCAGTGCCATGTTCCTGGTTTCCAATATAGAAGGAAAGTCCACTTGAGTTACAAACCTGTCGTGTTTTAAATGATTGTATTTTACATATGCTTCGTTTTAACTAAAATGATGTAAAGAATAACATTTAAGTCCCATTTTGCTCTGCCTTGCATGTACTTTACTTATAATCACATGTGTTATTTAACTTAAAGTGAATGGGCCCGGATATATTAATGTTGTAACTTGCGGTAAAACTGTCTGAAAAATCACCTCAGACTAGAAATCCCAGTTCAGGCAATGCAGTCATAAGACTTCTGATCCGGATCTAGGCATTTTTGTTGTGTTCATGAAAAATGTGTCTGCTTAAATCCTGTTTTAACAGTGTCTAGGTAATGTAAGTCACAAGACAAACCATGATCGCATTTCATTCAAAATTAGTATTTGAGCTTTCTGTGTCAGTAAAATGGAAAAGAGCCTTTTTCCCATTTATCAACAGTGTCATCAGTAGGCCAAAGTCAGCATCTTCTTCTTTTACAAATGGAAGAAAAGTCCTTTGTGTGCCTTTTTTAATCAAAACAATAATCCCTGGAAAAATGTGATTTCTGTGAGGGAAGCTGTGAGAAACATGACATTTGGGACAGATTTTATAAAGAAAATATGTCTTTTCACCACACATAAAATCCTTGTGGGGTGTCATGGAAACATTAGGAGATAATTAGGAAAAACACGTATCTTCGAAAATATTTAACATTGAATTGTGTGCACTGATGTACTGAATCAGATGATATTGTTTTTATTAGTCTCACAAATTTACAAAGTAATGCCCTGAGAAACGAAATTGCCATTTTAACATTAAGATTGAATATACCCCTCGCTTTGCAGATCATGGGGCTGGGGAAGCTACACCTTGATCACAAGTTTGGAGGAGGAATCAAAGATATACAATTGTATGCACACAGAATGGGAAGATTAAAAAATATGGTGAGATTATCATTATAGATTTTCTGTATACCACTAAAGCGAGATGGCTGGGGACAAGTGAGACCTGGAGACTGATTGGAAGGCAGACCATAGAGATGGGCAGGGCTGGGTTCTAAGCAGCCAGCAAAGTGAGGGCCTTTGTTGGAAGCAATAGCTTCAGGGTGAGGGTCAATACAATTTCCCCCAAATGAGAAACCACAATAAAAAAGGTAAATTATACCCCAATGTAGGGGGGGAACCAATAGCTCAGCCAAAATGGCTGCAAAATCTTAATGGGCTCCTTGGCCCACAGGAGCAGAAGGAGTATGTGACCCTTGGAGCACTGAGACTGACTGTTAACTGGGAGGAATGGCAGGCCAGGACGGAAAGGAGTAAGGATCGATGAGCCACAGAGCAGGAGATGTCTCACTTTGAGTGATCACCGGGCGCAAGGACTGCTTTAGGAGGCGACTGCATGGGTTATGGGCACTAAGGCGGTGTCAGCGTCAGATCTTAAAAGCAAATGGGCCCCGGGGATCACAGCACCGAGCAAATGAGCAGCTCACAGGTGCACAGCAGACGACATACCAGAACACAAGACGACTTGCCGGGACCCAAGACGGACGGAGCCATGCTCCGGATGGAGACTGGAGGTCTGTTGTGATCAGCAGAGAGGTAACTGCACGAAGAAACCGGTGGAGGCATGTACTAGTTTTCTAGGTGCTAAACCAGTATCGAAATTGAGAACGAGTTACAGTGAAGAAGAAGATAATAGGAGAGACTCATCCAGAGCCTATAGGGCGGCCATGTTGAAGTCAGCCACCTCACAAGAAGGAGTTTTATGTACTTAATCGGGCGAGGGGAACTGCCTTTTCAACAAATAGGGTACAATCGGGGTGTAGAAGAACGCCAGTTAGAAGCCAATTAACCTAGGGCAAATCAAGTGAGAACAAGCCAACAGGAGAGGATTCCCCTACCGGGCCCTATAGAGGTAAATTTCTTGCCCCAAAGGTCTCGCCCGAACTGGACATTTTACAGCATCTAAGTGTCATGTCCAAGGTGCTGCGTTGTTCCCTCTGACATCGTTGGAAGCTACATTTCCGCTCTGTTTTGCCCCCACCCATGATGGTGGTGACTGTACGAAGGCACAGTGAAGTCGTCTCACGGTCAGCATGCAGACAGTTGCAGACGTAATTTGTTCCTGTACCAGGAAGTGGATTTAGTCTCATATCAGCTTGGACTCAGTGCGTGGCTACAGTTGTTTTTGACGCTCCATGAGTATGAACTATAGGCATCCTGACCTACCTGTTCTTCTCTTGCCTGATTTAGTCTTCCATTCTCTAACTCCTGCTGTTCCCTCTATGCTAGGCTCTCCTGCTATTACTCTACTCACCAAGATCTCTTCACAAAAACTCCTGTTAGCCGCCTTATCATGCAACTTAGGTACTGCTGTAAATCCGACCTTCTGACTATCCTCTCTTCCTGTGGGTCTTCTTGAACGTACTCTCTTCTGTTGTGTTTCTCGTTACCAGTCTGGGAGAGCCAGGGTGAACAAACTCCTGATAGTCAAGACCTGCTACCGCACTGCCGGATCTACACAGTCAGCTTCCTGGGAAGTAGCACAGCACTAGGCTCCCTATCAGTCTCACAGGGATTTTTCAAGGGATCACCTTCACTGGCACCGCTGATTGCTGTACTTGGAAGGTCAGCCATTTTGATATTTGAACCACATGTAGTGGGAAATTATTACACTATGGTCATTCAGGAGCAGCATGGCAGACAGCGAGTGCTACATATCCTTCCTTTGATCATCCCTAAATCAGGCTGCTCAATTCAACATATAAATAGGGAAGCAGCCCTATAATGGCCTCTGGGAAAGGCAAGATAAAAGAAACGCCGGCAGAGGAGGACTACTTTGCACCTGGGAGCTTGATGAAAAAAAGATGCACCTTGAAACATTCATTCAGAGCCTCGTCGCCAACCCAGGACCATCTCATGTCGTTGCTGGGTCACATTGACAAAAAAGTGTCATGAATAGAGGGGAAATCGGACCACCTGAATAAAATGGTGGCCCAGTTAGAAACCAGGACAGCGACCCAAGAACAGAAAACCTCTGAAATAGAGTCCCAAAACTCTCAGACATTTCCAATGGTACAGGCAAAGAAATGGAGACAGTGATTCAGGGACACAAGGCCATGTATCAGAGAATAGAATACTTGGAAAATGTAGTGCAAGGAAAGCAAATTAGACTACTTGGCCTACCCGTAGTCGCAGGATGGGAGTAGCCAGTGGCCTTCGCCGCTACCTGGCTTCCAGAGGTGTTGGGCCTGTACAAGGATGTTGATCCAATTTACACTGAAAATTGCAACAGAATCCAGGGACCTGCTTTGGACCCCAGGAGGAGAGCAAATGGGCCACCCATGCCTAGTGAGATTGGGAATCCAAATCTGGAACATAACCTATAAAATTATGGGATTGGAAGATCCGATCTCGCCACAGACCCCTATAGAAGCAACTATGGCAGACATGCCAGGGAGTGGTGCAATGGTGCGGACCAAATTGGAGCCCTGCAGTATCACCACACCAGGGGATCTACGCAATGAGAAAGGGTTTCTGACGTTTGTCGAACTGCAGGAGATCTCAGGCATACACTCAGGGCAATTTCTATTGCACAGTGCGGTGCTGAAAGTAGTTAAGGGGAGGTGGCCTTGCACCAAGGACGAGAAGATATGAAGTGAGGAAACAGAGAACCTGCTCAGTGTAACAGAGTATGTACACAAAATTTCAAGAATTCATGAAGTACTGATAGGGAGAAACTTGAGGGTCGAGCTAAAGTGTAAGGGGAGATGGGAAATTGAATTGGGTAAAGGATTCGAGGGTAAGGAATGGGGCGCTGTAGCTCTATAGCATAAAAGGTCTTCAGAAATGCCAGATTGCAACTGATACAAGTCTACAGCACACACAGAGCATACCTCACGCCAGCAGCAATTGCAAAATTCAAGGGTGCAGGTAAATACGAATGCCCTAAATGCAGGGAAGAGGAGGCAGGGATGACACATATGTTCTGGGGATGCCCGGTGATACAGGGGTTTTGGAGGGGGGTGGCACGTAGAGCTGCCCAATGTGGTATAGGTTTGGGTATACAAGCACCCGAGGCATACATGCATGGTAGATACAGGAGGAGTTCAAAGAACAAACCGTTGAACAAACTTAAGGATTTAATGTATATACTAGCCAAACAATGTATAGCTATGGGGTGGAAAGATGCAAAGGGACCAAGTATGGCCAGATGATGGGAGGACTTGAAGAAATGGTCGGCAGCTGAAAGTGGGGTGTGGGTGAAGGCGCTAAAGGAACAGAAACTAGATCTGGGCATGGACATACAGCAGTGCATTGCCTTGACGGTGACCTTGTTCCAGACATAGGCAAAGCCGTGTACTTGATGAGGTACACGAAAACAATTGTGAGACAATGGATACAACAAATAAGGCAGAAGTATGCATAGGCAGGGTGGGGGAAGTTCATAGGGTATGATTCTCATGTTAATGCTATGTGATGCATTTGTAACTATGTTTTTTGTGGTTGGGTGTTATAAAATAATTTTTACATTTTTTTTTAAAGTGCAACAGAATCAAACAACCCGGGTGAAATACAGTGGGTGACTCGCAAATAGGCCCAACCTTCATTATCAAAGTTTCTGATGCAGGGGATAAAGGAAGAATTTTAACAGCAGCGCAAGAGAAAGCGAACCTGTAGTTTCAGGATTCTTCTTTTACCAAATCCGGCTACTGAAACTGAAAAGAGAAGGAAATTGCCAAATGGCCAGAAGAGTTTTCTTGCCCGAGTAGCAAAAGCAGGCATTTAGCACACAGTCAAAGTCAGTCACTGGGAAGGGGAAAGAATGTATTTTTGGGACACTGAGAAAGCTGAAGAACTCCTGAAAACGATCCCAGAACTGACAGCCGAGGAAGGTTGATGATGAAATGGGGAGTTGTTGCTGATGGGTGGTTTCTGGGTTAGGAGGCATTGTTAAGACAATGGATTTCATTGGTTTATTTTGTGTCTTGTTCTTGTTGGCTTCATCACTTTCCTTAGTATTGTTTGGGGCTGATAAGGGGCAGAGAAGGTCCAGTGTGCCGTTGGAGGGTATAACCTACGATGAGGTTTGCTAAATATTTCCTGCGTAAAGGGCTTGGCAAGTGGAGGTTTTGGTTACCTGGAGCTCAGAATCTTCAACCCTTCGTAATTACAGAGAGGACATGCAAGGGGACACCTATTTGACATATCACGTGTTCAAATATATGGATTTCTATGTGGTTCAGGGGACCCTTCACATTGTGGGCTCAGTTCATGAAAAACTTTAACGAAAATAAAAATTTAAACAGCAAACAAAATGTACATCTGTATTACCCAGAATGTCTTCCATGGGAAATTCCTGGGAATAGAAGACTGAAGGAAAAGAGAATGCTAAAGTGACAAAGATACAGGTGCAGGCTTAAATATGGTGCCCTGTGTCTTCCATTTAAATTGAGTACCAAGTGAAAAGTAATTTCCTTACAATCCAATGCATTTCATGTTGAGAGGCGCAATTTAAAACTAAAAGCAGGCTGATGCAACTTGAATGCAGAGTGATTTTGTAAGATTACGCTCCGTTAAACAGAATTCTTGTTTCAAGACAAAACAGAAATCACACAGGTCATAGTGTATTTGCAGCACACTATCTCCCAGTGTGATGTTATGCAAAAGTGTGCATGCTGGTGTAAGTTGTAAATGGTATGTTTGTGAAAAACAAAATTAGCACAGAAAATGTATCCCGTTCTTAGATAATAGTTTTTATTATTTATTTGTGTTTACAGTTTAAATGTAAACTTTTAAACATATAACTCAATCCCTTCATATAATACACTCATGCCATAATAGTAACAATAGAATGTGTATACAAGAATCATACAAGAATCATTTAACTCCATAAATATATTTTAAAAATTAATATTATAAAATGTCTTAAAGAAATGTGAAAAAATGTTAAACCTCTGTAGTCCCTTATCTTTAAATGCACAGGCAGACTTATGTGTAAGGTGAACGGGCAAGAGTGGGTTAACAAGGTACCTGTTACTGGGGAATAGTAAATCTCCATATCAAAAACAGTTCTAGATTCAAAACTACACACACAGACACACTGAAAGCTTTGCACACATACATAGGTTGACAGTTGCACACATAACACATATCTAGATTGAAAGCTGCATACTCATGTTTAGTTACAGCAATACACACATGCGCACATGTACAATGAAAGTTATCTACACGTGTTCTTTGAACGCTGAACAAACATATTCTAAAAAGAAGGGATACACATCAGTTCCAAGAGGAGGGCACTATTCTAAGAACATTATGCTTCTAATCCAAACCTGCAACTGCCAAATGCAAACTTGCCATTGTCTACATTCAAATGACCTGCACATAGCCAACACAATCATGAACCTCACACGTATATAGGGGAGCTAAGTGGAAGGAAAATATGTTTTAAATGCTGTTTAAGTAGATTTCTTTGACACCATAGTAGTCTTGATACTGGAGAAAACCAAGTGTGCATGTTGAAATTATTCTATTTAAAAAATGCCTAGACTGGCCGAAAAGTGGCAATGTTATCAGTGAAGTAAATTGTATTACCTATTCAGAAGGAATATAGAAGGAGTGTATTTAAAATACCTAGTACCTTTTAGAGTACAATATACATATATTTGAGACTGGAAATTAATGCTTTTGTGTAGACCTGTAGAGAGATTCATACAGGTAGGGAAATTTGTTTTGTTGACAAATTGTTCATATAACTATAACATTATAGTGATTTCCTTGGTAAAGCTGGGGGACCACTCTAGTTGAAGTTTACTTTATTATTTTATGTACGTTTCAAATTTTTAACAATGTTTGTCTATTGCCTGGAATTGTGAGGTGGGGCCGTATACCAGGGGACATGAGATTAGACATGTTGCTCTAGCTGAACCTGTAATTTAATAACAAATAATTCTACACTCCCCAAAACTTTGTTTTGTGTTTGTGAAGTATATTAAAGCATGGGCTTTCGATATTTGTGTTGGTCCAATCCATTGAACATTCTGTTATTTAGACTATGGTAATCTAGACTGATTAGGACTAGGTTTGAACTTTAAATTAGCTCTCCTTTTGATAAACTCTGTGTTGTTGTGTCAGGGCCAAGGCTGGACCCTGGCAGGGGGGAGAAGGGATCCCTCCCAACCTGAGGCAAAGGTTCTACCAGGCAGAAGAAAGAGCCCGCCCTGTCCCAGAGGCAGGGAATGGGTTTGGTGGTTGGGCCAGTCCCGGAAAACCTCTGATGTGCATTGACTAGAAATACTGGTACCACCTTCTGCCACATGATGCCGCCCAGAATTCTATCGTTTGTATTTCAGGACCTGCAGTACCACAAGTCCTGGCAGCTAAGTATGAACGAGCAAACCGATAAAAGAAAGAGGGCGTGCACCACAAGCTGCACAACGATACTGGGAAACAATTCTAAGTTCAAAAGAAAAGCAGACAACTCATAGCTGCCAAGAGGACCCGAAACATCAGACACTCAGAACATCCCTAAAGCAGCAGACCAACAGGCGTAGGCAAGGGAGCGGGCCTAACATGGGGGTTTGAAGTCTTACACCATTGTAACACTGCCCCAGGGGAGAGAATAGCCGTAGATTGGCCTGCAGCATCAGCTGTGCTTTGCAGCCAATGGAAGGGTGAGAGTGATATAACTATGAGGAGAACAGTATAAAAAGAAAAGGAATGGATGTGGGAGTGTGGGAGTGTGGCTTGTGTGGGTGAGGTCAGAAGGATGGGAGGCAGACAGACAGACCAGATGGAGGAAGGACATGGAGGAGAGTGCTGAGGGGTTGGTGGCAGATTTGGTGGAGAGTGAGGGGTAGTTGTGAGAGAGAGTGGTACCATTTGTATGATTAACACTGTAAATTTGGGAGTGTGTGAGAGTGATTGTAGTGGGAAGGGTGAGAGGGTGCTGGATGACGAGAGCAGTGAGTGGAAAGGGGTGAGAAGAGAGATGAGGAAAGGGGTCAGAGTAGAGTAGAGGGATGAGGATAGAGGGCAGGAGAAGGGTGAGTGGAGAGAGAGTGTGTATGTTGGAGGGATAGGGGATATAGAGAAAGAGTGTGAGAGAGAGAGAGAGAGAGAGAGAGAGAGAGAGAGAGAGAGAGAGAGAGAGAGAGAGAGAGAGCGAACGAACGAACGAACGAACGAACGAACGAGAGAGAGAGACATGGAGAGGGGGAAGATGACTAGTGAGAGTGAGAAAGGATGGGAGAAGGTGAGAGTTCAGTACAAGGGAATAGTAAGGTCAGGGAAAGGAGAGAAAGGGAGCGACAGAAAGATAGAGAACAGACCTGGGTGTTGCAAATGGCACAATAAAAAAAATGCAGCATTCTTCTTGAGAAAATCTGAGAAGAGGCAGGTTAGGGAATCCTTAGAAGAGGGAGCAAGAAAGATAAGGCCTTGCCCTTTAGGACCTCACTTACATCTAGCCTTAGGTAGAAGGTAGTACTGATCGCAATTTGTAAAAACTGGGTTTGAACAACGGCTGCTTTAGGGTGGAAGGAGTCCATGGGAATTTGAGAGGGAGAAGCTCTTTAGTGAACCCTGCTACAACCTAACCAGAATAAAAGCTACAATTGTCTTTATTTGTGAAATGAAAACCATTGAACCATCCCTGAGAGGCCATCTGTGACATGTGGATAGGTTTTCTCAAAAGAGAGATAGAGACTTATAAAGAACTATGAGAGTTTCTTGGAGATACTGAGAGACGGCAGAGTAAGAACACGCAGGGAAGCTTATATTGCCTGCTTTACCTTTTAAGTTGTTAGGGCAGGTTTAGAAGTTAGGATTTGAACAGAGGATAAGATTGAGTAGTTTGGCAAATTTTGACGAGCAGCCTTAGTTTTGTTTTTTAGGTATGGAACTGCCCTATTAGCAATAGGGTCTGGAAGATGTTTTCTTTAATTCCCAGATGACACAGTCCAAGCCAGAGATGCAACTGCACCCTAATATCCCTGGCAATGTCCTGGATCGCAACATGAAGCCCTTTGCACTTGAGGCCCGTGAGAAATGTATAATGAGCTCGCAACACCCCAACAGTCCAAGCAGCAACCACCACAGGGGGGGGGGGAGTTCAAGCGTAATATCTATGCGGGGCCAAAAAGCTGCACATCCCTCCTGCATGGGGTTCCCAAACTTCATGCCAAAAAGCGAGAACCTATGGATGCCTTGTTTAATAAATGTCTACACTGGCTCCGCATGACTGTGGGTTTTGCCCTTGTCTCCAGGAAACCCTGCTCGGTTGTTATAGAATGCCCAGCGAGGGTAACAACTCGTATGATTCAATAAAACTGGTCTTCCGGGACCAGGGCGTGCCCATAGGTGTCTTGGGTAGTTTGGGGAATTATGTTTGGATGGCAAAGAGTGGGATTGTAATCAACCCATCCCCCCACCCCAGAACTCTTGTTGCATCTGGAAACACGACAATTAATCATGTACGATCGGGTGCAAACCTCAAACCACTGGGGCCAATGTTACGCTCACCTGGTATCCACAGGGACGCCACCCAGCCGGGTTACTCGCTGGTATGCTTCTCAGCTTTGCCCTGATGTGGTCTGCGGGGAAGGTTCTGTCTGAAAATACAGGAGGACTGTGTTCAAGACTGACCGACTGGGGTAAGTATCCTCCCTCCACCCCTGTATGATTTTCATCCCTCTGGCGCCCTCTCCTCACATTGTGGTAGAATTAGGCGTGCTCTCTGTCCTGCCTTCTTTACCAGGGGCGCGTTGTCTTTCATGGGCGAGTGCGGTCCAGTTACTTCACTGACGCCGGCCCGTTTGATATTGTTCAGGTAGGTCTTATTGCTGTTCTTTAGATTTTTTTGCTATCCTTCATGCCTTTCTTTGTTTAAAATGTCTCTTTTTTCTCCCTTAGGTATGCGGAGCTTCAGCGCGGAGAACTTGCTTGGTTGAGCCCGCTGGTAAATGATGGCGCATTAAGAGCGCTATGATGCGGTAAGTAAGCGCTATGCGTATCGCTGCAAAGTCTTGCCTTTGCTAACCTGTGTTTTCCTTCCTTGTAGGTTGCGGTGTTCTTCAGCGCGCGTGGAATGTCCGGAGCGGTGCCAGCCGAGAGGCGACCAGCCAGGTAAGCCTTTTGAGCAGTTCGTAATTTGTAAACGTCTCTACTGCTTTCTTTAATGTTGCCTCTATCTTCCTCTTTCAGGTCGTTCTGTCCGGGAGGCGTGCAGATTCGAGTAAGCTGTTCTCAGTAGCTGCGAGTGGTTAAAGATGAAGACTGCAGGTAAGATGCTGCTGCTAATGATATTCCTTTTGTCTCCTTGCAGGTTCTGCTTCTCCGAGGTTCAAGGAATAGCTGGACACGGTGAGCGTCACGTTTCAAGCTGCAAAGTAACGCAAAGCGTGTTGTCTTGCTCTGGTGTGGTTTAAATAGCCCCAACAAAATAGTCCAGGTAAAGTGGTCCCTAGGCTACCACACCCAAAACACTAGAACGCATAGCTTGGTTCTTAGGAACCAAGCTATGTGGATGCCTCCATGTTGGCTGACAATACAATAAAGTAGTTCCCAAGCACATTGTTTTTCATGGTGTATGAGCCTGGCGCCATAGGCGCCAGGACTGCCCCATAAGGGCTTTTGAAGAGGATGCCAGGTTCTAGAGGCCCGAGTCCTGACTCCACCTGGCCAATGGGTTTGCCAGAGGGGGTTTTGGGCGCGGATCGTGACAGCTAAGGCCGATGGGGAGGCTTTGTGGGCCTGAGACTGTTGAGCCTTGAACTGAGCCTCGATAACGGTTTTCTTTTATACTTGAATTTTTCAACAATCTGCAGTGTGCTATGCAAATTACTGTTCAAAAGCATTTTCATCTGAAGATGGGCCGTTCTCTCCCTGGCTATGTGAAAAGGACCCTTACTGGCCATATATGGATGTTCACTGTATTGAAGGGAGTCTAATTGCCTCAAACCTGGCATATATTGGGCATCGCTCGCATGAATACTTGCATGTATTATTGAAATAGGTCTCTGTGTTTTTCTCTGTACCTAGCCAGCATGAAAATGTGTCCTGTGTACAGTCGTCCTTGCGCATATTGATGTTTTTCATGTATTCCCCTACTGACTTTTTTGTAAGTTGTAAGCTTTTTTTCCATAAAATGTTTGTGAAATGTGCTGTAAAGTGCATCATTTCAATGCATTGTTCAAGCTTTGGTGGAGGCTCCTCCCCTACATAACCTCTAATGGTTTATGTTACTTTGTTTCCGCCCATTTAGGTAAAATAACATGTAAATCTGGTAAAGTTGACAAGCCTCCACTGCAAACAGGTTTAATACATTCCTTTTTTAAGCTTGTTAACTGTGTTCAGCGGAAGGAGACTAACTTGTGGGGTCTCTGAAACTGCTGTCATTTTCATTTTTTATCTAGTGCAATTTGTCTCTATAACAAAAAGCATAAAAACAGGAAATGTTCTAATCATAAGCCACCTATGCTGAATACAGGACTAAAAATGTAAAGGCATTCCTTGCCAATGAAAAATAAAAACAGCACAGGTCACCTGCAGTCAGAGATTTGCGATGTTCTTAAAGGTGATCTTGCAAGTGAAGGCAGACTGAAATATTACAAGCAATGATTCTGTTAAACACTAATTCAACATCCTACAAAAGTGCCAGGATATTGTTAAAGTAAGTTACACTCATCACCAAATAGCTATTTCATGTGCCAGCCAAACTATTAATTCTAGAAAGTAATAGATGGCTAACCTCATTGGGTATGCCATTTTACCTTTCAACGGTCGCATGGCCATCTTCCAATATTCCTGCACTATAATTAAGACATGAAGTTGTTTGGTGCTGGCAGGTCATTAATCATTTGGTAATGACTAATGACCTGCCATCTGGAGGTTATGTGTTGATCGAAGCCAGGGCATTACTGGTGTGGCGGGACATTACCAGGAGGTACAGACTGTCCCAAGGCCATTATGCCCATTCGCACACATTGCTGGTTTTGAAAAATTGGACAACCTGAAACGAAAAAAGGAAAAAAAGGTAGAGAGTGCAAACAAGCCACACATACTGCAACATGTCCTGTGGCATCAACAGTGAGGGTTGAGGATGGCAGGCTGCGAAGTGTGAGTGCCAGGCAAGGAAGCAGGAAAGTTGCAGGAGGAAGATATTAAGAGCCACAGAAGGGACAAGCAATGCAATGGTGGTGGAACATAGAGAAAAGCCTGAGGAACATGGACCAAAGTTAAGGAGCAGGGGAAGAATAATGTGGACTGAATGCATAGAATGTGAACTTTCCGCATCAGATAATGGCTGCGTCCCAGCATCCTGATTAGTTGTTTGACCAACCCAGAGTGATAACGCACCTCACACAGTGGTACAAGTGTTTTTGTAAGACAAGCGATGCCACCCGGCGTTGCACAAGTCTGTAGCTGACATGCACATGGGGGTCTGCTATAGCCTTGTGTAGAACTTCCTATTTTTGAAAAATAGCAAAATCTGCAATCTCCCGAAATAGTCTATACTGATAGGACTGGGACGGACCCCGGACTCGAGGGCAAATGGGTGGGGTTGTTCAAATTTCCCTATCGCCAGTAGACCCCAGACTGTTATGCCGTCCTGTGTCCTAACTTTCTTTTTTTGGAAAAGTCGCTCCATCGCCAATCTCTCAAAATTTCCTATAATGATAGCACAGGGCGAGATCCTGTCCTATGCAGGTCGAATGGGTGGGGTTGGTCAGATTTCACTATCACCAGTACACCCCAGACTGTTATACTGACCTTGGGCCGAAATGTCAGCTCACCAACTGGTATGGTGCTGGAGCCAGCCCCGAACATAAAAACACACTTTCACAAATATATATATTCAGTGAAAAAACTTTGTTAAAGGGCCATTATGGTTAGGTTACACTAATAACAACCAAAGAAATACAGTGAAAAAACATTGTTAAAGGGACTTTATGGTTACAAGTAAAACCAAAAAAAAAGAAATTCGCCAGTTATGTTAAGTTAAGCAACAATACCTCGTGCAATGAAGCAGAAATAGCCTGCAATCCAGCTGTGTTAGAGATAGATTTATCTAAGCTATTTAGTCGTGCTGTTGCTTGTTGGCACATAGGGAGTGTCATGCCGTGCAATTCTAGTTTGGTTCCTGATGTCTAGTCTCCAAAACAGCAGGTGAGCCTGCTACCTTTGTTTTGGAGACTAGACACCGGCAACCTGGCGCGGTTTGGAGTAAATTAGTTATCCCAACCAGTTGAATGACTATTGGATCGTTCTATACCACTAATTGGCTCGAATGTTGTTGAAGATGTCCTCAACTGTTGAGTTGTAGCACTCAGAGGTCTGGCATTGATTGCGTAAAGGGGGGTGCAGTGGCCAATGTGAGGCTGTTTTTCAACTAAGGAGTCCTAATAAATAGTTTGCGATTCCGTGTGCTAACGCCACACGCCACTCCGGCAAATTCTTGATGGGATTTAACCCTGTTATCAATTGCATCTTAATATTACACATGAGGATTGACTACTAACCACTACGTTTTTTTGTTTTGTGGAATGCCCAGATTTGAGAAAGGCACCAGTGTTGCTGAAACACGAGTTATCAAATGGCACCTTGCTTGATAGGCTTAAAAATGTAGCACTGATACAATTAAAAAAACCTTGTTTCTCACATGCATTTGGCTGTGGCGCAATTTAAAGTTGAGGGCAAAAATTACTGTCCTAATAAATAGGATTGAGAAATTAATTTTAAAGTAAGATGGCGTTACGATGCACAACAAGTAGGTTTTTCCAAGTGTTCAATAAATGTGACCAACAACCACTGACCATACAAGAATCAGGAGCTTCAGTAAAAGAACTTCAGTGGACAGAACCTGATGAATGTTCAACCATTGTGGTGCTAGAGACAGAAACATGTTGGCCTAACAATTATTGTTACACAAATCGGACTAGCAGGGATTTATTATAGAACAGTTTTAGATTTATACTGTGTTTAGAAATGAATATGAATTTGTAATCAAATTGAATCTGGAATTTTATGAACATGCTTGTGGGTCAAATTTTTCATCACCTAGAAAGAGGTTTCCAATACGAATCAGTCACCAGTTTGAGTTGCATAGTGCATTTCCCTTTCTCTTCTTTCCTCATGTCATGGAACAATTTACTCAACAATATATAAACTACATGTCCTTAATGCCACCCTTGCAAGCTGTAGTCAATTCAATAAGACAATGTTAAAAAATGAAATGCAACCCATAATGCAGATCAGCTCCAAGGACAAACTAAAAGTGCACAGCATGACACTACTTATGTGACAACAAGCAACTGCATGACTAAATAGCTTAAATAAATCTATCTCCAACACACCTGGATTGGAAAAAATATTAACTTTGTGCCTAAACTGCAGAGTAATTCTAAAACGTAACCTTGATGTAGAATAAGGTTTAGTCAATGGAACAATTGGTATAGTTGTTGGCTTCCAAACAGATCTACATGACAACAACATTCAGTTTGTCAACATCCACTTTAACAAACTTGCAGAAGTAAAAAGAAAATTTCCCACACAATAACATGTTCCCTTCTTTTCAAATACATGTACGTACGCAGAGAACAATGTTCTCTATCTCTTGCAGTTGCTGTCACTATTCACAAATCGCAATGTCTAACCATAAATCATGCATTGATTGACAATGTCATTACAGTCTTTACAGAAGGTATGAGTTAGGTATCACTTTCACTTTTGCGTACACTCGATGGTCTATTCCTAGTTAACTTTGCTGCAAACAAATCAACGCTGACATTCCTTGCATCCTAGAATGCAACAGGCCATGTGCACTGTACACTCCCTATCTAGATATGTATAATGTACCTCAAATAATATTACCTTTAAAAAGAAATCTAATACAAACAGATTCGACAACAGATCTCCAAACAATAATGCTAAAGAAGCAATGACCAACTGCTTCTCCATAAAAAAATACAACCATAAAACTGTCTACAAACTCAACTGCCCGTTCATCAGGAGAGAAAGACACAAATATCTCTTCTCCAAAAAAATCTGCAGGCCCATCAAATGATGCAGGGACTCAACTCTCCGATCCATTTAAATTCAGCAACACAACTGAAGTAAATTGCAATGCAAATGTAACATTCAATCTTCACTTCCAATTGCCACCAATATACACAACATTTACTTAAACGGCTCGGACCAGTTGCATTTGCAAATGCTCAACCTTCATAAAAATGCCACAAATGATCTGGACAGCACTTACAGTGTCTGAGGTATAGGGCAAGAATTTGACTACTGTGCAGGAATGGTAAAATTTGCCATAAACACACAAAAATATCTTCAAGAATGTCTAATGTACTTACTACAAGTACTGTAAAGCAAAAAAATGCCTATGAATTAAATCTTCCAGGTTTCATACTCGTGGAAACATACATGCACTCTCTGCAACCATGTTTCACAAGAGCACATCCCTAACAAACGATTTTTATATGTATCCATACCATATTGTGAATCCATTCCATTTCACCAGCTTCTACATATTATGCCCTTTTTCAATTCCAACAATCATTCCAGCATACAAATAAACTCACATAGCCAATATGCCATACAAATGTTTCTAAGATACAATGCAGATGGTACCAAACATAACTGTAAGCGCACTAGTTTTAAACACGGCCAAGTATCTATTGGCAAAATAACCTTCACAACAGCAGGGATAATATACCACACTGGTTCCAGAACTACTTTAGGGCACTATACTGCATATGTCAAAACAATAAGTGGTTGGTTTGAATGTAACAAGACCTCCGTTACTCAAAACATAGTTTACCAGCAAAACTAACAAATGCCTACTTAATATTCCTTCAACCCAAATGTACCCACTAAACTGTAGCACAATCAACAGTTAGAATACGCCAACAGGTATCTAACTACATCCATAATACTGCAATCGTACTTCAAAAATATCCTTCATTTCAATACCCTTCAAATACGCCATCACAATTCTTGTTACTACAAAACTTCTTTTAAAGGCTATTGTAGTTAGAATACACCAACAGGTATCTAACTACTTTAAACATTCCCTTAATGACAACATACTTCAAACAAACAAACTTCCACACTACCACACTTACACTCACATAATTTTAATAGGGTGTTTTTAATCCTGTATGGATTTGTTTTCCCAATGATTATTTACTGTCAATACAGCAACAGTGTATCATACACTATGTTGTACCAACCACAGTACAAAGAATGTACTGTTTATGAGAGTCAAAAATGTAAATGTATATGTAAAATGATGTGCAATTAAACTCTTAAACTATCCTGCTTAACAAATTATATCCTACAGAATGTAAACCAGAGATTCCAACTTCATTACTGTATGGAACTAAGTAACCATAGCAAGCATAAACAAATACATATTCCATAAGCACTATCCTCAATTGTACTACAATCATAAATACCATATACAGTTCAATTATATCATTCCATCCTATTAAAACACTTTATACTGCCACTACATTACCTATAATTACTATCCACATATTACTACCCAAGAATCTGGACACTGGCCACAACCACCCAATAGAATTGAACTGTATAACAAGTATGTGCAATACACCTTCACATAATGAAACTTGCCCTGAACCCCCTGCAATCAAAATGATGTCCACGGACACCAAAATTGTCCCCAGACTCGGCGGCACCAGCAAACCCTTTTTTACCCATAAAAACAGCTCCATATCTTTATTCCACTCCTCCACCCTTTCAAAGCCCTCTTTCAGCCATGAATTAACCGCAAATGTGTTTTCCAAGCTGTTTGTTTATGCCATTGTCCACGGACTACCGCCGTGTCCACGGAGCCAGCGGTAACCACGGCCACTTCTTTCACCTAGAAGAACAGCTCCATACCACCTTTATTCCACCCTCCACACTTTACAGCCCTCCATCAACCACTAAATAACCCCAAATGTGCTTTCTACACGTTTTCCCCGCCGCGCTATCCGCAGACACTTGCTGCTGTCCGCAGAAACAACATGCCGGCCGTTTCCAAAAATATGATGCACCTCACCCTTTTCCCCATCCAATCAACAGGCGTGACTGATGTCCACAGACATCACGCTGGCCCCTGATTGGACCAGGGAAGTGTCCGGAGACCGAATAGGTAAGTAAATCCGTGGACCAGACCCAGATATCACTAATTTCTTTTTACCTACTTTTTGGCCGTTTTAAAAAACACTTCCTGGACGGTGTTACACCAAATTTACAAAAACACCCTTCCGGGACCAAGGTGCAAATTCAGTGAAAATCCGTCCAGCGGTTTGGGTTGTAGGCGAGGATTTCCACATCATTTTCACATCCCCCTATAACTTTGCCCCCCGTAGATGAAACTGCACCAACCCTCGCAGAATCATTCCGAGAGGACCAAATACTTGTTTTTCGAAGTCTGGTGAGGATTCATCCAGGGGTCTGAAGTTATAAGCCACCCAAAAGGTGCTCTTCCTATTGGTTGAGCATCTTAACCATAAGTACATGGCCGCTACTAAAGTGTTCTCAGAGCATGAAAATGCTGGATGTACTAAAACACAGCCGCAAGGAACCCGACTTTGTGTTCTCGCCAGCGGTCTGCTGTTTTCATAGTTGTAGAATTGTCCGTAGGCCCAATAAGGGTTTATCCAACCTCTACCTTTGGATAGCCACTACTAAAACATGAGAGCCGAAACATACCTTTTTTGTGTGTGTATCATTGCAAGGCCTAACACATCTCTTAATGATAACATTTTTTAATATTTGTTACTGTGTTTTAGTTTACAGTAAACTGCCTACAAATAAAACATCTAAAGTAATTCTCATACTTCAGGTTATACATTTTTAAGCCATACCTCTGTGTTGAAAAAGTACCACATAAAGACCAAGCTAATAGTATGGAAGCTACACAAATGTGGTATTGTGGGAATTCCTAGAATTGTTTAGATAAAATAGAAATAATAAAAGTAAAGTCTACTTTCCACAAAAATGGGCACATAAACCAGCACCATGGTGCCAGGGTTGAAGTTAGTGAGAACAAAGGGGGAAATTGCCTAAGCAAAGTTTACACCTTACCTTGCTGTTGAAGGGTCAGTTGAGGGGACAACTTGACATCCTTAATGGTGCCATCTGAAGGGCTGCCTTGGAACTGATCAGGGAGAGGATCAGACTCCCCTTTATACCGCCTTTTGAAAACATCCTTAAACCATTTGGAGCCGGAAGATGAAGGGGAAAGCAGTGTGTAAGTCATTGCATGAAAATACCCTGAAAAGATTTGGACACATTGATGCGATAAGATAGCGTTGCGGTAGTCCTTCATTTGTGTACACCCTTCTCAGAAGTGTGGGGGAGGCCATGTTGCAAAGAAGGAATGTGTGAATATGTGTTGTTGGGACTTTATTTATAAGACAAGTAAAAACATTTGCAATGCCTTAATGGGCATACAAAATGATTGTTTCTTATATCTTGCATCTATCGGGTGAAAGGTTCTGTGACAACATTACCTCCAATGTATAGCATGTTCTTAAAATGGAAGTTCCTCAGAAATCACTCATCTCTAATAGAGCTCCTATGCGTATTCTATAAATAATGAGTCACTACATATCATTCATAATGTAAAGACACATGATTATTGTGTTACTAAATGGTCCATTCAGTCACCTTGTTCAAACCCCTTATGTAGCTCTGTGTCTTGAAAATTAAGCGCTACCTCCACATATGAAGCCTGGCAACGGAATGGGGGCCTTGTATAGTCAAACAATACTAGACTCAAAATAATTCACATCATGGTAGTTGGCAAGGAAATGGGCTACTATAAGAGCTGTTGTGTCCTTTGTTCTTGTGCAGCTACTATGCTCCATGATCCGTGTCTTCATCGGCGGGTGGGGGTCCCATGTATCTAGTTGCACGTTGTCCTGAATGGCAACCCTCCCTAAACCTAAGCAGTGGCTACATACTTGCTGAGAGGAGATGTAGACATGGTGCGGCTTGGGGTTAGGTCATGAATGCATTTTGAAAACCATAGCTGCAATTACTCCAGTGGTTTGGAGAATGTTTTTTGCTGTTGCTTGCTGCAGGTTGGTGTTGCAGATTGCCTTGCTTCACCGTGCCTAACACTCTGGATTGTTCAGAAGCTGAGAAGCATGCTAGCAAATTTGTCTGGAGTGGTTCCCCTGTTTTTGTGCCGCGCTTTACTTTCCTTCACTCCAATGTTGTGCCACCGAGCCCTGCATTCCCACAACAGCTCTGTGAGTTCTTCCCTTGCCATCGGGGCCAGCTGGACGGCAGAGAGAGAAGGGATGACCGCCGGCGAGTACCGGATCTGGTGGCATGGGGTGCCCGGAATGAGATGGGCGCAGTTACAAGGGCACACCGACAGATTGCTGGGTAAGCAGCACAAGCCGATGTTTTGATTATCAATCTAGGTGGCAATGATTTAACAAGCTTGGATAGGAGGGCCTTGATGAGGGAGATGATGTTTTCATTACAGGAGTTGTCCGCACAGTTGGGAGGGACAGAAATCTTGTGGTCCAAGATCATTCCAAGGCAGGAATGGAGGGGTGCTGAAAGTCATTCAGCAGTAGAAAAATCGATGTGGAAATTGAACGCCCATAGTCAGGTGGGTGGGCTGGCTAAGAAGGAAGTCCCGTGGTAGGCCTGCTAGTCAGCACTGCTCAGGCGCATTGAAGGAGATGGCAGCATGCTACTAGAAGACCCATCCCTTGCTCCTAGAAGACCCACCCATTGCTTCTAGAAGTGATCATGTAACAGCAGCCAGGGTACGGCAACCGTGATTATGAGGCACCCTAAGTTTGAATGGAGAACCATCCCCCTGGTGCTTGTGGCAGGGATTGTGGGGTGCCCTATGAGAGCATAGGGCCCTGACTTAAAGATCAGGTTGGCACAAGCCCTTGCTGCGGTCAGAGCAGCACCCAACAGTGCCATGGGGTGCCACATGAGCAATGGACAGCCGCTGGGGGAGTCAGTGCTTTGGATGCACCATAGAAGGGCAGGCAACACCCTCCCCCCTATTAACACCAGCAAAGCCTCAACAAAAGGTACTGTGTTGAAAGCCAAATAAAGAACTGGAGGCCTTGACCGTTGTGGCTGGCTGCACCAATAAGCACATATATTTATGTTAAAATATATTAGTAGGAAAGTCCATTTAAGCAAAGTCACACATTCCACAATGCCATCTAGTAGCCATCGCTGGAAGTTAACCTCCAGTTCTGAGCCACAACAGCAAGGCATTGTGGGTATGAAAATGTACCTTACAATTGAGGCATTATTCCCCCCATCTTGACTGGGAAACTACAAATACCAGCATGCAATCCAGCAAAATGCAAAAGAGTGGTCTCTAAGTGCAATACATTCAAGGACTGACATTAGCACATGTTTTTAATAAAATGAACGTGGATGCCGTGTGTTTTCTTAGTGTGGTATGAGATATTTAAAACTAAGAAAATATATGGCATCCAGAATTGTGGACTATCTCCCATCCATGCAGCAAACAGGACCGACCCTGCTTAGCTTCAAAGCAAGGAAGGTGCCTCCCCCCTCAGGCTACATTGCTATTAGTGGTGTTTTAACTTGTGCTAACTTATTAGGCACGTGGCCTGTGGTTGCCAGCTGCTACCTTGCTTAGAAGCTGAGCAGGGTCAGTCCTGGTTACTGCCTGAATAGGAGTCCCTGGTGCCTATTGTAAGGCCATGGCCAGTGATTCTTCACCCCTGTCACTGTACCTGTCAAAATATGTTTTTTTATTTTTTTGAAAACTTTTTTTCCATAGCAGCAGGGACAGAACTACAGATAACCCTGGCTATCTGTTGTCATTTTATATATGAACTACAGATAGACGAGGTGATCTGTAGTTTATTAAATATGCGAATATCGGAAAAACGGCTGTAAGAAAATGCTTTCTTGCCCCCAGACCCTCACAAGTGCCCCATCACCTGTGCTAGCTCCACCCACCCCCCCATGGCCTCCTCACCTCCCCTGCCCTCTCCCTTCCCCCCACAGCACACAGCACATGCTGTTTCTGTGATGCAGTTTGCTTTGAGATGTTGCTATTCACAGATATAGCCACGGTTACAGAAAGGTTTTGTGTTGCAAACTCGGTCCCTAGCCCCCTCCAGCTTCCAAATTTCACTTGGTACCCTCTAGCCACCCCCCCACCTCTAGATTGAAGGCATTGCAAGTTTTTTGACGTGCACATGTTTTTTTTCAGCGTTTTATTTACCGATAACAGATAAGATGGTGGCTTTTTCATTTCTAAAAAAACCTGGTTTTGGCAATTTACCCATGATAAAGCTATATATTTTTGAGAAGGGGCACCCCCTTCACAGTCAAATATTGAAAAAACTACTGCACAGAATAACCCCAAACCACAAAAAGGCCTCTCTTAAATGCTTTGTGCCCAAGTTGTTTCCGACCTGGTCCAAATCCATAGAGTGTTTTGGGGTGTGCAGTCTGGCAAAAATTGACCTTGTCTATGGGAAAATGAATGGAAAGTAGGCCGCACATTTTTTTCTTCTTAATAACTTCGGCCAAATCCATTGCTCAAATCAAAAATTATTAACATAGAATTTTTCGAGGTTCCTATGGGAGTACGATTGCTGCCCTATACATATATATCTATATCTCAAAAAACGTACCACTCTCAACTTGCCACAAGTGAAGCCCGCAAAACAAGCAGATCACGGTTAAAAAGCCAGGGCACTCTATCAGCGCTAGTAAAACAATCAAAATTGATTACGTTCAAATCTGAAAACACATCATTCCAGACATGGACTTACTGAGAAACTGAGTCAAGGAGTTAGCACTCCTAAGGTCAGCAAGCGTTCCAACCCTCCTCTGGGGCTTCATCAGGTGTAATTAAGTTTGTCTGTGTCTACAGGCTCCTTTATATACATATCTCCTTGGTTCCACCCCAGAGACTTTGTTGACCCCACAGTGAATGTGCTTTTGTATGTTATGAGTGTGCAGTACTACATCATAGAACTTTACACGTGATCTCGCACCCTGATTACTTGTGAGATAATATTGTCAGCCCACTGGGGCCATTAACACTAGCTTGTAGATAGCACGGGTAGTGGTGGCCTTTTGCCATTGTTGCTTTTATGAATCATGGAGGGAGTTACCTATTCCTATAAACGCACTAGCGACACATTAGAATAATTAATAGGACGATAGTCTTCCAAAATGATTTCATTTTAACAGGCACTATCAATAACTGATATGTTTTAAGTAATCTCCGATTCTCCCCCTTCATCCCATTTGGATATCTACATAAACCTTTAAGGGAAATGTTACATGATTGACACAACATTAACATTGACTTATATGGAGTGATAGCAACTCCAAAATCGCGCCCGGATTAGCGGTAACTGAAACGCCATTTACAAAGTACGATCATGTGATCGCTTTAATCATTGAGTCAGATGATAGGGTCCACCTCCTCCTCCTTAGCTTCTTCCATAAACTTCTTCACAGCTTCTCTTTTCACCTCCTCCTCAGCTCCCTATCACCTCAGCGCTTCACATCACCACCTCCTAAGCAGCTCCTACTGTTGACTATCCCTCCTCATCTCCTATTATCACCACTTCCTCCTCAGCTCCACTTGCCACTTCCTCCACCTCCCACCTTATATCCCCTCTCAAACTCTTGTCACTCAAGCCTACGCTCCTCTCTCCTCTTCCTCAGCTCCCCCTATCAGCATCTCCTCAGCGCTTCACATCACCTCCTCCTACCCAGCTCCTACTGTGGACTCCCCCTCCTCAGCTCCTATTATCACCACTTCCTCCACCTCCCATCTCCTATCCCCTTCTCACTCAAGCCCTCTCCAAAACCACAAACCTCATTCTCCAACAGCCCAACCCAGGTCCCTGGGCCTGTGGTTTACATTTTGCCTATGCTCTGCCCCTTTCGCCCCCCCATGTGTATAAGATATTTCAGCTGTGTCTCCTGATTATTACCTACTTTGGCTAAGCCTTTCTGGCATTGTTGTGAATTTCATTTGATGTCTGGCGGTACTTGGTTTTGGAGTAGGCCAACCCTATAATTGGTCCAACCGCTACTTTTGAGTTGACGCTCAAGTAAGCGTGCTTGAGGGCCTGACTGCTTGCAAGTTGCTTCGGTCTCACTTCCAGCCCAACCTCACTGACTCAATTCTATTTCATTCTCTGGTGAGTGTTTTCTTGGCAGGGCAGAGTGAATTGTCATTATGCCTGAGATCATTGGGAGTTCTTTGGCACGTGGGTGATGTAACCCCATAGCACGCATACTTCATTGATTCCCTACTTCTCTTTCATTTAAAACATTAAAACAAGGATCTTGGTAGGATAACTGAGTTTGTCGGACACCCTCACCCACCGTGCCCAGGGTATGAACCAGTAAACTTGTCAACGTTCTTCTGTACAAAGCGGATGGGGATGATATTGGTTAATGCAGCTCACCTGGCCTCACCCGGGTCGCTCATGCAAGGAACATTTTCACAGTACATAATACTTACACAACTCTTTTAACATTTTTAATTTACACCAATATGAGTATATACTGCAGTCCTCCAACATACACATACTGACGCCTTCCAAATTTGTCTGTGCATAATACAAGACTCTTAACTGTGCATACAACCCTAACAATAGGTGCTGATTCCTCTGGCAGAATTACATCTCAAAACCAGTGGTAATTCTCTGTCGGTGTTAATTTTGCTGGAGGAATTAACTCTGGAAGCAAAAATGCTAATTCCACTGAAATAGCAAATTGAAATACCATCCAAAACAGACAGTAATTCCACCAAAAATACAGTCCAGTGGAGGTAAATGCATACAGGTGATGAAATGAAGCCACTGGTGCACCTAATTGGCCTTGAAAGTGTATGTAAGGGGTACACCTTCCCCATAAATACTTCCTAATACTATGCAGCCACTAGCAGTTGCAAACCTCGAGATTCAGGACCTCCTGCTCTAAAATGAGCTTCAGAGGCATGCCCAGAAGCACCATAGAGCGCAAGCATCAGAAAGGCGGAGGAGATGCCTTGCAACAATAGCACTCATTGCCCGGGTCAGGCTATCACTATGGGCACTTACTTATGGGCAGCTGATGACACTGTCCATCTTAATTGGGAGACCGTGGCAGAGCTACTCACCCAGAAACAGGATGATCTACAAATCAGGATCAATATAAGAACCGCAATACAACTTCTGATGAACCTTTTGTCGGTGCTGCACTTTCCCACCACATGAACCTTCTAGCATACAGTAGGCATGCTGCGGGGCAATCATGCTTGGATGGGTGCATGTAGCTTGCGCCCCAGCACATCACCCTGCCCAGATAAGTGTAACAAAGGCTTGGTTCTATGCATCAGCCCACTTCCCTAACGTCATCGCAGCAATGTACTGCATTCAGGCGACATTGTCCCACTAACCAGGCATCGGAAGAGGTGTTATGGAATAGGAAACAACAATATTCCCTTAATGTACGAAGAATGAACTACAGGTACCACAATTCATAGAGAAAGTATATCTACACAGGACACACAACAGTTTTCCTGAGCACAATGCCTGTGCACAATGCCAGTGCAATACTGAGAGCCAGTAATGGCAAGAATGCTGCAACCCATGAATGCCATTTCCCATGAGCACGAGCACGATCACAAAGTGCACAAGATTACCAGCATGCTTATCAGAGCACATGCATGGCTGCCCAGCACTGCACAAACACATGCGTGACTGTCAGGCACTGCACATCCACAGACAACATGTTCATTGCCAATCTAGTTGCAGTTTGTGACTTTTACCTCTGGTGGTTCAGTGATGTGTGAAATGCGGTTGTCCCCAAGTGACATTGACCATTTCCACCCTTATTCCAGGAGCCATGATATCATGTAGTGCTGGGCAACTATTGTGCCATACGTACAGTAGCAGACATGTTAACCATTATATCATGACCAATTATTACACTTGCTCATATTCCTATGACCAAAACCTCTCTCCGGTGCCTTTGCAGGTGACTGGCTATCCCCAGCAACCGTGGCTGATAACATCTGTCTGGGACCCATGCACACCAGGAGGCCTACAATGAGGTACATATTAGGAAATGCTAAAGTGACGGTTCTGGTGTCTTCATCAGATAAAAGGTGCACTAATGTGCAAGCCAGACAAGGTGGGCAAAATCCCTGATAAGGAGGATGACACATGTGTGGAAGAAAATTGGGAAAATTAAAATGTTATGTACTCCCCGTGCCTGGCACTGCAATGTTACAGTGACTAGGACCTATCATGTTTAAACAGTGTTTCTTGCTTAAGTGAGACAAAGACTATAGGATGTACTGCACATGTCTTTGTAATGAAGGCCTCCCGGGACAGCTTGTTCATATGCTCGCTTTCTTATCTCTACCTTCGGATGTGTTTCCATATACAAACAGGGTCTAGGCTCTCGCTTTCTTAAGAAAAGCAGTATTGGAGGGCACGTCACATGGCTAACGCTGTCACTTGCTTCAAAGCGTATGAGAACCTTTAAGGCATCTTGACTAAATGAGTTACGACACTGTGACCTCATTAATAACACTGGCTTACTTGAAAGAGCGCAGCTGGAGTCAAAAGTTGATATACTGAAGCTTTGTTCTTTGCAAGCAGGATGAATTTAGTATGCAACCTTGACCTGTTGAGACCACCTCTTCCACTGGAAAGTATGGGTCTTGTTGGTTATAAAGGCAGCAGGGCTTTGAGGGGAAAGGGATGTTTGGAATCTATGGCTTGTGTTGCAGTTGGGTTTGTGCTGTCACTGCTTTTTACTAATAAAGTGTTCACCAATCCATCAGTCGTGAGTGATCCTTTTTCATCGATATGATTGGTGCCATTAGACATCAGATTCCCACTGCTCTGCTGTCAGGACTGGTGGCCGACAGGTGCACTTCCTGGTGATCCCTGTGGGCCCAAGAGAGATGATTTCAAAGAGGTGTGAACTGACCGGAGCGCCCGGAGGCCCAAGGAGGTGGCCCGAGCAGGTGCAGAAGAAAGAGCCTAAGGGCGTCCTCACACCTACTCCCCATGGGTTCTCTTCTCAGGTGGCCAGGGAAAGGCCATTGTTATTTTGGATTCTAACCCTGTGGGTGTAGAAGCGAGGGAGGATCACCTGGGTGGAGGATCCTTGGGGATTGGGGAGAGGATGACCTTGGGGAGACCTCGTACTCCCCTACCCATTCCATGATGAAACCTGAATCGCAGGCACATTTATGGGCTATTGTTACGCCTTTCCCTCGAGCCAGGATAACGTCAGCAGATACTATCAATCTTGGAGACACAGAAAGAGTGTGGAAAAGAGGAGGGTTAACAGTGAGGCATGGTATCCCTCTGTTACTAATGAGAACCAACCTCAGCCTCTCTCGGACTTTATGGGCTGTTGTAAAACATCTGCCGTCATTTCCCCTCATTCAACCCACTGTAGTACTGGGACGAGGAGGAGGCGACTAGGAATAGTGAATACTAGTAAGTCATTTCACCACTAAAGTACTGGGACGAGGAAGAGGTGACTAGGAGTAGTGAACACTAGTAAGTCACTTCACCCCTCTAGTACTGAGACCAGGAAGAGGCCTACAGAGTGTTGTAAAAGCCAGACATGTCCCAAGAGCTCCACTAATTGCGGCCAAGCAATTACAATTTGGAACTCAAACCTGCAACCTGTCAAGTGTTTGCAGGTGTATAAAAAGGGAGGAGACCAGCACCATTCAGACCAGCAGGGAATCCTGTATGCGAGGAGGCAGCCGAGGTGGGTCCTGCAGGCGAGCCAGTGACGCCGGCAGCCGACTCCAAGGAACTGTAGGGTCCAGGGCCAGGCGGCCGCAAGAAGCATTAATGTGTGGGAGTCTCAATGGTCAGAGGTTCGCACCCAGAGCTGCAAACACAGAAGAAAGAGGCAACGTGAACAACAGTGTCTGCAGCGAGAAAGCAGAGCTGCTGGTGGGTTACAGAGAGGAACCGAAATGCAAGCAGGGCTTGCGGTTGAACGGATGAACGGAAACATGGAGGTGAAGCCAAAATGGAAAGCACAGCTGCTCGAAAGAGATGCCAGGGACCGGCGAGAGAAGAGGGAAAAGCATTTGAGCCGGGGTGCTCCTGGGGATTGTGGGGAACTCGAAATAAATGCTGAATGAATAAAAAAGCATATGCATGATGAAGCAGACCCAAAACCGTGGGTTGAGAGAAAATGAATGACAATATAATCTGCAAGCAGCAGAGTAAAAGATCACAGATATTGAATAACGAACTAAATGAACGCTATTGGCAAAGTTATGGCCTGATAACAAGTGTATGTGAAACTCAGATACTGCCTATTGGAAAAAAAAGTATGAGCCATTTAAAACACAGAAGAAAGCAAGTATGGAAGATTGTGAGAGAGCATGAAAGCAAGGTGGTGAAGCCAACAAAACCACTGCAAAGCGATCTTTGCATAAATACAGTGCGGCAAGGCCAAAGACTGACAAAGGGTATGTGACACATTGTGGCAAAGCCAAGTGAATGTGAATATGCACAGAAAGCCAAGAAGCTGACAAGGAGAAACCAAATGAGTGTGAACCTTTACACAGATACAGATATAGAAGAACCTGTGTGGGCTATAGAGCCTAAGGTTCCTGGTTGCATGACCTGTAATGGGTGGACCGTGTGGTCTAACAACTGTGCCTAGACCAGGAACCCCAATTGTGAAAACCAAAGAAGTTGCTGAAGTTAAATGAGAAACAGCAATCTGATTGAACTGTTGAAAACCAGAAGGAGTGTAAAGTAGATCTGGAGCTGGTTTTAGAACATTGCAATATTGAGAATAAGTATAAGTTGACTGACTGTCTTGAACTTGGGAAAGGGAATCCTGAGGTTTTGTGAAACTGTCTTGAACTCAGGGAAGGGAACACTAAGGTGTTGTGGAACTATCCTGAACCTGGGAAAGGCAATCCCAAGACTTTTTTTTTTAACTTTCTTGAACTTGGAGAAGGGGGATCTGAAAAGTAAGCTAGGAGCTGGAAGAAACTCAGAAATGTATTTCGAATACTATTTCTTTTATTGCTGACATCCCTAAACATTGCTAACCTTTAGTTGTGACTGCAAGTATAGGTTTTGGACACAGACAGACTTTTAAATTGAACTTTCTTACTTAGACTTAGTTTCTTTAGGTAGGGAAATCCCACTTTAGTATACAGAAAGTAAGGCCTTCATCAATCCTGACATTTGAGTTAATAAAACAATTCTGTTTGGACTTTGAATCTGTTGTCTGTGTCTTGCTTCATGATGCCTTCACAACAGGTAATTGTGTCAATGTACTGTCATGTCTTGTATGGTGGGGTCTGAAACAGGGAGTGTTAATGTTTGTTTCTGAACTATTGAAAAAACTGAAATTGAATAATCTGGACTCTGGTGCGATTACCCGGGGATACAGGAGGGAAAGTACCCTGCCTGCAGGAGTATTTATCTCAATTAGGAAAGTATGAAAGTGGTTGGCCACTGCAGTTGAAAAGCAGTGCATCCATGCACCCTACTGACGCAAGAGAACATGACACAGTGGTACCGGTCAGAGTAGTGTAGGACCAATCAAGGATTAGGGTGAATGTGGTCTGCATGAGTGCGAAGAAAATATTTTGGATGAGAACCCCATGATTGTCTTGTCTTAACCCATACCTTGTTACTGGAAACCCTAAATATGCAACTCAGGTTGCGATCCCGCTTTTTATTTCACTCTCTTCTCTATCTAGTATGGGAGATGTAATAGGCTGTGCTTCTACTGATTATGTGTCGTGTCTGTGGCTTTTACCCATTTGTGTCTCTGAAAAGCAATATAATATCGCTCTGCATTGTGAGTAGCGTAACGGGGGATATAGGCAGTGAATCAGCAGTCATCTGAATCTGACCAACACCTGAGGTGTTTTCGAAATGTCTGTACTGGGGGAGGAAAAGAGGCTGAGTGCGATACACGAGTCTCTGAATAGACGTGGAAGAGCGGTTAAGCTAATGAGCTGTAACCAGTCTGCCAGCCACGGGACTCAATAGGGCCCTGATGCATACGGAATTAGGAACTGACCTGGATCCGTAATAAGTCATGCCTTTTCTTACCCTTAGAGAATGGGTTTCAGGGCAGTCTAGACAAGTGCCACTTCCCCCTAAAGGAAGTCCAGCACACTTCATGTTTACTCAATATTCACCAAACGCATGTAAGCATCTGTATAAATGGCACAAATATACAACAAGCGAATCACCTAGACCCTTCCCCCAGGAAAGCACCTTTGATTTAGCCAGAATAACAGATTTATTTAAAGTATTAGAGAAGAAAGCTGCAAGTTGTGATGAATCTGATGGACTCATCACTGTTTTCCCAGGGGTAACCTCCTCCCATGTGGCCAGGGGACGTCAACCGCCACCTGATCCTGACACTGGGGGTGGCTATATGAGGGAGAATCAAATGGGAGGAAACAACCTCCGGGAGGAAACAACCTCCGGGAGGACGTGGTGGTGTCCACGGATGAAACATGGTATTCCATTTTCCCTGGCAGGTTGGATCTCCCATACACAACACCCTAATGGCATATTGTGGTTCTTTCCCTGCTCCCTCAAAGGAGAATACTGAATTTATCTCAAATAGTTCTTCAACTTTCAAACATGTATCTTCAGGACATCTTAAAATCATTTCTCCAATGTTGTTGTGCAAGTTAGTAAAAGGAAACTACTATTCCCGGAAACACCTTTAAACTGTGACAAAGTAAAGGAATGGAGGAATGCAGAGCAGAGGAAGCCCCGAGCATAGGCAACGCTCTAGTTGTTGTGAGCATACACTTGTGTCCGGGAGGTTTAAAAGAAGATCACAAGAAGAAATGGTAGACAGCTGATGGGAGCAGGCTGCAGCTCTTCTAGTGGTCGGAGAACCAAAAGAAGCGACATCGGAGCCAACCGGCTCATATGGTGAGCAGCAGAGGATGACGCAAAGAAGATTTCATGTGAGAATGCCAGAAGCGAGGGCAGTGCTCTTGGGTGTTTGCGGGTAGAAAAACACATAAAGAAGCTTAGCGGAGAGCTGCAAGGAGAGGAGAAGCCCCGCCAGAGCCATAGGAGATATGGAAACTGAACACCGAATAGCACGAAGGAGAGAGAATCCAGCGGCTGTTGTCAGCAAGCTGCAGACAGAATAGGAGATGCCACGTAAAGCCGGTGAGTCCATGCTGGGACGAAGAGTGCACCGGGGAATACTGGTGAACACCCGATAAAGTTAAACATTGAACAATCCAAAGCGAAGAGAGAGAGGACATTCTTTCCTAATAGTGAAAACAAGAAGTTAAAAGCGCATTTTCCACAGAAGGTTATCTTTAATAGACAATATAAATTAACCCACAATGCTAAAGTGGCAAATGATTGGAAGTGTGCGCAAAACACTAATGAGGCATTATATTATGGACTAAAGGAATTAGCCAGAAGGGCTAATATAGTAAACTATAGAAGGTGGAGTTGTAGAGATAGGCAACTACAAGAAGCCTTGACAGGAGAATATACCCAGCCATATGTCCATCACTGAAGCCCGGAAAAAACTGCATTGGTTGCCATCAAGCACAGGGTATCCTTCAAGACATTCACTCTTACATTCAAATGCTTGAATAACTCTGCACCCAGTTACCTGACACAGTGCATACATCGCTATGTCCCTGGTCGATCACTCAGGTCCACCGAGCAAGTTAGGCTTTATCAGTCTCGCTTTCGCTCAGTCAAATTTGGTAAAACCAACTTCAGTGTCGCTGCACCCTCTTTGTGGAACTCTCTTCCTCTTCACCGTAAGAGTTACACCTCACTGATCAACTTTAAAAGAATCTCAAGACCCATCTCTTCAATACACCTTAGTCCTTGACTAAGCTGTCCCTCCTTCTTTGATCTCCACTCCTCATTGTTTACTCTGATTGTCCTTGTCTTGTTTGGTTTTGTGTGCGCCATGAGGCCTTCGGGCGATTTTGGAACCTTATCAAGAATTAAAATAAATTAAAAAATAATAATGACAAGTGTGTGAGAATAGGACGTCCTGGCAGGAGAGTACACCAGGTTGTTGAAAGTGTGTGAGAATAGTAAGTCCTGACAGGAGAGTACACCAGGTCATTGCAAGTGTGTGAAACAGGAAACCCTGGCAGGAGAGTATACCAGGTCATTGCAAGTTTATGAAAACCAAACATCCTGGCAGGAGAGTACACCAGGTCATTTAAAGATGTAAAAACAGGAAGTCCTCGTAGAAGAGTATACCAGACAATTGCAAGTGTGTGAGACCAAGAAGTCCTGGCAAGAACAATATACCAAGCAATTGCAAATGGGTAAAAACAAGAAGTCCTGACAGGAGAATATACCAGGAAATTACAAGTGCGAGAAGACAAGAAGTCCTGGCAAGAAAGCACACGAGGCAATTACAAATGTATGAGTATAAAGGAACAACAAGTGTGCGAATACAAGAAGCCCAGGCATGAAAGTATACTAGGCAATCACAAGTGTGTGGTGTAAGGAACTCATTGTGGTAACAGTAAAGACAGACACAAGTGATCACAGTTCAAGGGTGTTTATTAAACTGTATAGGTAGGTTGGAAAAACGCTTAATCTAAACCTAAAGCTAAGATGTGAGCAAGCTACGACCATCAAATAATCATAATAAGGCAGTCCTAGTGGCGTCTTGTCAAATAAAAGGGCCTATAATAAGAAAAACCTATTGCCGATCCTTACCTTAAATACAAAAATAATGTGTGATAAGGTTCATAGGAAAGAAAGAAGTGTTCAGAAATGATCAGTGGCAGTCGGAGTCTCCCTTCCCCACGTACTGAACACAGGACAAGGCAGGACTCCGGAGTACAGCACACGCTCGAGCTTTACCAGCACAAGACTACAGTTCTACTCTCAGATATCAGGACCGTTGGTGGTTAAACCTCTTTTCTACAAAAAGACTCTTGCCTCAGAGGACCTGATGTGTTCCAAAATAATAAACAAAAGTTCCTTTCTGCTTGGAGGTTGGGTGTTGCCTTTCCACCCTTGGATGCCCCTCTTCCAGGCTCAGATCTGCGAAATGTTCCTAACAATATCAAGACTTGGGGGTTAGATCTCTTTCTTCCGTTAGGCCTGGTATGTTCAAAATTATAAATAAAAAGTCCTTTTCGGCTTATACTTGGGTGATGACTCTTCAATGGTGCCCCTCTTCCGGTCTCAGACCCCTCTTGAATATCAGCCTCCCTCTGTCGGGTTCACTCTGGCAGGTATTCAAAAGACTCTCTGTTGCATTTTCTTTTGTTGCATTCACGGGTCGGTGGGTGATGGCTTTTCACCCTTGGATCCTCTCTTCCGGGCTCAGACCTGTCTTGACTGTTTGCCTCCCTCCATCGGGTTCACTATGGCTTTTCACATATGCTTTCCCCTGTTACATTCAGGAGTCTTAATGTCTTTTTAAACCAGGCTTCACAAATCTTAATGTCTTTTTAAACAGTTCACTGTGGACATCCCTCTGTCGGGTTCACCTTTGTAAACACACTGTTCATCGGTACTTTAGGCTTCGCCCCTTCCCATCGGTATACCTCCATCGGGTTAACTCTTGGCAACTTTTGCCAATCACACAGTTCCTTCTACTTCCTTACGGTGTGGGATTCACTTTCCTTAGTTTTACAATCATCTGCTGGTCAAAGACTTTTGACTGTACAGAGGATTTTGCTAGACCCCTGTACGATCACTTTCACCCTTTTCTTGCACCTTTCCAAGGTCTTCTGGTAACAGTAGTTTCAACAATAGGGTAATCGCCCAGAGTTCCTCGAGTGAGCACCCACGTGGTGCCTGAATCTTCTGTATCTGGTTTTCTCCTCTCGCATTAACAGTTCTTTGTATTTTCCTCAACTAGGCGTTTGCTACTTTTGTTCAACACAGTTTGGTTTCTTATTGGTTCTCCACTCGTCTCAATGGCTGTGATGAACTGCTTGGCTTTTCTTGTCTATGGAGTCAAGAACAGTACCACGGTTGTAGACTTCTCTCCCTGGCTTGGTTATCACCGGAGGAGAGTCTTGTGTACCATTGACATCTGCTGAAATACACGCTGGCTATTATTTGCAGTTTTACGATTCCTTCTCTGGAGTTTTCATGGGTCTGGGTCGGAAAGGGCAAGGTTGCTTCTCTCCTTGTCACCCTTTTGGTTCTTGCCGTCTTTCTCCTCCTCTTGAACTGACGTAATTGGAAAGCTGTGTCGTCGTGTGGTCTGCCTTGCTTGTATTGTGCTCTTGTGCTCCACCTTTCGTCCATGTGAGGAAGGGAAAGGGCCGTCAGGTGTGTGTGATTCTGGTCAATTGCCTGACTTTGCCTGACCTTTGTGTTGGGACATGTCCGGTAAACGGCTCTGGTGTTAGTCTGTCATCTTTTGTGGTGTGCGAAATAGTGATGGGCTTGTCTTGGCCACCTGGATGACAGATCCTTGGGATTAGTCATGGAGACACCTTCAGGTTTCTCACAGTGGATATAGGGAAACAGAAAAACCCTGGCAAGAGAGTATACCAGGGATCCTGACAATCTAAACGCCACAGATAAATATATACGTGACTTTGCTGTTGAAAAAGAGGAAAAGATAAGAACTATTATTGTCAAGAAATTGTAAAAAAGGATCCAGGGAAAGGGAAGACACTCTATGGATTAAGGAGCAATATCCTTCAGAGACTTTATGTTGGAGTTAGTCATTTGTTTTTTAACACTTTTGAAACACTGAAGGACAAAGACATTTCTCCTTTACACCATTAGAATTATTTCCTTACAGTGTGAGGGTCAGAACAGTACTTTGGACAAAGGATGGTTTTGTTTTGGACATTCTCACACTGACAAATCTTTTGTTTTGAGCTTAGGTTGAGAAACAACTCTAGCGCAGGGACAGTGAGGCCTTTTCCCATCGCCTTTTATTTCCTCAATCGGAGTCATCAGCCAAAACAATATTTAATGTTTCTGAGTTTAATTCCTGTCTCCTCATAACGTGTACACCAACACCAATGGAATAGTTATCGCCACTGGTGTACCAAAGCTATTAAAATACAAACTGAATCTAGTGAATCTGAATCTGGGATGAAAGACTCAAGAGAAGCTCCAGAAGCAAGTAAAAGATTTGATAACCGAGCAATCAAACCTGCAGGTACTGACCCATAAAATGGGGTTCAAATGATTATATTCCATACTCCAATGGCAGCCCCCATTAAAGTACAGTCCTGAAGATATTTTGGAAACTTATAACCTGGGAAATGGGGATTTACCGCCCCACTCACCTTGGTGTGGGGCGGTAAATCCGCCATCCACCATGGTGTAAACGTAGTTTACACCATGGTGGTAAAGTTGGTGTACTTACCGCCTGGGTCGTAATGACCACAATAGAATGGAACGCAGTGAGGTTGGGAGAAGGCAGAGTTTGTAATACCCAGAAAGGAGAAGATGTGAGATGGAAGCAAACCCTGAGATCAGTGTAGGGAAACCAGGGAGAGAAGCATGAACTCAGTATGCCAGTCCGATAGTACAGCGAGTAGAGTGCTCGCTTTGACATCTGTGCAGAGTCTGCTGATGCAGGTTCGAATCCCAGCAGGGCCAAACTCAGCCTTTCATCCTTTCGAGGTCGATAAATGAGCACCACACACCATGGGTAATAATAAGCAGCGCTCAGATACCTGAGGGTTTGTAGCCCTAGATAAATGTTAAATTATTATTATTATTATTATTATTATTAAAGGAAAAATTAGAAGGGACGAGAAGGCTTACCAAGAATTAAGGGCAAGGCACGAATAAACAAGCGCAACAGCAACTGGAGGAACAAGGTTACGATGCGCCAGTCCCGAGTCCCGAATCCCAGTACGTCTGTTACATATACGTCATGGCGTAACGTGATCAATGTGTCGAATGCGAGACGGCCGTCTTGGATTGGGCACTCTCAACCTTCAACATTGCCATAACGACAGGAAGTGTCTCCAGTGGTTTTATACTCCCGGGGAACGCTGACACGGGACGAATAAAAGGAGACTGAGTGTAATAACACTACATCTTTATTTCACCACTTTGGTACTGGGACGAGGAAGATGCCTGCAAAGAACATTTGCTGCACTTGTTACCTGGCCACCCTTCTAATCTCAGGCCCAGGCACCGCCAGTTGCACACCTGTACTGTCTGGCAGACCCCGCACATGGGGACTGTTTTCTGTATCCCTTACATTTCCCCCTACCAGTACTCATGTCTGCACTTACCTTGCACTTGTCTGCACTTACCTTGCACTTGCCACCAGTTAGCCATTTTCTTATTTATCTTATTTATTCTAGTATCCCATGTACTGCACTTTCCCCTCCCATGCACTTGCGAGATCTGAATGACATCAGGCCTAGTAAGATCGTTGTCTGTCTTCCCTCTGTTCCCCCTCCCTTGCTCGTCGCACCTTGAAACACTTGTGTATAGGCGTGTTATAAATGCCAAATCATATCATATGGTAGCATAACTGTAAGGGTCAGGCATGTCCCTTTAACTATGGTCAGGTGAGTCTGATGGTGAATTCACACCTGCAACCTGTTGAAGGGTTACAGGTGTATAAAGAGAGGCCAGGGAAACAACATGGAGAGAGACACAGAGGCCTGTGTGGAAGCTGCTAGCAGGAGACCCTGTGTCGTGGGAAGGCAGCCGTGGTGGGGCCTGCGAGGAAGCCAGGACGCCAGCCGAAGCCTCGGAAAACTATGGAGCCCCAAGGCCAGGTAGGCCATTGGATTGTCACAAAAATGGGAGCCTCTGTGTTGGGCTGTGTGTAGCAACATCTGCGCGCAAACAGGAAGAAAAGGATGCCGTCCCCGTTGTGTTGAGGAGGCAGAGAAGCTGGTGGGTGCTGCACAGCACCAGAAGTGCGGACGGGGCTCTCAGGAGCCAGTCCATCGACCTGTGAAGCAAGAAGATGGCAGCCGGAGCTGCCGGAGAGGAAGCCGCAGACCGGTCAGCGTCGGGGGAGTCACTCAGAGCGGGGTGCCTCTAGAGCATATATTGAATACCGAACTGGGTGCAAACTTGAACCATTGATGAAACAAATATATTGAATACTGAACTGAATGAAAATTTGAATTTAAGCCAAACTAGGCATATTGAAAACAGAACTTTATGTTTTATGGGCAAAACTAATGCCGAACAGAAGCCAAGAGGAAAGTGCCCATTTGAAAAGTGTTGTGCAGATAATAATGCAAGCATAAAGAAGGGTAACAAAAAGGTGGGGCATGAACCAGACCACCAGAAAGTGTTTATAATTGGAAACAGTGTGACAAGGGCAACGGCTAGCAAAAGAGGTGTGACAAGTGGCGGCAAAGCCAAGAGGCTGAGAGAAACCAGGAAAGTGTGAAGCTGCCCCTAAAGTCAACAGGCTCAGGCAAATGAATGAAAATCTGTACGCAGGAACAAGTGCAGATTAACTTGTGTGTACTGGAGAGCTTGGGGTTTCCTGGTTGTCTGACCTGTGATGGGTGGGCTGTGTGGTCTGACAGCTGTGCCTAGACAAGTGAGCCCTCAATGAGGAAATCTAAAAGACATTGTAAAAGAAACCAAGGAGAAGTACTATAAGCAGACTGGTGAGGGGTATCCAGTCATAATTTCGAATACAATATATTCGAAAGTAAAAGTGTCGAAAATATTTAGTCGAAAAACAAAAATGTCGAAAAACAAAAATGTCGACTTTTTTTCGACTTTTTTCGATTTTATGTGTTAATAATAAATATTTTATTTAACTTTTTTTTAAAAATAATTAAAGGTATTTCCATGGGGGGTGGGGGTGATGGGGAGGATGGGGGGGGGGGTTGGGGATAGGGGTTTGGGATGTTTTTTTAAATAATTAATTAATTATTTAATATTATATTAAAAAAAATGTTTAAATAATTAAAGGTATATCTATGGGGGGTGGGGTGGATGGGAAGGAGGGGGGGGGTTGGGGTAGGGGTTTGGGATGGGGGGGTTGGGGGGACCCCCCCCCATAATAAATGTTACTATCTGGGTAAAAAAAAAAAAAAAAAAAAGTGTTTTGGGTTTTCGATTTTTTTTCGACATTTTTTTTTCGAAATTATGACTTTTCCTATTATATGTATGTTTTTTCGACTTTTTTACATTCGACATTTTTTTTTCGACATTTTTGCTATTCGACATTATGTTTTCGACTTTTTGACTATAAACCCTGGTGAGGCTAACCAGATGATGCTACATTGAAGACCTGGGGAAGGGAACCCCGAGACTTGGTGGATTAGAAGTGCTGTCTTGAGGACAGAGCCACAAACCCCTTTGCCTTTGAACTGTTTTGTCTGAGACTTGGGAAAGAGAGCCCCAAGGATTGTGTGGAACTGTATTGCATTGAACTTGGAAAAGGTAATCTTGAGACATTGTGAACTTTCTTGAACTTGGGCAAGGGAAGCTGAAAAAGAAGCTAAGAGCTGGGCAAAGCTCAGAACTTTATGTTGAACACCATTTAATTATTGATATCCCTACACATTGTTTAGTTTTAGTTGTGAGGGCAAGGATAGGTTTTGGACAAAGATGTTTCAGTTGAATTATTTGACTTAGACTGTCCTTAGTTTTGTTCAAGTAGGGAAATCCCACCTTAGCATAGGGCAAGTCAGGCCTTCTACAATCCTGACATTTCCTTTAATAAATTATCCTATTTTGAACTTTAAGTCTGTTGTCTGTGTCTTACTTCATGATGCCTTCACACAATCCACCAGAGTTGTGAGTGATCCTTATTCCTTGACACATGCTGGTGACCACTTGCCCCACTCAGTGGCCATGATGAAGGCAGGGAAGAATGTCTTGTTTGGCAAGAATTGAAGAACTTATTTTAAAAATAAAGACAATAAGGCCAGATCAAGTTCTCTGATTTGAAAAAAATCTTATACTCAAGATATATTTTTGAACAGATTTCTGAAAGAATCTTTTGAGTAATGGTTGTTGCTTATAGTCACTCTCTATTTCCACATGGAGAAATGGCCAACTGTGTCAGATGGATTTGACCTTGCCCTATAATGCGGTGATGTGCCTGCTGCCTATCTAAAATGGGTTAGAAGGTGATCTAAATCAATCGACATTTACTTAAGCACCATTTCTAATATGAAAAATGCATTGCTGTTGTGGTAGAAGAAAAAAGATAAAATGTACTACACTGGCTAACCCCAGTGGCCAATGTGACAAAAAAAAACTGTTAAAATCGAACAAACAAGGGATACAATGTAATAAATCATTTATGCTGCCCTCATTTGAATTTCTATCTGTGATCATTTTATATCTTGTTGTTGGCTATCACCAACAAATAAAGGATATCCCTATGTCTTTGGTCAACTGGTTTCTGCAGCACAATTTAGTCAGATGGATTTTTCAGGACCTTCACCATCCTTAGTTCTAAATTATGTATACTTTCGGTCATGCTGCAGATAATTTAATTACTGCAGGTCATTGTTTGTGGTAATTCCTTGTTCTATAATTATATAGGGTGCATTCATTGTTAATTTATTTTTGTGTATCCTCCATCTTTACATCAGTAGACGGTCTAAATTTACAAGGAACACCAGGATTTCTTGCCGATCGTGAACGTCGAACAACAGGAAATTCTGTGGTTCCTTATAACTATGAGTCTCCCACCTGATGCCTGCACTGGCTACCATCCCCATATTATTTGATATAAACTTAGGAAGCGAGGAGCATAGGTCGTTTTTAAATTAAGAGTGTAATTGTTTAACCTTAACTGGATAGTGGTCACAAAAGGTATGCAGCGAAATGGAACTTCATTTTAGCATGACCAGGTGTTTCCTTGGCACCTTCCACCGATCCATTCTCGAATATGAGTTGTATACAGCAGAGTAAAAAGTATATTCCTTCATGTTGCCATGCAATGTTCGTCATACGCCTGCTTGTTCTAACTGATCACACAGTTTGCATAAAGCTTTGGCTGCTATAAAATGATTATAGTATTGTATTGCCCCCCCCCCCATAACAATGATGTTCTCTGTGTAAGTTAGGAGTATGTTAAGTATGTATTCAAAGAAGAGTGGAGAATCTACATTGGCACTGTAGATGTTGACAAGAATACACGTCTACCTACTAACTCTTCTGCAATCAGGTATCGACCATCTGTATCGACCGCCTGGGTCTTCTGCTACTTTAGTACAGCAAAAGTGGACAGAGTGATGAATCAATGTGGCCATCCACCTTGAGTGAGAGGGGAATGATGCCGCCTATTTGTTGTTTCCCCACTGTCATACAAATGATTTTAAAAAATCAGTTGCAAAGTGTCTTTCCATTTGATGTCATATTTTCATGGGTATGTCATAGTTTTTCTAGTGTTAATAGCATTGCTCTGAGTAGGTCAACAAAATGGGATGAAAATAAATCCAGAACCAAGTCTTTCCCAGTGGGTGTGATATTGTCTCACCCGTCCAGTGGTATTGCGGGTTTCCCAGCGGTTCCTGAACCCTTTCTTCATTTCTTCATTCGTCAATGATGGACAGTCTCTCTGATAGTTGCACAGTCTCCTGAATTACCCAATGATACAGCCAAAGTACATCTGTCATAGTGAGAATTATCCAGAGGCCAACAGTCTCTGTTGCTTATACTTTGATGTTCTCCAACTATGGGGTACCTTTCTTTTCTACTCTTGATGGCACCTCCTCTCTTCTGTGAGTACTCATCCTCTGTCCTCCCAGTTGTGGTCTTGCTCCTCCTCCTCCCACCTTCTTGACCCGCTTTGGGCTGGTCCAACCTCTTCATACCTTGCCGCTCTTTGTAGCTAAGAGGTTGTCCTCTGCCTTTCCATCAACTGTTGGTACTTTGACTCTCTCAACTTCCTCTTCCCTCTTGAACAGCTCCTCCTCTTGCCTTATTTCCTCCTCCTGTGATGTTATCACCGCCTCCTACTTTTTTCATACCACCTCCTCCTCTGATGTTACAACCCCCCCTCCTTTTCTGATGTCATCTCCTCTGCTGGTACCACCTACTCTTTGGATATTATGCCTCCTCTCGCTTCTCTCCCTCCTGTCTCTTTCATTCCTAATGAATGTATACGATCTGCCCGCAAACATTTTGTTCACGGGCAGACTGCCCGCAGCAAAACTGCTTGGGCCCCCGTTTTGAGCGTTCATTAAAAAGGGGGCCCTAGCAGTTTTACTGATTTTTTTTTAATCGCTAAATATATTATGTTTTAAATGTATAGAGCCCGGGGGGGAGGGGCTGTTAAGCGCGAGTTGATGAAGGCTTGACATTTCGTCACTCTGCTGAGACATGCGGCATTTGCCTGAAAAGAAGCAATCTTTCTGCAACCTATGCTGTAATTTTGATAAATATGTCGTGCTGAGACTGCAGGATACCCATACTCTCTCTTCCCAAGGAGAAACAGAGCCAGGAAGGCCCTGCTGAGTGGCCGTGGAGCGGAGGAGGGAGGTGACCCCACGCCTACAGCAGTGGAGCTTGCAGGGGAGCTGGGCTGCCTATGCCCCAGGCACCGGGCCGCAGGAAATGCGGGACGATGGAGGGCCTGGGAGTTTAGGCGCGGGGTGGGGGGAAACGGCGCAAAAGCGTAGGGCGGGCCATCCGAACGGCGCCACAAGAAACAAAAGCCCAGGAAAGGGCAGGAAGCAGCAGTTGGGGAAGGTGCGAAATATAACAGCAGGGGGCCAGGGGGTTAACCCGGCCCCCAAGAAGGAACAAAAGGTCTGGGGTGTATAAGTAAGCCAGGAAAAGGAGAGGCGGCACAAACCAGGTAAAGAGCTCACCTCTCTCGGGTAGGCTCTTAGTGCCTGGATAAGGGGAAGGAAAAGCGTTTGCTCTTGCGGGCTCACACATTTTTCACATCCTCTTAATTCGGTCTAAACGCAGTTCGCTATGAGTTCGCCCAGCCATGCCGGAGCAGGAGCGACGCAGAAGTACCAGCAGCAAGTGAACAGAGCACTTTCACCGTGGACAGGCGAGACAGGTGAGAAAGATCGGTAGAAGAGCAGGAGAAGCAGAGGACGCACGGTATGCAGGAGCAGGAAGGCGTGGCTGACAGAATTCAGACGAGAAGGATGGCGGAAGGAAGAGCAAAAAGGGCTCAAGAATTCTCAGAATGGGCAAGGAAGGCAGAGAAAGAATATGGGGCACAATGTGTGCTGGAGATAATGCAGAAGGAAGAAAGGGCGAAGGCAATGTCACCCTTGCTGTTCATAGAGCCCAGCAGCAGTGAAGGAGAAGACGAGGTACCGCAAGGACAGAAGAAGGGGAGAGAGGAGTTGAAGAGATCAGAGGAACAGACAGAGGCACCTACCAAGAGGAAGAAAAGAAAAGATAAAAACAAAGGTACTGTAAATAATAATGTGGAGAATAAAATTGTAAAAATGTTTAAAAATTGCGTCACGGTTTCGGGTAAGTCGCCCAGAACCCATAGCAACTGCCAACATTATGTTGGCATGGGGTGTGGGGATGCGGCCAAGTTGGTGTGGGCCAGTTAGAGGAAGGTGGGGGGGGTTCACGCTGCTGGAGCTGGGGGGGGAGCAGTGAGGGAGGGTGGCGGGAAATGGTTTGATTGTTTATGTACCTGAGTTTAGAATACCAGAGAAAATGGGAAAAAGTTTGGCGACAGAGTACAGGGTGAGCAGTGTCCACGCTGGAGAAGCATACATGAAACTAGGTCAACCAGTTTGGAAAACATGGACCACTCCCTAGAACACAGGATGGAAATCAACCTGATGTCATGGAATATTAGAGGGCTGAGAAACTATACAAAAGCGCCTACAATCATGGCATACGAGCAAAGACATGGAGTTAAGGTACTCCTCCTACAGGAAACACCCGCAATCAGAGGTGCGGCAGCGGGAATAGCCCCAACATGGGGGGCAAACAGATTCTTTACTACTGTCTCTTCACATGCTAGAGGGGTTATAACAATGATCCATAAATCAATCAAGTTCACCATGAAAAAGCACTCTGTAGACCCGGAGGGTAGATATGTCGTACTGCATTGCGTAATTGCTAGCGGGGAATACTTGTTGGTCAACACATACTGCCCTAAAGATGATACCCCTGAATTATGTGATAATGTTGTGTTAATACTGTTGGGATTCATTGGGATTCTCATCATATGGGGGGGTGATATGAACATGATTCTAGATACCGTATGGGACAGAACAGGGACAGCCTCTAGACCTCTCTCACATGCAGCCCACAGACTACTGACTCACATGTCATCATTTGGACTGCAGGATTGATGGAGAACGCTCCATCCACAGGAAAGGCAGTATTTATATTATTCCTCAGTACAAGATAGCTCATTGCGGATAGACATGTTTCTGGTATTGGGCTCCCTGATGTGCAGGATTGGTAACAGAGGTATGCAGCCCTGCACGCTATCTGATCACTCCCCAGTGACGGTGTCAGTGAGTATGGGAGCGTCACTTCCACCCTGCAGCTCCTGGCAGTTGAATTGTGAGGCACTTTCTGACATAGTGTTTAAAGCTGAGATCCGATCAGACATTGAAACATACTTTCTTTGCAATGAACCACAGACCACTACGGCCGGGGTAAGGTGAGAGGTGTTTAAAGCATACATACGGGGCATGGCCATATCTAGGGAAGCAGGTATATTGAAAACAATTCAGAGGGATTCTTACTGCTCGGAAACCAAGCTTAAACACCTTGAGCAGGAATGCTCAACACAGCGAGGCCCGGATAAGCTTGACCAGATACGGGCTGAATTGGAACTCTTCGAATCGCATGCTATTAGGGAGATGCTGTACCTCACACGTCCACAGGCAACCAGGAAATACGGGGAGGGTGAAAGACCGGGGAGAACACTGGCCAGACTTACTAGAGTGGAGAATGGACAGAACCAGGTAGAGTGCATTACTGATGGGCAAACCACAAGATCCTTAATGTCTTTTCTAGATTTGATGTTTCCTTATATGCGACAAGCCCACCTTATGATGAGCACACACTTCACTCCCTTCTGGAGGACATTCCTATGTCGTCCGTGAGCCCTCAGATCTGTGAAGAACTAGATAATCCGATTACTCCTGAGGAGATAGTGAAGGTATTATCGGAACTTCCAAAAGGTAAGACACTGGAACCAGATGGTCTCACCCAGGAATTCTATCAAGAGCATGTAACACTGCTGCCCCCATGCCTCCAGGAGGTGTGGCATGAGTTGCTTAGCAATTCCTACGTGATGCCACCATTACAATTCTCCAGAAACCAGGGAAACCGAGCAACGAGTGTGGGCCCTACAGGCCATTGTCCCCAATGAATACAGATACAGCGATTTTCACCAAAGTATTGGCAAACAGGCTCCTACCACTCATGCCGTATTTGATACATGAGGACAAGGGAGGCTTTGTCCCTGGGAGATCTACATCTTTAAATATCAGAAGGCTTTTCAATGTGATGTCCAGAATTGATCCCGATGCAGAGGCAGTGGCAGTAGCGTTGGACCCTCAGAAGGCCTTCGACATGGTCTCATGGCAGTACATGTGGGTAGTTCTCGAAAAGATGGAGATTGGCCCGGAAATTATTAGATACATATAATTATTATACACATGTCCAACAGCTAGTGTATTGATTAGCTCCTATAAATCCCCTTAATTTGCTCATGGGAGGGATACCCATCAGGGAATTCCCTTCTCCCCACTCCTCTTTGCACTAGTGATAGAACCCATGGCAGACAAGATTAGATCTCAGCATGGTCACCGCGGTGTCCGCCTGAAGGACCAACCTGTGATTATATCTCTGTATACAGACAACGTACTGCTGTATGTTAGGGACCCTTGTACAAACCTTGACCCAATACTACGAGATGTGGTGCGGATGGAGACTTTCTCTGGGTTCACAATTAATTATGGTAAATCTGAAATGTTCCCACTCACTGAGAACACAAATACAACCGACGTGTGAGTATCCACTCGTTGGTCGCCAGGGGCATTGGATACTTTGGGGTGCAGGTGAGCGGGACTAAATCCTTGCTTTTTGGGGCCATGGTGAAACACGTTGAAAATAAGCTGTGGTCACATCCAATCACAATGGCAGGTAGGCTCTCCCTGGTGAAAATGGTATTGGTACCAAAATTGCTCTAGACTTTTGCGAATTTCCCTATCTAGCCTGGGAAGCAATACTTTACCAAGTTACACGCTATGTGTGCACATTTCCTATGACATGCTGGTGCAGTGCATGGGAAATGGACAGACATGTCCCTACCCTATGAGAGAGGGGGTTCCCGGCACCTAACCTTGAATTGTACTGGATAGAGCACAAGTCCAGTATGCCTCGTTCTGGTATGAGGACTCTCATCGCCCATTGCATGTCAAACTGGAGCAACTGGCAGTGGGGGATTCTGACCTCAAAACTCTCATTTTGAACTCTGCCTACAAAGATGATTCCCCATTTGACCCCGCACCCACAACTTCATTGGCGTGGCGCCCTATTACTATCATCAACTAGCAAATTCAGCCCATACTATAGGTGGCTCTCTATGTGGAGATTCCCGTGGCTAGAGCCCACTAGGGGACAATGCACTCATACACGGCTAGCAAGGCTTGGGCTATAGATCACTGGCAGACCTGTTCTGGCAGGCTAAAAGAAGACTGTGATAAACACTGATAAACACCCTGTTCTACTAACTCAGGCCTAGAACAGAGCTGAAGAATGACTCTGACAAGCCCTGCTTTACTAGTACAGGCTGAATATTAGACTAACGAATAGTATAGTGCAGTCACACCAGCAGCTACTTCAAGGAGAGGGCAGGAGCCCTTCCTTCCTCTGCAAACAGCAGTTCGCAGCCGGAGCGCGAGACGACCCATGCCGATGCCCACCCAAGACATCTAGCCACACCACGACATCCTGGAGAGCCATCCGCCGTGGTAAGCATCCCTTGCCCATGACCACCCTTGCCTGCACAAAGAAACCCGAATTTGCACAGGCCATTGAGCACGCGACCACGACATCGATTTGCCTGACCTCCTCTGCCTGACCCTGTGATGCCGGGCGCAGCGCGGCGCCATATCGAGGCTGGTGCCTCGTTGCTAGGTTACTAGCAGCCTTTTGAATAGGCCATATCCGCCGGCAGGCGGAAACGCCGGCGGCCTCTCCCAAAGGCCCACACTAAGGCCCCTGCTTGCCCGCTGGAACCCAGTCACACCAGCAGCTACGTCGAGGACAGGGCAGGAGCCTTCCTTCCTCCGCAAACAGCAGTTCGCAGCCGGAGCGCGAGACGACCCATGCCGATGCCCACCCACGGCATCTAGCCACACCAGGACATCCTGGAGAGCCATCCGCCGTGGTAAGCCTCCCTTGCCCATGACCACCCTTGCCTGCACAAAGAAACACGAATTTGCACAGGCCATTGAGCACGCGACCACAACATCGCTTTGCCTGACCTCCTCTGCCTGACCCTGTGATGCCGGGCGCAGCGCGGCGCCATATCGAGGCTGGTGCCTCGTTGCTAGGTTACTAGCAGCCTTTTAAATAGGCATATCCGCCGGCAGGAGGAAACGCCAGCGGCCTCTCCCAAAGGCCCATACTAAGGCCCCTGTTTGCCCCCTGTTCGCGTCCTGGAGCGCGACGGAGCACCCTACTCTGCTCTTCTTTTACACAAAGTATGCACACTGCACCAGCATCTCCACCTGAAGCCTGGAGGAGCAGGAGGTCCCTCCACCCACTGCAGGAGCAGCAGGCTACAGGATCGATGCCCGCGTGCCTTGCCAGATGCAAGGTAGGCCATATGCCTCCCCCAGCTGCACTCCAGATTTTGGCAGCATGATTGCTTTCATCTCGTGCCTGTAGTTCTTGGGCTCTCACTAGCAGATGGCATCTAGATTGCTTTTTTCTGCCACATTTGGTAATTGTACCCTAGCATTCTAACCTGCCAGCTTGTGCCTTATAGATTTGTGCTCTGACACACTAGTACTGTCTTCGCACATGACACCTTTGTTTTGTAGCTTTAGATACGACGCGGAACTCAGATGCCGCCCCACTGCACTATGTGTTGTGCCTTATGTTCGCTAACATACCACATCTGATTTGTGTTGTGCCTTAAGGTCGCTAACAGACCACATCTGATTTGTGTTGTGCCTTATGGTCGCTAACGGACCACATCTGATTTGTGTTGTACCTTATGGTCGCTAACAGACCACATTTGACTGTGTTGTGCATTGTGGTCACTAACATACCACATCTGCTTTGTGTTGTGCCTTATGGTCGCTAACAGACCACATTTGACTGTGTTGTGCCTTATGGTCGCTAACAGACCACATTTGACTGTGTTGTGCCTTATGGTCACTAACAGACCACATTTGATTTGTGTTGTGCCTTATGGTCGCTAACAGACCACATCTGATTTGTGTTGTGCCTTATAGTTGCTAGCTAGTTACTACCTGAATCCATATATGAACTATGCCAGCCTGGCTAGTATTCATCATGTTCCCTTTCTGCATTTTGCCCGATTGCACGCCATGTAGCAGAAATAGTTATATCTCATTCAGTAATGGACTTGCCAAGCTTGGCTGTCCTAATCAACACCCCATTCCCTGCCCCACACCCTCCCTGCCCTCCCTACCTCCTTTCCCCCACAGTGCAGCTACAGACCATAGTACTAAAACTAGCGTTACTTTAGGTAACCCTCCACCTAACCTCGCCACAGATGAACATCCAGACAACATCCAGAACTCACGTAATTTGCTAGAACATCGCCCTACAGCCTACCTCAACCTCATGACCCGTAACGACAGACTAGGTTGTAGACTCCCCACTTTACTTAGCAAAATGACCAACACTCCTACAACTAAAATCACTAATAAAAACACCACTGCAAACTCAGTGCCATTCAAAGGAGCCTTACTTAATGTTAGCTCCCTTGTGGCCCACCCTATGGAAATTGCCGATATCATCCGCTCAGCAGACCTGGACTTCCTCGCCACCACAGAAACGTGGCTTCATGCTGCAGCAGGTCCCTCTCTAGCCCTCGCGGTTCCAGACAACTACTCCATCCTTAGGGCCGACAGACCTACTGCCCGTGGAGGAGGTGTAGCACTCAAATCCTCGCTTGACATTAGATCTGTGACCTCCCTTCCTCTAAATTCCTGTGAACACCTATCCATTAAAATTCAAACTACCACTAAGAACACTATCACCCTGGAATTAATATGCAGACCCCCTGGTCCCATAGGCTCCATCGAGGAAGATATAACTTCCCTCATAGCTGAAAAATCTAAACCTCTTTCACAGAATATTATTCTAGTTGACTTTAACTTGGGATACAATGACCCTCATGACACTCCAGCATCCTCCCTTGCTAATGCACTTTGCGAACACAACTACATTCAACTTACCTACACATCAGAAAGGCAGAACCTTAGACTGGCTCGTTTCCCACAACTGTAACATTATCTGCAAGGACCTCCAACCACTTATACTGACCGGCCACTTCCTACTTTCATTTGACATTAGCAATAATAACCCACACCACACACAGTGCCCACCTGCACCAGTATGTCTGACGAGAAATAAGCGGAACATCACTGCTGAAGCCCTCATACCACTGGTTCTACCCACCCTAAACATGATGCCCAACACAACGGACCTCAACTTACTAGTAGACACCTACAATAACGCCATGACCAAAGCTATCGACCTTGTTGCCCCTCTAAAACTATGCAAAGGTAAACCCAAAGCACATCTTAATTCCTGGTACACGCCAGAACTTAAAATACTAAGAAATAAAAAGTTATTTTTATTTCTTAAATTGGAATTATTAAATTGGAATTATTAAATTGGAAACCCTTTGGAAAATGAATCCATCAGAGGAACGCAAAATCAATCTCAGAAATGCATCCTCCCTTTATAAAAAAAGAAATAATTTGCACTAAAAAGGAAGCCTACAATATAAGAATAAGTAATGCCAGATCCAGCACCAAAGAATTATTCACCATCCTGAGGAGTTAGAAAATCCCAATCCACCTACGGATATGTCCGTGAAGGACCAACTCTGGTGCACTAGTATCCAAGATGCCCTTGCGAACAAAATCACTGGCCTACAAACAAAAATTGAAAATAAAAGACTACAACTCTCCAATAGTAGCCCCACCCCAATCCCCCCTATCCCAGCCCACCCACCACCCCTAACAATAACCATGGCTTCACCTTCAAAAAAGTAACGGTACTAGAAGTGCAAATAATTATAACATCCCTCAAACCATCAAACTGCAAAGGGGACAGCTGCCCTGCACAGATCATAAAAGATGCAGCAAGAGACCTCATCCCCTTCATTTCTAAGCTCATAAACATTTCATTCTCCACTAATTCAGTACCCAACAATTTGAAACAGTCATGGGTCCTCCCGCTACTAAATAAACAGACCTTGGACCCAACCATCCCCACAAACTACAGGCCTATCACAACCGTTCCCTTCCTGTTAAAAATCCTTGAAAGAGTTGCCTACTTGCAAATCCAGCATTACCTAGAGTCTAACCAATTACTCGGATTGCGTCAGTCTGGCTTCCAGACTCAACATGGAACAGAAACTGCCCTTGTTGATCTTAAAAGTCAGATTGACGAAATTAAAGATAAGGGAAAGGCTGCCATCCTACTCCTCTTAGATCTCTCAGCAGCCTTCGACTTGGTCGACCATAAAATACTTTGCAACCACCTCTCCTCCGCCGCCCACTTTTCCCCCTCTGCTGTCACATGGATACAGTCCTTCCTGGCCAATAGAACCATGAGAGTCTTCTCTCCACTGGCAGCAGCAGACCCTATCCCTATCACCTGTGGTGTCCCACAAGGCTCATGTGTTTCATCCACCCTATACAATATCTTTACAAAGCCCCTCTTTGATAAAACTGGATCGTCTGGGTGTCACCTACACAAACTACGCGGATGACACCCAGATACTCCTCACCATCTCGGGCAATTACAACACTGATGTAGCCAGGATCAATGAAATCTTCTCCGTCATTCAGGCATGGATGGCCACACACTGCCTCTGCCTGAATGACGAGAAGACTGAACTGCTCATTGTTGGCTCACCGAACAACTTACAAAAACTAAGTCCCAATTACTCCAACATCATATTTGATGGCAATTCCATCCCGGTCGCCAAAAACGTGAAAACACTTGGCTTGTATCTTGAGGCCAATACTAACCTCATAGTTTTACAAAGGTAGCAGGCGCCCCTCTCTCGCAAGAACAGACATGATAACCTGTTCAGTGGTTATTAACCACTTGAGAGTTCGCAGCCACTGCTTTTACTCACTGTGCCTTTCACAGATGGGTAATATCCATTTGCATATCAGTCTTTGTCCTGCCCAGGGGCAGTCCAGCACCGAAATACAATGGCAATTCCAATCTGAACGAGAGTACCACCAGCAACCCCATACACGTGTTTCACCCTTGTTGGGGATCATCAGTGAGGTGAAGCTGATGCCTCTCTAAGCACAGTGAGAGGGAGACCACGTCTGGTTGCCCCCAGGAGACCTAGGGTTACCAATCCCAGGTTCCTTAAAAAATAGTTTTACAAAGGTAGCGGGCGCCCCTCTCTCGCAAGAACAGACATGATAACCTGTTCAGTGGTTATTAACCACTTGAGAGTTCGCAGCCACTGCTTTTACTCACTGTGCCTTTCACAGATGGGTAATATCCATTTGCATATCAGTCTTTGTCCTGCCCAGGGGCAGTCCAGCACCGAAATACAATGGCAATTCCAATCTGAACGAGAGTACCACCAGCAACCCCATACACGTGTTTCACCCTTGTTGGGGATCATCAGTGAGGTGAAGCTGATGCCTCTCTAAGCACAGTGAGAGGGAGACCACGTCTGGTTGCCCCCAGGAGACCTAGGGTTACCAATCCCAGGTTCCTTAAAAAATAGTTTTACAAAGGTAGCGGGCGCCCCTCTCTCGCAAGAACAGACATGATAACCTGTTCAGTGGTTATTAACCACTTGAGAGTTCGCAGCCACTGCTTTTACTCACTGTGCCTTTCACAGATGGGTAATATCCATTTGCATATCAGTCTTTGTCCTGCCCAGGGGCAGTCCAGCACCGAAATACAATGGCAATTCCAATCTGAACGAGAGTACCACCAGCAACCCCATACACGTGTTTCACCCTTGTTGGGGATCATCAGTGAGGTGAAGCTGATGCCTCTCTAAGCACAGTGAGAGGGAGACCACGTCTGGTTGCCCCCAGGAGACCTAGGGTTACCAATCCCAGGTTCCTTAAAAAATAGTTTTACAAAGGTAGCGGGCGCCCCTCTCTCGCAAGAACAGACATGATAACCTGTTCAGTGGTTATTAACCACTTGAGAGTTCGCAGCCACTGCTTTTACTCACTGTGCCTTTCACAGATGGGTAATATCCATTTGCATATCAGTCTTTGTCCTGCCCAGGGGCAGTCCAGCACCGAAATACAATGGCAAGTCCAATCTGAACGAGAGTACCACCAGCAACCCCATACACGTGTTTCACCCTTGTTGGGGATCATCAGTGAGGTGAAGCTGATGCCTCTCTAAGCACAGTGAGAGGGAGACCACGTCTGGTTGCCCCCAGGAGACCTAGGGTTACCAATCCCAGGTTCCTTAAAAAATAGTTTTACAAAGGTAGCGGGCGCCCCTCTCTCGCAAGAACAGACATGATAACCTGTTCAGTGGTTATTAACCACTTGAGAGTTCGCAGCCACTGCTTTTACTCACTGTGCCTTTCACAGATGGGTAATATCCATTTGCATATCAGTCTTTGTCCTGCCCAGGGGCAGTCCAGCACCGAAATACAATGGCAATTCCAATCTGAACGAGAGTACCACCAGCAACCCCATACACGTGTTTCACCCTTGTTGGGGATCATCAGTGAGGTGAAGCTGATGCCTCTCTAAGCACAGTGAGAGGGAGACCACGTCTGGTTGCCCCCAGGAGACCTAGGGTTACCAATCCCAGGTTCCTTAAAAAATAGTTTTACAAAGGTAGCGGGCGCCCCTCTCTCGCAAGAACAGACATGATAACCTGTTCAGTGGTTATTAACCACTTGAGAGTTCGCAGCCACTGCTTTTACTCACTGTGCCTTTCACAGATGGGTAATATCCATTTGCATATCAGTCTTTGTCCTGCCCAGGGGCAGTCCAGCACCGAAATACAATGGCAATTCCAATCTGAACGAGAGTACCACCAGCAACCCCATACACGTGTTTCACCCTTGTTGAGGCTCAGCTTCACCTCACTGATGATGCCCAACAAGGCTGAAACACGTGTATGGGGTTGCTGATGGTACTCTTGTTCAGAGAGGAATTGCCATAGCATTTCGGTGCTGGACTGCCCTTGTGGGCGGGACAAAGACCGATATGCAAATGGATATTTCCCATCTGTGAAGGTACAGTGAGCAAAAAGCAATGGCTGCGAACTCTCAATGTGGTTAATAACCACTGAACAGGTTATCATGCCTTGTTCTTTCGAGAGAGGGGCGCCTGCTACCTTTTTTGTATTTTTGAAAGGAACTTGGGGTTGGTCACCCTAGGTTACCTGGGGGCAACCAGACGTGGACTCCCTGCTCACTGTGCTTAGAGAGGCTCAGCTTCACCTCACTGATGATGCCCAACAAGGCTGAAACACGTGTATGGGGTTGCTGATGGTACTCTTGTTCAGAGAGGAATTGCCATAGCATTTCGGTGCTGGACTGCCCTTGTGGGCGGGACAAAGACCGATATGCAAATGGATATTTCCCATCTGTGAAGGTACAGTGAGCAAAAAGCAATGGCTGCGAACTCTCAATGTGGTTAATAACCACTGAACAGGTTATCATGCCTTGTTCTTTCGAGAGAGGGGCGCCTGCTACCTTTTTTGTATTTTTGAAAGGAACTTGGGGTTGGTCACCCTAGGTTACCTGGGGGCAACCAGACGTGGACTCCCTGCTCACTGTGCTTAGAGAGGCTCAGCTTCACCTCACTGATGATGCCCAACAAGGCTGAAACACGTATATGGGGTTGCTGATGGTACTCTTGTTCAGAGAGGAATTGCCATAGCATTTCGGTGCTGGACTGCCCTTGTGGGCGGGACAAAGACCGATATGCAAATGGATATTTCCCATCTGTGAAGGTACAGTGAGCAAAAAGCAATGGCTGCGAACTCTCAATGTGGTTAATAACCACTGAACAGGTTATCATGCCTTGTTCTTTCGAGAGAGGGGCGCCTGCTACCTTTTTTGTACAATACTAACCTCACCAAGCAAGTTAACTCGACCGCTTCTGCCACTGCCTATACTGGAAAACTAATTAGAGCCTGTAGACCTTTTCTTTCCCCTAACAGTTGCCTCATACTAGCCAGAGCTCTTACACAATCTAAGTTAGACTACTGCAACAGCCTCTACTTTATGAACCTTATTATTTATGTATTAAATGTCAGAATTGCTCGTCGATGCCAACATTTGTTGATTTTATGAGATTGCAACAACTATGATTAAATTTAGAATTTACTTCTTAGTTTTGAATTTTTTTAGGGGACTATTGAGACATGATACAGCACTCCTTGTGGTCATGCTTTCCAAATGAACCCCCTGAAACTCAGGAATTGCAATACATTGTAAATGCAGGTGGCGCACATGGGATAGTTTCCTCCCTTTATAAGATCATGGTGAGCAAAACTCGGATCCGGGTGGTACGGCCCAAGCTCAGTGGGCAACTGAACTGGGGTTGGAGCTCTTGGACGACCAATGGAAACTCCTGTGTTGCCATACACGCACTGTCTCCCTCAATTTTAGATTTCGATATATACAATGCAAACTACTAAATAGGGTATACTACTCTCCCCACAAGCTTAACCGAATTGTCGACAGTCGCTCCTTACATGTCCAAGGTGGCATTCCGAGGAGGCGGATCATTTACATATGTTTTGGAACTGCACACAACTCCAGGCCTTCTGGTACTGGTACAGAGTCACACGAGCAGGACTTTATATTGAATGTGAACCAGTGGCGATCCTATTTGGCATATGGAATATTTCTGTGAATAAAAAATGGTTAGCCTTTTTAAACTTAAGTTGTGCTGTGGCCAAGAGATGTATTCTCCAACACAGGAAGTAAACACTCCCTCCTACCTTTAAGATGTGGCTTACAGCACTCATCAAACCTGTGAAGAGGATCTATGAACGTATTACCCGTACAATCCCGCCCTAAAAACATTTGGACTGAGTTTACTGCATATCTATCCACACACGCTGATGACTGACGGGTAAGCACTTTGCTAAGTCTTGAATGTCACCTTCCAGTGTATGATGTAACTGGGAGGTACTGTGATACTGTGTACTGTACCAAGATACTTACTTTATACTGTATATGTCTGTATGAGCGACAATATGCTAATATGTGCCCCTGTACTCTGATATGTTTTGCCAATAAATAAAAGGTTAAACAAAAAAATGTATAGATCACAAAGTAGTTGACAAATACTAAGGGTTAAGAACATTCACACAATTATGCAAAAATTCAAGTGTTTGCTTCAATTAAACAAAGTACAAATAAAGATTTTAAACATACATAATAGTATAGTCAAATAGGCACACAAAATAGGAGAACATTGACCACCATCCCCAATCCCCCTCGCAAATAATTCAATATTTATATTTGTCCACATTTTGGAATCTGCAGCCTACACAAGTGTTGGCCAAAGTTACTTTGCAGGCATTTGTTTCTGTTTTTAAGCACGCAGCATGATGTCTCAGTTCTTTATTGGTATAGCGGTCGGCTTGGTGGTCTTTTTTAAATTATGGTAGTTTGGTAGAATTTTCATTAGGAAATCTAGCTGTAGGGTTTGTAGCTGTGGTCGTTCAGTCTGTACTTTTCAGAGACATTTAGCGCCATAGCTAACCATATTCTCCAAGACCCCCTTTGACCTTCTTACCTGAACATGGGGAGCGGGGGACACCCCCGCAAGGCAACCCCTGCTCTTCATGTTCAGGAAAGAAGGTCAAAAAGGCAGAAGGTCAAAAAGTACATCAGAAAGTAGGTCCAAAAGGCTAAACGACCAAGGGCAAACTACTAAATGGGGTAATACATTCCTAATCACTCCTGTGCTGAATTCTCCGCGTTTGGGAAGTCGGAAACTCACATCATTTTGTGAGTGCTTCCACAGAGTTTACTTCAGCCCTCCAAACTGTCATAGAAGCGTGCTTTGTTGTACCAAAGGCTAAATAACAGTGTCTAAACAATTGCTACTACTGATGAATGCAGGGAAATCTTTTTCCTTAAAGGAAAAGTTTCTATGTAATGAATTTGGTGTGATCAGAGAGAAATTGGAGCTCTCTCATTGGGGAGTGCTTATAATAAGGTGACACTACAGGATCTCCCAATTAGTTTGGGTAAGCGCTGGGACTGGGTTGTCCTACTGGGTCTAGCGACCCAGGAATGGGATGAGGTGCAGCACTGTTTTACCCCTGCCATGTGTGATGAAGTCCCCTGCCTAACCATGGGGACAAGTAGTAGAGTATTACCCCAAGCTAGTGGATGCTGCACCCAGAGGAGGTATACGGGGGAGAGTAATACCCCAGACTACCCTCACTGGGTCTACAGACTAAGGCAGGGTGCAGTCACAGAGATACTGACCTCCTCTTTCCCACGCCTGACTTTCGAAGAAAAGAATATCCTTTTGGGGACTGCCTTGCCAATAGGTCTGGACACCAATTCCACCCATGCGCCAGACCCAGCAGATACATCTGCAAGGTCTTATATGTATGGCATGCAGCGTTATCAATCTTGGTCATTTTTGTTTCCTGCAGCACTTTTCCATGCTGTTCCACAGTCGCCCTGTGCTGCCTTAGCTTCTGAAGCCCTTTGGATGCTGCATCGCATGGTGTGCATCCCTTCTCTTTCATTGCCTTTTAGGTAATTAGCAGATGTTTATTTCTTCGTGTTGCGCGCATTATGCAAGCTTGTGGAACTCACTGTTAGCTACATTGTCGAACAGCTTCTCTAATTCTTTAGCATCTTGAACTATCAGTAAGGCTTCCTGGGAACGGTAGTCCTCCTTACTCATGCTGTTTGCCCATAGCTCCGGGTGCCAGGTAGTGGGGTCCCTCAGCAAGAGTTCCTGGGAACTGTAGTGTTTTACACCTTGATCCCACGTGATAGTTCTAAGGGGATAATATTGCATCTCTGGGGACATAGCAAGCCATCACTGGGATCCCTGCTCAACCACCCCTGGAATGCCATTGAGTAGTGGGCGGACGAGCCCAGTTCCTGGTGGCTTGCTTCCCCCTAAACAATAGATGGGGGACTTACGACAACTCACCACAGAGTACAGAACTAAAACCAATAATGAGAGAGCAAGGTAGTGGGGGGAAGGATGAGCAAAGGAAAAAGGTAAGGCGAGAAAGAAAAAAGGGCTTAACAGGAATGGAGGCAATGAGTTGTATTTGGCATATACAAGAGAATGGAGGAGACTGCTGGTCATGTTCTCTGATATAGTCGTTTATGGGCAATCATTCTGCCTTCCATTCAACTGCAGTTAGTGGGCAGTCCTTATATGGCAAATTAAACTATGAATGAACATTTATTGTGACTGCATCTATTGGATAGAGGTTGTGTTGCACACTGACTTAGTTGCATTGTAATGCATTTGCCTTATTTTGTGAATTACATATTATTACATACCTATTTTACCAGTAAGTGGTGTGATGGAAGTACTCTCTTGGCAGAGTCACACTAGAGCTTTCTCAAAATGTCAAGTTGCTTTATTTTAGTTCTTAAAAATAGATAACGTGTGATGAAGTCCGCTGTCCGGCTGTTGGAGTAGAGGGTGTGGTAGCCAGGGGAACTAGGTGCCATTTTGTCATTTCCACTGTGTTTGACCCGGGGGCAGTGTGATGAGGTCGAGCAATTGGCAGTGGCTTGTCAAATGGATGTACAATTTACCGCAAGCCCCTTTGAGCAGGTCAAGAGCCTAACGGGAACCATCCACTCAACTTGCAACCCATAGTCCTGTTGTGCTTAGACCCCACCTCTATAACTGTTCAAGGTCCTTCACACAATCGCAAAATCACCTGCTACAGAGGCCAAAAGGGGAGGGATTCCTATGTCTAAATCATTTGGGAACTGCACGCCTAAGAAAGTTGGAAGGGCGAGGGGGTATAGACCTTCTGCGCGTACCAGAAGTGTAGCCAAAATTGTCAAACAAGTGGGGCAGGAATCTAATGTAGTTGGGCCCACCGCTGCGACATTAACATCTGTAAATGGCCACAAAGCACTGATGGGTGGGCATTTACACATTTTGGGTGGGCCTCACCGGCTCAGGCCCTACCCTGTCTAAGCCGCTGTGCGTTACCCAGATGGCCCCCTGAACTGCAGCTGCATACGAGAGCAACAACTTATATTTCTCTGCATGGTGGTCAGTTGACAAGTTCAGATCGGGTCTGTAAAGCGCAACAGAAACGCTTTTTCACCCTACAGGAAAAAAAAGCAGATTCAATATGGTGACTGTAGTAGCCCTCGCTCACGCCTCTCACTGCGCAGTAACAATGGCCAAGCCGCGGAGCGTATTTCACAACGTCCGTCTTTATTAAACTTCACATGCAACTAACTTGTTCCCCGCCCTCCTGCGTCACGTCCCTCCCTACCTCCCACCTCCCAGCGGCCCTCCCAGAACTGATGTCTCAACATGACATCCCCCAATTTAAACAGTGACCCAACGGGGTACTAAATAACATGCACTAAGCCATGTCTTCAATGAGGCAACAAGGCTTATTTCAGGCTCGCTGGGATCGAGAGCTGAAACGTTCAGCTGAGCCACTAGCCACATATATTTCACCCTGATCTTTGCGGCCAGACCATTCTGAGTCCTCCTGGTCCCCTTGATAGGGATCATCAGATACATAGTCAACTGGAACTTCTACTCGTCCACTCAATCGTCTTGATCGCGACAGTGGGACTTTCTTAAATTGTGAGGAGTTGCGAGTGGTCAGTCCTTTGTCTCCTTGAGCAGTGATTATGGAGCCCTTCTTTTCCAGGATAATTATAGGCTCTTCTTGAAACGCAGCCATATGCTTGTGACTCTGTGGTTGCTTCACAGCAATGACATCTCCTACCTCAAGTTGTGGATTCCGGGCTCTCCAGCGACTATCCGCATACTCTTTCATGCGATCTTTCGCAGTCTGATATTGTTCCCTTATTTCAGTGTCCAGGGATGGTCTCTCAGTGAGGGAGCTGGCCTGCGGAAGTCTGGTTTGGATGACTCTGGCAAACATGACCTCCGCTGGGGTTTTCCCAGTAGTGCTGTGCGGCGTTCTTCAGTTATCTTTCAATTATTGGTGGAGCACTTGTTCATAAGGCTGCCCGGTGAGTCAAGCCCCCTGCAGTGCTCTCTTCAGACTGGACATGAACCGCTTATTCATACCATTGGCCTGTGGCCATAGCGGCGTGGCCTTGTGATGGTGGAATCCCATGTATTCGCTGAACTTTGTGAAGCTATGCACGTTGAAAGGAGGCCCACTGTCTGTCTTCACCTTTCAAGGAACACCTCTGGCTGTGAAGATGCAGTCCAATACCGGGATAACATGGTGAGCCACGGTCAATGTTATGATTTGAGCTTCCGGATATCTCGAGTATTCATCCATGACAGCCAATACATACCACCTCCCCTCAATAGGGCCGAAGAAGTCAGCCGCCACTGCTTCCCATATGCCTCCTGGTAGTTCGGACATTCTTAGTGGCTCTGGATGTCGATTCAGTGTGAGGAGACAACAGGTGGGGCATTGTTTCAGGATTTCTTATACCATGGTGTCCAGATGTGGAAACCACACCTTTTGGCACAGCATGCGATTTGTGCAGACCACCCCTCGAAGTCCTTAGTAAGCCCGCTCTACCACCTTTCTCTTTAGCGATGAGGGAATTACTACCTTATGTCCTTTCAATAGAGGATTGCCCTCCGATAGTGCTAACTCCTCTTTCATCTGCAGCTACCTGTCCACCTCCTGCCATACTTCTTCTGATGCCAGGTGACTCCTTTCATTGGCCCTCCTCCATTGACCCGACCTGAGCCCCTCACACAGTATCTGACACACCTGATGACATTCCACTTCATGGGCCAAGGGGGTCGGCTCAATGCCCTCGGGTATGGCCTGTTGAATCAAGTAGCAGAGGTATCGGTCCACCGCCGACGGTTCAGGGGCATGCCCCGCTCATGGATGCCTGGACAAAAATGTCAGCAGGATTCTCCTCCTTTCCAGGTCTGTGTACTATTTCAAATACATAGTCCTGCAGCCTGAGCCCCCATCTTGCGATGCGGGTTGGCATTTTGGCCTGTGGGTTGCCATAAAGAAACAATAGTGCCTGATGGTCGGTCACTTCACGGAACGGCTTGCCATACAGGAACAGGCGAAACTTCTCACATGTCCACACCACCGCAAAGCTTTCTTTTTCTGCCTTAGAATATGCCTGTTCTGTTGCAGAGGGGTCCTGCTGGCATAGGCAACAATGTGAGTTTGCGAAGGGTCTTTTGAGTCGATTTGGGCCAAGATGGCTCCTAGGACCACAGGACTTGCCTCCACTGTTAGTTCTGTTTTCCGGTCTGCGTCATAGTAGGACATGTTTTTGGCTCGTGCCACTCTCTCCCGGATGACCTCAAAGGCCTGCTGGCAATCCGTCGACCAGTTGAAGGCTTTGTTTTTCTTGGTTAGTGCCCTGAGAGGCTCACTGACCATGGCAAAGTCTCTTATGTACCTTGCACAGTAACTGGCAAGACCCAGGAACACCTGAGTTCCGATATGTTGGTTAGAGGAGGGGTCTCATTGAGCGCAGCAACTTTGTCCAAATCAGGGGTCATGCTGTTTTCTGAGAACACATGGCTGAAGAAACACAGTGTGCCTTTTCTAAATTCACACTTCTCTTGGTTGAGTGTAAGATTTGGGGCTTCCAGAGCCATGAACACCTTAGCGAGGGCCTCATTGTGCTACCGACAAGACCCTGAAGCTCAGTCTTTTGTAACAAAGAGCCCTACGTGGGTGACGAAGGTTGTGATATTCCTTCTATCCGGGCTTAATACCAACTGGTGGTACCCTTTCTTCGGGTCTAGTTTTGAAAAGTCCTTCGCCCCATTCAGTAAATGCATCATATTGGGTATACGTGGTGCCATGTACCGTTCCCTGCTGATGGCTTGATTAGGTTGCCTCATGTGCAGTCGAATTGCATAGGAGCCCTTTTTGGGCACCGGAACAATAGGCGATAGCCAGGTGGTGGGGATGGTGGCCGGTTCTATAATGTCTTGCTCTATGAGCTTGTGGAGCTCGTCCTCTACCTTCTTTTGAATGTTCACCGGTATGCCCCAAAAGTATTGGGCTATGGGGCACACCGTTTTGTCAATGTGCAGCTTCACTTGCCTGTGTCGTAGTTTTCCATTGCCTTTGAATAGATTGGGGTACAGGTCTTTTATCAGGAGTACTGGATCAATGTACTTGTGTACCATGATTTTGAAAAGTACATGAATTAAACCCATCTGAGTGGCCGTCTTAAAGCTGAGTACACAGCCACTTTCTCTCCCTGTTGCCAGCATCTGTATCAGATGTCTACGGCTGCTGGGTGTAGCTTTGAGCTGTGCGATTGCTCTCGAAATACCTTCTCGCTGACCAAGTTTACTGTGGTCCCAGTGTCTATGATGAATTCTGTGGGTCGTTTGTTTAGTTTCAGAATCAACGTTGGGCTGTGTTCGGTGGGCACCAGGTTGTCCAGGGCATACACGTAGGCCTTCTTGTGATGTTCGCTCCCTGACAAGCTGCCGTCGGATTCCAACGGGCACTGCTCCACCAAGTAGTGCACATGACGCCTCGATCTGCGCTCTGGTCTCACGCGAGTGATGTATCTTCTCCTCTTTCCTTTCTCTCCTATATCTCTCATCCCCAGATTCTCTCTCTTTTGGTTCAGTGTCGTCGTGTCTTGGCGGGGATGCAGTGTCATTCCTGATGGATGTGACTCTCTGCCCCTCTCCTTACCTCTCTCTCCCTGTTTAGCCAACATACCGCCCTGAAGTGTCCTTCATCGCCACATGCGGCACAACGTTGGCCAATGGCAGGGCACGTACTTTCATGCGGGTATTCAAATCCGCATTTGAAGCAAAATGGCTCATCCTCTGTCTCCTCTCCTGCTGTAGGCAATGCACAGTGTCTGCCGGTGTGGCAGTGTTAAAGCTTTCCACTTGCGAGTCCACCGCCCTTTCTGCCCTTGCAAGCATCAGTATTTTGTCCAAGGTACAGGCTTTCCGTAGCAATTTCCTCCTGAATGTTTGCGGCACACAACCTGCGATTATTTAAGACCACAGAGCCTCCGTATTGGAGTAGTTTGCAAAGTCGCAATGTTTCATTTTAATTCTCACTCATGACATACCCATCCATGGTTTCACCCTTTGCCCGTTTAGTACGATGGAATAGGTGGCGCTCATAGTCCACTTTGGTGTACGGGTTAAATACGCTGCTAAGGCCCCTTTTAAGTCCTGTATGGAGTCGATGGTCATTGCAGGTATCTCATTAATTATGTCACGTGTGGCTGATCCTAAAGCAAGCTTGAGAAGACATTTTTGTCTATCCTTGTCAATGGGCCCTGTGGCCCCATGTACAATTCAAAGTCCCTTATCCATCTGGCCCACCTTGGCCCCATGTTTCTTGTGTCTGTGATGTTAAAGGCACCTGGCATCTGAGCTGCCAGGGAGTCAGGTAATCTGTACAGTATTTTATCCTGCTGAGCGGCTGGTCCTTGGGCAAGTGCGCCCTGGTTTGCATCTTGGGCAGACATCCTTCACTGGAGTAGTATAGCCCTACAGACACAGAAAATTGATTCTTGGGGGACCACACGTCCTCCTGGAAGGCACAAGCACTGTGTCAAATGTCCTTTACTGTCCCTATGGGGTACTAAAGGGGTTGGCTGTTGCTTGAATGGCCATCTTTCGGCACAAGCACCATCACGTGGCCCTCTTCCCCTCTCTCCACTCACTGTGGCAACAGTCGCGGCCTTGGAATTCCCCTTGCAGTTCCACATGTTCCGGTGTGGGTGGGGCACCTTCCGTCGTTTCACCGTCGCGGCCCGGGAGCTTTAATACCAGTTTCAACAGCACTGGTAATCCCGCCCCTGGCACCTCAAGCCAGTAGCGGGTTACATAATAAAGACAGTTTGAGTGGATCTCTGTCTCCTCTTTCCCAGCTAGTTTTTTCGATAGCTCGAAATACGGAAGCTGAGAACAAACTTTCAGCGCTAAAACAACAAAACGCTGTTTTATTTGGTTCAGCTCCTGCCAAACCAAATGAAGCAATATCAGCTTCTGCTGCACAGCTGGCAATGCCCAATATAACTTTGCCTGATGCCCCCAGATTAAAAGCGACAGCATCAATACCAGATGCTTTATTGACACAACATGTGTTTGAGGACTTCAAACAGAAGGTAGACGACTATTTGGCCACTAATATGGTTAAGATGCAAAACTGGGTAGTACCGGGAGCAGTTTCCATACATGACAAAAAAATGCAAAAGTCTGTATATGAAGAAGATTACCCACAGGATGAGCCAGGCGATACCGAATGCAAAACAAGCAATGAGATCTCAAAAGTAAAATGGATGCCACAGAACTCTAATTTGAATTCAGTGTCACGTCATCTGCATCCATATAGAGCTCAGTTTTACACCCTTATCTTGAAATGTCAAGATGGGAAATTTCCTTCCTATGATCTAAATCGCCAGAGTGTTTTGAATATATTTGGTGATGTGCCTGAGCTACATAATGTGTCCACACAGGGCATAGATCAGGTAGAATTCATCTCGGATTTAAAGTGCACAATTGTGAGACTGTGGCTCCCATCGGGAGTAGTGCGAGATTCCATTTGGCGATGTAGGATGCAGTTGTTTGAAATGGGGTTCCTTTTAGCAGAGGACCCATCTAGTGTCCCTCCTAAAAAACAAAAAACTCTAATAGGATCAAGCATCTATCAAGGGGTGAAACGGGATAATGCCAACAAAATTACGCAACAAAATTAACCATCAATTTGCTTCATCCTGGTCCCCTTAGCTATTGCAAGCTGGAATACGAGGGGCAATTCCCACCTACAATCTTCCATTACCAAACTATCCAATCTTTGCCAAATTATAGTACTACTGGAAACCTGGATGACCTCTTGTCCCATATAGGATGGCTATGAGATCACCTTACTCCCTGCATTACCCAGTGGATGCAGACCATCCTCAGGGCTCCTGGTGGCAGTCCAAATCTCTAGTGGCCTATGTGTCAAGCCTTGGTTCTCTGTGGGGGCTCAAATCCAACTAGTCCAGGTGGTCAGTCAGACACAGATAATAGCTCTATATAATATCTATAGAAACATTGCAGTAATGTCAGATGACATATTCTACGACGGGTTAATTGGCATTTGACATATGATTCAGATGAATAACCAAATCTCAGGTACCATCATTGCAGGTGATCTTAACATGAATTGTTTGAGACCCGCAGGGTGCACACAGGGCGCCTGGAGATGGAACAATCTCATGCAGGATCGCAATTTCCATATGTTCAATGGGTCCATTGAAGGAGACATTCCTCCCCAACACACATGGCAACGTGGGTCTAGCACTAGTCTAATTGACTACATTTACATGAGTGCTGGATTGTTTAAGAATGTACAAACATTGAGCATTATTGAACAATCTCATAGTGACCATAGAGTGTTACTTGTTCAAACTTTGTGGGGTTTTGAAGCAAGGGAAATCAAGTCAAATTTTCATGGTGAGGTGACAGTTAACTCAGCGAGAAATCGTCTCCGGTGGAATTCGAACACATTAATCAGTCTGCGAAATAGTGTGGAATACAATATAATGCAGCAACACACGAGATCGTATTCAGATCTATTACAACCGTTTAGGAAAATGATTACTGTATTGCGGCATAATCGGATAAGACATCCACACATGTTCAATGCGGAAATTCACCGCACTAAAGCAGAATATAAAAAATTAAGGAACAAATTAGCAGCCTCAGATGACCCGATGTGTTGAACATCTAAAAACAGCCAAATGTCGCTACAAAAATTGGCTAAAGAGCATTAAAGCAACTCAATTCCAAAGGGACAGTGAAGTAATGCAACATGCCATGGCCAATACAAATTCTGCCTCCATGTGGCAGTTATTGAATGACTGTAGATGTCAACTCCAGGGAGATGCACAAATAAATGGTGTACAGGAATCTACCTGGATTTCGCATTTTTCATCTTTATATGCGGATCCAGTCTTTTCCAAAATGACATGTACACCGAAATCCATGATTCCGTGGCAATTGCAATTCTCAGTAGAGAGTATTCGTACCATCATTATGCAGTCCAGTTCCTCCAGGGCGATGGGTCCAGATGGACTTTCAAACTCCATGTTTAAAACCCATCCTGAAGAATGGGCTTGCATCCTCAATTCCATCTTCAAGGAAATACTAACATCTCGCACCATCCACCTATCCTGGAAAACCTCCATAATCGTTCCTGTCTTCAAGAAGGAAGAGCGTAGCCTACCAGCCAACTATAGGCCAATTGCCTTATTGGATGCGCCAGGCAACATTTTTGCCAAATTAACACTCTGCGCATTCAATGCCTGGACCCTACAAGCCCAACTCCGTGACTCTAATCAAACCGGATTCGTTGCTGGTATGGGCACTGCTATTAATTTATTTGCTCTTAATGCAGTTAAACAACAATGTCACATGTCCAAACAACAGTTTTTTTTTGCCTTTGTTGACCTTAGTGCTGCTTTTGACTCGGTGAGTCGAGTTCTTCTGCTTTCAAAGCTTTGCAGAAACAATTGTCCGACCACAATGTATGATATCATTCAATCACTGCATTCTCAAACTTCCATTAGGGTTAGGTTAAACTTAGACGGTTTATGATCTGGTCAGATCAATACATATCGGGGACTTAAGCAAGGTTGTCTCTCAGCTTCAATTTTCAACTATTTCATCCATGATGTTGGACAGGCCATGAGTGATATTATATCAGATTCTCCCAAATTAAATGAACAACCCATTCAAGCCCTCATGTATGCAGATGATATAGTAATTCTCGCTAAAACACAATTAGGTTTACAGCGCTTGCTTAACGCATTCTATAATTATACTCAAGAAAACAAGTTGAAAATTAATTTAAATAAAACCCAAATTTGTCCTTTGTTTGGACCCTTGATTAGTCACCAATACAAATGGTTCCGGAGTACACCTATCTTGGTGTATTGTTTGAGGGACAGAATCATGCACAACTAGAGGCAAAACTTAAAACATCCATCTCACAAGCCAGAGTAATAATGTTTAAGTATGGGAAGTTCTCCATCAAGCCTGCGCTATCCTTTTGGACCATGAAAACGATCCCAGCACTGTTATATGGCTTGGAAACACAACACACTATTTCAACCTATCCGTTGATAAATGGGAAGCAAAATATTGGCGGCTCATTCTACATCTGCCAAATTGCATACCTGCGGCCTGGATGAGGTATGAATTGGGGTTGGTTTCGAAACATGCCATGTATCAGTGGCATCTGCGTGCGCTTTTCAGAAAATGTTTAATTTCAACTCCCTTAAACATATTGTTGAAAACCTTGTCGAATTACATGTTTACCACTAACCATATATTTATCAGACAGTGGCTCACGAGGATCTATTGCATACTAGATTCGGCAGATGTGTCTGTAGATCTATTGATAAAAAATCCTGACAAAGCAAAATTGAAACTGTATGAGCGGGACTGGATATTAACCAGAACTCAGTGTCTCTCGTATCATAATACAGAAGAGGACAGATTTCCACATAACAAATTACGAACATTACCATCCTATTTAGTACGATGTCCCTCACTCAAAATACGTCATGGAATATAAAGATTACGCTTTAATTTGTGGAAGACCAGGGATTTGCAATTTAAGTGGAAACAAATAGCCATAAATGACAACTTCTGCCAGTTTTGTCTATTGAAATCCTCGAGTGAAACAATGTCACATATTGTCACAGAATGTTGTGCCTTACGGCCATTGTGTGAAATACATTATATTGCAAATATCTCTGTATGACCACTCAGGGCTTATGTTGGTCTTTAATTTTGGGTGCCTGCTACTTACCGATACAGATTGCAACTGTTAACTTCTTATTATCTTTGAAATTGGAGAATACTGAAAGTGAAACGCACTGATGAGTTACTATAATCCTTTTATACATCTCACATTGATTCCGTTTTTTTTTCTTTTTTCTTTTAATGCACTTCTCAAATGTATATACGTTATGTTCATTCCTAAATTGTATCATGGATCTTTTGAATGAAACATTGTTTTATATAAATGCACATATTATATATATCAGTTTATATTTGAATGTATATAGTGAATTGTTTGTATTTGAAAGGTTGATTAAATTCAACTAATACAATTAAAAAAAAAAACTAGCAGGTTCTAACACTTGAGTGTGGGTGGGGCGTCATATCACTGTGTGCGGCCCGATCAGGCTATTGAGAACCGGCCTGACGTCGCTGTGTTTGTCGTGCTGAGGTCTAGCGGCCGTGCATCCAGACATCCACTCCTCACGTCACCAGGGATTCGGTCAACCTGCCGCTGTGGGTGCAACCGATCTCATCGCCACCAATGTAGTAGCTCTCTCGCACGCACCTCGCTGCGCAGTAATAATGGCCAAGACGCGTTGCATATTTCACAACGTCCGTCTTTCGTCTTCATTAAACTTCACATGTAACTAACTTGTTCCCCGCCCTCCCGCGTCTCTTCCCTGCCTGCCTCCCACCTCCCAGCGGCCCTCATGGAACTGACGTCTCAACATGACAGTGACCGACCTTAAGGAAGGCATCGGATCATATATTTACAAGTTTGCGAGATGGACTGAGCAACAGAAAACCTCATATCAGAACAGGACACCCAATCTGAGTCTTACTGTAATAATTACCTACAGCTAAATACACATACATAAGTGTTCCCAGCGCGTCCGCTCCCGAAAAAGGATCAAAAAGAAGGTAAGTGGGGTTGGGAGGGCGGGAGTGGGGTGGGGGAAGAAAAAAGAAAAAAAAAACGTACCTGCGTCCCCGGCGAGGGGCGAGGGAAGCCTCCAGCCGTGTGGAGGAGCAGAGCGGGGGTGGCCCCGCTCCGAATCTCCACACGGCCTGGAGGCTTCCCTCGTCCCCCGCCGGCGATGCAGGAACAAGAAGGTACGTTGGGGGGGGGGTGCCGTGGGAGGGAGGGAAGGGAATAAAAAAAATGCTTACCCGAGTCCCCGGCGGGGGGCGAAAGCAGCCTCCCAGCCGCGGGGCGGCTCAGAGCGGGGAAGGCCCCGCTTCGAGCCTCCTCATTGGCTGAGGGGCTGCCACCTTCCCCAGCCGGGACAAAGGCCGTGGAATCCCGACGGAGGGATTACCGGCCTGGTAACGACTCGGCGAGGGCCAATCAGAATGGCTCTTTCATTCTGATTGCGCCCTCGCCGGGTACTAATAATAAGTGGCATATGTATGAGACGAAGTATAGGCCCACATCAGGGAGACTGCAATTCTCCTATCTACAATGTCCATCAGAAGAGCTTTTTCAGAGATCAGTGCACCTTTGCTGCTGTACTGGGCAAAAGAGAGTCCAACTTGTGAGTAGGAAAGTAGGATAAGTGTTGGAATAGGGCCGTACCTCCCCTGCATTCCAAGAAAACTACCTGGGTGAGGCAATCCAAACCTGCACTGGTGAGGCTATAATTGACCTACAGGAACCCTAGCAAGTCTCCAGCTCCTTCTATTACACCCCCTGCTGTGGTTTTGCCCCACTGTGAGTTTGCTCCTAAATGTCCCTCACTGACAGATTACTTACTAGATGTTCCCCACTGTGACCTAACTACTAGGTTGTCCCCACTGAAATTATGTTCAACTGTGATTTTGCTCATAGATCTCCCACTGTGTGACTTTCCTCCAAGAGGCGCCCTACTGCGATTTTGTATCACTGTGATTTTGCTCCTAGGTGGCACCCACAATTATATAGCTTCCTAGGTGCCCCTATTGTAATTTGCTCATAGGTGTCTCCACCGGTGATCTGCTCCCAGTTGTCACAACAGTGTGATTTTGCCCACAGTGACTTTGCCCCAAGGGATTTTCCTACTAGGTGCGCTTCTCTGTGATCTACTTCCTCTTGCTCCTAGGTGTCCACTGCTGTGATATTGATTCCTTGTGGTGCCACACTGTGATTTCTTTGCTACTTGTTCCCCATTGTAATTGGTCTTCTTGATGTCCTCACTGGGACTTTGTCCAAGTAATATTTTTCTCCCAAGTCTTGCACTTGCTCTGTAGGACATTGGGTTATCTTTGACTCTTCTTTCTCTTTCTCTCCTCACATTTCAGACCTTGCCAAGAAGTCCAACTTTCAGCTGCACCTCCTCAGAGGCATTCTACTATTTCTCATCTTCCCCCAGAAGCTCAATGTCTCCAGAGCCCTGGTTCTCTCTATGCTGGACTACTACAACAGCCTATTATTTAATCTGCCTCTCCTCCCGTGGCCCCCTTCAACTAATCCAGAATCGGACTGCAAGACTTAGCCTTGGCCTCAAGCCCAGGGACCACATCTCCCCAGCCCTAAAGTCTCTCCACTGGCTCATGGTGACCACAAGGATGAAATTCAAGACCCTTTGCACCAAGCACAAGGCTATCTGTCTAAATACCTTCCTGCTAGAGTCCTTCGTTCCTCCTGCTCAAACTCTCTTCTGATCAAATGTTTCTCCAAGCAGAGAGTGGGAGGTAGATTACTTACCTCAGCAGGTTCCTCCCCCTGGAACAGCCCACCTGCCCACCTCAGACTTAAGTTCCGGAAACTTCTCAAGACATTCCCTTTCTCCTCTTCCTTCGCTCTCCCCCTCCCATGCTATAGTCCCTCTGCCACTGCGGCTGGTGCCTGCTCCGTTCTGAGTCATACAGGGCCATAGCCCCCTCTACCAGTCCTCCCAGCACCCTTTTCCAGCACTTGCCCTCGAACACCCTTCCCTGGACTAGCCCAACCTGGTCCACCTTGTCCATCGCACGTATCCTCCCTTCCTCCTCTCCTTCCCCTGGCACTTGCCGTCTTGGCCCCCCAGCAAATGCTCACCCCTCCTTTTTTTTGGCCACCACCTCCAGCACTTGTCCCCCCTTCCCTTACGTCCTTTGTCTTGCACTTGCTAAATTGTATTGTCACAAGGCCAATATAACCGCTATTGTTGTTTTTGTAGTTTTCTCTCCTATGTCCCCCCAAATGTGTCTTTTGGCGCCTGGAAACACTTGAGTATAGGTGCCATACAGATGTCCAATAAATAAAATAAATAAAAAATAACTGTCCAACCATAATTTTGCCCCACTGTAATTTTGTTAATGTGTCCTCCTCCCCTCTGTGATCTCACACCATTGTAGTTTTGCTCCTGGGTGCACCCCACTGTGACTTAGTATCAACGAGCGCTTCATGCTGGTGCGTACCTGAGGTTCTTCTGAACGGGGGAGAGGAGGCATGTCAAGACTCCACGTTCAGATTGACCTTATGCAGTACCAGGGAACCAAACACAGCCCGATCTGGGGGACTGATACCAGGAAATAGAAGTGCTCAGCTCCCTGCTCCACAGATAGTAACTCCATCCACGGAGGATGCAAGGACAGTGCAAACACTGGGTGGATGGGCAGGAGTATAACTGAACAGCTACAGGCTGTTGGCAGTCGTGGTGGTGGTCCTGGAAGGAGATAGCCGGGCTTCAAGGCGGAGGATAGGACAGGAGCCTGCCATAAAGCAACATATTGAACCCAGCACCAGATGGACAGGAAGGAAGGGAAGGTGGCAGAAGAACCAATAAGTTGGATCCAGGCTCAAGGAAGAGGAAAGCGAGATAGAGCAGGCAAGAAGGAGGGAGACCAGGGACTGTGGACAAGCGCCCCTCACAGGAATGAGTTGAGATGCAGGCAGGAGAAGCATAAGCCATGTTTTGCAGGTGCCGGCACAGGATTGAGGTTGCTGTGTCCCTGTGGAGTCTCTTTAGCGCAGGCGCTGCCGTGCATGCCTGGAGGGCAGATGCCAGTTCCCAGTACATGCCCCGATGGAGCAAGATCGCGCACCCATCTTTCCGATGTGCCAGACGTGCCATCCTATGGTCCGGCAGGTGGGGAAGACTCAGTGCCTGCCCGCCCACCACCGCGGAAGTAGTCGCCAGGATCGAAGTAAGTGGGGAGCAGTGGTGATACTTAATTCCTAGATAGTTACCATAGCAATGTTTCACTTGTGAGTTAGCATCAAAGCATAACACATCACGTTTCTCTAAAGTCTTCCAACAGTGTTGTGCTTCCTGGTACAACACAGTAACATATTGCCCGAAATAGTTGCCCACGCCACCCATTAATCTGTGCACCCCATCTTTTCAAATCACCCCCTCAGCAAGTACTCCTTATAAGCTAGAACAAACACCTGCAACAGTTCCCCTGCGAGGTATCACCTATAACAACTGTCACCATTCAAGGACACCTGCGTGAACTGCTGCTCTGCAGTGTGATATCTAGATCAGCTATTAACGAAGCTATTTTTTATTATTATAACTCACATTTTCACACTTCATCCAAAAACAATTGACATGATCAAGGCAGCATTACTTCTTTCCATAAAATCATCATTCGGACATGTATAAAATGTCCCGATTTTAATCAATACAATATTCTTCGATTCTTTGCCATCATGTTAGCAGCAATAAGCGAAGAGAAGTCAAGTAGCCTTGTAAACATGTATGCAAAAATTCATCAGTTATTACGTGCACCATTCTATAAACATATTTCCTGTAATGAATATCATACAATTGAGCAATCACTGTGCAAGAGGTCAACAGATGTCTACTCTTCTCAACAATGTTAGAATGTTAGCATATTCTCAAAAAACACTCCACTGTGGGAATTTTAGTTCTTCTTCCTATAACCTCCATCGATGGTAGCATATTAAAGCTTGATAGCATGTATGTTCGGCCTAGTATTGTTGATGGAAATTTGAGTATATGCGAGTGAGGTTGCCTTACTACTGTGATGTGATCAGGATACTCGGATAGAGATCTTTTGTTCTGAGATATTCACAGTTCTGAATCCAAGCCCAGATGCAAGCTTTCTTTTTAACTGCTTACACAGGACGGGTAAAGCATCAGTACATTCTGGGATCCAGTTTTTCTCACTGAAGAATTTGAAATCTACTAGAAAAAGGTTTCTGGCTGCTTTATTTTGATCAGCAATTAAAGCTTAGCTGAGAATTTGTAATATTGGACAGCAAGGATTCTTGAGAGCTTTGATATAATACCCCCAACCCCTTTTTGACTGCCAATAATATAATCTCCAGAGTGAACTAAAACCCAGTTCCATGTACATGCACTGCATGGGGGTGCCCTGTGGAAGACCTAGTAGATTTCCCCAAAATGTGCCTTCAAGGACCAGCAACCATTGTTCCATGGGATGGGAAAGTATCTTTAATCGGTACAATATTTTGGGAACAATGCAGGAGTTATAGAGCCGGAATAAGCCCTTCATACTGAAGCCTCCTGTGTTGAAGAAATGTCTCTTGATCACATTATTAAGAATAGTCGCGTTTTTGATTTTTTCATTATGCATTTCTGAACAGTTCTTCTTTCAAGCAATAACCACACCAAGATAACAATATGCTCCCGCTCTTTCCACAGCATAATGCCCCGTTTTCCAGTTGAATGATTTACCCCTGTTACAAACAAACCTCTTGATTCTAATCCTATTAATGTTAACTACAAGAGCATTCTGAATACAATATTCTTGAAGTGCATTTAAAGCAGGCTGTGAGCATATGCTGGTGTGGTCAAGTAAAAGGACATCTTCATCTGCATAAGTGAGTAGATGAATATGATGTTCCCGTATATTGGGAAAGAAGATGTTTGCTTTTTTAAATACCACTGGCACTAGATATAAGTTAATTAGTAACAAGCTAAGCATATCCTTGCGTAAGTCCCTTTTCCGTGGGAAAGCGGGGAATGAACGTCCTTGTGCTGTCTAGACAGATATGTATAGAAGTGTCCATAATAGTTATTTAATGAAATATAGGATATTACCGAAACCATGAGATTTACTACCTTAACGCCTCTCCCATTTTTGGAACCGAGGGACCCTTTGTGTTAGAGGGGCTGTGGCCAGCAGGGTACATTATTACATATCTTCTACCCATGCCCTAAATGTAAACCTGTTTGGCTAGAAATGCATTGCAAGATTAGGGATATCTTGGAAAGGGATATTCTCAAAAATCCTACATAGTACTGGGCATGGATTTAAATCTGACAGTGTGGGGAAGAGTATAGGAGAGCACCTGGAGTTCCTCTTATTCCTTGCAGCAAAACAAGCTATCTGCTTGTTATTGAACATTACTGAACCGCCTTCGGTTCTTCTTTAGACTTCAAAGATATGGCACGTAATTGCTATGGAGAAGGTCAAGGCAGTCATACATGACAGAGTTTGAATGTTTACAAAGCAATGGGAACAATTCTTGAGATATGAATGGGAAGAGATGTGTGTATTGATGTGACTCAACAGAGGGCTTTCAATGTATTTGATGTACAGTTCTGTATTTTTATTTTCCCTTATTGTTTTTTTAATAGTGTGTTACTGTTAAAACACTTTTCACACTTGTCTTTTATCATACCAAAACACACATACTTATATAAGAAAACAATTATAAAACTTTAATATAAAAGCACAGTCTATAAACATATAAAACCAATTAAGCAAGAAGCAGCGCATAACCCATTGCATACATTAATAATTACATTCATAGAGCGCCTATTTGTGTGGAGTTCCAAAGGAAAATGCTGTTACCTTATAATTTCTCATCAATTTTTTTAGTGGTTATATCCATAATCTGCAACCATAGATCCCTCAAAGAAGCTAATAATACAATTGACGTACCTGAGACACAATATGCCCAGAAAGCGTTACCCTCAATGTTTCTCATTTCATGAATAAATTGGCCAAATGCTTTATCACATGTTCCCTTGTAAGCAGCGTATTGGGTGAAAAGGTTTCTCGTTGTTTCCTGTGTATTGCTTATGTTAAGTATTCTTCAGGTTCGTTTGTCCCTGGGTATCTTATATCTCGTGGCCACGATCATGAGGGAAGGGAGCTGATTCAAACTTAATTGCAATGTGAATCTGCAAAGTCTACTATACGGGATGACACTTAAATATCCTTCTGTTTTTGTCGAGGGGAGGGAGTCTTATGGGAGTTTGCAACTGTTATTGTTAAAACTGTTACACTATGGTGACTAGAACACTGCAAACAACCTGTATGTTTTTGAGTACAACTAAAGAAAAATAGTTGAACAAATATAATAGATTAGGTTTAAACGGAGGTCATGTAGTGGCAATTTAAAAAAAAAAACAAATCAAGGTTTTTCTCTAGGACTGTGATCCTCATTGCTTCCCTCTTTACCTTAGACTCCATCTACCTGTGGGTAAAAAGTCTTCAGTATCCAGCACTTCCTTCTTGGCTCTTGAGGTTTCTTGCTTGGTTTTCATAGACGTCATTAGGATGTTGCTCTTTTCTATTGCAAAACCAGCGCCACTCTGATGTCCTTGGTCATCAAAGCGAGGAACAGGCATCAGACTCTTTAGGATCTTAGCAAATATTGCAGTGGGCCAAGGAGTTATCAGGATTAACCCACTTTATGTTGGTTGCAGACCTTCCCACAGTGTCTTCAGGTACTTATGTCCCAACAGCCCTTTCTCGCGTATTGTCTCCTTGCTTTGGGTACCTACTCTTCCTCATCTCTTCATTTCTCTTAATTTCTCCATCTTACTCCTTCACAGGATTCCACCACACTCTTATACTTTCCCTTCCACCTCATTCTTTTATTCTCTTATCTATCCTTCTTAGTCCTCTCATAATAATACCCCCTTTGTCTCATGTGATTTCCTCCGTTCTCGTTAACACTCTTTATCACCACCTTAATTGTCACTCCTCCCTTTCTTTTTGGAATTCTTTCTCCATCCTCCTTCCTGCTCCTCTTAACCTCCTGCACTTCCTCCTTGTGGCTCCTTCTTTCACTCTCCACCTCATCATTACTACTCCTCTCAATCATCGTCACCTTCTCACTGGTCCTCTCAGCCTCCTCATTCTCCTTACTAATTCTCTCAGTATGAACACATTCCCACTGCTCCTCTCAGCCACCTCCTCTTACTTTCTGCTTCCGTCCTCCGCTCTTCATTGCCTTGCACAACCCTCCTCCTAATGCTTCCAACTCCTGATTCTCTCACCACTCTGTCATATCTGCCCCCTTTTATACTCTAACCAGTTGACCCAAGGTTCCTGTAAGCGTGTAATCGACTTCAGCTTGTTGTAAGTCGAAAACGAGCACCGTGGTTAGAGCACTGATTGGGACCTTACAAACTCTCCAGTGCTTCTTGTCTGTGGTGCATCATGTCTTTACGCTACTCTACAGCCTAAACATTCAATTAGGTGTCCTGCTATCTTGAATCCCAAGATGTGGCTGTATCCACTGAAGTCCAAGTCCCTCCTCACATGCTGTCCGTGAGCTAATATTCTCTCACACCAGAAGCAACTAGGCTGAGTAACACGCATCTGCATGTGCAAATGCACTAATCACTGAGCGTTTCTCTTTATTAAAGCACCGTGCCAAGCTTGTAGCATTTGGTTCATGAGGACCTGCATTTGTCATTCTCTGCAGAAAAATTAACAAGCCCATTGTGCTTACACTTTGGACCTTGTTCATTATCAGGTACCATGATTCTTTCCTAGTCCAAGGTAGTGGTCTCCTCATTAACTAAACAGGGTCTCCTGGTGGCCCCTGTAGGGTGAAATAGCCACTGGATGCCATAAATAAAATCCCAGAGTCAGTGGGGGACATACCTGTAGGTAAAAAGGCCTGCCCTGAAATACTATGGAAAAAAGGCCTAGGAGATCACAGCAAGAAGGAGTAAAATTGGGCCCCAAAATCTAAAAATACTTAAAAATGCCAATTGCCTGGCATAAGGGAAAGACATTGCCAATGTCTGACAAACTATGGGAGAACTGAAGTAACATGCTAAAAAACAGTACTGCTCAGAATGTTAAATGAAAATGTTGAGATGGTGTTTCAAGCCTTCGCAGAAAAATGAAGCATTTTTACCATGAAAGAAACAAATGCATGAATATTCGTTTTTCCATCTAAACTAAAATAATGCTCATCATAGTGTCAGCAAGACTTTCAAATATGCTCCTGGTTTCTGTCATACTAGGATGCTGAACTGGGTTTAAACCGCTGCAGTAAAATGATGGCCTTTCACGGCTGAAATAAACCAAAACGACATTTCGATTTTGCCTCTAAAGTGACAATATGCACCGAAACCTTTACAATGTAATTTTGATGCCTTCATTTAACCCCCACATGCAGTGAACAACTCTGCAGTGACTTTTTTACATGTTAAAAATTGTGTGCCTTTCAAGAGCCCATTTTAAAGTGAAATGTGAGTTAAAAGGCAATTGTGGCTAAGTGTGGGAAGGCCATGGGTTTTTCTTTGCTTGTGATTTTCTTCACATGTGAAACTGGATTCCAAGGCCCCTGTTGTCATGGGGATTAAGTCCTGGTTCTCTCCATCCATCAATTGCCTACTCTTAAAAATACAACTTTAAATTCCATTAGAAATCAAATTTGTGGCCTGGACAAGATAAAGGAGGTCTGTTCCCCAGCCTTCCTGACCCCCAATCCCACAAGCCGCCATAAAACATGCATTAGCAGGTCATTAGCCTTTGGAATGTGCAGGCTAATCTAAACACAGCCTCTGCTGATGTCATATGCGCCAGGAAGGTGGGGGCCAGGGTCAATGAGTGGATTTGACTGTCAATGGGGAAAATCGAAGAAATGGTTTTCATCTTGTAAAATCGATAATATTTGTCGCACAATATTCATGGTAAGATTTCAGAAAGGGTGAGCGTTAACTGCTTCTCTCCATCTAAAAATGATTTTGGTGAGACCAACATACCAAAAGATATTTTAAAAAAACGTAACGTGGCCCTATTTGTGAATGCGAGATAGATGAAAAGTTGAGTAAATGATGCAAAATATGATTCATATGCCACCCACCAATGGCCATCGTTTTCACTGGTATACTTTTGGAGTAAATGAGGAAAAAATGTAGCTCAGCACAGGAATGACCTACAGGCACCTGACGAGGCTTAGGCGATTCACTGAAAAATGTAGTATTAAAAAATACCTTTATATTTGTCAAAATATGGAGATTAAGGGCACTTGTAATGCAGTGAAATTTCTATGTCCCTGAACCAGACCAAGACCCCTCTGTCGAAGTAAGATGATAGAGGAGTCTCCTCCCCTGGTGTCCCAAAGCACTCCCACATTTTCTGGACCTATCAGCACACAGATGGGAGTGGACTAGTGACACAGTCATTTGCCCTATAACTAAGTAACCCTGCCTCAGATCTGGAGACTTGACACTAACCCCTGAGATGAGCTGCTGCCGGAAATCTGGCGGAACATCCCAGCACTAGCAGTGAGGTCTAATCTTGCAGAGGAGCCAGGAGACCCAGTAGCTGACTTGGAACCCCTTGGAGGAAAGAGGAAATCCTTTGCTGACCCCATTGATTGTCCCAGCAATGGCGCTCTGACGCTCCCTAATGTCCAGTCCAGACCTCTCCTGTAAGTAGAACCAAACCCCAAAAACTAAAGAGTGCGAAGGCCCAGTATTCTTGTAGCATTGCATTAGATAAGTCCCCCTTTCAAAATTCCCGTTTGCCTGTGTATTTCATTCATTGCCCCATTGAAGAATCCCCATTTGCCTGTGTAAATCCTTAGTGTATTTGTCTAAGCAAATCAATTAATTTCCCCATTTATTTCACAGGATTTTTATTGATGGAATTTGAAAAAAACAACCATCTTTTCCCAGTTTATTGTGAACTTCTATGGTCACAAGGGGTTGCCCAAAATAATTAATCCCATTGTGATCTGAGAAACAAATTTGTCCCTGTGTTTCAATTGTACCCTGCTAAACGAATTTCCATCTGCAGCAGTATTTTCCCATTGCATCTGTCATCCTAACACAAAACCGATTTTCCTCTTGTGAGCTATCCCCTTTCCCAGAGCTTACCTGTCATTTTAAGCATCAGTAAAAACGAATTTCCCATTGCCTTTTCTTTCCCATTGCCCATGTGTTGAATATCCTAAACCCAATTTTCCCCTTGTGTGCTGACTGGTATTCTCTGAAAGCCCTGCCTGTCTTTCTAAGTATAAGCAAGCGAATTTCCTGTCTTTCTATGTCTTTCCCATAGCAGTTGTGATAAATAATTAAAAACCCATTCTTCCATTTTGTTCTCAAAACAAATGTTCCCATTCTTTGCTGGCTCCCCATATTGTTTCTGTGGGCACCACACCAAAACCGATTTTCCACCTGTATTCCTACTCCCTGCCTTCCATTCAAAGGAATCAAAGGAATCAAGTCCAATTGATGTTTGGCGGTTGAGTGTCACAGGGGGAGTGCTTAACTACTGTGCTATCATTGTGTGTTGAATTGTTCTTCTTCTGTTTTTTCATTAAAAAGGAAGGATTTGTGACAGTATACTGGTCGCTTTACAGAAGTCATTACATTTTTGCGCTACCACAACATTGGTGGCTGTTGTAATTTGTGGTTCTAATTTGATAATAAATAATACATTAATAAATATCTTATTGATACACACTGGCCTGGTTACTAGTCCATTGTGACACGGGGTGTTTGTGGATGTTGGGGGTGAGACGGGTTGGAGTCCTTCTTAAGAAGGGTCGGTATTGTAGAAATAAAAAGCCTTTTTACTGTGCGCCACATTTCTAATAGGGGAAGGAGGTTCCTGACTTACGTGTGCCATGTAATAAATCGCAACACTCTTTAGGGATTAAAGCGATGCACGTCATAGGTCCAATTCCCGCCTGTTGCAAGACGCCCACAATTTGCCCTTTACTGCTCCTAGGGTAACAGGGAGAGTGTGTATGGGTTTAAAAGGTTACAGATAGGCCCAATATCTTGCTTATAGGGTTTTCTCCCAAGTATTCTTCTTTTTCACCCGTCCTTTACCCAAGAAAAAAAGTCCCATAGAGAATCGCTTTTTTCGGTGTCTCCCAGTATGCCTGTACCTAGAAGACCAGTGGTCAGTAAAGTTCTTCAATAGATCTTTTAACTTGAGGATGGTGATGAACTGGGGAGCCTGGGAATACGCCAGGGTATGTATCACCAAGAGAGTGGTGGCTCTCGGCCCCCAAGATCATCCCAGTTCCACCGCCCAGCCATCAGCATGGGACTTTGTTACATACCCCAGTCAAGGATAACAATGTATTTATTTATTTTTACATTTAGAGCAGCGCACAAAGACCTGAGGCATCTAGGCGCTAGTTAGAGTACAGGTGCAATGCCACAGTCCACAATGTGCAGGTCCAAGCATAAAATTGCATCAATGGTCATGCAATAACATTTAAGGGAAATACACAGTCCAGAAAAGCCTCGCCTCATGATAATGGGGGGCTACATCAGTGTGCAAGTAAGCATACAAGAACATTTGAGTGGGATGCACAGTTCGGCAAAGCCTCGCCTCGTGGTACGGGGGGCTACATCTGTGTGCAAGTAAGCATGCAAGAAGATTTGAGTGGGATGCCCAGTCCGGAAAAGCCTTGCCTCATGGTTATGGTGGGCTACATCAGTGTGAAGGTAGGTGTTAAGATAAAGTGTTACGAGCAGAGCATCATCAATACAGGCTGAGTAATCAAGTAAGGAATATTGTCTTTTGTGCAATGGTTGATGGTGAAGGTAATACAGTGTCTTAAGTTAGCAGTATTTCGAGCTGCAGATTGTTCAATAGAGCGATGGCCTTGACTAACCAGCCACCGCTGGTAAAAGCAATGTGCAGTGTGTGCAATTAAACCTTTGCGTGCAGTGATGAGACACCATTTAGGCAGGAGTAGGGAGGGCCAGAATAATGCCATACAGAATGTTAACACTCGCTATGTACCGCTATGTACCTTCCAACTGCAGGAAACATCAATCAATTGAGTATTGATTGTCACACCTTCTCAACACTGGGCATGAATGCTGATGAATGAAAAACACAGAGAACAAACCACAACCCACCATCAGACCAAGATGGCTCTACATCGCACACTCCCTCTCAAACTACCACCACTTCGTGTGTTTTATTGGATTGACATACCTTCTACTCAGTAAGTCACAATAATTCAGGAAATCAAATCAAAGAAGATTACAAAGAACCGAAGTGAAACCTACGAGAACACCCCAATTAAGAACTCAGTGCATGGGAGAACTGAGACCGCCTACACCCAACCATAAAATCAAATAAGGATATCAACAAAAGAGACATGCCTCAATTTAGTGAAAAATGAAACGGGATCTCAAGCAAAACTAGAGGCCCAGCTGTGAGCCAAAGATACTCAGCCACCTAATACATGCCTGCCTGCTCTATTTTGAACTGCAAACCTGACCTCTAAAACCTATTAGTACCCAGCGAGGGCGCAATCAGAATGAAAGAGCCATTCTGATTGGCCCTCGCCGAGTCGTTACCAGGCCGGGAATCCCTCCATCGGGATTCCACGGCCTTTGTCTGCGGCGGGGGGCGTGGCAGGCCCTCAGCCAATGAGGAGGCTCGAAGCGGGACCATCCCCACTCAGAGCCTCCCCAAGGCTGAGAGGCTACCTTCGCCCCCTACCGGGGTCAGAGGTAAGGCTTTTTTTTTTTCCTTCCCTCCCTCCTCCCACCTCCCTGCCCTCCCCACCCCACTTACCTTCTATGCCTTGGTCCCCGGCAGGGAACGATGAAAGCCTCCAGCCGTGTGAAGGCTCGGAGCGGGGCCATCCCCGCTCCGAGCCTCCACACGGCTGGAGACATCCATCTTCCCCGCTGGGGACCCAGGTATGTTTTTTTTTTCTTCCCCTTTCCCCTCCCTTCCGCCCTCCCAACCCCACTTACCTTCTTTTGTTAGGGAGCGGATGCGCTGGAAACGCTTCTGTTTCCAGCGCGTCCGCTCCCGATGGCCGCCATGGAAAGGGAAAATGGACTAATAAAGCTTTTAGTGCCCCGGTCACGCATTTTTTGCAGGCCGGGGTACTAATAGCTATATGCCCCTTGCGGCAGGGGCATTACCGACTCTGGTAATGCCCCGGGGCCTTCGTTAAGGCCCTCGCTTCGCTCGGGGCCTATAACTATGGGCCCTGGAGCATAACCTGAGTCGGTAATGCCTCAGCCGCATGGGGCATATTGCTTAATTAATGGCATATTCTTCATTGCAGAAATATGAATGTTGGTTGACTACAAGGTGGTACGTACACAAAGCCATCCCAAACAACTTCAGGTTCATTCACAGAAAAGATGAGGTTCACCAGGACCACACCAGCAAAAGAATAGTGCAACTAACAAACATTCCAGACTGTGAATCCATTCTTGTCCATCTCAACTTCAACCCCCAAGGAAGCCTGCTGATATAGCAACCTCCATCCTTTACTTTACTTTCGTATTTGTACCACGCATCCGGTTACCCGTAGCCTTAAGGGCTTACATATAACAGGACACACATACACAGATCCAAGCACAGGGTCATTTTTTTAAAATCAGTTGGCAAGTTTAGTAGAACCCGTTCAACAGAATAGAAGCGTTTTCAGTTTTTTCTTGATGACGTTGGTTGATTTGGCTTCTCTTATATCTAAGAGTAACCTGTTCCGTGCTAGTGGGGCGGCTATAATTACAAAGTTACTTTTGCAGAGAGGTTCACAGACACTGTCGCCAACCTTGTGGTGAAGCACGAGCACTACTTGAAGATGGACATTTCAGCATTGGTATCCAGTTAATATGTCGAAAACATTTTTTAGAGATACCAAAATGTCGAACCAAAAGTGCTGAACATTTTTTTTCGAATGTATTGGTTTTTTTTATTTTATAGGGTTTACTTTTGTTTAGTTAGAAAAAAAAAGATGCTTTTAAAAAAATAAAAAAGGGGGTATGGGGACGATCCCCCCCCCAAACATTTTTTTTTTTAAAAAAAGGCATTCGGAAAAAAAATATTTCGGCAATTTTGGTCTGACATATTGGTATGTCGAAATAGTGACTATCGAAAAAGTCACTATAAACCTTCATCATTAGGTGCAAAGAAGAAAATCAAGTCTCTATGCGCTTACACCCAGGTTAAAAAAAATATGGTAAAAGGAGCAACACATTTAGCCAAGCACAAGAGCAAACAGGGCTTCAACAGCACCAACAATCCACATACTACGGAGTTACCACCTCATAGTACCTTTCGTGATAGACACACCATACAGGTTCGGACTGGCCTATAGGGCAATGCCCGAACCAAAATTGCAAAAGGCTGTTGTGGGCCAGTTTTTTTGGTCAAGGTGGGACACTTATTTGGCCAATGTGGGCCAGTTGATGAGTTACTTCACTATGCGGCTAATAGTTTTGACCAGTGTTATATTCTTTCAAATACAGAACTTGCATCACATTTTATCAAATAACTCCAGCGTGGGTATATTCAAGCAATCTGTCACAAAAGGAATGAATTGCCATAAACTGTGGGACACTTTTTCATTGGTGCCCGAGACAATGGCATGCCCCAGTCCAACCTGCACTAGAATAAAAGTGCAGTAGATTAGAAACCACATAGGCAGGACCACTTTTTCTTGTTTATAGCCAGTCCAACCTGGGACGCAAACTCATTCCCCCCCAACAGACGAGAGACAATCACCTACCATCAGCATAGCTTGTAAAACTGCACATGTAAAGGATCTGAACAAATTAATGGTATTTAAAGGAGGACACCAAACCTCCCAATATGAGCACACAAGACTCCCTTCTGGATACAAATATCTGAAGTGCCTTAGAAACAAATAACCCAAAAAGCATACCCCACCCAGAACCTGGGATCTTCGAACCTGCACCCATCAAAACTGCAGCACAGCTATCTTTCCTTTTCCCTGCCTGTACTAACCAAACCCAACCTGCCTCTCTTGAAGATCCCTTAGAACCAGGAAACCATGCAAATGGCGGTGGCGGGCCTCATGAAACCCAATAACATAACATAAATTACAAGCCGACTATCTTTATCTGTGACTATATGAATGTGGCCTTATCAGACTCACCCTGCATGGTCACCTTTCTTTGGTATCTCTGGGACTCCAGGGACCAGAGACATCTACCTGCTGTGTGAGGCGCTACCTGGAGGAAGTACCTGGGGGATTCTCCAGAGCCCCTCCACATACGTGTTGTTACAACAGGAGTTAGCACCACACAGCTTACATCTGACTCGAGGGAAAGGATCGAATTTGAGGAATCATCAACACTTTCACCCACATTTCGTTACAATCATAACAGATCAAAGCTCAACACAGTGATTCAGTGCAGCCACTAGGGAAACCTCCCTCCCCAACAGCAGGGGAAGCAGAATGGTACTTGCACCCATGTAAAATTCCCTTTGGGCACCCTGAGACGGGTGCGAAAGTTGAGAGTGCTTGTATGGGCAAATCCACTCTCTTCTGTGATCCCCACGATCACTCCCAGACCGGCACATAGATAGGCGAAACAAACCCCCACCTAACAGAGACCAAAGATTGGAAAAGGCACAAATAAACACAGGGAGCATAAGATGAGTCACCAAGCTGCGCAGTCGGTCAGGCACTTCCGCCTGACCTGATGGAAAGGTGGCAGACTGCCATTTTAATCACATGCTCACCACTCAGAAAAAGACTGATTGAATCCAATTACATGGGGAGAGAAGATGGGCACAATGAGCAAGGCATGCCTGATGCGAAATCACAAACACCTGGAAAACAGATAGAGAAGTAAGGCAAACCCATTCACGAGATGGAGGGAGCAGGTGGCATCACAGTCACCAATCTGGAGCCCTGTCAGATTAGCTTGCTGATCAAGAGCACTATGAAACCTCACACCTAGAGACAGGCCTGGCATCCAACTGGTTTACCAACAAGGAAGCAAAAAGAGGTCAGGAAAGAGCAAATCCAGAGAAGGAGAGGGATATAGCCACTTGATGAGGGTTCTGTCTCAGGTCCTGGCCGACACCAGGTTGAAAGGAACAGAAAAAGCTGCAAGCCTGCTGAGGCCTATCTCGGGCACTGGCTGACGCCAGGACAAGGGCCAAGGAGTTTTCTGTGAGCCATTTAGGGCAATACCTCAGATCCTAGTAGGAGCCGGAGACCAGAAGGAGGACGGAGACCCTGTGAAGAGCGACAGCTTTGGCTCAGGAGGACAACTTGTATCGAGTGGGTGAGACTATTGCAGCCTTAAAACCCCTAAGTAAGGGGGAGAAGAACTTGCTGGTAGGGGTGGGCCTAGAGGTGTATTTTTAAGCTCCGGTGGTCGGCGAGTGGCAAGAGGGGGAAACATAGGCACAATATCAATACCTTAAGCAAGGGTGGAGGAAGGACTTGCTGGTCAGATGGTGCTAAAGGTCTCGTTATAAGCCCAGGAGGGCAATTCAAGTCTATTGGAGGAGAATATGTATGTTATGCTAGTGCCCTTACTAAAGACGAGGAAATACCTACTGGTAGGAGTTTATAAAAAGCAAGCTGGGTGCTATATCCCAGGGATTCACATATCAAGAAGTGAGCTGGGCACTATATGCCTGAAACTGTGAGTTTTTAACCACAAAGTCAGCCGAGTGCTGTGTTTCTGAGAGTCTGTATTAGCACAGAGACTCTGATGAGGCCAGATTTGCCTCAAGAGAAGGTGGTTCTAAGCTATCCTGGAAGCTTTAGTGAAAGTGAATAAGTTCCTTAGGAAGAGTGTCTCAAAACCAGGGAGCAGTAGGTTAGAGAGGCCTATCTTTCTTGCCATCGCTCTGCTCTGTCTTAAGTTCTTGAAGCACATTAAGTTAACCATCCCGTCACTTTCACTGATGTCATCGCTTTTGATTTTAGTCAGAACCGAAACGTATGAAGTTTAGGCGTTCACCCCACCCAATCGGTTGTTTTTAAATAATGTGTTGATCTAATTTTCTGACTCATGTGTTCTACTCATCCTTCTTCAAATGCATGAATGTTTAGTTCCTGAGGACCTGCGTGGAGGCTATTTGTGGTTTCTTGGGTTATTTACCCATCTATTGACCACCCATGGCCCTGCTGTTCGCTATGGCCATTCTCACCGACTACCTGCCTCTCCCCACCCAAAATAAATCTCCCTGAGCTATCTTTGAGTCTGGTTTTGTGATTTCTGAGCAGACTTTTGAAAGGTAATTGCTTAATTGCAACTATAAAGCAGCTGCTCTACATCGTGTTAACCAAGTGTGTCTAATTATTGCAAGTGTTTGTTTTATTGTTATTATCAATTTGGGGAAAATGCTGGCCTCCCTTGATTAGCCAAATACTTTATTGTATCACTCCAATCCTGGCCTCACCCATCGCACACACTACACGCCCCCAGCGGATATTTTTTAATTTCCAGCCGCTTTTCGACTGTCATTTTAAATTGGCTTCAATGTTGTCCCCATCTGCTCGAAAGTCATTGACACAAAATTAGTAACTATTTCACAGCAAGGTGTCCACCAGGCAGGAGCGTAGCCAGCCTCAACATTTTGGGGGGCTGGATGGCAGTTTTGAAAACTGTTAGTGAGACGGGACATTAAACCTATTACGCTACTGATACCCACCCCCTACCGCCCCCTCCACAAGCCCAGGAGGCTGAGTAGATATAACGCCTTCCTTTGGCCCACTAGATCCATCTTTCACTCCAACTCACCAGAGTTGCAGCCAGGATTCTGTAACAAGTGGAGCCTGGAGCTGATGTAGGAGGGCCCACACTAAGAAGAGCCCGCAGAAGGAAGCAAACTTGTTCTGCCCCCAGCCAAATGCACAGGAGTGACAGAATAGTGAGGGATAACGAACCAATCAAGGGGTGGTTGTCCCCTTGAGAAAAGTTTCTAAATAATGGGTTAAAATAGTGCATTTTACAGTACACTTTCTGTGATAAATTAGATAAAAAGCCAAACAGTTTTCAATCAGCTTTGCGGGTTATACATAAAAAGGTCTGTTAGATGCCAAGCCACCAATAATTCACATGAGCATTTTCAAACAAATTTTCATAATGCATTTGCCCACTCAATGCCAGTACTCTCCAAGTGTAAAAAAGCATTTTCATATCCATTGTGCTCACACATGTCAATTCGGGTGCACCTTTATATGCCACTATTCCCACATAGCAAAATACTCATGTTTGCTTTGTCCATAATGCCAGTAACTATACTATAACAAAGCATGCTTATGCTAGCTCTCACAATGCATGCCAGTATCCCCATGTAAGAACATACTTCTGTTGGCTTTGCCTTAATGCCAGCGGAAAAAAAAGCCATGCCACAGTAAGAAAATAGATCCTTGATAGCTACACAAATCCCCCACTCCCCAAATAAGAACACTCATCATGTTGTATTTGCTTCCTAATGGCAGTAAAAAAAAATGTCATGCCACAGTTAAAAAAAACACTGCCGTGCAGGCTGCGTGAATGCTCCCACCCCAATGTAAGAATACATATGTTGCCTTTGGCCTTAACACCACTAATAAACTGCAATGCCAGAGTAAGAAAACATGCCCGTAAGTCAGGTCAGCCTTTCATACTTCAAAGGGCCCTCCATGACCTCTACCCTCCTCTACGGACCTTGTACTATTATATGTTGCTTTTGTACCTTGTCATCTCTCTCTTACTCTGTACTGTCTTCTCCCTGCTCACCAAGGTGTACCAGTGCAGTGATACTTACGGGTGTGGGCGCTCTCAATAAATGCAATTAATAAATAAAGCTCATTAAATGAGTGTACACTTCAGCTGGGTGATACATTTTATGTAAATGTATTCTCTCAGCGCTTTCCGGAAAGCGCTATATAAATAGCATGTTATCATAACACAAATTCCCCCATATAAGAACACTTATGTTGCGCACATCATGTTATATTCCCCCATGTAAGAATATTTATGTTGCCTTTGACCTTAACACCAGTTAAATAAAAAGCCAAGTCAAAATAAGGAAACATGCCCTCCGTGTAAGAACACTCATCGTGTTGCTTTGCTTTGACCTTAATATGAGTACAACATTCCATGCCCCAGCAAGACCCTGCCAGACCAGCCCCAATGTAGTATCCCCCCACCCCCATTCCAATCGCAATTCACATAAAAACACTCAAGTTTGCTTTCCTTTGCCCAAAAACAGCAGTACAACATGCCATGCTCTCGTCAAAATGTGCTCATGCTCCAATGCCCCTTCCCAGACCCCAGCGTGCATACACATATCGTACCTGCACAGAGATATGGACACATTCAGACGCATGCCCCCACACAGCTGATCTGTCATTCACAGGAGAACCCAGAACATTGAGACTGTGCGCTCATTAACACGCGCAGTCACCCCCATGTATACCATTCACACTGCATTCATTCATAGGTGTGCACTTGCAGACACCTCCTAGCATACAAACATACAACCACTTACACACTCCCTCACAGGCATGCACCCATACATTCATACATGCATGCAATCCCTTCATCCACACAAATATACCTTTTCCAGTTAATGGTAATTATTGAAAGCATGGGCCACGTAAAAGCTGAGCCGTTAGCTGCAACATAGGGGCAAGGGGAGTTCTACTGCTATGCCCTGGGCAGCTCTGTGTCCTGCCTCTATGTTCACTTCAGTGACTGTTTCCTTACCTCGGAGAACGGTGTATTTACTTAAAAATACACCACTCTCCGAGGTGAGACATGTGACCGGTCTTAACACCTGAGTGATGCCTGCTGTGTCAAAGTAGGGGGTTTTAGCCTTCCCAAGCCCATGCCCCTGCCACCAGGTGTGTTGCTGCAGACTTGCCTTGTTCCTGACGCCCCTCCATCACTCATCCCTGAGATGGCGTCCCCTTCATGCAGACGATCAATCTGGTTTCCGTTTCCCAAGGGCGCTGGGCATGGGACACAGCTCCAAAGCGCCCGAAGCCCACTGTTCGCTTGCCCCCTCGTGATAACAGTGCAGACTGCCGGCAGCAGAGGAATGCGCAAAGTACCACACTCGCGACCATCCACCTGTTCGACTGGTCATGATTAGAGGTTTAAAAGAGAATTATTTGACACTGTTCTTAAAGAGTCCGTGGGGGCACCCTAGAAAAAACATGTAACCAAGAAATCAGAGTTCCCCATGACCGCCCGCGGCATACGCCTTCAACTGAAGAAACGCTGCTTTTGCATTCCACTTGCCAACCAAGGGCCGGTCATCGCCATTAACGTTTCACTTACAGGTGCCACAGCATGGTGTAAAACTCGCGAGTCGGTAGAGTATGGGCCCGCGACTTCACAGAGAACAAGAAGCGCGCATAAAAATGCCCTACTGCGCCCATTGCCTCCTCCCCAATAAGAGTGTGCCCAGAAGAGGCCACATACCTTTGTCTGAAGGTTTCTGCTCCACGGCGGGGAAAGAGGGGTCCGATTAAATAACCACAAACAACTCCTGCTGGATATATTCAAATATGGAATTTACGCCGATGCCAGTTTTTAAAAAAAAATTGCGAAAAATGGGTACGAATTTCAAGTTTCCCTGTTACACAAGAAATCGCAGGCTAGGAAAAGAGCGAAGAGGCACTTTCCAAAAGAACGGAAATGAAAAATACAGAGCATCGCACCTGTCACAGGAAGAGCTGAGATGTGTCATCGCTTTCTCCTTTCGGGAATGCTTGGGCCTGGCTCGAGCCGCGCAGGGAATGGATTTTTGAATGGAAATAGTTTGCACCCACTACTGATTAAAGATAGCATACACAAATGCACAAATGCACAAAAGGAGAACCCACCCTCAGAGAGACGAAGCGGCGCGGAGGGCGAGACAGAGGGCGCTCTCACGTTTCAGGAAGGCCACCAGAGCTAGCCGACCGAAGTGCGGGGTCGCAGGCTGATGAAGGAAGGGGCACTCTTCGGGGCTTCTTGAAAGGAGGAAAACAGCGCACGGACACGCTTGTCTTATTCCAAGAAGGAACCGCGTGTGGCCTGAAAGCGAGGTGTATAACATGCCCTTGTTGAAAGCTCATTTGGCAAGTGTGGTGAACTTGCTTCGTTGTCAGGCATTGTGGTCTTTGTAGTCCTCCCTATGTTGCTGGAACTAGAACCGTAATACAATTGCTATGCGGCCGTGGACTTCAAGGAAAATGAACTTGCTAATATCCAATGAAGCAAACTAAGGTCATGTTGTTTCACTGAAAACAGAATGATGTTCAATTAAGAGTGCACATTCATACCACAGAGTTTCCAGAACATTTACTGGTGTGGATGTTTTATAGTCAATATTCTGCATGTCAAAGTCATGACAATAAAATAGCCTGAACGCATCTCTGGTGCCACATTACTTAACGATTGATAAGGAAATGGAGCATATGGGTTTAGAACCACTTTTATTTATTTATTTATGTATTACATATATATAGCACACGCAAACCATCAGGCACAAGGGCGCTTGAAACCAGTTACATGGAGCCCGTGGGCCATCAACTTAATCTGCTTGAGTAATGCAGAATGGAGCAAACATGTGTTGCTACAATGGAGTGGAATGGGTTTGGACTATCTCCTCTCCTCTGCATCTTCATGTCATTGTACAGGCACTCTTAGTGAATGCTTCCGCCATTTGTACAGATGTTATTGTTTTCTTTTTCTTTATTGTGCATTTGGCTCAGTAAAAAACCTTAAGAACATTTGTATTCAAATAAATTAAATTACATGAACGGATAAAATGTGCAAATATAATTACACTTATGAACCATAAAATAAGATCAAATTCAACCAATTTATGTAAAGACTCAGAGAATCAGATAAATAAATAGTCACATCAATAAACGTGACATCAAATCATCTCATGCCATTCAATTCGTTCCTGCTTTCGATACATGAAAGGCAGCAGCGGTAATAACCAAGGATGTTGCACCATACAGAGAATTCTAAAATTGGTCAATCGTGATAAAATCAATTTTTTGTGTCAATTTTCCATAGCTCTTCAAATGCATGGGTGCTAAGTTAAAGCACATAGTCACTATATGACAGTCTGTTTCAATTTCCCCACCACAGATACAACAAAATCTTGATTCACTTGGGATATTCTGCCCCCTCCCCGTACCCACCCGATTCTCCAGTGTTGGTAGCAAATTGAAACGTAAATATATTATGAACCTTCTTAAGTCTGGGTCACAAGGCTTCATAAGATAGGTAGCAATAGAATTGGGTCTAAATCCTTGTCTAGTGTATTGTTTATAGTGTTTCTTCATTGCAAGCTTGTTCACGCACTTATCCCAGACTTGTCCCAGACTCTTATCTTTCATTTTAGGACTTGTTCTGCGTTAGGCATGTCTTGGATAAGAGCCAACGGCATGGCCAGTGTAGTCAAAAGAAAATTTGCCAAGCATGCCAATTCTCAAATGAAAGGTCAACGAGATTAGTCTGAGGTAGAGGATAGTGCGCTGAACAAGCCGAAAATAGTGGAGCGGGAATGCAAGCCGAGTGCCATCCTTAGTGCTTCAACAGGTACAGAGCACGGCAAATTCATCATGGAGCGCAGTATTTCCGCTTCGATCCCATCAAGCCATTTTATCAGACCACTGCGAAGTACCTGTAGACCATATAGTATAGATGGGATGAGGCTAGTACGATAAATGGTCAAAAGACCCTCCAAGTTATTTCCCCCCTTATGGCCAACATAACGCTTGAGAGCCAATCATTTCTTCCTTATCTTGGGGGTTACATAGGGCCTCATTATGACATAGCCGGTCCGGAAACAAGGGTGCCGGTAAGCCTACCGGCACCCTTGTTTCCGGACTGGCATAAAATGTACAGGTCTGTCTTCCGGGGCTGTAGTGCTCGACAGGTCTGACCCTGCCGGGCACAGCGGCCACTGTAGTCAGACTGGTCACGGAAGCACCGGCACCATTCGAATAGACTGTTTCTCAATAGGGCAAAGACGTGATTGTCCTCTAACCTGGGCCCTAGTCCTACAATATAATACCTTTTTGTGGTGTACTAGAGGATCAAAATTATTCAAAGTATGCCTGCACTTTTACCCAAATGTACAGGAGCCCTGTCTAGTTATTAAGTGTGCTAATTTGGCTACGAGTAATTCGATATCCCATGAGTTCAGTGAGAGCCAGGATTCGAAATACTTCTGATTTGTTATAATAATCTCACTGAACTTGGCAGTGGTTCCTGCCGACCATATAATGCGGTTCCCAATCGAATTAACTCTTACTATCGGTACATGAGGGGACTTCGCCTGGTGTGGGCCCAAGATAGAAGACGAATTAAGGGCAGCATGGTCGCTCGCAGTGTTTTACGTAATTAATAGTTGCGAGCATAGATTGAGTATGTTGGCATTAAATATCACATAGTCAATATAGAATTTAGAGCGACCGTCAGTCCGAGAATAGACTGAGTTAGGGTCCTCATGACCATACAAAAAAGTGGGCCTGGCACGGGCAATCCCACCAGTAATATGCGAGGCACCAGCATGGTATATTTCTCCCTCGTTGTCATTCAACATTAGTAAATGTAGATCATGCACATCAGGTCCCCAGCAACCAGAACCATGCTATTGGGATATCTACTATACCATGTCATTACAGTCTTTGCAATCAAGGAGGGCATTCTTTGGGTTACAGTGCCATCAGGAGGATCCTAAACATTAACAATCAACACGTATTCCTTGGTGTCAGACAAAAATTAAAAAAAAACAAAAGGACTAGAGGAAGAGAGTCGTCCACACAAAAAAGGAAATAGTTTGAGATTGGAACGTGCCCCAATGGTCAGTGCCCCAATGGTCAGTCCACCACTAGGATGTCCTCTGCCAGAAGCTCTGGCCGGATTATAAAAAATGCTATAGCCATCTATATAGAAATTTGTGGTAAGCCGCATTTCCTGCAAAGTAAGATGTCGAATGAAGTGATTCTGACAATTTCCAATGGTTGGCTGCAAAAAGAATTATGGCCACGCATGTTGCATGTGAGCCAGCATAGGGTGGCTGCACGCTCCTGCCATCAGGCACTTCTAGGCACAAAGCCACTGGACAGTGGGTTTCTTAGATCCCGTGTTATTAGGAGGATGAGAGCAAGAGGCCGGCAATAAAGAGCATTCTGACTGAAAAGTGGATGGTGGAATAGATGTTATGTTCCTCTGTAGAGCTGAGGATGGCGGCGTATAGTACACCTCACCTTGCCTAAGCATATGCTGCTTCCTGCAGACTGTCAGTCAAGAGCCCACACGTTCCAATTCCTCTGCTCCTGATTTTAGTGAAGTCACCTTCAGGGGAGATATCAATTTAAGAATGACCCAGTTTGAAGAACTACCGAACTTAGGTAACTCTAGATATGTAGTGTCAGAAGAATTTAGGAAATGAAAGCTGGAAAATCTGCGAGAACATTTCCAAAAGAATTCTCCTATTTAGGAATGGATTACAGTTTGTTGGATGTGGTTCTTCAATCTTGACCCATTTGCCAAGGGATCCAGCGTTGTCGTTCACAATGATATTCTTAAAGGGGGGGGGGCTGTTGAGCAATTGCCTTTGCTTATACAGAAATGACTGGAGGCAAAGATGACACTTGATTAGGGGCTGATGCACTGCCTTGCTGAGTAACTGCAGTGTGTGAGGAGAATGGCTGTCTCTCGACGTCAATGGATGGTGCACTGATAAGAGGGCTAGGAGATGATACAGTAGTTCCTGAAGGCACCGAGGGAGCCAGCAATCAGTTATTCATAGGGCCACAAAGGTGTACCTGTCTGACCGTACCATCAGACATTGTATGAGATACCAAAGACTCTGAACTGTCAGCTGTGCGAGCACCAGAACCAGAGCGGGTTAATCTGGAAGGCCCAGACTTGCGCAATGATTTAGCTTTTGTTGTTACCTTCTTCCCTTTGGCCGACATCATTTGTGTTCTCTTTGCCATTGGAAGATGATGGGGTACGATCAGAACACATACAGTCTCATTCGTTGGATTGCGGAGATAGTGAGAGCTCCTCATAATCCCTGTCACTCTCTTCTATGTTATCAGGAACTTCCCTGGTTTCTGGCTGCTGGCCGTCATTCCTACCAGAATTGAGGTTAATATTAGATTGAGTTTCCTGTGCCAAGTTCCCTTCATTTGAATGAGTCACAAAATTAGCCTCCTTTACATTTTCGACAGGGGCCGATTGTAAAGGCCAGGAAGAATTCTCCATTATCATATCAACAATGATGGCTAAGGCCAGTTTAGTCTCTCGCTGCTCTTTTGTGAGAGTTCAGCATAGAGCCAGAAGAGCTTTGATGCAAGCAAATATTGCGTTTAGGGTTAGCATTGTAGTTGTGTCCCTAATCACGGCTGGCCCAACAGGGACAGGAGGGGAGTCAACTCACTAGCACTGTCTGACTCACTATCGTACAGAGCTGAGGAATCAGAAGAGACAATATGGTCACTTCCGGTGATGATTTGTAACCTCGTCAGGTCAGAAGAGGCAGTTAAATTGGTGGTAGCTAGGTTTCCAGGGACGTCAGATGGTAAAAGTGCACTTTTCGAGATTCCCATAGAGTTCCTCTGAAGCCTGATGCACATATTCAGCAGGGAATGATTATTGTCTATCATTGGTGAGGTGGTTACGTTAGAGGGTTGCTGAGGGGAGGAGGTATTAGTTCGACGAGATGAGCCTGGAACAGAAGGCAAAGATTTCAAATAACCGGTAATGGTGGTTTGGGTGCCAACTACGTTATCCAAACGGTCCTTTTTTGAAGGTTTGGTCGTAAGTTTGGGGCTTCTCTGTCTCTTAGCGGTCCATGCTGAAGCACTATGCAGGCCGTACTTGCGGTTGGACGTGCGTTTCATAGTGGCCCTAAGTAAGAGGTCTGCTCAATACTTCAATATTATTGATGTATAGTAAACATGAGCCAATAGTAAACGACACTTCCTGTATGGTCTGAAAGGCTAGTGCCGCAGGAATGTCAAGATAAGGGCTCGACTTCAGGCAGTGATGAAAAGCGGGCTGAAGCGGGGAGAACGGGTCAAATGTCCAGCACATTAAGAAGTCCTCTTGCCTTGGTTCCTCCCAGTTTCTCAGCGGACCATTTCACTGCCACTCTCGCGCCGCGCTTTGCGCGTGTGAGCGGTACTTGAAGACATCAGATTGATTCAGGCTCTGAAAAGACCCACTACACAGTGAAGCTGGTAGAAAGACTCCAGTTCCCAGTAGGGACCACAGCAGACCACTCCACCGCCACTCTCGCGCCACTTGTGTTATTGTAAGTCAGTTCTGTTCAAATTTGACAACCCTGTTCAAACTTGATATCCCTCTTGCAAGATAAATACATCCAGGTGGCACTGACACTGATAAATCAGGACAACCATGGTCACTGGTGTCCCCTGGAGCTCTCTGACATCAAGCGTAGAATCCGTGGCTCACGGAAGAGCCGGAATAAAACAAAAAGTAATGCTTCGAGAACTGCGCTGCGCGCGCTCTCTCTGTCAACCTCAGTACAGCGCAGTCTTCATGCTGCACACCTCCAATAAAAAGCAGAGCCCTCTTCCAGGCTTTAAAGTACTGCGCCACTCGACTTCCTGACACCAAAATCCCGTAAACAATGGAGAAATGCATTGATCATCTTTTGAAAATCAGAACTTATATTTCCATCACATCTACTAACCTGCCCTCTCACCCAACGTTACTTGAATGTTAAAGCTTCATGCCCATCGCTAACTGTGAACTCGTCAACATTTGCGGCATCCCTCAAACGTCCTGATGATATTCTTCCTGCCCCCATCATCCAATTAATTTAGGGCCAGGGCCTCCTGCCCCTTCTTTAACTCATTGATGCGTCTCTCTCACAAGGAACCTTCCCCATATCACTCAAAAAGGCCTTAACACACCCCCTCTTAAAAAAAAACCAAACACCTGGGCATGGAGGATCTGCTAAACTTGCAAATTACCACCTGATCACCAACCTTTACTTTCTGAAGAAAAGTCATCAAGAAACCCTTAGTCATACAATAGCACAAGCACGAGCAACACTGTTTATTGCAATACAAACATCTGAATTCATCAATTAAGTTCCATTGCTCCCAGACATCTCACGACTGAAATATCCAAAATCAATGTCAAGCACCTGTGTAAAGTTCAACCCCACCAACACTACGTTTATATTCCTTGCCTACAGAGCCAAGCAAACACTCAGACAATCCTGGCTATCTGATATGACTCTCAAAGAGTTCAAGGCACATTTTTGGCTTTTATCACCAACAACAACCTATTCTTCAAACCACACACTGACAATAAGGACCCAAAAAGCTTGGTTTTAACTATTAACTTTCTTTCTTGCACAAAATAAAACATGTTCTTTCACATTATAATTTCAGAAGCACCTGCAGAGATGGAAGTGTAATATAAATCATTGGTACGCCTAGCACTACTTCTTTGGCTTTTTTTTTTACAGAGCATACCTTTAATTCAAAGGCTCAAGCAAAACGTCCTCGACACTTTTTTTTTCTCCTGACCCAAATATAGAATCAGCCCGGACTGGACATTCAAGCACTAGCAGTTTCCGCAAGTCACGGCGAGGCGCACGCACGCACACGCACGCACACACTCCCTCCCACCATGGCTCTGCATTGCAGCCTGAGCACCGTAAGGATCCGCACATTTGTTTTATCAGCAGCCGAGGCTTTCAAATGCACGATGACACATTTCCAACTGAAAGACCTCGCAAAGCACCATTTACCTTGAAAATCTATGAAATGTAAAGAGAACAGCTCAAAACACCCTTTTAAAGATGTGTTTATGTCGAAGTCTACTAGCCTGACATGCAAACTAATAAAGTTGCTTTATGTCACTAATCAATTGTTTTCAACATCCCCAATAACAATGAGCTGGAGGTTTGTAACAAAGAATCTCCATATCTATCAGAGTTTATTACACAACTTCTCTTATTGTGTGTCCTAAATCACTGAAAGTACGTTAGGGTTAAATAGATTGTTCAGGTTTACATTGTCTTGCATTCTGGGACTTGTAGTATACCCTTCACGATGTGAAAATGAAAGCCACAATATTATTTATTTGGGTTAACATGTTGCTATAAGGATTTACATGTTGCCATGTGGCTTTACTATACAATGGGCCTCATTATGATCCGACGGTAACCGAGGCGGTAAAACTGCCTGGTTACCGCCGGACTCGTATTACCATTCCACCTCCGTAATTTCCGGAATTACCGGGGCATTACAACCCCGGTTTTCCGGGAATCACGGAGGCGGAATGGTGTTAATCCCCATTCCCATTGAGTCCTATGGGACTCAATGGGAATGGGGATCATGGAAACACCGGCAGCATCTCATAATGCTGCCGGTGTTTCCTCGTCCGCCTGCAGGCGGGCGGTGTTAAACCCGCCAGGTTAAACCTGGCGGGAACATCACCTCCCGCCTGCAGGAGTCGGGATCAGGCGGTCCGGAAAAAACGGTGGCGGCGGGTTTACCGCCACCGTTATTTCCGGACCACCTGATTTGTAATGAGGCCCAATGTGTGTGTTTTGTAAGGAAATACTGCAAACAGTACTTAAATATTTGTACCAAGTAAAGCTTGGAAGGTGCATGGTCAAATTTGCAGAGTGGGTTAAAATTCCTGCTTCACTGTTTAGCCAACGTGTGTGATCCTGGTCAATTATTTAATCTCACTCTGACTTTTGAGGCCTTATTTCAAATAGTGTGCAGTTAATCAGACTATTTGAAAAAATGACAACAAAAATGTATTGAGCAGGAAGAAAATAGTGTACACTCAGGCTCCTCGGTTAGTGGACTCCAAAACTGTCACCTAGAATTTCACTATTGGTGCACCGGCCCTCCCTCAGTCCTATATCACTTAGTTTGACAGGCAAATATATACTCTCGGAAGCAAGTCAGTTCACAACACTAGAATCTTTGGTAAACTAACTGTGGCAGAGCCAACATCAGTTTTCTCTCCAATTGCTGCCAGTGACAGAAGTTGCTTGCACCCAGAAGAGTACTACCTCACCGGAGAATGAGTGAAAGTCTTTGCTATGTCAGTTTATGGAATTTTGTTTAATTTTTTATAGCATACCTGCTTCCATTTTCTCTTTTTCTAGGAGCTTCAGGAACTGCAAGAAGTGGGGTAGGACACTAATGCCATAGCGGGGCAACACGGCAAGGTTGCTTTGTTACAATGTTGATGTGTGCAGGTTCCGAAGATGTGGCTCTGTCGGTTGTAAATTTTAGATATTTTGTGAGCTGTCTTGTGCAATAATTAATTTGCACTCCAGGTAACTAAGATACTTGTTTCTGTGGTTGTCTGTGGGTCTGTCAGAGTTGTGCTTAAGGAGTGTGGGGAGTTGTGTTGGTGTATCTGTGGTGACTTAGTTTGGTGTTTAGGGAAATGTAGGTCATATACATGCGTCCAGATGATGTATGTTCCACAAGTAAGCTGTGTTTTTTCAGTGCACAGGTTATGTTACGCAATGCATTTTCAGTTAGGGTGGGAGTAGAGAGATTTAGAAGCGGCTGTTCTTACCATATCTTTCTCAAATCAATGCCAAACTTAATTGCATTGACCCTGCAAGAGGGGGACTTTGAGTATTTCAAAGTGCACTTTAAAAAGAAACAGCACAAAGAAAAATTGAGGTTTTTTGCTTCCGTCTGTATTGGACTGCGACTCACCCGGGAGTCAAGAACAAGTCAATGGGTGGAACAGAGGAGCAGCTCTCAGTGCACACAAACACCAGAGGAGAATGACTCACCAGAACACCCAAGAAACTAAGGAGCGAAGACCAGAGGGATACCTAACCACAGAGCTTTGCTTGTACTGTCGTTTTACTTCAGTCCATTTTTAGTTTTGACTATTAGGCGGTGCTTATAAGCCAAAGTATTGCACTCGAGTAAAGCTATGAAGGAGAGGACATGTGAGCCCGGACACCCAATTTGAGGGTGTGGTTTAGTTATTTAACAACACATTCACTGCCAATAGCCATTTTGATCCCAATTGCCATTCTCACCCACTACCGGGTCATCTCTCCCACCCAAAACACATCCTCCTGGGATGTCTTTGAGCTAGCTTTGTCAAGCATTAGCATCAGACTTTGGCCTGTCAGTCTTATTTCTAAGTAGACTGCTGAGGGATGAGGGTTAATGGCTTAATTCCAGCAGCAAAATTGCAACAGGTCTAATTAAAATGTCTTTAACAAGTGTGCCTTCAACCACTTGATTATATATGTTCCTTGCACTGAGGTCCTGCCTAAACAAACACTGGCAGTCAACTGTGTTGGCTTGTCTATAGGCATTAGATAGGCCCATGCCAGACACTCATATGCCTAAATAATCACACCATGTTCCATCTGTATCATCTAATGGCCAAGTTGTACTATTATCTGACAAATGCCTATCCCATGCTACACACAAACCAAATCCATTGTACTTGCCAATGTTTGGATTCAATTGAAGTGACTGCAGCCAGATGATTACTCCCACTCCCCCTCCGACTTCCGCCTTCTCTTCCTTCACCCCTGTCACACCTGAAGAAGTTACCAGAGTTGTCCACTCTAGGAAGGCTTCTTCCAAACAGGTTCCCACCTGCTCATCCAGAACATTCAAGGACACCATTGGCTCTCCTGCCCCCACACTGCAACCAATCTTCGCCACTGGCACTTTCCCCTCTTCCCTCAAGCACTCCAATGTATGTCCACTATTGAAAAAGCCTTCAGCAGACCCTACCTGTCCATCCAACTACCAAAAATTGCTGGGGAAGCTGGCCTTGCCCCAACTCAACTCACACACTGAACTTGACGGTGATCTCCATGATCATCAATCCGGATTCCGAGCATCCAGAGGCACAGAAACTGCTCTTCTGAACACCTGTGAAGAACTGCTCGCATCCCTGGACTCCTCCCCAGCTGTCCTCATGCTAATTCTCTCCTCTGCCTTTTACACTGTCAACCATTCCATCCTCATACAAAGGCTCGCAACGAGCACTGGAATGGCTGACCTCTTTCCTAACTGACCGCTCTTCCCATGTCATCCTGGGCACCTTCGCCTCTCCCACTTCCTTCTCCAAGTAGTGTCCCCCAGTGATCTATCCTCTCCATATGGCTCTTTAACATCTACCTTGCTCAGCTGGCACGCCTCATCTCCTCCTTCTACCCCAACTTCCAGTGGTATGCAGACAACACTCAACTCTTTTTCAGATTTCCTGCTAACTCACTCGCACCTTCCTTCATCGCTGACTGCCTGTCTGCCGTCCAGACGTGGTGCTCTTCCAATGATCTCTTCCTTCAAAGGCAGCAAAATGGAGATTCTTCCTATTGGGACCCCTGCTCCCTCCTTCTTCCCTCCTCTCTGGCCTCTTGCCTTGGGTTCTCCCCTGCTCTTTCTTCTGAAGCCAGAAACTTTGGAGTCATCTTTGACTTCTCTGTATCCTTCCTCCCTCACACTCAGGAAATTGCCAAGAAGTCCCACTTCTAACTCTTCCTTCTCAAAGGAATTCTCCCATTTCTCACCTTCCCCCAGAAGCTCAATGTTTTCTGAGACCTGGTTCTCTCTAGGCTTGACTACTGCAACAGCCTCCTCCTCAATCTACCTTCTTTCACTCAGCAATCCCTTCAGCTAATCCAGAATAGAGTAGCAAGACTTATCCTTGGCCTCAAGCCCAGGGACTGCATCTCTCCTGCCCTAAAAAGCCTCCACTGGCTCCCTGTTGCTGCAAAGTCAAATCCCTGTGCATCATCAACCATGGTTGTTCCAAAAACACCTTTTCCTTCTCCTTCCCTTCTTCCTTCCTCTGCTAATCCCACAGCTGCTGCGATTGGTGTCTTGACCCTTATGCATCCCCTGGGCCTCTGACCATTCACACCCAATCTCCCCAACATCTCTCCTCCTTCAGCACTTGTCTCATCACACCCTCGACACTGGAGATTTGCACTTTCCAGCCAACGCGGCGCCTGGCTGCATAGCAGTTACCATACCTTGCACTTTATCTGCGGCTCACCCGTGAGCACGCACACCACAGCACCTACCCCACTGCCCTCTTCCTGCACTTGCACGTTCTGAATACTCACAAGGCATAGTAGGTTCGGCCGTCCCTTCCCCCTCTGCTACATTTTTTGTATTTAATTGTACTGCTATCCTGTGTTCCCTCCCTGCTGCCCTGTGGGCGATTTGAAACAGAGACTATTTCCTGCATAAGCAGCCAACAAGCAAACAATAAATAAAATAAATACATTACTGGCAACTACAAAGTGTATTGAGCTTAAGGCAGAGGTGTGGGCTTGCTCAAAGTACTGAATTTCTGTTTTGCTCACTTACTATTACTTACAAATAAAAGTTTTTGTGAAGAGTAATATATTCAGTAATTAAAAATGTACATTAAACAGTCCCCTGTCGTGGATGGATTAACTTCCTGCACAGTTTATGTAAGGAAATTACATTTTTAGCTACTGAACATGTATAGAGCCCCACACAGTTCACTTTGTATTGCCGATCAAAATATGTTTAACCTATAATTATGTGTTTTAGTGTAAATGATGATTCACAGATAACAACAATAAACATGTTCTAAAAAGATGTGTGGCAAATAGTATCTTGTTTAATTTGCATGCACATTTGTATCTAAGATTTCTATTTAAGAATATATTGTTTTGGGGATAGGTTAGAAAAATAATAATAAAAATAAATAAATACATTTAAAAAAAGAATATATTGTTTTTATATTTTGTCAGGAATGAATCTAGTGCCATTATTTTATTATTCCAGTCAATGTCTAGTCTGGCCGCAATACAAAATGATGCATTAAACATTGCAAACCAAAGGTCAAGCCCCCGACCTGCTCTGCCGTGTCCCTCCCCAATCCTCCCCAACTCCAATCTGTCCCACCATACCACTTCCTCCTTTTTTAGATAAAGCCAGAGTACCGCTAGTTCCCTTTTTCCACTCCCACCACTGCCACTGCCCTTTTCCCATTGAAAGTAGTGCAACGTGCCGCTGCCAGACCCTTCACCAGCATCACCAAATTGCACTGCATCTCTCCCATTATCAAAAAACCTCACTTGCTACAGATCACAAGGCGGACCATGTTTAAAACCATATGTATTATAAGTAGGGCTACTTGACCTAGTCAAAAAGCTAGCGCAATTTCCAAGGAGGAGGCACAATTGTGGAAACCACAAAATCATAAGTCTACACAATTACACATTTGTAAAAAAGAATACAGGAGACAGGCCTTCTCATACACACTGAGGGCCTGATTCACAGAACGGTTTCCAATTCGATTGCACCATTATAAAATGCTTCTGTGAATCAGGGCCTTATACTGTGGTACAGCATCCCACCAGAGATCCTTACAACTCCAATACTGCTAATGCTAAGGAAATGACTAAAGACCATGAAGTGCAGGAAGTTCATCTTGGAGTGCCAGGGATTTTAGGGCACCTAAACCTATGCATTGCCCTTTTAAGATTGGCAGTTTTATGTGTGGCCCTCCCAAGTGTATTGGCCTTTTAAGATAGGGGCATGACTATGTCATGGCCCAAGCTAATAAAAGGAACAACTGCAGGCACATGTGTCAGTACACCTGCAGACGCCAAGAATGGAATGACTGAGTCTGTGTCTCATTTAGGGCTGCAGGCCATGGTGCCGCGGGGTCCTCTTGCCACTAGGGTGGCCAAGGTTCGCACAAGTTGAGTACGCTCTGCCCTGCATGTACCGGGGTCGTGCTGGGACAAGAAACAGGCCCGGACAACCACATAGGTGGTCCACCCACTCACCTCAAAAAAGTGGCCCTCAAGCCATCATCTGTGAATCGCATCAATTCACGACTTTACACAAAATGCTACTTATGGGGGGTTCATGTGTCTGTTGCATCTTATGTTTTGTGTAAACGGTTGAGAAAGTGATAACATTGCTTTTTTTTTTTAAAATTCAACTTCATCACATAGCTAAATGCTTATTTTGCACAACCAGACTCAAGGCATGTCTATTTGTTGCCACCAGTAATGAAAATAGAGTTGCATTTAATAAGCAGTACAGCCAAATGATGACACCGGAAAGTACCAGTTGCCAGTTGTATTTATGCCCAAATATTACATTACAACACAACTCATAAAATAACATAACTTTGCATACAGTTCTGTGACAAGGTCCACAGCTCCGATGTGCAGGAGTGGCATGAACCAACTACTGCCGCTGCGGTTTTGGGACCTGCTGCAATTCAATGCTTATACAGGGCTCCGCAACCCCAGCAGGGAAAGAGGGTTAGGGTGACGATGGTTGGATAGGAAGGGAGAAGTAGGGATTCCGAAATTAGGTTTAAGGAGAGGTTATGGATAGGTTGGGGATGTTAGGGTAAGGTTTTCTTCACTGCGCATGCTTCCAGTGAGCTGTTACACTCATAGAAACACACGTCCCTGCTTCTGACTCTACACACATATACAATAGCTCTATAGCTGTCATGATCCCTGCCCCTCATGTCCCCAGCCCTGCAAGATGTCAGGCTGGAGCCAGGCCACGATCACATACATGGCCCTCAAGGGCCTCTCCATCCCTCCAAAGATCCACTTGGAGTCAGTCTTGGCGCTAGTGGCACCAGACTCACTCACTCCCATGGTATAACATTGGGGATTGGACTTGTAGTGCATTGATGGGGACAAGATGGATGCCCCCACATATTTCAGTTCCCAGAACTGCATGTGCAGTCTAGTCTTTTGGGTGTGGTTCAGCCCTGAGACACCTGCGATACCCAGAGACTATTTAAGCTACGCCCAGGCTGAGAAACATGCTTTGCGTTTTCTGCACCTGCAGCATGACACTCACCGTTTTCGGATCGGTCTCCAGTAGGCCTGCATCTTTCTTCTGTGCTCAGCTCCTGCAAGAACAAGAACACCATTAGGAACAGCCTTGCCTTGCGGCGCTTCTGACAATCATTCATCGCTCCTTCTGTTCTGCGGGCATCTTCGGCGTTGTCATTCCCATCCCGGCACGCCACTTCCTAAGGAAAAGGGAAAAGAACAGAAACAAGGCATTAGTAAGCATTCTGCAAATCTTTGCTTATTTTTAAATACTGTACGAGCTTCAAACGATTACCTGAATCCCAGCCGCTCCGCGGGAACTCTGTCTCCGGAACTTCTCATCCATCTGCAAGAGGGAAAAGACACTCCAGGTTAGAGTGGAAACATCTAGAGGCGCCGCATGCCACGCTTACTCACCGCATTTGTTCTTCATAACCGGCATCCACGCTAAAAAAGTCACGGCACCTAAAAGCACAGAAAAATAACTCAGTTCAATACAAATACGAAAGGGGTGCATCGCGCATCACCCTCTCACTCACCTTCAGCGCTATTCATCTCAGCAGCACGCCGCCATCCCCGGACGCCGGCCATCATCTAAGGAAGGAAAGGAACGAAGTTAGAGAACTGTTCAAAAGACTCATTACACTTACCTGTTGGACTCTTGCCAGTGAAGTAACTAGGCAGCAATGAGCCCACATCAATCAACGCGCCCCTGCTCTGAAAGCAGGACGGAGAGCACACTATCCATGAAAACAAGGTGAGCTGTGGATCAAAGGGAAGGGTTGGACCCCGGGGAAGAAGGGGTTCAAGCACTCAGAGACAACAGGGAGTTAAACTCTACCAATCCTGTGTTACAGGCCCAGTCTCCAGTCGAATAGCCTCCAGGGAAAGGTTTGAGGTCGTAAGAGGTCAGAACAGGCTGAGTGACGTCCCCGTGGATACCTGGTGAGCGTTACAGAACGCAAAGCCTCACATCAAAATCCACCTGGGCGTCATGGAAATGTCAGAAACCGACCAGTTAGTCAACATGTTGGGGGCAGCTATGTTCCGAAGTACAGGCAGCCAGGCAGGCGATCAACACCCTGAGGAGAGAGCTGATAGTAGCCAAAGAACGCACTGATGATTTAAGCCGGTAACTTCTCCAGTCACAAGCAGGGCATGCACCATTGCCGGGAAGCGTGCCCTCAATGCCAGCGCCATCAGCCAATCCGTTCAGATAACCCTTCCTGGAGCAGTTCCCTTGGCCCCGCCCGAACAATTTACGGGGGATCCCAAGAGGTTTGCAACATTCATTGTGTCGCCGCCTGCACTTCCTTTGTAGGCCAGGGGCCTTTGCGAATGACCAATCATGGGTCGCTTTTGTGCTATCCTACCTGAGTGGTAGCGCCACGACTGGTCTGTACCCTTTGTGACCCAAGACGATCCTTTGCTGCATGACTTCAGGAGCTTTCAGCAGGAGATGAAAAAGCTGTTCGCCCGTCTTACTCATGGGCAGGCATTAGACAACGAACTTCTGTCCCTACGCCAAGGAAATCAAGACCTATTAACCTACATAGGATGTTCTCGCACAAGTAGTGAACCCCCCCGAAAGACCGCTCAGAATTCATTGACCTTGTTGTTCAACTGGATCATAGGTTGCAGGACCAAAGATCAGATCGAACCAGACCGGACCCTCACCCTATGTATGTGCGTTCAAAGGACAATGCTGCCCGAACAACGGAAGGTTCAGGAGAACCAATGCAAATCGGGGGGGTCAGATCCCCCTTGACTAAAGCGGAAAGGGATAAAAGGAGACAGCGCAGTTATGTCAGTTATGTCTGTACTGTGGAAGGTCAGGTCATTTCCTTAAAGAGTGCCCTGTGAAGCCATCGAGGAGGACGGTAGGGGCCACAGACAAGGAAGATACCATCAAGGAATCGGAAAACTCCCCAGCCCGGCAAGTGTAGGGGTCCACTTGTCAAGCGAAGAAAGTGAACTATAGACCTCTCATTTTGCACTGTGGTCTTGATCAATCACCAACAACCATCTCGGATGAATGCAGTAAGAGCATACAGAGACAGTGGAGCCGTTGGGAATTACTTCGACCAGGATCTTGCGGCAAAAGTGGGGCTTCCGTTATGCCCTAAATCAACCACCGACACTGTTACCACTGTCGACGGCACGGAAATAGCTTCTGGTCCAGTATCCCAAGGCACTGCAGCTTTAACCCTTCTGTGCCAGGATGGACACCAAGAATCTATCGTTTTCGACCTCATTAAGGCACCACAGTTCCGTTTGATTTTGGGAATGCCATGGTTGGTAGCTCACAATCCTCAAATCGATTGGCGAGCAAAAGAATTGGCCTTTCCCGAGGCTTGCGCCCACACATGTTATCGCCGAGAGAAACAACCAATAGAGACCAAAACCTCCACGCTTGTGACTGTGGCAATCGGCACCCTACCAAGTGAATACCAGGACTTTCAAGATGTCTTTCAGAAAGAACAGGCTAATACCCTGCCACCGTGTAGACCATACGATTGCCAAATCGACCTGATACCTGGCGCACAAATCCCTTGTGGGTGAATTTACGCACTCACGGAACCAGAAAACCAGCACCTGAAGGCCTATCTTGACCAACACCTGGCCAACGGGTTCATCCGTCCCTCGAAGTCTCCAGCAGCCAGTCCTCGATTCTTTGTACCGAAAAAGGAGGGGGACTTGAGAATGTGCATCGACTATCACGCACTGAACCAGATTACCGTAAAAAAACGCTACCCCCTGCCACTGATCCCTGAATTGCTTGATCAAGTCAAAGATGCCCAAATCTACACAAAACTAGACCTGAGGGGGGCATATCACCTTGTTCACGTAAAACAGGGGGACGAATGGAAAACCGCTTTTCGCACCAAATACGGCTTGTACAAATATCAAGTAATACCCTTTGGCCTTTGCAACGCGCCTGCTGCATTTCAATACTTCATGAACGATGTCCTACGGGAATTGATTGATGTCTGTGCTCTAGTGTACATCAACAATATCCTAGTATATTCCGCATCAAAGCAGGACCACGTTAAACACGTCCGTTCCGTATTGGATAAACTCTGTCAACACCAGCTCTATGGCAAGCTCGAAAAGTGCTCATTCCACGCCTCTGAGGTGGAATTCCTGGGCTTTATTCTCAGCCCGAAAGGAATCCGAATGGATGTACACAAGGTAGATGCTATCCTGAACTGGCCATCCCCAAATTCATTCAAGGGGGTTCAAAGTATGCTGGGTTTTGCAAACCTCTACCGCCGGTTCATCCCAGGATTTTCGCAAATCGTGCATCCCATCACGTCATTACTAAGGAAAAGCAACAAAAAGTTCCAGTGGACAACAGAAGCTGAGGAGGCTTTCCAGGAACTCAAAGCAAGATTCACATCTGCCCCAATCTTACACCACCCTCGTCCTGATCTCCCATACCTGGTGGAAACGGACGCCTCAAGCATGGCTTTGGGAGCCGTCCTCTCACAAAAGGACCCCGAAACGGGCCACTTACACCCTGTTGCCTTCCGGTGGCGTAAATTCACACCCCCTGAACTCAATTACGCTATCACAGACAAAGAACTCCTGGCCATTAAGTCAGCCTTTAAGGCATGGCGGCACTACCTCTTGGGCGTCAAACACACAATCACCGTAATAACTGACCACCGGAACCTCCAGTACCTAAAAACGGAAAAAGGCCCAATCCTCACGACAACTACGTTGAGCTCTTTTTTTTTGCTGAATTGTACTGAGTAATTACATTTCGACCAGGGGTGAAAAAAACGGGAAGGCCGATGCCCTTTCCCGTATGGGGGTGGAAGAGCAAGGGTATTAGACCCCTGACCCAATAGCAATCATCCTGAGTGACAAGCTCCTAGGAATCACAGCAACCATAACTCAGAAAGAGCTGAATATGACGACGTGATTACATTTCGACCAGGGGTGAAAAAACGGGAAGGCCGATGCCCTTTCCCGTATGGGGGTGGAAGAGCAAGGGTATCAGACCCCTGACCCAATAGCAATCATCCTGAGTGACAAGCTCCTATGAATCACAGCAACCATAACTCAGAAAGAATTACATGAAGAAATCCAAAACCTGATGAGTCCGGAGCAATTACAAGCGTGGAGTGCACAAGGAGAACATTACATGATAAAAGATAAGTTGCCCTACTTCAGGAATCGTTTATTCTTACCAAACCAAGAACTACGAGAACAAGTCATGTCCGGTTATCATGATTCCTTGATCAAGGGCCACCCCAGAATCGCTAAAACCCTAGCCAAGGTAAAACGAAATTATTGGTGGCCCACGTGGGTAAAGACATTATCCAATTAATCCTATCTTGTGGAGTGTGTGCTCAAAACAAGTCATCCAGGCAGAAACCGGCTGGGCTATTAAAACCATTGGAAATCCCACCAGCACCCTGGCACACGTTGTCCCTCGATTTTATTACTGACTTACCACCTAGTCAGGGGTTTAACACTATTCTTGTGGTCGTGGACCTATTTTCAAAAATGGCACATTTCATTCCTCTTAAGGGGCTCCCAAATGCTTCCACTCTGGCAAAGGTATTTCTTGAAGGCATCGTACGGCTCCATGGGTTTCCTTCAGTTTTGGTCTCAGACCGAGGTACTCAATTTGTATCTAACTTCTGGAGAAAATGCTGCTCTATGGCCAAGATCGACATCCGGCTATCCACCAGTCACCATCCCCAAACGGATGGTCAAACTGAGAGGACAAATCAGACGCTCGAGCAGTATCTGTGTTGCATGTTACACCAAGCTGAAGGAAGCTGGTTCGACCTATTATGGATAGCTGAATATGCTTATAATAATTCCCTACACAACAGCACTGGGCAGACACCCTTTTATACCATGTATGGCAGGCACCCACGTACTTCTGTGTTGGACGTTCCTACAACCCTGGAAATGCCAGCAGTCAGAACCTTGCGCACACAAACGTTTCTCAAACCTTTAAAAGGGCAGCTGAACACCTACTTCAAGCTAAGAATCGCCAAAACAAGTTTGCTGATCAACACTGAGCAAAGGCCCCCAACTACCAAGTGGGAGACAAAGTCCGGCTGGCGTCTAAACACGTGTCCATTAAAGGAACCCGAACTTTCCCTCCAAGATACCTGTGTCCATTCACTGTCACCTCCGTGATAGATCCTGTGGCGGTCAGGCTAGCTTTGCCGTCAAACATGGCGATTCATCCTGTGTTCCACGTGTCTCTCCTTAAACCTGTTCAACCTGGGACCAGGGTAGCAACACCACCGCAGCCAGTAGTAGTCGCCGGGGAGCCAGAATTGGAAGTTAAGGACATCCTAGATTCAAAGTACGTCAGATCCAAATTATACACTTAGTAGACTGGAAGGGGTATGGTCCACAAGACAGGACATGGGAGCCTTGTGAGTACATCCATGCACCTCGCTTGCTTAGACGATTTCATCAAAACCATCCAACCAAACCAGGACCAGACAGAAGAGCCACCTTGAGAGGGGCCTTGGGGGGGAAGTGCTGTCATGATTCCTGCCCCTCATGTCACCAGCCCTCCAAGATGTCAGGCTGGAGCCAGGCCACGATCACATACATGGCCCACAAGGGCCTCTCCATCCCTCCAAAGACCCACGTGGAGTCAGACTTGGCGCTTGTGGCACCAGACACACTCACTCCCATAGGATAACATTGGGGATTGGACTTGTAGTGCATTGTTGGGGACAAGATGGATGCCCCCACATATTTCGGTTCCCAGAACTGCATGTGCCGTCTAGTCTTTTGGGTGTGGTTCATCCCAGAGACACCTGGGATACCCAGAGACTATTTAAGCCATGCCCAGGCTGAGAAACATGCTTTGCGTTTTCTGCACCTGCAGCGTGACACTCACCGTGTTCAGATTGGTCTCCAGTAGGCCTGCATCTTTCTTCTGCGCTCAGCTCCTGCAAGAACAAGAACACCGTTAGGAACAGCCTTACCTTGCGGCGCTTCTTCCCATCATTCATCGCTCCTTCTGTTCTGCGGGCATCTTCGGCGGTGTCATTCCCATCCCGGCATGCCGCCTCCTAAGGAAAAGGGAAAAGAACAGAAAAAAAGGCATTAGTAAGGATTCTACAAATCTTCGCTTATTTTTAAATACTGTACGAGCTTCAAACGCTTACCTGAATCCCAGCCACTCTGGGGGAACTCTGCCTCCCGAACTTCTCATCCATCTGCAAGAGGGAAAAGACACTCCAGGTTAGCGTGGAAACATCTAGAGGCGCCGCATACCGCGCTTACTCACCGCATTTGTTCTTCATAACCGGCATCCACCCTGAAAACATTGCAACACCTAAAAGACACAGAAAAGGAACTCAGTTCAATGCAAATACAAAAGCAGTGCATCGCGCATCGCGCTCTCACTCACCTTCAGCGCTGCTCATCTCAGCAGCACACTGCCATCCCAGGACGCCGACCATCGTCTAAGGAAGGAAAGGAACAAAGTTAGAGAACTGTTCAAAAGACTCTTTATACTTACCTGTCGGACTCTTGTCAGTGAAGTAACTAGGCAGCAACAAGCCTGCATCAATCAACGCGCCCCTGTGCTGAAAGCAGGACGGAGAGCACACTATCCAAGAAAACAAGGTGACCTGTGGATCAAAGGGAAGGGTTGGACCCCGGGGAAGAAGGGGTTCAAGCACACAGAGACATTAGGGAGTTAAACTTTACCAATTCTGTGTTTCAGGCCCAGTCTCCAGTCGAATAGCCTCCAGGGAAGGGTTCGAGGTCGTAAGAGGTCAGAACAGGCTGAGTGACGTCCCTGTGGATACCAGGTGAGCATTACAATAGCAGTATACAAAGGCACAGCAACATAATAAACACACATGAAGTAGTGCAGCACTTAGCTTAGGTTAGGTTAGTTATCACCAGAGGGTCCCTTGTTGTCTCCTGCAATTTTGTTGTGTCAGGATGTGTCGTAGTAGCTGTTCAAATCAAATTCTGCAAGAGAGTGCTACAATTAGTGCATATCAAAACTTCCACATGTGGCTGTTCACGTGCATGTACACATGCACGAGATTTAGAGAGGCCACACGTGGCTACTAAACATGCACAGTAGGGGCTGCATATTGCTGAACGCTGCTATCCTTGCTTGAATTCCATCCCATGGCTGCCATTGTGCTTCCCCTTATGAAACTGAATGGAAACTTGTTCCACTAAAACATGTGCATAGCAAATACAGGCTATTACTTCTATGTATGCAAGTATGTTCGTAGGTAGTAACAAAATTACATGCTAATCCCAACTCTGTATTTTCCAACTTAACTGTAAAGTATGTATCCTTCTATGTGGAGTCATATGAAGGCACTAGCAAGGGAACAAGGAGGTTTCGCACAGTTTCTGGCTTGAATGATGATGCTCTAGTAATCATGCAACAGTAAGCATGCAGCAACCTTTCCACACAGACACAGCGCAGTACTCACTGCACCTATGCAGACTCCTCCATCCCCTCCACGGCCTCCCTCCCCCTTACACAGACACACAAGGGGGGCACCGGTTTAGGAACAAGAGAGGCCAGAATGAAAACAAATGCTCATTTGCAGGTCAACACGCTGTCTGCTTCCTTCATTTTGTTGTCGATAATGCCATCACTGCTCGAATGGATTATTTTGTGCTCAGAAAAGTTAACGTTACTCCTTGGGGGTTCTACAAGTTTGGAGTGGTATTTTACAGGCATATCAACTCACAAGCAAATGTATAGAAGCATATTTTCCAACGAAAAAGTGAATTATGGGAACACATTCAAAATGACCACAGGTGAACCACTAAATTGCCTTCTGGCCACATCCCATGATATCGTTTTCTATTCTATCTCTTCCACAGAACGTATGGGCACAGGACGTAAATGAAATGGCTTAGCAAAAAGCTGGGGTACATTAAAACCACACGGGCCCAGTCTATTCTTTGTAAATGGCCATGGCAGCTTTTTGCTAAATACATTAAGTGCTTAATCTCTGGCCTCATGCAGACATGGCACATTAGCATTTGAAAGCCCCTCCACCCCCCAACTCGGCAATCCCCTGCCACCGTGATCTCACCCAGCCCTCCTTCACGCGCCCTTCCGGAAAGCACCACATATGGAAAAGAAACTGCATGCCTATATAAACCATTAGGGTTTCTGGGGACAGGGGAAGGAGCATGTTTAACTTCATGCAATCTGCTCTGAAACGTTTCATTCACATCTTGTACTCCACCCTTTTTGTGTTCTTTTTTAAAGTGTATTTATCACGCAATTCTGCTGAATTCACATACGTGCAATTTTGTGTGCTAGAACTTCTTTTTAATTATATTTTGGAGTTCCATGTTATTTCTATCGCAGGGAGAATGTGATGAATTATGCTATTTGAGTGTAATAACATGTTGGCATACACTGACTTGGAGTCACCTAGTAATAGTGAACATTGATGTGTCCTGGGTGGTTGGAATGGACCTAAAATAAGCACGCACTGGCATAGCCAACCATGTTGGCATGGAATAGGCATTTGCCAGGCATTGCCATAATGGCACTACCTGGGGGTATGGTGTGAGTGCCTGGCAAATGCCCCACCAATACACAAGCCAGCACTGTTGGCTTTGGCATTGCTTGTTTTTAACAGGACTTCAGAGCAAGGAACAATTGCAAGGACAAACATTTTACTTGTATATCAAGTAGCTAAATGCACACCTGGTTAAGACATTTTTATTAGAACAGGGGCTCTTTTACAGCAGAAATTGAGTCATTAACTCTCAGCAGACTGCTTAGATATAACACTAGCCGGGCAAAGTTTGATGTTACTGCTTAATAAAGCTAGGTCAAAGAGATCACAGGACTGTGTGTTTTGGGCAGACAGGGACGACTAGTTGGTGGGAATGTACATTAGCATGGCTTTGTGCAATCAATGGATGGGTACATAACCAAACAACAACAACCACATGCTGTGTCCTCCTCCTCACATCCCATCTCCCTCTGACGTGTACCCCAATGCAATAGTTTTGGCTAACAGCTGGCACTCACACACCACCTAACAGCCAAAACTAAACATGAAATGAAAGGGCTGTTAGATTAATGCGCAAAAGTTGGCCTTCACAGTACCCTCTACATCCAAACCGTTAACATTGTGCTAACCAGCAAACACATTCGCCAATTAGGAAAGAAAACATTTAAATTCACACATCTATTCAGATTTTAGAAGTGCTATGTCTCCATGTTATGACTCCACTCCCAAGGGAAACACAGAAACACCACACACATAAATTATACATTTTCAGAGAGAATCCTATAAAGTGTGACTTGCGCCGAGTGTATGGTTTTTCTATACATAATGACCTTCAAAATAAATTGTGTTGAACTGCACACATTTTCTGACATGTGTACCTTAATTCGCAGGCGTAGAAAAAGGACAGGCATAGAGCTATTCAAAGCTCAGTTTTCAGCACTAAACCTTAATCAAAATTACAAGTGATGTGAATGCATATTCTCACAAACCGCAAAACCCTTTCAGAAAATGGCTGCTAATGAAAACTGCCATTTTATCCTCTGTTCCGTAGAATTAATTTTTTTAAAAGTTAGTTATCTAGGCAGCCTTACAATTCCTTACCGTACCAATAGGGGGAAATTGGAAAAATACATTACCCCAACGTATTTCTGGCACATTCCAGAAAGGTGGCCCTGGTCTTTCAAATCACAATATATATTTTTCAACAAAAGGAAGGAACAATAAACAACCTGCCCTCAGATAGCAATTTCTAAAAACAGCCGCTTAACAAATATAGGCTGCATTCTGTGTTCTAGGTAATCATCAGAAAACATATTCTTAACAAAATATCATTTTTAATATATTAATCTCTTGTTCAGCACAAGTAATACAAAAACATTTTTTTAAAACACATATACACTTCACATAGTCATATACATGTTAAAATCACTCCACCTCACAGTATCGAAACACATATGCTGAAATATTCAATCAGCACACCACACTAATGGCAACTCAATAAATCTCATTTCCCATTGTGTGAATAAGCCCAACTTATATAAGTTTCTGTCCTCTGTGTTCAAAGTAACCGGACATTCATCAGGGGCAGAAGTAGTCCTGTGCTTAAGGTAGAATCTTCCTATTCATACACCAGTTGCTATCTCCTAGGATGTCCAAGCCGAAATTCTCCTGGACACAACAATAATCAAAGATGCGGCGACAAACAGTGTCCCCCTTGTGACTTCCTGTACGTCTTCAGGTGCCTATCTCAGGCTGTTCCAAAAACCCTCCAATATGCATTCAATACAGTGCCCGTAGAAATCAGACCTCTTCCCTCTATCAAACTGATAGACCTCTCGTTCTATTTAGGGATAGCTGTACTCTCCGCAAAAAATGCAAACCGCTGGGATCCATACGCGGCAACCAGCGGACACATCCACATCACAAACCATTAAGATCGCCTCAAGCCCTACACATTTCTGAAAATTGGACATTCTAGTGAATGCACTTGTCTTTGTCCCTTAAGATGTTTTAAAACTCGTGTTAAGGGATACGTGTGCTTCTACGTCTCTAGCACAAGGTACCCAGATTCCAGGCTTATGGAAATGGCCAGAGAGGCCACAACTGTTCAGTCTTACCTCCTCCGCTCTGCTGCTGCCGGCTGTGCTGGGGGGCCGGGCCGGCTGCCTGCGGCACTGGCTGCTGCTGCTGTGAGGGTGGCCTGAACGGAGTCACGAGGTGGCAGGTGCCCATTGCCAAGCAAGAACTTGGCGTGGCGGTGGCCGGACGGGTACTATTACTGTGCTCTGCTGCACCGTGCACACTCAGACTGCCTGCTGCTGCTGCTGCTTCGCCCTCCGTGTGCGGACGTCGGCTGGATGTGCGCTCAAAATCATGCCCAGCTCCAATATCCTCTCACCAGAGTCGTCACATCATGGAATTGACCCCACCTCCCATGGCGATGGCAGCGCAGAGTCTGTCTTTGTCCTGCAGGCTCCATTTTCATTGGCCCACCCACGCTTTCGTTTCCCGGCGGCGCCAAGCCCCAGGCACAAGTTGCTTTCAACTTTGCAAGTGCAACAAATTTGTTGTTGTTATTTTGTTACTTGGCACCTGCAAAGTTGAAGGCAACTTAAATGGAGAGTGAATTTATGTGCCGCATGTGCGATGGCCCAGCCCTGCAGGCTGCAGCCCAGTCACACTAGAGCCCAGCCCAGCAGGCAGTGACAGCCAGCGTTACAATTAGCACTTGTTGTCTCTCTGCTCGCAGAGGAGCGCAGCCTGACTGGCGCCAGCCACGCCGTCGCCGGATGCCCAGGCCACACTGAGGCAGGCAGAGCGAGCACTGCATGGCGGCCCCTGGAGTGGCGGCCCCTCTATGCATGAGGATACATGCATCATAAAAATCAACAAAGCAAGGTAACGTGTGTGTGTTACCTTGCTTTCATGAATGCTGACCCTGCCAGTTCCAGTACCGCTGCTGACTGCTACTGGCGAGATGCTCGATCCGCAGACCGCAGTGGCAGCCAGAAAGTTACAACAAACATAATTTCATTTTTAAAAAACACCAAAGAAAAATGGCCCAGGGGTGGCTTGGTGAAAAACCATGCCCCAGGTCCTCAAGGTCGTTCAACAAGTGGCCGAACGACCGATAGCCCAGTCTGACCCTGGCCCCTACACACGACTGGGTGTTCCCCGTCAAACCCCCCTGAGGCACTGGGCCTCCAACTAAAGTGCTGATGTGCATAGCACAGATGGGGTTGGCTTGATGCTAATAGCCAGCACCCATAACAGTCTCGTCAACATCCTAGTAGCATGTCTTTCATCTTGTAAAGCTCCACTTTACCTTTGTACAGCATTGCACTGCTTCCTAGCTAGGCTTACCAAACATAACAGGATTGTCCAACGCCAGGCCACGAGGGCCTTAAACCTGATGGGTTTTTAGGATAGCCCTCAGTAATATTCATGAGAAAAAATGTGCATACATTTAGAATCATTATATGCAAATTTATCTCATGAATATTAATGAGGGTTGTTCTGAAAATCTGACATGTTTCCGGCCCTCGAAGGCTGGAGTTAGCCAATCCTGATATATAACTACTATAAATAGATTCATAACAGCAGGACTGTGTCAAAGGAGAGACATTGAGGACATGTAGTGATCCTTGACCCTGAAAGATCTTCATCAGTCAAGGAAGTGGATGGAGATATTGTATCAGTGAATTAATTCAACACAATCACTGCACAGAGAGTCTTACCTGATGCATAGGCCGGGTCCTTTGAAATCCAATATGGTAGAAACCCTTTCCTATGTTCTTGATGCAATGAACCCATGATACGACATGCATGGTGAAATAAAAGACCTGCATTTGCTGCTCCATAAAGGCCAGAGCAGCATGGAGTCTTTCAGCCTTCTGGAATCTGTGTCATGCAAGAGAGAACACCAGAGGAGTAGAGGCATAACATGGAAAATCATTTGAAAGGACGCCACACAATTACAAAAACAAAAGATACCCTAATACGCTGGAGGAACAGCATTGGAAGAAAGGTGCTCCTTCCCCTGAATTGGAGGAGAAAGTAATTGCTGTGGGTATGTTCTTATTATCCTAAATCAGGGAAGGGAGTGGCACTTGAAGAGATCTATTTAGCATACTGACTTCGAGGAGAGAATAGCGCTGGATGAAGGGGTTCTCAGTATCCTGAATGTCTGGAAGAGGAAAATAACTCTTTGTGAGAGGCACTGAATAACATGAGGTAGTGCGTGATGGGATATGGTTAGAATCCTGAAGGAGGTGGAAATAGAACTTAGAGTGTGGTCCGACGTACTCTGACAGCATACATTGAATTCTGGAGCCGTAGTCAAAGTACCAAACATTCTATAAAAAAAGGATGTGAAATGATTGAGCAAAAAGTCTGTGAAATTAAAGAAAGACAAAAGTTACACAGTTATTCCTTTTTTTTAAAAAAAAAAAACAAAACATGGTTTTCCCCTTTATTGTGCACTTTGGCTATTAAACAAACCTTAAGCACAGTTACAAAATTAAATATAATTCAAATTAATTTCATTTAATTCTTAAATATAAAACTTCATTCATATAAAAACAATTTCTTCTGTCAACGAAAATCGAAACAAACAAAACATTAAAATAGCTGATTAACAACAACACAAAAACAAAAAAACTAAAAATATGCAACGTTCATACATAAAACTTGAAATAACCAGAGAGACACTAAGAAAATTCCCATTGATGACCATAATTATTTGCTACATTTTTAAGTTTGTCGTAATTTAAAATGAACTTCGATGCCTCTAACCAAATATGGTGAGCTGCTGTTGTTATAACAATTGATGTAGTACCATATGTAACACTCCAAAATTGGTCGGTTTCAATATGTTCGATCTGTTCAACAAAGTTTGTATTACCCTTTAAATAGCGGGTGTGTAGTGGCAAACAAAAAGTTAATATGTGTAGAACTGTCTCAATCCAATTCCCAAAAAGGCAACATGACCTGTCCTGATGGGCGATTTTTTTCCAATCCCCAATATAGTCCAAAATAGGAAGGATATTCAAATGCAAATACACGATAAATCGTCTTGTTGCAGAAGAACAAGATTTAGTTAAATAAATTTGGGGTGCATTCAAAGAAAAACTTTGGTGGGAGAACACATGATATGACAGTCAATATTATTAACTCTGTCATGAGCTCTCGATTTTTTCTTCAGTATATCTTCTATGTTTGGCACTTCAAGGACCTTTTCGTGGGATACTTCTCTGAGGAATTCGACCATCCGCACAGGGTGAGTGCGCTCACCTGGACTTTTTGATTTTTTTGATCAATGAAAATGTATGATGAGAGACCAACCTGTGAGAAATTAGTTTGGCCATTCCACACCCATTTCATCTGCTTCCCGCATCAGGCGCTGTCTTCCCCTGTCAGATTCAGCTGGAATTTGAGAGCCCTGGGTACATCAACGCATTCCAAGAAGGGGGAAGGCACACCTTCCTCCAACCATGAGCAGCCTAATTTAAATATCAAAGCCACCATGGATCTGCATTCCTTTTGTTATCCTGCTGGTGGCAGTGCATACTAATGAGAGATAATTGAAGTAAGCCTAGCGGAGGGGCTTGGTTGTCGGACAGACAACAGGAAGGCAGGAATAACACCCCTTTGGAATGCAATCTGTCAACTTGAAGCTAGTTCCCACCCCTCTGTATGAAAGGCAGTGTAATGCATGTCTGGGTCCACTTTTTTAACATAGGCAAACCTCTGCAGACTCTCAGTGATTTCAATCCGGCACTTCACCTAAGTCAACGCCTAGCGCGTAATGCAAAACTGAAATCCTTAGTTATTTGTGTCTAAAAGTTATTTTATTCTGAACGATGTACCACTCATATCACGCCCCTCTCTTGGAACCCCCGGACACACTGAACCAGGAATCAGTCTGGTTTTCAAAGTTAAAATACTTATTTATGTAGTTACAGTTAATCACACTATGTTTAATGGGTATACAATAATCACCAATGCGGTGATGTAACACTAAACAATCTCTTTAATCACAAGGAGTAATAGTGAGCAAAACAGTTCAGCACAGAAAAATACCTTTGTGTGTGTGTTCAGAACAGATAGCAGTGTGGTTAGTATTTCCCCCTGCACGCCCCTCAACCCTCAAAAAGGCAATGTAAAGAGATAGGAGGAGTGAGAGAGCAGGTATTCAGGAATGCAGAATTCAAAAAAGATATCAATCCCAATTTCTCCCCCAGCAACACAAGAGAAAAACAGAATTGATTGGTAAGCGGTCAGAATGGTTTTAAAGTTATCTGAGAATGGATTGGGTAAAAACACTAAATATTGTTTAAATTGCTGAAATTGTTTAAATTCGTATGGGAGCCGCTTTAGATAGTTGCAAACACTAGCAATGATTTGATACTAATAAGCAATGTGAAATCTTAAAATTGAGGTCGGAAGCAATCAAAAGCTGTTTTACACATGTCAGAATTTCCCTAAATGAAAATTTGCGGCAAACTTTTCCTTACGCGATAATCGCGATTACGGGAGAACTATATGTATTTTTAAAGTTATGGACGTTTTAGTGGAGGTCGTTTTTTTCTAAGATAGGCGCAAGAATGGGAAGCAGGAATGCACTTTAAAATGACAAAAAGGATTTCTTACACTAAAGGATGACTATGAAGAAACAAATACCACACGGAAGCACAGCCACTTGATCAGGGTGACTATCTGCTGAGGAGCTCAACTTCTTCAGATGAAAAATATCAGCACAAAGATAGTTTTAACAATACTAGTACAGGAGGAAGATAGGAGGGATAAGATAGAGAGTTTAGACAATTCAAAAAGATTTCTAACAATGCAGGTTCTGAAGACAAGATAGGATGGATTAAGATAGGGATTGGACTAAACCAGGTACATATGCTAGTGACACAGTTCTATTCTATAGATACTCACTAGATATTTTTTTAAACAGAACCGTCAGGGATTCTGGTCAGGGATTCTGGTCAGGAGGACTGGGTCTGTTCACAGCACAGCACTGAACTGGATTTGGGTCTGCAATGACTCTGGTCACAGCTCGACACAGGACTGGATTGGATCTCTTGGTTCTGATGATAATTATTTTCAGCAGGCAAGCAGTACAGCACAGCCCGGCTGTCTATTTCCCCTTAGGTTTCTGGGGTTCTGGTTCTGGAATTTTAAGGCCTAGCTGAAAATGGTTCAGCTATAGAATGGGCCGTTCTGCTTTCCAAGTTTCTGGAATCATGGAGCATTGAAGAGGGATGGATTTTCTGCAGGGTGCTCCGCCAGTAATCGGTTAGTGGGTGAATGTGTGTGTTTCTGAGTGCTGAGCTGTCTCTATTTATGCTTATGATAAAGGGGTGTGTGTGCTGGTTTATCCTAAGCACGCCCCTTTTCCAGGGATTCATCAGGGACGAGATAGGACGAGAAGAACAGGGTGTCACCATGATGATGTGGGTTTACGAGGCCTAGAGTCTACCACTAGCCTCTTGAACGCCAAATCTACTTTAGGTACAGTACATATTTCCATGTGTGTAACCTCTATAACAATCATATATATAGATTACATATTTTGTGTAGCAGATTCTCCTCCAAACACCGTCTCTGTAAGATCTTGTGTCTGCTTATCACAGAATGTTGCCCTTTTTGTCCGGAACACAATGTCCAATTTCGGAGCAAATTTCTACAATTGTGCGCATTAAATATGGGCATAAGCGTAGGAAGTTTCATGCTTCTATCAAAAATACATTTTGTGTAATATCACATTTTCCTGCCGTTTCTTCCTAGAACATGTCACAGAGTTCTGGCACTTTTTAAAATGTGCAGTCAATATTTCCATTAACAATGCTGTTATTTTTGTGTTTTTAACAATTTTACACACTAAGTTATACATTTTTTTAAAATGTGTCTTTGGTCCTTGTTAAGCAACAAATGGTTGTTTGTCTCCGTCTCCTATCACCCTGCAGCTCAGAAGCAGTCTCCTCCCAGTTCCTCCTGGACCCAGGCCATTTTACGACCCTTCACACTGGCAGTTCCTGTAGCTGGAGGATGTCCATTGTCTCCTTACCCGTGCAGACCAAATTCTCCCACCCTATAATCATCAGTTAGGTGTGATTTCCTGGTGGAGGGAAGTAGAAGGGAGAGGCCCTGGCCTCTGTGGGGGAAGCTGTTATACTGGTTTGGTTGCTTTTAGTCAGGCTTAAATTCAAATGTTATTCTGTTGCATTTGTCTTTGCTTAAAATAAACTTCTAATTTCAAACAAGCAGCTAGAACACTGATTCCAGATTCTAAACCATGGGATTAAACAGTTACAACATAGGTTACTCTCAGTAACAGGCCACTTAGATTTCAGACATTAGATTTCAGTTGTACAAGTTTACAATTTTAGTGCAGGCTTCTGACAGCGGTCATTCAGGTGGCCGAGGGTACTGCGCCCAGATTTTTGACAGATTTCACAGGCAGGCAACTTTTGCTGTGGATGTTTTTATGACAAATTCAGCTTTTCAGGATATTGTACATTCACAATATAATAATAATAATAATAATAATAATAATAATAATAATTTGTGTAGCATTACAAACCCTCAGGTATCTGAGCGCTGCTTATTATTACCCACGGTGTGTGGTGCTCATTTATCGACCTCGGAAGGATGAGTGGCTGAGTTTGGCCTTGCCGGGATTCGAACCTGCGTTAGCAAGCTCTGCAGGGGTGTCAAAGCGACCGCTCTACTCGCTGTGCCACTTGACCGCGATGATTGATTTCTTGAACTGAGTGAATTGTAGCACCCAGCAAGAATATTGGATGTTTGAGGGTGTTCTGTACCGGTATTCTGCAGTTTCAGCAACCAAGAAAGAAGGATTTAAAACAAGATTTTGGATTTCTTTCAGCAAATCACTGCTTTTCCCTCTGTGCTCCCTTTTTACTTGTTGCTAAGCCCTGAGGACCAAAGGGCTGTGGACTATACTGTTTGCTGTGGCGAGTGACTCTTATCCAGGAGGAAGAGGGAATTGAAGAGGTGCGTGTGCCTGTACCTTTAACAACTGACCCAGGAGTCAGGTCACCTGACCTAGGTCATCTGGTACGTAAGGCCGCCTCCAGCGCCCTTGCGGCGCTAAGCCCTGAGGACCAAAGGGCTGTGGACTATACTGTTTGCTGTTTGGCGAGTGGCGCAGGGCGCCGGGTCACTGTAATTTGGCCTGATGGATCTAGTTACACCAGCCTTGAGGACGAGAGCCCAAGTCAAACGCTTGGCAACATATGAGGACCACCCTGTCAAGCAGGCCCGCCAAGAACAGGTGAGCCAATACTATTCATGTGGCTCATTATCAGAAACTTGTGAGGATACGACAGCTGTGCTCATTGAAGAGGTTTTTGAAGACTCCCCGGGCGAGACATTACTAGCCAATGAGCTTTTACACTCATCTACTTTTTCCGCTTCCTTATCTCCGCCCCCGCCTCCTAATCTTACCCAACCCGCTGAGTTCATGACTCGGATGGGCATCGTTGATCACACGACGGGTAATGAGTTGATGGATAACATACTGGGTGATGCGCTTGCCCCTCCGTCCACCGCGGCGGACCCGCGGGCGCTGCCTGGAGATGGTGAGAGGAGCGCGGGCTTCGCGGGTTCGCCGCGGGAGGGTGCCGTGGAGATCCGGGCGTCTTCCATGGTGGCGCCGACTCCGGCCACGAGCGATGACGCAGGTGGGCGTGGCGGCATTGTGACCGATGCGGCCGCGAGTGATGACAGCACAGACGCGGAGGCTCGGCAGCGTCAGCTGGACTTGGAAGAGGCATGTCTGGATAGCAGACTAACCGTCCTTGCTGACGCGGTAGATCCTCCATCCGCGCCCTTTCGTGACTCACGGAAAGTTGGCATGACTAAAGTGATGAAAGTAACCAAAGCATGTACGAAGTCTCAGAGACAGAATGACGCAACCACGCACTTGCACTCGCATGGCACGCCACAAGCTGGTCAAGGCGTGGTCATGAATGCTCCATCAACATCTGAAAATGTTCCTGCTACCCCCTTAGATACAATGGATCCCTATTTGCCATTACTAGCACCAAACACATTACTACAAAGTGAATGTAGCCTAGGTGCGGTAAGTGATAATGTAAATTGTAACGATAGAAGGAACTCGTTGGAGGTGGTTTCTGCGGTCTTGCAAAATCTGATCGATTTAAATAAATCACGTTCATGCAATCTGTCGGTGATGGCTACCCCAGATCCAAATGTGACACAAAAATTTTCCCAGAGTAGTCAATGTAGAACCATGACCATTGACAATAGAGATTTATGGAGAGCTGGTAACTATAAAAAATTAAGAAGTGGATCCTCTGAGGAATCAGCTCAATCATCAGAGGAAAAGGTGGTTCACTCCCAGAAAAGATTGCCCTGTCATTCTACTGAAGGTCATGAGGTTGAGAGTCAACATCAAACACATCAATCACAGTTAAGTCTAAACTCAAATAGTGATAAGCCAGCCGAGCCAATGTCAAGAGATTCATCGTTTGTGGCGCGTCCATTCCCAAAAATAAGAGAACGCGCTCGGCTCTCACGATCTGCACGCGATGCGCAGCACATTTCTGGTGGCGGATCTGTAGCCCCGTGTGTACATGTACCATCGAATGACCTACTAATGGCCCTGACATCTGCGATGGCAATCTCCCTGACACCTTTTACTAAATTGTATGAAACATTAAACGAAAATGTGAAGGATGTTACAACACCGCTGGCTCTCGTGAACTCAAAACTCGTTCACCTAGAGTTAATGCACAGAGGCCAGGTGTCAAAACAAGAGGAGATAAACCAAAATATACTGGCAGGAATGGAAGCAGCTAATGAAGCCAAACGGAATGACATGATCGATAAAAAACTGTTTGCAGAGGTTGCAAAAGAAGCGTTGGCGCTCTTCCATAAACCAAACAAACACCTAAAAGGAGAGGAGATGGGCAGAGCAAGTAACATGGATCATGTGGACATGAATGAGCAGTCGACTCTTCTCTCACTTCCAATCACTATTGCAACGTCCACAGAGCATATCGGTCAGCAAACGCCATTATCCCATAGGAAAGATCAGTCCCCTCAAACCAACTTGAACCCGACAAGCCGGCAAATGGAATCAATTGGCTTGCCAAAAAGTTCAACTAACGATGCCGCTTTCCACGAGGCACCTGGTGAAGAAAATTCGAAGAACATCTGTGAAGAATCTGAAAAAGGCAAAGACCAGCTATGCTCACTGGAATGCTCGTTCCATTCAGCGTTCATGCAAACTAAAAATATTCAAACCCCGCCTTGCATGACGGTCAACAAGCATCTGGCTCGCTGTTTATACAACAGGCGGTGGATGATGATTCATGCCTGTATGAAGCGGCTGTTGACACGACAAAGCCTGCAGGCCTATTCCCCATTTTTGGAGGTACATTGGTAGAAGGCCAAAATAAAAACACTGGGGAAGTAAGAAAAAAAAATCCCTCTCAAGCGAAAAAAGAAAAGAACATGCCTGCTCGTAAGAAGTCGAAAAAAAAAGGGAGCCCGAAAATTTCTTCGCAACATCAACATGTTCCAACTGGTCGACAAAGCGATCACATCTAGTCTAAAATTAGCAGACACAATCAAGGTGAATAAACAAGCTGAGGTCGACTTGACAGGAACCATCACGCCACGATCCGAGGCTCTACAAGACGAATCCGAGCTGGACGATCAGGAGCTACTGGAATTATCAGTTTACGAGGATCCGATTGAAGAGGTCCCTGTGGTAATACCTCTTGTCGTGCCGGGTGATCAGAAAGCAGTCACGTTGCCTTCAAACTCAGGAAGGATTTGTGAGTTCAGAATGCCAGTAGTAGGCATTGCTAATTCTCACGACCAGTTGCCGGGAAAGCAACAAGCTCCACCTAATATCTCAACATCGGAGTCCCGTGACAGGGTATGTGTGATAGCCTTACCCGTAGGAGAGGTTGTAGAGGGGGAGCAAGGGCCTAAGAGCCCGGAGTTTGTCACCTTACAAGAAAAACGAGAGCGGCTGGCGAGAAGCGCGGCAACAATGAGTCAAAACGTTGGTGGCACAGGTGTGCCTCCCTTGATAAGGATAAACGCCGTAAAAGGAATAAGTGAGCTGGCCGCTGCACTGGAGGTTGATGATTTTCCCAGATCACGGAAAACCGAGTACCAGCAGCCTGAGGTGAAGGAGATCAAACTTAAATACAGGAACGGACACGACTCAGCCCAACCGGTAGGGTTAAGCCCCGTAATTAAATTGATGCTGGAGAGGTTGGAATGTGGTTCAAAATTAATTTTGAATCGATCAAATGTGCTAAGGCTGCTTCATCATGTACCAAGGCTACGATCCTTGTGCTCTAAAGATCTGCGTATTATTGAATTTCCGGAGGAGATACGCACGGATAAGGTGATCCTACATATAAATTCCAACATAATCGCAAACGTAATTTTGGAATCTGTTGAGGAGCTATTGTCTCTAGGTTTCGACACTTATAAATTATCGGATCCTGTAAGGTGCAAAAAAGTAGTGATGAAAGACGGAACCGCCCAAGCTCAGTTAACACAAAAAGGTAATTTAGGGGTCAAAGAAAGATTAAATAGAGCTGAATCCAGAGAACAAATCCAGCAGGAGCAACTTGTCGTGAACGAGCCGGCGTCTAGAGAGGGGTCATCAGTTTCTGCGCGAAGAAGTGTAAGCGCAGGCAATAAAGAAGAGATTGCGAGAACAAGTCCAATGGCGAAAATTAAAATCACCATAAACAACGGTGGCTCTGCAGACATGACTACTCCGACAATGGTAAATAGTCCATCGGACAGAGATACGACGCAGGACTGGAAGTGGTTGGCCTCGGCGCTGAACGTTAATACTCGCAGCTAATGCCTAAAGAACAGCGCGGTGCACTTATGTTCTTTTGCCTCATGGAACACGCGAGGGTTCATACATCTGCTAAAAAATGATTGGCTGCATGATTTACAATTGATTTGCCTGCAAGAAACGTGGTTGTGTGAAACGCCAGTTTCTTCTGAATTTGAGTGTGCGCTGAACCCCGCTATCAAAGCAGAAAAGGGACGCCCTATATCTGGTCTCTTAACGAGGATCAAACGATCTTCAGGTTACCGGTTATTAAATTCCGCCAATGTTACGCCTTATATTCAAGTTTGTGAGATTGGCAAAAGCAACGCAACACGACGAGTGGGGGAGGTGATCCATATAATTAATCTATATTGGAACCATTACCGGACTGGAACATACTCATTCATCGACCAGGTGACATTAATAATTGACAATTTACTGGAGTCAAACAAAGGGGGTTGCTTGTTAGTTTGTGGCGACTTAAATGTTGATATTTGCAAGCCACAGAATGCAATTAAGAGACAACTTGCGAATACCTGGGTAGAAGAACTGAATGTAAGAGGTCTATCAATGCTAAACGGATGTACACAAGGAGACATTCCAGCTCAGCCTACGTGGCGGCGTGAATGTCACTTTTCGACCATCGACTATATTTTTGCTTCAGATATCATGCAGGCGCGGGCAAAATCCTTGAAAATCCGTACCATGAGCAACAGCGACCACGATTTGTTGGAATTAACATTCCGTGACTCAAAAGAGGAACAAAACCAAAAATGGAAATCAAAAGTGCTGGTGGAATCAAATCGACTCAGGGTGAGACTTGATGACAGTGACATGGCCAACATATGCGCTCAATTCAGATCAACTCCCGAGGAGATTGAAAACGCGTCCATTCTGTCTCAATTCAAAGCTAAAAACATCAGGATGAAAAACTGGTCTTTCCAGAAGAAACATCGCTTCGACCTGTTGGTAATGCAGCGCAAAAGACTGATGAGGGCGGAAATCCGGAAAAACAAGCAAGGGCCAGTCCATGAAATAACAGCAAAAAATCGGATAACCAAACAATCCTACAAAAACTGGATAAAAAGTCACAAATGCATATTGCTTCAGCAAGACGCAGAGGCAATGTTGAAGATCCTAATCACTAAGAACAGTAGAGAGTTCTGGCGAACTATTAATCAAATGGAAACACCGCAAGAGGCCTTGCAAGTAAGTCTGATATCTGAATCTGAGTGGGTGCAGCATTTTTCTGCTGTATACCACAAACAGTTAGTTCCTACTACTTCAAGACTTAAATCAGTACCATGGGATTTATACTTTGCGAAGGATGAGATTCGAGAGGCAATCATGAGAGCTAAAAATTCCAGAGCACCAGGCCCTGATGGCCTGTCGAATTTCATGATTAAACAGTGCCCTGATCTCTGGACTGATTTTTGTTTCGACCTATTTGGAAGAATTAATACACTAAAACAAGTGCCAAATTCATGGAAAACTGGGATTATAGTCCCCATATTCAAAAAAGGAGATAGATTATCACCAAAAAACTATCGACCTGTGGCGCTGCTGGATGTCTTGGGTAAGATTTATGCATCGTTGCTGAAAACCAAATTGCTCAACTGGGCTATAACAGCAAAGAGAGTTGACGAAAGACAAGCCGGATTCGTAAAATCGGTCGGATGCTCATTGAACCTGCTGGTCCTAAACCTACTGAAGATGGAAGCCGTCTGCTCAAACACGAAGGTGTACCTAGCTTTCGTTGATTTCTCTAGCGCCTTCGACATGATTGATCGCGAGAAGCTGTGGCAGAAAATGGAGGAGTGGGGTTGTCCAGTGGGTCTATTAGCGGCGATTAAAGAGCTTCATACAGATACCTACATTACAATTCGCCTAGATCAATCAGGCTCCTTGTCGGCACAAATTAAGACACATAAGGGTGTCAAACAGGGATGTCCGTTGGCAGCAGCAATTTTTAGCCTCTCCATTTCTGATATCGGCGAGGCTATCTATTCCGTGAGAGCGTTTCCAGCTAAACTCAATTCTTCACGGATAAGTTGGCTGCTGTATGCCGACGATTTAGTAATCTTAGACGTAACCCCGATTGGCCTTCAACGGAAACTAGACGCAGTACAAAGTTATGTAAGCTCGAACAATCTCAAGATCAACGCAGCAAAGACAGAAATACTGGTGTTTGGGAACTCAAGAACCACTCAAACTGCAAATGCGACAAAGTACGTGTGGAAACTAGATCAAGTACAGCTAAAGGTTTCAAAAAGAGTGAAGTACCTAGGTATGATACTGAATTCTAGTATCTGTGATGAGCCCTGGGTAGTAGAATCCAAGAGGAAAGGTGGCCAGCTAGCTTGACAGGGTCTAGTGATACACAGAAAGTTTGGGCGTTTTTTGATGTACCCCCTGCGTAACTTTTATGAACAGAAAGCGGTACCTATCCTGATTTACAGTGCGAAAAATGCGTTTGGATGCTCGTCAAAGCATTGGGCATCCTTGGAGCACATGTTCTGGATGAAAGCGTTAAGTCTACCGATTGGGGTATCGACTGCTTGTATAGGATACAAACTGGCGTTAATATCATTGCATGCTCGAGTCAGCTGGAATCAACTAACCTTATTTCGGAAATCCAGAATAGAGGAAGGAATCTTGCAATTCAAGATATTACACCAGGCCTCAGTAAAAGGGTGTGACATTCTATCTCAGTGGGTGAAACGTTGTGAAGATCTGTTGGCACTATATAACATCAGTATCGAAACTCTTCTAGCAAATCCAACGGCAGCAAAGGAGAAGCTCTGGCGTGCCGACTGGATTTCCACATGTAGTGAGCGAAAGTCGGCTAGCGCCATGAAAGACTCTCCGGTCGAAGCAAGAGCCTTCAACGTGCCTCAAAAGTATTTGAATTGCTCTCTAACCTCGAAAGCAAGAAGACTGTTTATGTTATTTCGGTTAAATGCCTTCAAAACAAAGGAGAGGACCAGTCATTGGCCATGCAATGTAGGTGCTAATTCCACCTGTCGCCTTTGTGAAAAAGATCTGGAGTCACTTAAACATCTTGTGCTTTTCTGTCCAGCACTAAAAGACATAAGATCAATTCATATGAGCCAGTGGTATAATGTCCATCAGTCCATATGTGCGGAGGAATCATGGCAGATAATGTGTAATGGTTTGGATATGAAATTAATATTGCCTCTGACTTCCTTCTTGGCAGTAATTGAAGAGAGACTAAATGCTCTTGATAGGCTGTGAGCTAAAGAGGTTGTGTAAAGCCATGTTTGACTCAGTGACCTTAGATGTTATCTGAGTATGCTGGCATAAGAGGTCACTAGAAGTAAACAGGATAATGTTGGAATCATGATTTCGTTGAAAGGTTGTGTTAAATGTTTGTCTTATGTGTTTGTCGTAATATTTTAAAGGTTTGACCTAAAAAAAAAAAAAAAAAAAAAAAAAAAAAGAAGCCCAGTATCATGTTTCAGGAGTGAGATCTCTGTTCCACCACTGACAACATGCATGGTAGATTTGGCAGCCATCTTTTTGTGTTGCAATACGTGATTTCCATAGGTTTTGGAGCACACAAGGGTTTTGCGGCCATTTTGATATTTCTGGCACCATCAGAACACAGGGAAGCCACATGGCAGAGCAAAAGTGGGTCAAGACATCCCACAGAGCCCCCCCTGCCGACTTAAGTTTGACCGCCCGTCAAGGGGAAGTCGGGAGATTGGGATGTTCTTTCTTTCTATTTGGTCCAGATGGAGAACGTCGTCTGCTTCTCCCATCAGTGCTGGATCGACAGGTTCTCCTTGCCGGTTCTGGATGGGAGTATGGAGCGATACTCCGGGCCCCTTGTGTGTTTCCTCCCGGTCCGCGAGTGGTCCTCCCTGGTGCTTAGAATCCATGGTTTCAGTACTATAAGACAGAACAGAGCATGGTTATGGACATTTCCCCACCACTATTCATGCAGTGGGGCAGATGCATACATTTGACATATAATTGACAATATTTCTCGGCTGTAATTCCTAATGATTTTAACAGGTGGAATGGCTTTAACGGTTGGAATTTACTAGGAATCAGAATGTCTCCCTCTGGGTTTCCGGATGGCTCCTCTATTTGCCACAGGGTATGCCTAGGATGGCAACGCTTCCGCTGGTTGATGTAGACCCACTTGTCTTCCCCTTCTGCCAAACTGCCTTTGGGGATGTGGATTTTGTAGGCGACTGCTGAGATTCTATCTACAATTTCAAAGGACCCCGCCAAGTAGGGAGAAATTTGCACTGTTTGGCCTGGTTCCATTGAAAATTGTACAAGTAGACCCGTCTCCTACTTGGTATTCTTTTTTGTTGTCTTAAGGTCATAGTGGGTCTTCATACTATCTGCAGATCTTTCTAGATTCCGCTGAGCATAGGCAAAAGCATGTTGATGGTGTTTTCTCAGACTTTCAACATACTCATGAGTTGTGAAGGCATTTATAAAGGTCTGCTCTTGGGTTCTGTAGAGCAGATGCTGGGGAAGCACCATCCTTCGTCCAGTCATCAGCTCAAACAGTGACATTTTTGTTGCAGAAGAAGGAGTAGAGCTGATAGTCATTAGGACAAGAGGTAATCGAATGTCCCAACTTGGCCCAGAATCTGCCACACACATTTTTAATATGCTCACAATTGTCTTGTTGTATCTCTCAACTCCACCAATACAGGCTTACAGGTAGGCAATGTGTAGTTTCTTTTTGACCCCAAGTATCTCCCACATCTTTGTCATCACTTCGCTAGTGTCATGATGCCCGCTCCCGGGGAGCCGGTTCAAGCCCTGCGTCCCCGAAAGCGGACATCCAGTCCCCAAGGAAGGACCCAGCAACCCCATATAGGGGCCCTTTGGACAGTGTCCTGGCGCCTCTGGCGCCAGGCTCATAAAAGACATCAGTCCTGGCGCCATATGCGCCATGCTCATTATGGGAGTGCTTGGGTGCACTTACCTGATGCAGACCATGCTGCAGGATCCCGGCCTCCTTGAGGCCTGAAAGGAACTACTTTACCTATGGGACTAATTTACCATCCGGGCGTGGTCGGGGAAGGATACATACCTGATTGGAGGAAGGATACATACCTGGAACTTCTTCCAAGGCTATTTAAACCCCACCCGAACAGCCACACGTGCTTCGCATTGTTCTGCATCTAGCAGCTGGACGCTCACCGTGTCTGCTCCTGTATCCTGACTTCTGCCACGCCTGCCAGCATCCTGGATCACCTGCAAAGGAAGAGAAGAAGAGAACAGAAGAAGGAAAAGTCCTTACCTGCTAAATCCGCATCCCGGAGACATCTCGCCGACAATCCTGAAAAGGAAGACTTTTATTTAAAAGATCATCGCGTCGATCGCTGCAGCGCCGCATTCCACTCACCTTTACAGGGCGCCTTCATGTTCAGCAGCGATCATCCGGATTCGCAGTCACACCCCAGCGCCTAGGGAGAAAAAGACAAGAATAAAAGATGAGAGAGAGAAGGGAATAAGGAAAGCTAAATCTCCATGTTAAGACTTACCTGTTGATTCATTCCCTCTTCATTTCGGGTGCGCGCCGCATCCTGGCATTTCTGGACCCCGGCCCCTAAGGGGAAAAAGAGACATCAGCGTTAATGAGCGAATGAAAAGACATTACCAAAAAACGCTCATTAAAGACTTACCTGATTTCTACAAGGATTTCACCTCTCATCTCGGGTCGGTGCCTGCTCCCCGGCCCCTATGGGGAAAAAGACACTAGCATTAATACATTAATGCATGGACACAAGGGGAACCTCTTATCAAAAAACTTACCTGGAAGCCAAGCAAGTTTGGTTCTCACCAATCCGAAAATCCAGTGAAGCAACTGGATACCAACGCGCTCCTGCATCAGAAGCAGGATGGAGAGCTCGTCCTTCCAGACCCTAAGGTGAGACGCTACGGGGAATCACAGAAGGGTTTCGAGGAGGGTGAGAGGGGAAAGCGGGTGGCCGATTGCATTACCCCGCAGACAGTTAATCCCCTATTTTCGCCTACAGAAGGATACTTCTGCGAGCCAGACAAGCCAGATTTGGGGGCCCGGTCCAGTCCGTCTTCCGAACCCTGCGCATCACCTTAGAAGAGGTCACAGCAGCGCGAACCAGGCCAGCGCCTCAGTGGGAGTCAGGTGAGCATTACAGCTAGTGAAGTGGCTACCTCGGTCTGACTCAATCCTTTGGGGTAGTCCAAAATGCGAGAAAATGTGATTGATCATCAAGGCAGCTGTTGTTTCTGCCTTGCAGTTTGGGGCCGGGAGACATTCCACCCATTTAGTGAACAAGCATGTTACAGTCAACATGTACTTGTTCCCCCTAACGGAGTGAATCATGGGCCCGATGAAATTGACTTGTAAATCTGACCAAGGCAGTGTCATCCCCCTCTTTTGGAGGGGAGCACGGTGTGTGAGTGATGTTGGCTGAAATTGTGCACACACAAGACACCCCTTCAAGTATTGGTCGAGGTCTTTCCCCATATGTGGCCAGTATGCAACCGCTCGCAAGATTTCTAGTGTCGTATGAAACCCCCTATGACCGGCTGTGGCCGCATCATAGGCGTGACTTAGGATCAGGCTTCGGAATGAGGCGGGGACCACCCACTGGTCATGGCCAGCTATGGATCTCCTTACCAACAAACCATCTTGGATTCGGAAAATTTTTGGACATTTCATCAACACTCTGAGGTCCTCTTTCCTGTGTAATCGGTATCCATCAGAGGAAAATTCTCAGGGTCCTCAATGTGTTGATAAAAATGACCAATTATTGGATCCCCTTTTTGAGCCGTAATCAAATCAGCATCTGGGGTCTCCTTACTCCATTGTGCAGTTGAGAGTTCATTGTGAGCATTTGTCTGGAACCTAGTGAAAGCAGTGACCTGGATTTCCCCCAACAGGGACTCGATTTCAAGTAGATCCCCTTGGATGGCTCCGGTTTTGGCCAGCTGATCAGCTAGGTCATTTCCAGTTTTGTCTGGTCCCTCTACTTTAGAATGACCATTGATCTTTTTCCAGTAGATGGTCATCCCATTCGAGGTGACCAGATCATCAATATTTTGTATTCATTTCCCATGTTTCAATGGTTTGTTATTAGCACATGGCATGCCTCTGGTTTTCCAGTTAACCAGGTGCTCCACGAACCTGTTCCGTACATAATTGGAATCTGTGATTATGACCAGTTCGTGGAGTTGGTGTTGGACAGCAGTGAGGATGGCTTGATGCACAGCCATCAACTCTGCCACTTGACTACTTCGGGGACCGATTTTGTACCCAGCGGAGGGTTCTGGGGCATCATTCACCCATGCATTCTCTACGCCGCCACAAGTTATTTTTCCCCGTTGTCAACATGGTAGGAGCACCCATCCACATAGACAGTGGGTATTCCCTCACACTGGACTTCTTCAAAGACTTTTTGTGGGGAATTAAGGTATGCCTCCATGTTGTCCTTGATTTTAAGACTTTCGTCTTCGAGACAGTTTTCTCTGGCACAATCATGCAAGTCAGCCAGACCTTGCACAAGGGGACTCTTCTTGTTTTGGCCATATCTGACCTCCACAGGAAAGCCTTGCATTGACAGAATCCAGGAAGTAATAAGGGAATTACTCACATTTCTGGCCCGGATTCTGTCACTCTGAAGATATTGCAAAGGTTGGTGTGGAGTCTCCACTATGATGTGTTCCCCGGATGAACAGGCGGTAATTCTTCAATACCCACACCGTTGCCAGGAGTGCCTTCTCACAATCGTTGAATTTATCCCCCACAGAGGATAAAATCTTACTCGCATAGGAGATTACTTTATTGACCTTGTCATGCTTTTGATATAATACTGCAGTCAAGCATGTATTTGAGAACCCTGTCTCCAAGAAGAACTCCTTGTTTTTGACAGGGTAAGCTAGACAAGGCGCTTGTGAGAGGCTTCTTTTGAGTTGTCTTACTGCCTCGGCTTGTTCTGGGCCCCACTCCCACTTGACCCCCCCTTCCAACGATGGATCAGGGGTCTTGTGATCTCTGCGTAATCCTCAATGAACTTTCTGCTGTAATGAGTTAGTCCAAGGAGGCTCCTTAGTTCCCGCAGAGTTGTGGGGTCATTTAATTTATGGAGTGCTTCCACTTTCTTTTCCTGGGGACAGAGAGCCTCAGGAGTAATCTCATGCCCCAAGAAATTGACACGGGTTCTGCACCACTGTGCCTTTTGAAAGGAGAGTTTTGCTCCGGCAGCCCTCAACTGTGTCAGAACATGTCGGATCTCTGCTATGTGTTGATCCACAGGTTTTGACTAGAACATCGTCCACATAGGCCAGGTTACCCCTTTCACCCAGGTCAGGCATAGCCTTAGGTAGAAAAATGTCAATTCATTGCCAGAGTTGATGTATCCGAAGCGAATCTGGGTTCAAGTGTGCTGCTGCCCCCCGAAGGTAAAGGCCAGCTTGTATTGGTCCTCCCTACTGACAGATACAGTCCAGTAACCATTGGTCAGGTCTATTGCAGTGAATACCTTTGACCCCTGGATCTGGGCCAGCCCTCGGTCGATGTAGGGAAGAGGCCATCGGGAAGTAAGGACCCGTTTGTTGAGCTCCCTTAGGTCAGCACAGAGTCTCCACTGGCCGTTAGGTTTCAAAATCCCCAGCACCGGATTATTGAAGGTGCTGTGAACTGGACGACTTATCACACGGGACTCAAGGTTCTTAATTATTTCAGTAAGGGACTCCATTGATGCGAGAGGCAAGCGATATTGCTTCACAAACACTGGAGTCATGCCAGGGTCCGTGGGAATTGTTGTTGTGTGGATGTCGGTGCGATCGCAGTCATATGAGTCCACCGCAAAGAGATCTTTCAATTTTTGCTTTTGCGCCAGAGTCTCACAGGCATCAGCTAGGTTGACTCTCTCATCAACCATCTGCCTGAAACCTGGAAAGACTTCCGGTTTGGCTATCTCAGCGGCCTCCTCCAGCTGGGTGGAGACGTCCCTGGTCAGAGTGCTAATTTGGACTGATGGCTTCAGGTGGGGAAGGCAGTCCTCGTGGACTTGAAAGATCACCTCATCCCGCCTGAAGTCACAGGTCACATCTTCCTTACCAAAAGGGCAGGAAGAGTACACCAGGACATTCCCCCCATGCCGGGTGAAGCTCAGGTCTGGTGTTGTGTCATCGTCACTATCACTGTCAAAACAGTCCTTGGGGATTGGTCCTAACAGTTCATTACCTAAATCTATGGAAAAATGTTGGTCATCAACTACCATTCCAATAATGGTGCCTGCGGCCAGAGGGATACTCTTTAGGTGGCTGTTGTCCACCTCTATTGGAATGGTGTTGTGTTCTATGTTGACTAGTGGTGTTAGGTTTACCCCCAACCCTTGCTGTTGGAAATGAGCATTGAGGTGGACATAGGTGTCAGGGTTTTTCAGTTTCTAAATGAGCATTGAGGTGGACATAGGTGTCAGGGTTTTTCAGTTTCTGTCCTCTTTTCATTTTTACTTCCAATGAGAATTGTCGGGTCCATTCTGGGATGGTGACTTCCTCTCCAATCTGAATTTAAACTGCATATGGCAGCAGTTGTGCTGACCGAAATGCTTTCTCTGGGTCATCAAAGTCCAGGGGATTACCCGCTAATCAGGACCAAGCTTTGAAGTTTCTTAGATCCAAACTAATGGCAAAGCGATTGAGAATGTCACTGCCTAAGTAAAATGCAGCAAGAACATCTCGCACGACCCAACAATTATGGACTATGCTCTTGTTGCCTATGGAAATTTTGAGCATACACCTGCTAGGCAGGAGATGTGGATCTTTTGGGAGTTTGCGGAACATGGCCTGGCTGATGAAACTCCTAACGTTGCTCACACATACTCGGGCGAGAAGAGAGTCCTTCCCTTCATTTAACTGAATAGGGATGAACAACTGCTCTCCAATTTTCTGAATATCAGCCAAGCTTTGAGCTGATTTCTCTTCATTTTGGACTACAGCAATGGAATTTTCTGATTGTGAATTTGTATAGAATTTCAGAGTGTTTCCTTCAGTGTGGAATGCCAACTTAGACTGGAAGGAAGGTTAATTCTCAGAAATAGAGATGACTCGCCATCACCAGTTTGTTGTCCTACTGCAATTACTGTCACGTCTGGGATTTGATTATTCTGGAAGTGAAATTCTATTTGGTCAGGTTTTTGTTCAACCATGTGGCATGTGCCGTTTAAACTAACATGGTTGACACTATGTTTCAATTTTATTGGTCAGCTAGTCTGAGTCCAGATGACCTTGTTTACACAATCTATGAGGGAAGACAACCTACGCAAAATGTCATTCCCTAGTAAACAAGGTGTGCCCTCTGGAGTCACAACTATGACCGGGTGCTTCACCTTGTGTCGCCCAATTTGAATGTGCAAATATGCAGTCCCCTCAATGGGAATTTCTTTCCCGTCGAAGTTCTGAAGTTGTCCAGGAAGAGGGGTGAGAGGAATTTGGTATTTCTCCCCCCCTCCTGAATTCAGTTGATGAAAGGCCCTTTTTGACAGAAGGTTGGCTTGGGATCCAGTGTCCATCAGTGCCAAAATTGTACATTGCCCCTGTATTTGGACCTGGGCATAAAATCTTCCCTCCTTTTCCTCAAGGGGGCAAAGATAATACACATTTTTGGTCAATTGGTGGGTTAATTTCCTTGCTTTGGATACTGACAGAGAGGTGATTTGGGAAGGATTCTGTTTGGGATCTTGGGAATCTTTAAGAAAAAGGTGACAGCTAGATATGGGGGAAGTTTTGGGTTCCTCTGGTTCTAATACTCGGCTGTCCCCCCTATTTGGAGGCAGTCACCAGAATGGGTTTGAACCAGGGGATTTTCGTGCTGGTCATTCTGGGTACTGATGATGGGCGGTTCTAACTCGGTCCCCACATCTAACCAATCTGTATTTGGATCCTTTGGGACCCATTTTTCTTTGGGAGGAGTTCCCCCATCCCCGAAGGAGAAGATCCTTTTCCCAGAATCTTCTGAGGAACCCTCTCCTTCAAACTGGAAGATTTGCATCTCCTCCACAAAATGGGTCTTTTTATACTCTTTATTTCTCCTACCCACCCTCTGCTCCTTCGGTTGCAGCCTTTCGGGGGCAGGAGATGTTGGTTCCAGTTCCTGGGTTTCAAGGGGCTTTTCACAAGTGGGGAAGGAAGCTTCCTCTAAGGCTTTACACCCCCCTTCCCCATGTGCCTCCTCCCTGGGAACCAGTGGTTTGTCTGGGTTCTTGCACCGTCATTGTTCTGGAGCACCAGACCCTGGATTTGAGGCATTCTGAGCCACCATGCTCATCTGAGGATTCTGTTGCGCCCTCTGCATGCGACCCAGATCCTGTGCCATGTTCTGGACCGGGCGCTGGAGTTGAGACACCCGCTCTGGCCGGTACGGGGTCCTCAAGTCTCCCCAGGGTTGATCCTGTGAAGGGTAACTATCCCTTCTCACAAAATACCGCTGGTTAGGGAAGTTTGGGTACCCCTCCACCCTTGGCCTCCCCTCTCCCAGATTGGGCTATCTGGGCTCAGAAAAGTGGGGAAAGAAGGATGGGTTGTTTTGGGGTTGAAATTTGGTGGATACCTGGCAAAGAAATTTGGTCTGGCATTTGGGGGATTACTGCCCTCCTGGGGGAAGTGCAGAGGGAAGTCACCTGGGTTTCCTGCTGTCAATGGATCCCTTCTCCCCCTTGGGCTGGAGGAGTCCACAAATAACCCAGGATGGGTCTATTTCCCTTGTAGCATAGGCTGATGTAATCAGGGGAGTTAGGAGTCCCATTTGTGGGGTTACCTCTCTGGCTCCCTGTTTGGGATTGGCCCGAGGGCCTTCTGGGCTTGGGGTTGTTTGGATTCTGTGCGGGAAGGTTTTTAGGACCCCCCCATATCCAGATCTAAAATGGGGCAACCTTCACCTCCGCCACCTTAGCAGCAGCAGGGGTGTTAGTTGTTTTGGGGCTTTTGCTACTATTTTTATTTTCCAACGGCTTCTGCACCTCATAGATGCGCATGGCTTGTTCAATGACCCAGTCTAGTGATCTTTTCTCGTGGAAGTCCCTCACTAGCTGGGTCATAATATACTTATGGAGAGCATGAAAATTCTTTACTGTCAGTGTGCACCCTTCTAGTAGTCTGCGCAAAGGCGCGTTTTAATTCCTGAACAAATTCTTGTGGGGCCTGGTCTTCCCCACATTCTAAGTTGTATGCTGCCTTGCGAGCCTCTTCGGGTTTCCTATGAATGGAAAAATATTTCAGGATGGCCACCCTATAGGTGGACCATCTGGAATGGTTCTGATCCTCCAGCCCCGCAAGAAGCTGGAGTACTCAGGAGAAAATGTCCACTTTACAAACTGAATACAGCTTTGGCTGTCCTTCAGATGGAAAGTTTCCATTATCTGTTCAAATAACTCAAGGTGCTCCCAAACTGAATATTTTGCATTCTTGTCGTAGGGCGTAATGAGGCACCTAATGACTTTTATTTGTTTCAGGTGATCCTTGAGCAAGGGCCTCTTGACTTTGTTGGCTTGTTGGCTTTTTTTAGTTTGGGTCACCCTGGTCCACTCATCCTCTGACTCAGAGGCACTGCTACCAGGGTTGGCTGTCTGGCCTTCTAGGCTCTCGCGGATTCTGCGAGCTTGGGAATGGCTGGCAGAATGTGGGGGCCCAGTTTCTAGGGACCTGTGGCGCTCAGAAGAGTCTGCTGCCTCTTCCTTGCTTCCAGGTTTGGCTTCGTACCCCACCACTGTCCTAGCTGGGAAGAGGTTTTTAGTATGCTCTTAGTGGGCCTACTCTCATGGAATTCCCCACCAAATGTCACTGTCTAATGTCTGGGTAAGTTATATTTCTGAGGATCCATTTCTCTGATCATCCCCTCATTGGAGTAGACCTGATCAGAGAAGATGGCCCTAGCATTTGGGGACCCATACGTAGATGCACGCCCATCCATTTCTGGGAGGTGCTGACATATTAGCCCCATAATCCTTATTAGGTTGAAGTCTACCATCCCCATGGCCCTTGGCTCATGTGAGCCAGTGGACATGGGATGGCAGAGTCCATGGAATTGGAGAGATTGAAGTGTCTGGTGCCAGAGTTCCTGAGGATATGCTCTTCCATCTTGGTTTTTAAATAACTGACTTCCTGGCCTAAGGTGTCCCTTTCCTGAATTAGAGTGCCCCTCTGTGCAGCCAGGTTGTCCCTTTGTTTTTTGAATGCTCCAGCTTTCTGGCGCTCTTCATCAAATACTGTTTGGGAGTCAAGGTCTTTAAGAATTAATTTATTCTTTTCTTCTTTTATCTCATCAATCTGATTTTCCGGGGCGATTATCTGCCCTGCGCAGGCCCTATTATAATTAAATTGCTGTTCCAGCTTTTGTTGGCTCTATAGTAGAGAATATAACCTTTCTTGGCACTCATTTTGCAGTGTCAGTAATTTGGTATACTGCTCTACCTTCTCTTGTTGCAGGAGATCCAGATCTTCTTTTACTTTTGTCAGGTACTATCTGGTTTCACTCTCTGATTCTTGGCTCTTTTGTAGCCTTTGCTCTGCAGAGTCCAGATCAGTTTGGGCCTTCTCTAGGGATTGTACTTGCCTTTTTGCCAGGTCTAGGTTTTCGGCATATTTTTCCTGTATTTCTCCAATATGAAGGTAGAGGTACGCCGCTATTTTAACAATTTTACATTGCTTTTCTTTTACCCTTGGGGCCATATACAGTTCACTAAGTGTCTGATGTAATGGACCCTGGTCCTGCCAGTGATTTGTTGTTTGATTGCCTGCAGTCAAACATTCTCATCCTGCTCTACCCATTCACCCCTGACAAACAATTTGTGCAGTAGATGTTCTTTTGCCATATTAATTTCCACTGGGGTCGCCATTCCGGAAATATTAATTTCCTTCTGACTTATCTCAGGGTTACTTTTACCTTTGCAAACTGGCACAGCTCCTTTGAGTGTTTCTATTGAAGGGTGTTTTTACAGTATAGCACAGTGTGGTAGCCCAAAAAGGTGTATGTACACCGTCAGTTAGCATGCTATGTTAGACTGTGACAAGTGGTATGTCTAATTCAGGATCTCGTGATGAGCCTCCAATCTTGTAAGTGATTTCAATCCGGCATTTCACCTAAGTTAACGCCTAGCATTTAATGCACAACTGAAATCCTTATTTATTTGTGTCTAAAAGTTATTTTATTCTGAACGATGTACCACTCATATCATGCCCCTCTCTTGCAACCCCCCCACCCCCTGGTCACACTGAACCAGAAATCAGGCTGGTTTGCAAAGTTAAAATATTTGTGCATGTAGTTACAGTTAATCACACAATGTTAAATGGGTACACAATAATCACCAATGGGATGATGTAACACTAAACAATCTCTTTAATCACAAGGAGTAATAGAGAGCAAAACAGTTCAGCACAGAAAAATACTTTTGTGTGTGTGTTCAGAACAGATAGCAGTGTGGTTACTATTTCCCCCTGCACACCCCTCAACCCCCCAACAGGCAATGTAAAGAGATAGGAGGAGTTAGAGCAGGTATTCAGGAATGCAGAATTCAAGCAAGATATCAATCCCAATTCCCCCCCCCAGCAACACAAGAGAAAAACAGAATTGATTGGTAAGCGGTCAGAATGGTTTTAAAGTTATCTTGAAAATGGATTGGGTAAAAAAACTAAATTTGGTTTAAATTGCTGAAATTGTTTAAATTTTTATGGGAGCCGCTTTAGATAGTTGCAGACAATCACTAGCAATGATTTGATACTAAGAAACAATGTGAAATCTTAAAATTGAGGTCGGAAGCAATCAAAAGCTGTTTTACACGTGACAGAATTTCCCTAAACGAAAATTTGCGTCAAACTTTTCCTTGCGCGATAATCGCGATTATGGGAGAACTGTCTGGATTTGGAATGTGGTTTTGGATGCAAATTGAAGCTGTGGATGTTAGCTACAATCAGACTTTTGTTTCTAGCATAAAAACTGAAGAAGTTATAGACGTTTTAGTGGAGGTCGTTTTTCTAAGATAGGCACAAGAATGGGAAGCAGCAATGCACTTTAAAATGACAAAAAGGATTTCTTACACTAAAGGATGACAATAAAGAAACAAATACCACACGGAAGCACAGCCACTTGATCAGGGCGACTGTCTGCCGAGGAGCTCGCCTTCTTCAGATGAAAAATATCAGCGCAAAGATAGTTTTAACAATATTAGTACAGGAGGAAGATAGGAGGGATAAGATAGAGAGTTTAGACAAGTCAAAAAGATTTCTCACAAGGCAGGTTCTGAAGACAAGATAGGAGGGATTAAGATAGGGATTATATGTTGTCTGGTCAGGGGTTCTGGTCAGGGTTTCTGGTCAGGACAGACTGCTGGGCACACCGGATTGGACTGGGTCTGTTCACAGCATGGCACCAGACTGGATTGGGTCTGCAATGGCTCTGGTCGCAGCTTGGCACAGGACTGGATTGGATCTCTTGGTTCTGATGATAATTATTTTCAGCAGGCAAGCAGTACAGCACAGCCCAGCTGTCTATTTCCCCTTAGGTTTCTGGGGTTCTGGTTCTGGAATTTTAAGGTGTAGCTGAAAATGGTTCAGCTATAGAATGGGCCTTTCTGCTTTCCAAGTTTCTGGAGTCTGGAGCAAAGAAGAGGGATGGTTCTGCTGCAGGGTGCTCAGCCAGCAATCAATTAATGGGTGAATCTGTGTGTTTCTGAGTGCTGAGCTGTCTCTATTTATGCTCATGATAAAGGGGTGTGTTTGCTGGTTTATCCTAAGTGCACCCCTTTTCCAGGGATTGGTCAGGGTCTCCTCTCTTCCTTGATAGGAGGAGAAGAACAGGGTGTCACCATGATGATGTGGGTTTACGAGGCCTAGAGTCCACCCCTACATCTTGAACACCAAATCTACTTTTGGTACAATACATATTTCCATGTGTGCAACCTCTATTATAATCATATATATACATTACATATTTTGTGTAGCAGATACTCCTCCAAACCCCGTTGCTGTAAAATCTTGTGTCTACTTTTTACAGAATTTTGCCCTTTTTGTCCGGAACACAATGTCCAATTTCAGAGCAAATTTCTACAAATATGCGCATTAAACATGGGCATAAGTGTATGCAGTTGTATGCTTCTATCAAAAATACATTTTGTGTAACATCACATTTTCTGGCGTTTCTTCCTAGAACATGTCACAGAGTTCTGGCGCCTTTTAAAATATGCAGTCAATATTTACATTAACAATGCTGTTATTTTAGTGTTTTTAACAATTTTACACAGTAAGTTATCAGTCTTTTTAAAATGTGCCTTTGGTCCTTGTTAAGCAACAAATGGTTGTTTGTCTCCGCCTCCTTCTATCTCTCTGCAGCTCAGAAGCAGTCTCCTCCTAGTTCCTCTTGGGCCCTTCACACTGGCAGTTCCTGTAGCTCGAGGATGTCCATTGTCTCCTTCCCCCTGCAGACCAAATTCTCCTCCCACCCTATAATCATCACTTGGGTGTGATTTCCTGGTGGAGGGAAGCAGAAGGGAGAGGCCCTGGCCTCTGTGGGGGAAGCTGTTATACTGATGTGGTTGCTTTTAGTCAGGCTTAAATTCAAATGTTATTCTGTTTTGCTTAAAATAAACTTGTAATTTCAAACAAGCAGCTAGAACACTGATTCCAGATTCTAAACCATGGGATTAAACAGTTACAACATAGGTTATTCTCAGTAACATCCCACTTAGATTTCAGTTGTACAATTTTACAGTTTTAATGCAGGCTTCTGACAGCTGTCATTCAGGCGGCCGAGGGTACTGCGCCCAGATTTTTGACAGATTTCACAGGCAGGCAACTTTTACTGTGGATGTTTTTATGACTAATTCAGCTTTTCAGGACATTGTACGTTCACAATGATTTCTTGAACTGAGTGAATTGCAGCACCCAGCAAGAATATTAGATGTTTGAGGGTGTTCTGTACGGCATTCTGCAGTTTCAGCAACAAAGAAAAAAGGATTTAAAACAAGATTTTTGATTTCTTTCAGCAAAGCCCTGCTTTTTCCCTCTGTGCTTCCTTTTGTACTTATTGTGAAGCACAGTGACATGTTTCAGGAGCGAGATCTCTGTTCCACTACTGACAACATGCATGGTAGTTTTGGCAGCAATCTTTTTGTGTTGCAAAGCGCGATTTCCATCGGTTTTGGCGCGCACAAGGGTTTTGCGGCCATTTTGATATTTCTGGCACCATCTGAGCACATGGATGCCGCATGGCAGAGCAAAAGTGGGTCAAGACATCCCACAGAGCCCCCCCTGCCCACTTAAGTTTGATCGCCTGTCAAGGGGAAGCTGGGAGATTGGGATGTTCTTTCTTTCTTTTTGGTCCAGATGGAGAACGTCGTCTGCTTCACCCATCAGTGCTGGATCGACAGGTTCTCCTCGCCGGTTCCAGGTGGGAGTATGGAGCGATACTCCAGGCCCCTTGGGTCTTTCCTCCCGGTCCCCGAGTGGTCCTCCTTGGTGCTTAGAATCCATGGTTTCAGTACTATAAGACAGAAAAGAGCATGGTTATGGACATTTCCCCACCACTATTCATGTAGTGGGGCAGATGCCTACATTTGACATATGATTGACTATATTTCTTGTCTGTAATTCCTAATGATTTTAACAGGTGGAATGGCTTTAACGGTTGGAACTTTCTAGGGATCCGGAATGTCCCCCTCTGGGTTTCCGGATGGCTCCTCTATTTGCCGCAGATTATGCCTAGGATGGCAACACTTCAGCTGGTTGATGTGGACCCACTTGTCTTCCCCTTCTGCCAAACTGCCTTTGGCGATGCAGATTTTGTAGCCGACTGGTGAGATTCTATCTACAATTTCAAAAGGACCCTACCAAGTAGGGAGAAATTTGCACTGTTTGGCCTGGTTACTTTGGAAATTGTACAAGTAGACCTGGTCTCCTACTTGGTATTCTTTTTTAGTTGTTGTATGGAAGGAAAGGGTCTGTAAGACCCCCCCTCCCCTGCATTGCCCACCTACGTGAGGCTGATGACTCGTCGGCAGCCCCCCATGCACCTGGGCCCGTGAGGCAGGGCAGCTGCGGATCGACACGTCAGGCTGCACGGCCAGTAGCCTGGCATAACATAGACACCATTTTGTAATAAGCAAGACTCCATTTTAAGTGTACTGAACCCAGGCCCATGCAGAATAGCTGGCGTACAAAACTGCAGCTTGGCGCCCACTTGACCGCACACGGAGAGGGCTGCACTTCCCCCAGCCTCCACTCCATGGCAGATCCGCTGAAAGCCCATTCTCACGAGCAACTAGACAAGAACAAGTAACAGAACAAACACTGTATCATTTACCTTCCGCAGTACATCATCGCCCTAGTAATGACCGGACTCGTAGTTGGAGTCTGGAAAAGAACAAAAACCACCCCCCTCAAACACACCCCGACCCCGCGCCTAACTCCTGCACAGGTAATATATGGTGTCCCTGACCCCCCTGCCCAGTTCCCCAGATAAAGTGTTAACCAGACATACTAAACCCTTGAGTCTCTCAGCCTTATTCCTGTTGCTAAAGAGTAGGTAGTAATTAATGGCAAATATATAATATAAACTACTTATGTTAAAGCAAAGTGACCTCAAGATCCCTTCATGTTCCAAGACAAAATGTATAACTACTCGATATATTGACCCTGTACCAACCAATGTTTGCTGCTCTTGTAAAAAGGATAATTGAAAAAGCAATATATAAAATGCTCGTGTATGATGTATGTATTACATGAAAACTATTTAGGGTATCAAATCAGTTTGTAGTATAATTGAACCGTTAGATTAACATGTTGCTTTCATGCTCCTGAGTGTTTGACCTAACCTGACTCTACCTCACGTTTTGTTATTTGTCCGCCTTTCTCATGAATTACAAGTATTAAGACCGACTAATATTATGTACTGCATGTGCTATTGAAAACCCCCCATTGTCATGAACTTAGTAATGTATACAATGTTAACCAGACATACTAAACCCTTGAGTCTCTCAGCCTTATTCCTGTTGCTAAAGAGTAGGTAGTAATTAATGGCAAATATATAATACAAACTACTTATGTTAAAGCAAAGTGACCTCAAGATCCCTTCATGTTCCAAGACAAAATGTATAACTACTCGATATATTCACCCTGTACCAACCAATGTTTGCTGCTCTTGTAAAAAGGATAATTGAAAAAGCAATATATAAAATGCTCGTGTATGATGTATGTATTACATGAAAACTATTTAGGGTATCAAATCAGTTTGTAGTATAATTGAACCGTTAGATTAACATGTTGCTTTCATGCTCCTGAGTGTTTGACCTAACCTGACTCTACCTCACGTTTTGTTATTTGTCCGCCTTTCTCATGAATTACAAGTATTAAGACCGACTAATATTATGTACTGCATGTGCTATTGAAAACCCCCCATTGTCATGAACTTAGTAATGTATACAATGTATACGCCAGAAATGTGTAAATTCCCTAATGCTCCCAGCTTCAACATTCGTCCCCTCCAATGGTATAGTGTGTAGCCCCGTGGATAGAGAGTTGCTCAGAGTTACAAGGTCCATCTCCCCCTCCTCCCGCCAAGGCTGGGGCTCACTGGTGTTCGAGCAGCACAGCCTCACCTACCCTCATTCGTGCTGTACCCGCTTCAAGTATTTACCTCCCCCATAGCAGAGACTGCCATGGCCAGGCAAAATGAATTATGAGCTACCTGGTCCTAAATCCCACCGCCTTTTAGGTGCCAGCCTGGTGCCCCCACTGACCCAATGGTATCCCAGTTCGCCCCAAATCCAACAGACCACAAAGGCAGTTAACCGTCCCCTGTGCAAAAATCGCCCAGAGTCATCATTTACTGCATCAAACAGAGTAAAATGATGAAGATAGCCTGACCCATGTCCCCTGAAAAGACACCCAGACCCACGAGACTGGACCCCTTGCTACTGACAACTTTTATGATGATGTATGGAATCAGCCCCGAATTGCATATTGTTTTCCTGTGTCCCTACCTGGGCATTAGGTTAATGTGTTGGAAGTTTTAAAACAACAAGTTGGTATAAATGAGTGTGATGAATGGGTATGAAAGACCACAAGAGCAAGTTTCTAGAACTATAATGGTGAATCTCCACTGACAGCCCACGCCAGAGAGTCCCACTTCGATGAGCCCAGCTGACCTAAGCACATTGTGATGCCACCACGTGGATCTCTGCCAATTATGGAGCACCGAACCTATAGTCTACATAATAGCTAGCCATCGCCATCCAATCCCCAAGACTGTGTGGCCCCTATAGCTTACCTCATGCATGACGTGTATTTGTAATATAACTGACTGTCTTTGCTATTGTCAGGCAGAGCGCTCTCGGAGTTTGCAGAGTCCTTTGCATGCCCTATTTTGATTTAGATAAAAACCTTTTAACTTCATCCGCACTTGGTCATGGTCTCATTCTCTCCTGGGGTGTGTCCTTTATTGCCTCTCATTACGGGGGGTTTTCTACCTCATTGGGGCACGCTTACTTTCAGTGGTGACCCCATAGACGTGATTCGTCTTAATTGTCCCCTTTTGACACGAGACGACCTCGGCCGCAGTGGAGACGCCCGGCGCGCCCGCTCACGAGAGCTGCCCACCTACGGCAACTGGTACGCTTAGACGTACGCACGCAGTAGGGTGAAAGGGTACGGGTACCGCTCCAAAAAACCCTTAGTACCGCTCGCCGGGGGTGGTCATTGAGTGTGAGGCAGCGCCGCTGGACGGACCAAGTCTGGAGAGTCTCGGATCAAGACGGGCACATGAATATTAAGTGCGAGTGACAATAAAAGGAGTGGGAGGGAAACCAGAGTATACGAGGTCAGGTGAGCTAATGAAGAAATATTTTCTTAGGGGCAAATTAACGGGTACTTCAATACATTAATACTATCCTCTTTCTCTGCATATGGCCATTAGGATAATAAGGTGAAAAAGGAAAAGACAGGAACCTAGCTCTGCAAGGGGGTAGAAGACGGCGCCGCATAGTGCTAACTTGACTTGTACTTGGAATAAATGGAATAGTGGAAATAGAAATAGAGGTGTCTCAGAAAAGGGAGACACGGTGTATAAATTAGAAAAAAGCTTTTTCTCTTCTTTTCTTCTTTCTTATGGGTGAATTAATGTTAGGCAACTGGGTGAGGGACACAGAGTATTTTCAAAGAAAGATTACAGGGCAAGAAAAGGGAGGGTCTTTGTTACATGTTGTACGTTAAGTGTTTGTTAAATGTCTGTTTTGTGTTGAATATACTATGCCATTTATGTTAAGAAAAATTGCACTGCAAAATAATAATGTTGGATAAATGATATCAAGGGGGGGTCCTGTGGTACGGTCATTGTAAGTGTGACCCAGTGAGATTCAAGACAGATATATTGTGAAAAAGCATTTTAGTATTTGAGGATTCTAAGTGCTAAAACACGCACACACACACACACTTGAGGGACCAGCAATTGTCCCAGATAACACAAGAGGGTGAACGACTAAAAAGACAACATGGGGGCAGAAACACCTCTGGCCCATATTTGTAAAAATCTACATGGCTATGCAGAACGTATAACCAAGTATCATGACCAGTGGGTCACAGAATTAAAAGGAGCGTGGCTACCCCAGGTATGGCAACAAGGAGGGTCGTTTGACAAAAGTGTCTTGGACAAGATTGCCACATGCAGATTCATAAAACAATTCCATAATAGAAGAGGGATACTCGATCTGTGGAGACTGTTTGAAGAGGTCCCCACACTTAAAAGAAAAGATATGGCACCAGAACATCCCACTACTACCAACATCCCACTGGCAGCAAATGAGAGTGAAGGTGAGGTTAAGGGGAAAGAAGGGTCAATAGAGGTAACACGGCTGTACCTTCTCCTAAACAAGCCAGTGCCCGCCGAGGGGGTATAGTGATCCTGTGTATGTGCCCATCCCTACCCCCGCAGCTACCCCACGGCCAACTGCACCGCCACCATACGATTGCCCCAGGACTAGTGGGCTGGTCAGTACTCCTACAGTAGACATTGAAAACTAACAGAAGAATTAGATTCCCGACACTCTATGGCCAGAAATGAGCTATCTAAAATACGAAACATATGTGAACAGAGTGGAACGAGTGTAACATATCGGTCCCGCTCCCGCAATGCCCGTTTAGTTTCCAACAGGCGGGGCTCGTTTTCATTTCTCCAATGCTGGAGGTTGCCCTGGAGACGCAGGACGCATGTCTCACAGCTCCATACCGTGTCACGTGTCAGGTCAGGTGATCGCGGCACGTCAAGGGTCTGCCCACTGGCAACACAGTCATAACACTGCTTGCCGGAGAGGGCGCTGCTTCTAATCAGCGTTTACTTACCTCAATTCAAGCTAATTCATCTTTTGTGTATCAGACTTCAGAATTCCACCTGACACTGCTGCTCGTCTGCTCCTTTGAATCTGGTGATTCGGACCCGGTCTCCATACCAGTGTTTCTTTCTTCCCTCTGCAGCATCCCGTGAATCCGCCCGCTGTACTACATGGATTCCTCGTCCGCTGCAGACCCTTGTTGGGTGTTCATATTAGCAGCACATTCCCTCAATTCAAATCGTACTTGTTGCAGTTTCAACAGTAGGGGATTGCCATCACTTCCTGTTGTTGAACACACAATACTACTCTGCTTTTTTCTAAGGTGAGCTCTGTCCACTCCCTGTTTATCATTCCTTCTTTCACCGCTCCTATCTGAGGGGGATTAGAACAGTGACATCTTTTGCTACTCACTTCCTAGAACTTTCTACTCTAAGTATAGAGGACTCTTGGCCTGCATAGAGACTCATCCTGTGTGGAACTGTGTTTTCATCTTTGGAATCCTAGTGCACTGTGGACGCTATCCTGGTTAGTGCACCATCCTGGCTCTAGTTGCGTACCGCTTGCCGTCCAGGGTACTTTCCTGTACTAACCTTCCTGTTTGTTATTTTTTCCTGTCGTTGTTTCCCTTTCCTTGAAACCATTCCTGTCCTCCATAGGGTAAGAATTCACCAGTTGTTCCGATTACTATTCTGTATTAATTTTGGGAACCCCAGGGTAATTGCTGTTTTTTCTGCCTTTCATAGTTGGTAACTATCATTGAGAAACATCCCTATCATTGTTTCATCCCTGGGTTGATTCAGGTAGATAACTTAAAGGAAAGAGTAACTATTCACTATTCCTTTCTGGTTGACTAACGTATTCCTTGGTTTCCTTACAGCCCTGTCATAGCAGTGGTGGTATCTCCGCTCTTTTGAGTAATCCATCAATATGTCTGTAATCTTTCACAGCAGAGGGGTATATTGCCTAAAGGAGGTCCTCAAGTTGAGGAGGCCCGGTTCTGAGTGTTTCCTTGTTTAGAAACACACAGCTTGGGCTGAACTATTATCTGGAGCAGCTCCCTCTTATTTGCGGATTCGAGGTCGAGCAACGCCCCAGCATGTTCAGCTATTGGTGAGTTACAATGAGCATGTCAAGAACAGAACAACCACCGAGGGTACAAACACTCGACAGGTCCTCCGAGGAAGGGTGGAAAAAGGGGGAAATATTATTCCCAATACAGGAAGAGCCAACTAGAATAATAGAATTGGGACCACGTGATATTGAAGAAAACCCAGGGGAGGAAGGGATGGCCACTGGGGGAATGGAAGAGCTGTGATGTGATATAGAGGAGGATGAGCAGGAAGATGGAAGACTGGGGTAGCAGCAGGAGGAAGATCAGGGAGGATGGATAAGACACCCCTGGGAAGGGCCATGGAAGAAGAGTGGACAGGGAGGCTAAGAAACAGGATGGGAAGAATGGCCACACTGGGGAGAAAAGGGTTGACGGTAAGTACCGGAAAAGGAACCAAAAATAAACTACAGCTTCCATTGATACATAGAGGAGGAGGGAGGCCGAACTACATACCCTGGGCTCAAATGGATAAGGCAAATTTACTAAAATGATTGCCCCCGCTGTCAGGAGGAGCAAGTAAGTGAATAAATGCATTCAAGAAGCATACAGCGGGAGTGCCATTAGCTGTGGGTGTCAAAAGGTTGTTGGTAAAGGCCTCCTTTAATACAGTATGTGCAAGAATCTGGGAAGCCTTAAGAGAGACCTTCCCAGACATGCCAGATTTACAGTGAGTAATGCAATGTACTATGAATGATGGGGAAAATGCTATGGATTTCATTTTTCGAGTGCAGGAGATGTGGAGAGCGGAGACGGGTCCGGCCTGGGATCAATCAACGTCCCTATTTTACTTTATAATAAAGAGGGGGCTCCCAAAAGAAGTTCAAAAAGCACTCGACAAAATAGCAGGGATTGAAGCAAAAGGCTGGCCAGAAATTCAAAGTACAATAGTGCACCACTGCAAGAGAATTAAAGAAAGAGAGAAGGAGATAGCACAGAAAAGGTTGGCAGATGAGGCGAAATTAATACAGACGAAACTGGTGAAGGTCGCCGCAGCCGTAGCAGCACTCCCCACAGAGAGGGATGCAGAGGGGGAGGAGGAACTAGTAGCAATACAAGGAAGGATGGTAGCAAATTGGGCAAGCACTGAACAGACACAGTGGAATGGACAGGAGCAGTACGGAGGACTGCAGTGGCAAGTGTGGAGTCCCCAGGGAGGAAGAGGTGGGTACAGAGGGCGCAGAGGGGGTGGTCAGGGATACGGAGGAAATGGCAGGTACGGGGGGCAGGGACCTAGAGGAGGACAAGGGAACTGTTGGAACTTTGGGAGGTGGGGACCCTTCTTACGTGAATGCAGGAGCAGACCAAACAACAATTATCAAGATGATCAATCTTATGGTCACCCGCATCCAGGAAGTCCCTATGGGTTACCAATGAGAGGGGGGCAGGGTAAACAGGAACATAGATGCCCAGAGCAACACAGGGAGCAACCATACAATATCCAGCAGCACCCACAGTGCAGCGAACATATACCATATACACATGGCAATCCCTTCGCTACAACACCAAATGGTGCACCTGCACCGTGTGGGGGAGTGGCGGTAGTATCAGGAAATGTTTTCAATCAAGGGGGGACCACAAGACACCCAGCATAGGACAGCCCACAGAGAGCACTTGCGTGTCCATTACTATCGACAACCCTCAATACAGCAGAGGAACCATTGATAGGGGCGGAGATAGGGAACAAACAATTCATTTTTATGGTGGATTCGGGAGCTGAGAAGTCATGTTTGCATGAAGCCCGGTTTCCGCTATCTAATCATAAATAGGAGACGCAGGGGTTCTCTGGGCGGTGGTCGAAGTTCCTTACACAGAAGAATTAGATGTCACAGTGGGGGGTAAACAGTAAGGGCACCCCTATTGTGCTATGAACAGTCACCGATTAACTTACTGGGGAGGGATCTCCTCAGTAAGCTCAACATGACCATATCCTTCAAGGAGAGAGGAATAGTTTGCTCAACACCAGGGATTTGCCCTATGCGAGTAATGCTGGTAGTGCATGCACGAGCAACAGCACCAGAAGTGCGCGGCATACCAGTGGACCCTGACATGTTTATTCAAGGAGTGAAAACATTGACAGGGGTGGTCCCAGAATTGAAGAATCTAGAATGGAGGGTGCCCACAGAGTCTATTTTCCGCCCCATTGCACGCCCGGAGATAGTGCCTGGGACAGTGATGTCATTGGCTTTACATGCACTCCAGATCTCAGCCAAAAGAATAGCAGTCATTGCAATGGACATACACGGCTGTGAGTGGCGCACAGTTCTGTGCATCAATGCCGACATCGCAATAAGAGATTTGTCAGACGAAGACCTCTTCACAGACTCAGATAGTGATGGGGAAATAATTATGGAAATAGCAATCCCTTGTGACATCATGATACAGGAAAGACAAGTGCCAGTGCAACTAATGGCTGTGGTGGGGGCACCACCTTCTTTCTTTGATAATGACATGCAATCTGTGCCGAGTAACCTGTGGACCACCGGCCCCCACAAGGTGGGACTATTGCATGGGTTGACACCAGTTAAGATAAAGCTCAAACTGGGAGCCTTGCTGCCCAGAGTGAAACAATATCCCCTGTCCCAGGAAGCAGAAGAAGGGATAAAAGAAACAGTTAGTGTATTATTACCACAAGGAATAATAGTGCCCTCAAACTCACCATGTAATACCTGTATTTACCCCATTAAAAAAGCGAAAGGAGGGGCATGGAGGATGATCCAAGATCTACGCCCATTCAATGATGTCATCCAAAAAGAGTTCCCTTTGGTTCCCAATCCTGCATCTATCCTATGCAGCATCCCAAAAGATGTGTCTCACTTCACAGTGGTAGATTTGAAGAATGCATTCTTCTCAATACCACTTGCAGAAGAGTGCAGATATTTAACAGCATTTACCTTGGGATGAAAAAGATACCAGCAGTGCAGATTACCCCAGGGTTACTGTGAGAGCCCCAGCATATTCAACCGAATTCTACATGAAGATCTAGGGAATATGACAGCAGACAGTGCAATTATTTAATAGGTGCATGATTTGCTGATCTGCGGAAACAATGAGGAGTGTAGAAAATTAGCTCTATTAGCCTCCTGACATTGTTGGCCAACAAGGGTTACAAAGTTGACAAAGAGAAATTGCAGTACTGCCAACAAGGTGTGTTATACCTGAGTCAGCTAATTTCAAAAGACGGCAAGAAAATAATACCAGACAGAGTAGCGGCCATTACAGCAGTAGGAAGACCAAAAACAGTGAAGGAAATGCAAATATTTCTCGGTATGTGCAACTACTGCCGAGCATGGATCCTAGATTACGCAGCACAGACGAGGCCCTTATTGCAGGGACTCAAAGAAGCGCTAAGAGAAAACACTGAGATACAATAGTCTGCAGAATTAGATGATGCTTTCACCTCACTCAAAGAACTGATTTCAAGCGCACCAGTACTCGCGAACCCAGATTATGTATGCAAGTTGTATCTGTTTTCACATTGTAAGGGGTCCCTCATGACAGCAGTACTGACACAAAAGACATTGTTGGGACACAAGCCCTTAGCCTATTACAGTGGCACACTAGATGCAGTAATGCAAGGACACTTCGCTTGCAAGCAATCTCTCGGAGCCACAGCGTTCGCCATTGAAAAAAGTGCAACAATAGTGATGGGATGTTCTATGACACTGTTCGTGGAGCACTCAGTATTCGCAATCCTGGAACGATCAAAAAGCACACTCACAACACAAAGAGCCACTGCGTTTGAAATTATTCTGTCTAGTGCAAACATACACATAGTAAGATGCAAAACAATGAACCCAGCAAGATTCATTACAGAGCCATGCACGTTAGAGGACATGCAAGCACACGATTGTGTAACATACAAGGGTGAGGAGGGTGAAATCACCATGGTTAGTGAAAATTCACTGAACGAAGGGGAGGTATTCTTCATAGAGGGGTCAGCATCAATAAATTCAGAGACAGGAGAAAAACACATAGGGATAGCTGTTGTAAGGTTAGAAGAAGGTGAGTACGAAGTGTTAATACAACAACGCCTACCTGCCCATTTCTCAGCACAAGCAGCAGAGTTATTAGCACTCATTGAGGCATTGCATGCAGCAAAGGGGTGTGCAGTCACAATATATACAGATTCAGCCTATATGACTACCGGGCATGGGGGATTGGGAAGATGGGGATGGAGAGGGTTTCACCAAGCAGATGGGTCACCTGTACAGCACGCAGAGCTCTTAAAGGAACTGATGGAGGCATTAAAAGACCCCACCGTGGTAGCCATAGTGAGGTGCCTGGCCCATACGAACAATACGGATGCGATCTCTTTGGGAAATGCGGCAGCAGACGCTGCTGCCAACAAAGCTTCTTACCTAGTAAAAGAGAGAATAGGTGAGTACCTGATACAAAAACAAGTAGAAGAGGATCTCCCAGACGGCTATAACGCCATGCCCATATCATAACTACTTGAACTGCAAGAAGAAGCAGCAAAAGAAGAAAAGGAATTGTGGGAAAAAAGAGGATGTAGCCAGTCAGCAACAGATCTCTTATGGTGTCAAAACAACACCGGAAAGGTGGTGGTGCCAATCAAACTATTGGAAATAGCTTTCCAACAACTTCATTTCCCAGCACACAACGCGAAACAGCATATTGCTGCAGAGATCCAGGAGAATTGGTTCATACCAGGGTTACAAGAGCAACTCTAAAAAATGGCAATGGAATGTACACGTGCCAAATATATAATTCAGGAATGACATTAAGAACACTGCGGGGAACAATACCAAAACCAACGGTTCCCTTCAGAAAGCTGCATATTGATTAAGCAAATATGAGAGAGAGGTGCAATGGATCACGGTACATGAGAGTGGTAGTTTTCCCATTCTCAAGGTGGGTCGAAGCAGGGCCCTGTGCACATCCGGATGCCAGATGTGCTGCAAAGTTCTTGGTGAAGTAAGTATTCTCTCGCTGGGGAATTTGCAACGTAATTCACTCGTAAAATGGCACACATTTTGTCAATGATCTTTTCAAGGAAGTAACAGCATTGCTAGGAATCAAACACAAATTGTGCCCAATTTATCATCTGCAAAGTAATGGCATGGTTGAGGAAATCAATGGCCTCCTGAAGGGGAGTTTGTCAAAATTATGTTTTTCACTGAAAAAGAACTGGGTGCACTGTCTGCCCTTGGCCTTGTTCGAGCTGAGAAATCAGCCTAGCAAGGACCACCATCTGTCACCACATGAAATAGTGACAGGAAGGTGCATGCACACAGCACATTCCCCACTCCGCAGACATTCAAACTCCCATAGAAGCGCCACGGTACTAGGTGAAGAGTTTAATGAATACTTGACAAAGCTCACCAAAGCAGCTTGTATGATAGTAAGACAGCTCGTGCCCCATTCACACACGAGGAAGGAAATGAAACAACAAAATTCACAGAAGAGAACCCAACAGCACAGCTAATGCCAGGAGAGATGGTGTATGTGAGGAGTTTCGTGCATAGGTGGAATGCCCCAAGGTTTCATGGCCCGTACGAGGTAGTGTTTTGTACACCAATGGCAGTGAAGGTAAAGGGCCTGAGATATTGGATACATTTAACAGACGTACGAAAAGCCTATGACAATATCACACAGAGAGAGGAGGAAGGGGTACAACAAACAGAACAAGTGTAACAGGAGATGAATTGAAAGAAATGTAGCCGCATCCTACCATTAAATAGTGGTATAGATTGAAAAAGGAGTAAACTGAACAAAATGACTGTGTAGCATGGAAAATATATATATATATATATATATATATTGAAAATTTAACATGCAGCTCTCAATCTCTCTCTCTCTCGCGTCTATATATGGTTGCTTAATACACTTTTATGTTTTAATGATAGGAGAAACCATGGCAACGAACAGGTAGCCCGCACAGAATAATGTTAGGGCAGACAGAAATGGCAACGAGAATTTTGTTTTGCGCAGATATTCATATGAGTGTGGTCTTTTGTGTGTGCAGTTATATTCTTTACAATGATGTTCGGACTAACCTTCTATTGGGCAATTACATTCATCTCTATCGAGATGAATGAGGGAGGAGGGAATGGAACCAACAATGGATCAAGCATGGGGAATGGGACAAGGATGGTTAAAGAAGGGGCTTATTTAATATGGGATGGCTTCCAGCTTGTATGGGGTTATGACATTCACCCTGATCATGCACAGCACCCAAATGACACCAGTACCCCACACCCAACTCTCCCACACAACGCTTCTGAATATAGTATTCATGGGTTAAATGATCAAAACCCCTCTGTTTTATCATGGTTATACGACACCACCGCCACCCCGCCCTCACCAACAATCACTTCACTTATACAAAACGAATCGCCCATAGATAGAAAGGAAGAAAATGATGAGATGTCCGAAAGATTCCTGACCCTATATAATGAGTGGGGAAAGGGGGGGTGGCCAAACGGGGCACAACACTGCAAGCAGCAAGAAGTGCAAAGAGTAACCTCAATAGCAACCGAAGAAGGAGGGAGGTTGGGAGGAGAAAATATGATGAGTATTCTGGCCTGGGACTAGACACAATAGAAGACCCTAGACACCCACATCAGTCAAATAAATGGTATGCGGATATGAGCTCTACCGCAAAACAGACAAATAATTAGTTGTTACGTATGTTCCTTGATTCCCCACGCCTCAGGCACACCTAAGGTACTACTACCTCAAGAATTGCCTCTTGCAGACGCCCAGGGTCTCCTTCATCTCACCCTATGTAGAATTAAGGACACCTTCCAGGCACACACAGTGTCTTTTGAAATGCTGCAAAATGAAAAGACTTGCTACTCAAGAGCCAAAGGAGTGATATGTTTGAAATAACCTTTTTTCGTGGTTAAAGGAACATTGTTTTCAGAAAATAAATGGAAAGATGAAGTAATAACATGCAAAGCAGAAGCACTACGAGGATTGCCAGCAGAAAAACTACAATAGATCAAGAACACCTGCACGCCTGTTTGGACGGAGCATATCACAAAATTAACATGGGTGACAGCCATAGAAAAGCCGTTCAAACTACAAAAAGAAGTATCCTACGAACCTTCCATGGTCCGGGGAAAAACAACATGGGCACAAATAAGAACTGCAATCAAACATTTACTATCCCAGACATGAAGAAAGGGACAGCAGCCCTTATGCACACTTACTGGGTCTGCGGTAAACAGGCATACTTGCACCTCCACAATCTTGGAGGGGCACATGTTCTCTGGCGACGCTGCACTCGGCCCTGATGGTGATCCCAGAAAGTCATATCGAAGGAGGAAAACAATTAAAAACCGCCCGTCGCCCAGAAAATCCACAACCAGCAGAAGAACCACCACTGTATGCCCTGTCAACGGACAACGCACAAGGTGTGATATCACAAAAGCAGAGATCATCCAAGTACATATCCAAAGCCTCCTCAGATCTGTTGGCCACAGATCCCTGGCAAGTACCGGCTGTTCAACACCACTGAAACATTCTTTGCCTCCCTTGTCCCGAGAATCCAGGCGCAAGCCAACGCAAAATGGCTGCAAATAACGCGCTGGGAGCTGATCCAACTGGCCAACGACACTGAAGAGGGGTTCAACGTGATCAAGGTGGAGCTAAGGGCTCTAAGGCTAATGACAATGCACAACAGGTATGTCCTAGACCTGTTAACGGCGATGGATGGAGGTGTTTGCCGAAAAATCGGTAGCGCATGCTGCACATTTGTGCCTTCTGAAGACGCAGATAATGGAACACTATCACACATCATCGCAGCAGTGCACAACCTGGGGGAACGGATGAAGAAAGAAGGTGGAGTGGACCCGAGCTCTTGGTTTGACAACATTTTTTCCTGGGTACCATGCTGGCTGGGATTGACTATCAAGATGCAGATACACATCGTTGTATTTTTACTCCTGATTTTTTGGGTGTTGTCGGTGCTGCTTAAACGCAGTCCCTAATGGTGCAATGATGATGGTGACAATGGGCAATGCTAGAGGAACAGCACAGATCATGCAGGAGGCGCAAGTACAGACAGGTGAAGATCCTGGACCAAAGTATAGAATGGTGCTGTTATACTATGACAGAGATATAGTGGATAGATTATACCATACAACAATAAAAGAGCCCCTGGAACGAGAGTGGTATAAAGAGGTATGGGTAGATTTGGAGGGAGATGGGGGATGTATATACATGACCTGCATGCCAGATGACTATTCTAAGAGGGGGGAAAGTCTCTGACGGGTGGGCAGAGCGTGGATGCCAACAAAGGGGACACCGCATGGGATGAAGCGGTTGCAAATGAAAAGGAACGCCAGAGGTGGGCGAGTTGCAGTATTGATTACTTAAGTAGCGAAAGGGGGGAAATTTATGGAAGGAAAGGTTTGTACGACCCCCCATCCCCTGCATTGCCCACCTATGTGAGGCTCATGACTCGTCGGCAGCCCCCCATGCACCTGGGCCCAGGAGGCAGGGCGGCTGCGGATCGACACGTGAGGCTGCACGGCCAGTAGCCTGGCATAACATAGACACCATTTTGTAATAAGCAAGACGCAATTTTAAGTGTACTGAACCCAGGCCCATGCAGAATAGCTGCCGTACAAAACTGCAGCTCGGCCCCCACTTGACCACACATGGAGAGGCCTGCACTTCCCCCAGCCCCCCCCCATGACAGATCCACTGAAAGCCCGTTCTCATGAGCAACTAGACACAAACAAGTAACAGAACAGTGTATCATTTACCTTCCGTAGTACATCATTGCCCTAGAAATGACCAGACTCGTAGTTGGAGTCTGGAAAAGAACATAAACCATCCCCCTAAAACACACCCCGACCCCACGCCTAACCCCTGCACAGGTAATATATGGTGTCCCTAACCCCCCTGCCTAGTTGCCCAGATAAAGTGTTAACCAGACATACTAAACCCTTGAGTCTCTCAGCCTTATTCCTGTTGCTAAAGAGTGGGTAGTAATTAATGGTAAATGAATAATACAAACTACTTATGTTAAAGCAAAGTGACCCCAAGATGCCTTCATGTTCCAAGACACAGTGTATAACTACTCGATATATTCACCCTGTGCAAACCAATGTTTGATGCTATTGTAAAAAGGATAATTAAAAAAGCAATATATAAAATGCCTGTGTATGATGCATGTATTACATGAAAACTATACAGGGTATCGAATCAGTTTGTAGTATAATTCAAACGTTAGATTAGCATGTTGCTTTCATGCTCCTGAGTGTATGACCTAACCTGACACTACCTCATGTTGTGTTATTCGTCCACCTTTCTCATGAATTACACATATTAAGACCAACTAATATTAAGTACTGCATGTGATATTGAAAAAACCCCACTGTCATGAATTTAGTAATGTATACAATGTAAACGCCAGAAATGTGTAATTTCCCTAATGCTCCCAGCTTCAACATTCGTCCACTCCAATGGTATAGTGTGCAGCCCCGTGGATAGAGAGTTGCTCAGAGTTACAAGGCCATCTCCCCGTCCTCCCGCCAAGGCCCGCAAGAGCTCGCTGGTGTTTGAGCAGCAGCCTCACCTCCCCGCATTCCTGCTGGACCCGCTTCAAGTATTTACCTCCCCATGGCAGAGACGGCCATGGTCAGGCCAAATTAATTATGAGCTACCTGGTCCTAAATCCCACCACCTTTGAGGTGCCAGCTTAGTGCCCCCACTGACCTAATGGTATCCAAGTTCACCGCAAATCCAACAGACCACAAAGGCAGTTAACCGTCCCCTGTGCAAACATCCCCCAGAGTCATCATTTACTGCATCAAACAGAGTAAAATGATGAAGATAGCCTGACCTATGTCCCCTGAAAAGACGCCTGGACCCACGAGACTGGACCCCTTGCTACTGACAACTTTATGATGATGTATGGAATCAGCCTCGTATTGCATATTGTTTTCCTGTGTCGCCACCTGGGCATTAGGTTAACGTGTTAGAAGTTTTAAAACAACAACTTGGTATAAATGAGTGTGATGAATGGGTACGAAAGGCCACAAGGGCAAGTTTCTAGAACTATCATGGTGAATCTCCACTGACAGCCCGCGCCAGAGAGCCCCACCTCGATGAGCCCAGCTGACCCAAGCACGCCGTGATGCCACCACGTGGATCTCCGCCAATCATGGAGCACCGAACCTATAGTCTACTTAATAGCTAGCCATCACCATCCAATCCCCAAGACTGTGTGGCCCCTATAGCTTACCTCATGCATGACGTGTATTTGTAATATAACTGACTGTCTTTGCTATTGTCAGACAGAGCGCTCTCGAGTTTGCAGAGTCCTTTGCATGCCCCTTTTTGATTTAGATAAAAACCTTTTAACTTCACCCGCACTTGGTCGTGGTCTCATTCCCTCCTGGGGTGTGTCCTTTATTGCCTCTCATTACGGGGGGTTTTCTACCTCATTAGGGGACGCTTACTTTCATTGTCTTAAGGTCATAGTGGGTCTTCATACTATCTGCAGATCTTTCTAGATTCCGCTGAGCATAGACAAAAGCATGTTGAAGGTGTTTTCTCAGATTATCAACATACTCATGAGTTCTGGAGGCATTTATCAAGGTCTGCTCTTGGGTTCAGTAGAGCAGATGCTGGGGAAGCACCATCCTTCATCCAGTCATCAGCTCAAACGGCAACATTTTTGTTGCAGAAGAAGGGGTAGATCTGATGGCCATCAGGACAAGAGGTAATTGAATGTACCTATTTGGCCCAGAATCTGCCACAAACTTTTTTGATATGGTTACAATTGTCTTGTTGTATCTCTGAACTCCACCACTAGAGGCTTACCGGTAGGCAATGTGTAGTTTCCTTTTGACCCTAAGTATCTCCCACATCTTTGTCATCACTTCGCTAGTGAAGTGGCTACCTCGGTCTGACTGAATCCTTTGGCGTAGTCCAAAACGCGAGAAGATGTGATTGATCATCAGGGCAGCTGCTGTTTCTGCCTTGCAGTTTGGGGCCGGGAGACATTCCATCCATTTAATGAACAAGCATGTTACGGTCAACATGTACTTGTTCCCCCTAGTAGAGCGAATCAAGGGCCCGATTAAATCGACTTGTAAATCTGACAAAGGCAGTGTCATCCCCCTCTTCGGAGGGGAGCACGGTGTGTGAGTGATGTTGGCTGAAATTGTGCACACACAAGGCACTCCTTCAAGTATTGGTTGAGGTCCTGCCCCATGTGTGGCCAGTATGCAACCTCTTGCAAGATTTCTAGTGTCGTATGAAACCCCCTATGACCGGCTGCGGCCGAATCATGGGCGTGATTTAACATCAGGCTTCGGAATGAGGCGGGGACCCCCTCATTGTCATGGCCAGCTATTAATCTCCTTACCAACAAACCTTCTTGGATTCGGAACATTTTGAGACATGTCATCAACACTCTGAGGTCCTCTTTCCCTATGTAATCGGTATCCGTCTGGGGAAAATTCTCAGGGTCCACAATGTGTTGATAAAACTTACCAATTATTGGATTCCCCTTTTTGAGCCGTAATCAAATCAGCATCTGGGGTCTCCTTACTCCATTGTGCAGTTGAGAGTTCATTGTGAGCATTTTTCTGGGACCTATTGATAGCAGTGACCTGGATTTCCCCCAACAGGGACTCGATCTCAGGTAGATCCACTCGGATGGGTCTGGTTTTGGCCAGCTGATCAGCTAGGACATTTCCAGTTGTGTCTGGTCCCTCCACTTTAGAATGACCCTTGATCTTTTTCCAGTAGATGGTCATCCCATTCAAGGTGACCAGATCATCAATATTTTGTATTAATTTCCCATGTTTCAATGGTTTGTTATTAACACATAGCATGCCTCTAGTTTTCCAGTTAACCAGGTGCTCCAGGAACCCGTTCCGTACATAATCCGAATCTGGGATTATGACCAGTTTGTGGAGTTGGTGTTGGACAGCAGTGAGGATGGCTTGATGCACAGCCATCAACTCTGCCACTTGACTACTTCGGGGACCGATTTTGTACCCAGCGGAGGGTTCTGGGGCATCATTCACTGATGCATTCCTTACGCCGGCCACAAGTTCTTTTGCCCCGTTGTTGCCAACATGGTAGGAGCACCCATCCACATAGACAGTGGGCATTCCCTCACACTGGTCTTCTTCATAGATTTTGTGTGGGGAATTAAGGTATGCCTCCATGTTGTCCTTGATATTAAGACTTTCGTCCTCGAGACAGTTTTCTATGGCACAATCATGCAAGTCAGCCAGACCTTGCATGACGGGACGCTTCTTGTTTTGGCCATATCTGACCTCCAGAGGAAAGCCTTGCATTGACATAATCCAGGAAGTCATTTGGGAATTACTCACATTTCCGGCCCGGATTCTGTCACTATGAAGATATTGCATATTTTGGTGTGGAGTCTCCACTATGATGTGTTCCCCCTGGATGAACGGTCGGTAATTCTTCAATGCCCACACCATTGCCAGGAGTGCCTTCTCACAATCGTTGAATTTATCCTCCACAGAGGATAAAGTCTTACTCGCATAGGAGATTACTTTATTGACCGTGTAATGCTTTTGATATAATACTGCAGTCAAGCATGTATTTGAGAACCCTGTCTCCAAGAAGAACTCCTTGTTTTTGACAGGGTAAGCTAGGCAAGGCGCTTGTGAGAGGCTTCTTTTTAGTTGTCTTACTACCTCGGCTTGTTCTGGACCCCACTCCCACTTGACCCCCCCTTCAAAAGATGGATCAGGGGTCTTGTGATCTCTGCGTATTCCTCAATGAACTTTCTGCTGTAATTAGTTAGTCCAATGAGGCTCCTTAGCTCCCGCAGAGTTGTGGGGTCTTTTAATTTCTGGAGTGATTCCACTTTCCTTTCCTGGGGACAGAGACCCTGAGGAGTAATCTCATGCCCCAAGAAATTGACACGGGTTCTGCACCACTATGCCTTTTGAAAGGAGAGTTTTGCTCCAACATCCCTCAACTGTGTCAGAACATGACGGATCTCCGCTATGTGTTCCTCCACAGTTGAGGTTTTGACTAGAATATCGTCCACATAGGCCAGGTTACCCCTTTGACCCAGGTCGGGCCTTATGTAGAAAAATATCAAATTAATTGCCGGAGTTGATGTATCCTAAGGGAATCCGGGTCCAAGTGTGCTGCTGCCCCCGAAGGTAAAGGCCAGCTTGTATTGGTCCTCCCTACTGACAGGTACAGTCCAGTACCCATTGGTCAGGTCTATTGCGGTGAATACCTTTGACCCCTGGATCTGGCCCAGCCCTTGGTCAATGTAGCGAAGAGGCCATCAGGAAGTATGGACCCGTTTGTTGAGCTTGCTTAAGTCAGCACAGAGTCTCCACTGGCCGTTAGGTTTCAAAATCCCCAGCACCGGATTATTGAAGGTGCTGTGGACTGGACGAATTATCCCACGGGACTCAAGGTTCTTAATTATTTTGGTAAGGGACTCCATTGATGCGAGGGGCAAGCAATGTTGCTTCACAAACACTGGAGTCATGCCAGGGTCCGTGGGAATTGTTGTCGTGTGGATGTCGGTGCTAACCCCAGTCATATGAGTCCACCGCAAAGAGATCTTGAAAATCAATTACATTTTTGCTTTTGCTCCAGATTCTCACAGGCATCAGCTAGGTTGACTCTCTCTTCAACCATCTGCCTGAAACCTGGAAAGACTTCCGGTTTGGCTATCTCAGCAGCCTCCTCCAGCTGGTTGGAGAAGTCCCTGGTCAGAGTGCTGATTTGGACTGAAGCTTCAGGTGGGGAAGGCAGTCCTCGTGGACTTGAAAGATCACCTCATACCTCCTGAAGACACAGGTCACATCTTCCTTACCGTAAGGGCAGGAAGAGTACACCAGGAAATTCCCCGCAAGCCGGGTGAAGATCCTGTTTGGTGTTGTGTCATCGTCACTATCACTGTCAAAACAGTCCTTGGGGATTGGTCCTAACAGTTCATTACCTAAATCTATGGAAAAATGTTGGTCATCAACCGCCATTCCAATAATGGTGCCTGAGGCCAGAGTGATACTCTTTAGGTCGCTGTTATCCACCTCTATTGGAATGGTGTTGTGTTCTATGTTGACTAGTGGTGTTCGGTTTACCCCCAACCCTTGCTGTTGTAAATGAGCCCTTAAGGTGGAGATACGCATCAGGGTTTTTCAGTTTCTGTCCTCTTTTAATTTTTACTTCCGGGTCCGTTCTAGGATGGTGACTTCCTCTCCAATCTGAATTTCAACTGCATATGGCAGCAGTTGGGTGGACCGAAATGCTTTCTCTGGATCATCAAAGTACAGGGGATTACCCGCTAATCGGGACCAAGCTTTGAAGTTTATTGGGTCCAAACTAATGGCAAAGCAATTGAGAATGTCACTGCCTAAGTAAAATGCAGCAGGGACATCTCGCCTGACCCAATAATTATGGACTATGCTCTTGTTGCCTATGGAAATGTTGAGCATACACCTGCTTGGCAGGAGATGTTTGGAATTGGGTGTTTCCAGGTCCATTTATCACTTGTCTAACAGTTTAAATGTGGGAATGGCTGTATCTTTTGGGAGTTTGCGGAACATAGCCTCGTTGATGAAGCTCTTGCCGTTGCTCGCACATACTTGGGCGAGAACAGAGTCCTTCCCTTCATTTAACTGAATAGGGATGAACAACTGCTCTCCAATTTTCTGAATATCAGCCAAGCTTTGAGCTGATTTCTCTTCATTTGGACTACAGGAATGGGATTTTCTGATTGTGAATTTGTATAGAATTTTAGTGTTTCCTTCCAGTGTGGAATGCCAACTTAGACTGCAAGGAAGGTTAATTTTCAGAAATAGAGAGGACTCACCATCACCAGTCTGTTGTCCTACTGCAATTACTGTCACATATGGGATCTGATTATTCTGGAAGTAAATTCTATTTGGTCAGGTTTTTGTTCAACCATGTGGCATGTGCCGTTTAAACTAACATGGTTGACACTATGTTTCAATTTTATTGATCGGCTAGTCTGGGTCCAGAGAACCTTGTTTACACAATCTATGAGGGGAGACAACCTACTCAAGATGTCTTTCCCTAGTAAACAAGGTGTGCCCTCTGAAGTCACAACTATGACCGGGTGCTTCAACTTATGTGGCCCAATTTTAATGTCCAAATCCGCAGTCCCCTCGACGGGAATTACCTTCCCGTTGAAGTTCTGAAGTTGTCCAGGAAGAGGGGTGAGAGGAATTTGGTATTTCTCCCCCCTTCCCGAATTCAGTTGATCAAAGGCCCTTTTTGACAGAAGGGTAGCTTGGGATCCAGTGTCCACCCGTGCCAAAATTGTACATTGCCCATGTATTTGGACCGGGGCATAACATCTTCCCTCCTTTTCCTCAAGGGGGCAAAGATAATGCACATTTTTGGCCAACTTGTGGGTTACTTTCCTTGCTTTGGATACTGACAGAGAGGTGATTTGGGCAGGATTCTGTTTGGGATCTTGGGAATCTGTAAGAAAAAGGTGACAGCTAGATATGAGGGAAGTTTTGAGTTCCCCTGGTTCTGTTTCTGGGCTGTCCCCCCCTTTTTGGAGGCAGTCACCAGGATGGGTTTGAACCAGGGGATTTTTGTGCTGGTCATTCTGGGTACTGATGATGGGCGGTTCTAACTCAGTCCCCGCCTTTCCACTCCTTCCCCCAGAAGCTCATGGTATCTCAAGCTCTGGTTCTCTCTAGCTTGGACTATTGTAACAGCCTCTTTCTAAATCTACCTGCCTCTATTCTCTGCCCTCTTCAACTAATCCAGAACAGGACTGCAAGACTTGTCCTTGGCCTCAAGCCCTGGGATCGTATCTCTCCAGCTCTGAAATCTCTTCACTGGCTCCCAGTGGATGCAAGGATTAAATTCAAAACCCTCTGCATTGTCCACAAGGCTTTCTGGGGCCTGGGTCCAAAATACCTTCAGCTATCCCTCCGCAAATATCTCCCCTCTCGAGCTCTTCGCTCCCCTACCTCCAACTCACTCAGGGTCAGTCGTTTTTCTAAGAAACGAGCTGGGGGTAGATCTCTGTCTTTGGCTGGAGCCTCCCTCTGGAACAGCCTCCCTGCCACTCCAAAACTTGAGGAGAACCATCTCCGGTTCCGGATGCATCTCAAGACCTTCCTGTTTTCTTCAGCCTTCGCTCCCCCTCTCCCGTGCTGATCTGTTCTCTCTTGGCACCGTGCACCTGGCCATCCTCTGCTCTGTCTTTTGGGCCCAGGTACCTGCTCATCCTGTCACCCTCCCGCACTGCCTCTGGGCCACCCCTTGCACTGGGGTCTGTATCTGTACCTATACAGCCCCCCCTTTTTCTTCCTGCACTTATCGGACCTAGCCTGTCTGCTGCCTTAAACCTAGCACTTGCAAATTGCTGGCTGCATTACCACTGTTTGTTGCCTTTATTATTTATTTTGTGTTATTTATCTGTTTCTCCTCTGCTTCGCACTTTCCATCTCTCCCCCTTCCATGCACCCCCCCCTCTCCCATGCACTTGCGCATTCTCAATGTCACTGGGCCTAGTAAGATCGCTGTTTTGTTCTCCCCTGTTCCCCTCCCTTGCCTGTCGCGCTCTGAAACACTTGTGTACGAGCGCGATAGAAATAAAATATCAATCAATCAATCAATCTACCCAGTCCGGATTTGGATTCTTTGGGACCCATTTTTCTTTGGGAGGAGTTCCCCCATCCCTGAAGGAGAAGATCCTTTTCCCAGAATCCTCTGAGGACCCTTCTCCTTCAAACTGGAAGATTTGCACCTCCTCCACAAAATGGGTAATTTTATGCTCTTTATTTCTCCTACCCACCCTCTGCTCCTTGGGTTGCAGCCTTTCAGGGGCAGGAGATTTTGGTTCCGGTTCCTGGGTTTCAAGGGGCTTTTTACAAGTGGGGAAGGAAGCTTCCTCTAAGGCTTTACACCCCCCTTCCCCTTGTGCCTCCTCCCTGGGAACTGATGGTTTGTCGGGGTTCTTCCCCCGTCATTGTTCTGGAGCACCAGACCCTGGCTTTGAGGCATTCTAAGCCGCCATGCTCATTTGAGGGTTCTGTTGAGCCCTCAGAATGCGACCCAGATCCTGTGCCATGTTCTGGACCTGGCGCTCTAGTTGGGACACCCGTTCTGGTGGGTACAGGGTCCTCAAGTCTCCCCTGGGTTGATCCCAGGAAGGGTAACTATCCCTTCTCGCAAAATACCCCTGGTTAGGGAAGTTTGGGTACCCCTCCACCCTTGGGCTCCCCTCTCCCGGATTGGGCTGTCTGGGCACAGGAAAGTGGGGAAATAAGGATGGGTTGTTTTGGGGTTTGGAATTTGGCGGGTACCTGGGAAAGAAATTTGGTCCGGCATTTAGGGGATTACTGCCCTCCTGATGGAAGTGTGGAGGTAAGTTCTCTGGGTTTCCTGCTGTCTGGTTGGATCCCCTCTCCTCCTTGGGCTGGAGGAGTCCACACATAGCCCAGAATGGTTCTATTTCCCTTGTAGCATGGGCTGATGTAGTCATGGGAGTTAGGGGTCCCATTTGTGGGGTTACCTCCCTGGCTCCTTGTTTGGGATTGGCCTGAGGGCCTTCTGGGTTTGGGGTTGTTTGGATTCTGTGCGGGAAGGTTTTTAGGCCCCCCCATCTCCAGATCTAAAATGGGGGCAACCTTCACCTCCCCCATTTTAGCAGCAGCAGGGGTGTTAGTTGTTTTGGGGCTTTTGCTACTATTTTTATTTTCCAACGGCTTCTGCACCTCATAGATGCGCGTTTCTTGTTCAATGACCCAGTCTAGTGATCTTTTCTCGTGGAAGTCCCTCACTAGCTGGGTCATAATATACTTATGTGGAGCATGAAAGAAGGTGTTCACAAATTCTTTACTGTCAGTGCCTACCCTTCTAGTAGTCTGTGCAAAGGCACGTTTTAATTCCTGAATAAATTCTTGTGGGGCGTGGTCTTCCCCACATTGTAAGTTGTAGGCTGCCTTGCAAGCATCTTGGGGGTTCCTATGAATGGAAAAAATGTTCAGGATTGCCGCCCTATTGGTGGACCATCTGGAATGGTTCTGATCCTCCAGCCCCGCAAAGAAGCTGGAGTACTCAGGAGAAAATGTCCACTTTACAAACTGAATACAGCTTTGGCTGTCCTTCAGATGCAAAGTTTCCATTATGTGATCAAATAACTCAAGGTGCTCCCAAACTGAATATTTTGCATTTGTGTAGTAGGGCGTAATGAGGCTCCTAACGGCTTTTATTTGTTTCAGGGTATCCTTGAACAAGGCCCTCTTGACTTTGTTGGCTTTTTTAGTTCAGGTCACCCTGGTCCACTCATCCTCTGACTCAGAGACACTGCTACCAGAGGTGGCCGTCTGGTCTTCTAGGCTCTCCCGGATTCTGCAAGCTTGGTAATGGCTGGCAGAATGTGGGGGCATAGTTTCTAGGGATCTGTGGCGCTCAGAAAAGTCTGCTGACTCTTCCTTGCTCCCAGGACTGGCTGAGAACCCCCCCCCACTGTCCTAGCTGGGAAGAGGTTTGTAGTATGCTCTTAGTGGGCCTACTCTCATGGAATTCCCCACCAAATTTCACTGTCTGATCCCTGGGTAATTTATATTTCTGAGGATCCATTTTTCTGATCATCCCCTCATTAGAGTCTCCCTGATCAGAGAATATGGCCCTAGCATTTGGGAACCCATACATAGATGCCCGCCCATCCATTTGTTGGGAGGTGCTGACCTATTAGCCCCATATTCCTCATTGGGTTGAAGTCTACCATCCCCATGGCCCTTGGCTCATGTGAGCCAGTGGACATGAAGTGGCAGAGTCCATGGAATTAGAGAGATTGAAGTCTCTGGTGCCAAGTTTCCTGAGGTTATGCTCAGGGGTTTCCCTCTCCCATCTGACCTCATCTCTGTTAGCCCCTACTCCCTGTTGCCATGCAAGAACCTGACCCTTTTTTTCTTCTATTAAGGCCTTACTGGTCTCCATTAGTTGTTCCTGCATGGGTATTTGTCTATGGAGCCTGTCATTTTTTTCACAGAGAGCCTCAGTATCTCTGTGTGCTTCCTGTCTGATTTGGGAGTATTGGGCCCATTTTTGCTGCAGGAGGCTCACCTCCTGTGTTCTGTCCTTACTGGCCTGGTCATTCTTTGCTAGAGCCTCTTCCACCCTCCTGGTGTGCTCTCACAGTTTTTCATAGTCCATTTTGAGTTCACCCAGTCCCTGAAGGGCCAGGTTATTTTCTTCCATCTTGGTTTTTAAATAACTGACTTCCTGGCCTAAGGTGTCCCTTTCCTGAATTAGAGTGCCCCTCTGTACAGCCAGGTTGTCCCTTTGTTTATTGAATGCACCAGCTTTCTGGCACTCTTCATCACATTCTGTTTGGGATTCAAGGTCTTTAAGAATTAATTTATTATTTTCTTCTTTTATCTCATCAATCTGATTTTCCAGGGCGATTATCTGCCCTGCGCAGGCCCTATTATAATTGAATTGCTGTTCCAGCTTTTGCTGGCTCTGTAGTAGAGAATCTAACCTTTCTTGGCACTCTTTTTGCAGTGTCAGTAATTTGGTATCCTGCTCTACCTTCTCTTGCTGCAGGAGATCCAGATCTTCTTTTACCTTTGTCAGGTACTGTCTGGTTTCACTCTCTGATGCGTGGCTCTTTTGTAGCCTTTGCTCTGCAGAGTCCAGATCAGTTTGGGTCTTCTCTAGGGATTGTACTTGCCTTTTTGCCAGGTCTAAGTTTTCGGCATATTTTCCCTGTATTTCTCTGATATGAAGGTACAGGTACGCCGCTATTTTGTCAATTTTACATTGCTCTTCTTTTACCCTTGGGTCCATACACAGTTCTCTAAGTGCCTGATGTAATGGACCCTGGTACTGCCATATATCTAATCCTATGGCAGTGATTTGTTATTTGATTTCCTGCAGCCAAACATTCTCATCCTGTTCTGCACATTCATCCCTGACAAACAATTTGTGCAGTGGATGTTCTTTTGGCATATTAATTTCCACTGGGGTCGCCATTCCGGAAATATTAATTTCCTTCTGACTTATCTCAGGGTTACTTTTACCTTTGCAAACAGGCCCAGCTCATTTGAGTGTTTCTATTGAAGGGTGTTTTTACAGTATAGCACAGTGTGGTAGCCCAACAAGGTGTATGTACCCCGTCAGTTAGCACACTGTGTTAGACTGTCACAAGTGGTATGTCTAATTCAGGATCTCGTGATGAGCCCCCAATCTTGTAAGTGATTTCAATCTGGCACTTCACCTAAGTCAACGGCTAGCGTGTAATGCACAACTGAAATCCTTATTTATTTGTGTCTAAAAGTTATTTTATTCTGAACGATGTACCATTCATATCACGCCCCTCTCATGGAATCCCCCCAGTCACACTGAACCAGGAATCAGGATGGTTTTCAAAGTTAAAATATTTATGTAGTTACAGTTAATCACACTATGTTTAATGGGTACACAATAATCACCAATGGGGTGATGTAACAATAAACAATCTCTTTAATCACAAGGAGTAATAGTGAGCAAAACAGTTCAGCACAGAAAAATACTTTTGTGTGTGTGTTCAGAACAGATAGCAGTGTGGTTACGATTTCCCCCTGCACTCCCCTCAACCCCCCAACAGGCAATGAAAAGAGATAGGAGGAGAGAAAGCAGGTATTCAGGAATGCAGAATTCAAAAAATATATCAATCCTAATTTACCCCCCAGCAACACAAGAGAAAAACAGAAATGATAGGTAAGCGGTCAGAATGGTTTTTAAGTTATCTTGAGAATGGATTGGGTAAAAACACTAAATATGGTTTAAATTGCTGAAATTGTTTACATTCTTATGGAAGACGCTTTAGATAGTTGCAGACAAACACTAGCAATGATTTGATACTAAGAAACAATGTGAAATCTTAACATTGAAGTCAGAAGCAATCAAAAGCTGTTTTACACGTGTCAGAATTTCCCTAAAAGAAAATTTGTGGCAAACTTTTCCTTGCGCGATAATCGCGATTACGGGAGAACTGTATGGATTTGAAATGTGGTTTTGGATGAGAATTAAAGATGCGGATGTTAGCTACAATCAGACTTTTGTTTCTAGCATAAAAACTGAAGACGTTATGGACGTTTTAGCGGAGGTTGTTTTTTTCTAAGATTGGTGCAAGAATGGGAAGCAGGAATAAACTTTAAAATGACAAAAAGGATTTCTTACACTAAAGGATGACTATGAAGAAACAAATACCACACGGAAGCACAGCCACTTGATCAGGGCGACTGTCTGCCGAGGAGCTCGCCTTCTTCAGATGAAAAATATCAGCGCAAAGATAGTTTTAACAATACTAGTTCAGGAGGAAGATAGGAGGGATAAAATAGAGAGTTTAGACAATTCAAAAAGATTTCTAACAATGCAGGTTCTGAAGACAAGGTAGGATGGATTAAGATAGGGATTGGACTAAGCCAGGTACATATGCTAGTGACACAGTTCTATTCTATAGATACTCACTAGATATGTTTTGAAACGGAACCGTCAGGGATTCTGGTCAGGGATTCTGGTCAGGACAGACTGCTGGGCACACCGGACTGGACTGGGTCTGTTCACAGCACAGCAACGGACGTGATCGGGTCTGCAATGGCTCTGGTCACAGCTCAGCTCAGGACTGGATTGGATCTCTTGGTTCTGATGTATTTTCAGCAGGCAAGCAGTACAGCACAGCCCGGCTGTCTATTTCCCCTTTTTCTGGGGTTCTGGTTCTGGAATTTTAAGGCATAGCTGAAAATGGTTCAGCAATAGAATGGGCCTTTCTGCTTTCCAAGTTTCTGGAGTCTGGAGCAAGGAAGAGGAATGGTTCTGCTGCAGGGTGCTCCACCAGCAATCGGTTAGTGGGTGAATCTATGTGTTTCTGAGTGCTGAGCTGTCTCTATTTATGCTTATGATAAAGGGGTGTGTGTGCTGGTTTCTCCGAAGCACGCCCCTTTTTCAGGGATTGGTCAGGGTGTCCCCTCTTCCTTGATAGGAGGAGAAGAACAGGGTGTCACCACAGTGATGTGGGTTTACGAGGCCTAGAGTCCACCCCTAGCCTCTTGAACACCAAATCTACTTTTGGTACAATACATATTTCCATGTGTGCAACCTCGATTACAATCATATATATAGATTACATATTTTGTGTAGCAGATACTCCTCCAAACCCCGTTGCTGTAAGATCTTGTGTCTGCTTTTTACATAATTTTGCCCTTTTTGTCCGGAACACATGTCCAATTTCAGAGCAAATTTCTAGAAATGTGTGCATTAAACATGGGCATAAGTGTATGAAGTTTCATGCTTCTATCAAAAATGCATTTTGTGTAATATCACATGTTCCGCTGTTTCTTCCTAGAACATGTCACAGAGTCAATATTTACATTAACAATGCTGTTATTTTTGTGATGTTAACAATTTTCACAGTAATATCAGTCTTTTTAAAATGTGTCTTTGGTTCTTGTTAAGCAACAAATGGTTGTTTGTCTCCACCTCCTTCTATCTCCCTGCAGCTCAGAAGCAGACTCCTCCCAGTTCCTCCTGGGCGCAGGCCATTTTACGACTCTTCACACTGGCAGTTCCTGTAGCTGGAGGATGTCCATTGTCTCCTTCCCTCTGCAGACCAAATTCTCCTCCCACCCTATAATCATCAGTTAGGTGTGATTTCCTGGTGGAGGGAAGCAGAAGGGAGAGGCCCTGGCCTCTGTGGGGGAAGCTGTTATACTGGTTTGGTTGCTTTTAGTCAGGCTTAAATTCAAATGTTATTCTGTTGCATTTTTCTTTGCTTAAAATAAACGTGTAATTTCAAACAAGCAGCTAGGACACTGATGCCAGATTCTAAAACATGGGAATAAACAGTTATAACATAGGTTACTCTCAGTAACAGGCCACTTAGATTTCAGTTTACAGTTTTAATGCAGGCTTCTGACAGCTGTCATTCAGGCGACTGAGGGTACGGCGCCCAGATTTTTGACAGATTTCACAGCAGGCAACTTTTGCTGTGGATGTTTTTATGACAAATTCAGCTTTTCAGGATATTGTACGTTCACAATGATTTCTTAAACTGAGTGAATTGTAGCACCCAGCAAGAAAATTGGATGTTTGAGTGTGTTCTGTACCGGCATTCTGCAGTTTCAGCAACCAAGAAAAAAGGATTTAAAACAAGATTTTGGATTTCTTTCAGCAAAGCCCTGCTTTTACCTCTGTGCTCCCTTTGTACTTGTTGTGAAGCCCAGTGACATGTTTCAGGAGTGAGATCTCGGTTCCACCACTGACAATATGGATGGTATATTTGGCAGCCATCTTTTTGTGTTGCAAAGCACGATTTCCATAGGTTTTGGTGCGCACAAGGGTTTTGCAGCCATTTTGATATTTCTGGCACCATCAGAACACAGGGATGCCGCAATGGCAGAGCAAAAGTGGGTCAAGACATCCCACAAGACCTGACCCCTGTCAGAGGGGAGACTCATGTGGTTTGGGAGAGACAGGAAGTCTGCCCAGCTCAAATGTCAAGGGGAACAGTGTGTTTTAATCAAGATACACAGAGGGCTCAGTTATCCAGAGAGGCACTTTGATCTCCAACAGACAGGGAGATGGGTGGGACTTAGGTATAGGTTGTCACCCCTTTGCCTGTCCTGTTAAAGAGCATTCTGGTATTGACCTCATGTATAACAGAAGATTGTTGTTGGGGACCCAGGATTGGTTAATTAAGGTGGGCTTAGCCTGCACCAATCACTGGGGACCATTTGCCTTTAAAAGAGGGCTAAACTCCTCACTTAGCTGAAGACTTCAAAACGAGTAAGAAGAAGGACTCCTTTGGACCCGAGCTGAAGGTACAGTCTACCTTACATCTTCCTCCAGAGAAGGAAGGCCAGGAGTTCCAAGAGGGAAGCAAGATCCCTCTCCTAAACATCTCCCAGGGAACAGAGGGAGATACTGGACTCACAGGACCTGTCCAGCAGCTCCAGAACCGGTACCCAGCCAGCACACTTCGTGCCCTGCTAGGTTCTGCCATCAAGCTTATAGGTGGGAAATGCCAGAGAGTCTCTGGACAAAGGACAAGGCTGTTGCCCGCAAACACTCTCCTGAGCTTTGGGCTGTCATCCATGAAAAGACACGAGCCCTGCAAAAAAGCTAGGAGGAGTGCCACACAAGCATCATCCAGCGTCCATCTTTTAAGGACATTTTCGAGACAGTCGAGTACTCGAACCACATCCGGCTGCACCATTGACTGTTGTCACACTGCAGTCACCAGAGCCATCCAAGACACTTCTACCAGCATTCCAGATCCACCAACCACTACAGAGACAACGATTCTTGGCCACAAGCTGCCGCACTGGTCAGCTTGAAGACGTCCATCCAGCCTTGCTTGCCGAACTGCCTGCTGACTCGTGCCCGCAGCTGTGTCCCGCCACTAACTCTGTTTCAGGGACTGCAAAGTGCCCTGGATCTGCCTCGACACTGTCGAGCACCAACAACTTCTAAGCGCCAGGTACATTGTGGTTCTGCCCCCCGGGTCCTTCTCCAAAGGCCTCTAGAGACAGTTACGACCCTTTGCCCCCTTGGTGCTGAAACCAAATAATCTTGAACGGTAAGTCTGATTACTTTACCAACTACCCTCCTGTCAGTATCCAGAGTGCATCCCTTTCCTTCTTGAAACTTTTTGTCCTCTCTGTTCCTTTACAGGGTGGGTTGTATTAAGTAGTGTGCTAGAACTGTCTGTTGTAGTAATAATAAAGTAGATATGTGTATACAATCTTGACTGGACAGTCCTTTTTACCATTGGGTAATAATTGTAGTTTTGGTGTGCTGTAACAAACCAATGATCCACGACCTTGCTACGATAAGTCTACCATTCCGTCCACGTTACCAAAATCAGACAAGGAGGTCTTATCATTCACTTGTATTCCAATCTGTTCGGATCCCTTCTGGTCTACTAAGTGTGTGGGGTTTATTTATAGTTTAGAAACCGATATTCATCCCTGGACCACTGGTGCCCCGGAAGTTGATTTGTCACAATGTCCAATGTTACCAGATAAGAAAGGGCCGTGTGTTCTAGTTCATGGGAAAACATATTATTTTGATCAATAGGTGGTTACTTACCAATTAATCTCAATAGTTTTTTCAGGTCGGGGCAAAATGAAGTTGTCTTTAGTTATAACAAAGTTATTTATAAGTACCATATTTAGAGAAGAGAGGGAAGTCCAAATTCCATTCCCAGTGCCTCCACTGGAACACAGTTTGGAAGATTAAAGGACGAAGCATTTTTCCCTCTACTTTCATCAACCATGTGATGTATCTATATAGTGAACCAGAAAGATAGTACATTAATCTTGGAATAATACTGACACTGTAGATTGTCAAAAGTTCTTCGAGGTTGTTTATCCCTCGGCTGGCAATGTATCGCTTCACCCCCAACCATCTTTTCCAGATTTTAGGAAAAATGCAGCTACTATAGTATTGTGTGGTGGGTTTCATTTTTATCGAAACACTCCCCAACCCCCAAAATGTAGTAATCTACTATTGCAAGCTTTGTATTGTTTAGTTTCCAGAAAAAGGTGGGCTTTCTGGGGAGACTACCTCCTATGCATATAATTTGGGTTTTCGTGTCGTTTATAACCATATGATTTTTTTCTAGCATAGTTTGCCAAAGCATCTATGGAGTATTGTAATCCTACGGGAGTCAGGTCAAATAAGATGGTGTCATCTGCGTAAGATAACCATGACACTGGCTCACTTTTGATTTTGGGGGGAATGTTTTGGACAACCTTTAGTGATTCTGGCATGTCGGCCACATATAAGTTAAATAGTAGGGGTGCAAGAATGCACCGCTGTTTAAGGCCTCGTTGGTATGAAAATCATCAGTAGGTTCTCCTTCTTGTATCAAACGTACCGTAACTGATGTATAAGTGTGCAAGATTTTTATGAAGTACAGAAGATGTGTGTCAATTCCCCATATCTCTAGTTTGCGCCAGAGAAGGGAACGACAGACTAGGTCAAAAGCCTTGCTGTAATCAAGGTAACAGCAGTACAGATTTCAATTAAAGCAGCGCGCAGTCTCGGCCATCAAATCATGTATGGCACTTATATTTTGTAGTGTGCAATTGGCCGTTCTGAACCCAGTCTGGAATGGTTTGAATAATTCCTTTTCTTGGACCCATTTAGTAAGTCTGCTCAAAAAACTGGTTGAGAATATTGTTTGGCTAGAGCCGAGCATCGTGAGCAGGCGGTATCAGAATGGATTTCGGCCAGCTATTCAGAATCTCGCCACTACCCTCCATACCACGAAGTAAACCCAATAGAGTTTTGCCCAAAACAGAGGATTTGATTTAATAAGAATAGTTGATATCCCATCTAGCCCCGGAGCTCGGTAAGCCTTAATTTTTTTTAAGATGAAAACAATGTCTTCGCGTTCACAACCAGTTATAATGAGCTTATTTTTGGGAGGAGTAATTCGTCTTTCAAACCTTTATGTCTTTGACATCAAAATAAAGTTCAGCAATGTAAAATACCCAGAAGGTGGCTGGCACCGGGTTTAGTTCCAAAGGAGTAGTCGTTATTTGCAAATCTCTGTAACAGGACCAAAACATTTGGTTATCTTTGGATTTTAGCAAACCAAACATCACTCTCCAGTTGGTGCTGCTTAATGAATTCTTATGTTGACGCAACCAATTTTTATAGACAGTGGAAGAATGGTGTTTTGTGCTTCTTTTTCTTCATGCAAGAGTGAGAACTGCCTTCTGACCGTGGATATACTGTTCCGATAAGCTTACTTTTTTTGGATGTATCAAAATGTCGAAGGGAGCCAATCGGTCTTTGTGAAGTTTTCCAAATGAAGTAGACTTATTTAAATGGAAGCGTTGCAGTATGTTCTTAATCATTGTTTCGATAACCCAATCGTTCAGCGCCAACCAAGATTCAAGTGGCGATTGATTTGCTACTAGGATGCTGTTTTCTCTCATGATCTTTTTACCTGTCCATGATGTACAATTGCCACAGAGATTTACTTAACGCGCCCATTTTTCCATGTGTAATTGACTTCTTTTTTTTCTAGTGTTTTACATAGAAGACAAATCAATCCATACGTAGCTAAACATTTGTTCCAATGCCGGTCAGAATTTCTTGGTATGGATTGATTACGGTGTAGATCTTTAGCGTTTAGATCGCAATTTGTACAGAACCTTTACAATAGGTCTCAACCCAATTTATGAGAATATCCCCAATTCATTTTGGATCCTTTTAGAATGGATTCTGTTTGTCAGATCATAAAAATTAATGATAAATGTTCGAAGTGTAAAATTCGATGGGTCAACAAGCATAGCTGATGGTATGATATGATGGGTTATTTATAACGTGCTTAAAACCTGGAGGTTTCAAAGCGCGGATCCGGGTATCGAACCTGTGTGGTTGCGTGTCGTCTTGCTTCCAAGGCAAGCACGTTGCCGCTGAGCTATCCTCCCGAGACAAATCGCCCTTAGTACATAAGGGGAACTAGTTTTGCCCCAACATATTTCAAACTGGTATTTAGCCATTGTTACAATCGGCAAGCCTCTGCTCAGCCATCCCCTAAGAGAAGAAATAGCTGGGTTATGTACAATGTGGTAACCATCAATATTAAAATTCTTGGTGACCTAGGTTTCCTGCAGCATAAAAAGGTCAGAGGCCAGAATCATGGAATGGCCCAACGGATGAACAAGAAAAGAATTAAAACCATGCAAATTCCAGGATCTCCAAGTCAGAGTGGAATTATGGGCTGGATGTCAATTGCCATTAGTAGAAACTGTTTAAGAGATCCATTGTTGAGTCTGCATGATAGCCTTAACTTTATTTGCTATATAAGGATGAGATGAGAACAGTGTAACGGGTTTGTGTACGAGATCAGAAGATGGGTAAACTGTCTGCGCGACATCCATTATGGATTTAGGCATGTCCATTGACATTGGTTGTTTAGTGACTTTTTTAGCATATAGTAAATTGAAAGCTCATCTGTTCCAAAACGGCAGCACATGATTTTAACAATATTACCATTAGTGAAGAGGTGAATTCGTTAATGGTCCAGTTGGAAACATTTTTTATCCCATGGAGCTCGACATGAACAATGTCATCTGTGCTGATCACTCTCAGTTGATTTATCTTGGTGAATAGGTCTAATAGGTGAGTACGATTTAGGAATGGACTGGAGTGGGTAGGAAAGAGTTCCTCCAGCTTAGCCGATTTCCACGAGAGGCGTGTATCGCCATCAGGCAAAGTGATTTTTTTTCTGTACATTTATTCTGTGCATTCTGCTTGTGTAAGTTAGAACTAGGGGCACAGGATGGTAGATGGTTGCAGGGACTTGGTTCCACTGATAAATATTGCTAAAAGTCTGTGGGTTACCCGTCGTTAAGGGCCAATCAGTTGACTTGGTACTTGCATTAGAGTTAGAGCAAGCCTTGGTTTGCAAATAGAACTGCGTTGAAGCAGGTGCAATAGGAGGCAGGGGCAACGATCGATCCAACTGACCTGGCAACTGAACTAGTCTAGTTGAACCATCAATAACTGTATGTGTTACCAATGTTTTTGGAATCGAATGGTGAACTTTGTTAGCACAAGAACACTGGGTCACTGTTGTTCAAAGCTTATCTGCCGTATTTAGTTTTTGTTGGCCTTTTTCCTTTTGTTAAAGTTTTGTCTGATGTTACAATTTGAAGATCTAGTAGCTGGTTGTCGGCTCCCGTAGGCTGTGGTATTTCAAGCCAAGGGGGAGGAATACGTATTTCTTCATAATCCCAATCTGAGAGCGGAGCAGGCGGCAAGCCAACTACAGCGATTTTGCTCACTCTATGCTGCTCACCTTCAGTGGATAGCACTTCTCTGGCCTTCCTGATAGTATGAGCAGGATGTCTGGAGGTAGGATACACATTTTGATCCGCTGACGCAATGTGGTTAAATAAAATGTCTGTGGCATCCATAGTGCCAACTAGTTCAATGGAGGTGTAATTAGCTTGGATCACATCAACTACCTAAACCAGAATCTATTTGAAATCCTGTTGTTCTTTCTCGATCAATGAGCATAAAGCAAATAGGGCTTTGATCTTAGATGCTATTTCGTTCAATGCAGTAGTGGGAGTTGGATCCTAGATCAGAGAGGTTGTAGCAGAGCATAGTGAAACAGCGTTCTCGCTATCACCCTCCGAATCAGAAGAATCCGATTATTCAGAAGAGGAGACCAGTATGCTTAGGTTAGGAGTGGCTGAAGGATCCTGTCAATTAAGATCTCTCAGCAGTCACTCATGGAAAGTATAGACCCTCCGTCAAGTGGGTCTTGCTGTAGTCCTATGCACATGTTTAATAAATGATTATTTTTGTCAATTGTGGGGGAAATACACTGTCCAATGTTTTCACTTTGGGCCTCATTACGACCTAGGCGGTAACCATGGCGCTATTAGCGCCATGGTTGCCGCCGGAACCTTACCGATTCCGCCATGGTGAATGGAGCAATTACCGCCCCATTCCAAGGTTGGCAGGGGCGGTAATTCCCCATTCACCATGGCCCTTCCCCATTCCCATTTTTGCCTCCATAGGGCTCAATGCGAATGGGGAAGGCGGTAATAACGGTACCGCAAATTGTGGTACCGTTATTACCTCCAAAATCCTGTTGCGGGTCCTGTCCTTAACGCCTGGTAAAACGGAATAGGGCGGTAAGGGATTACCAGCAGCAGTGCCCTTACCGCCCGGGTCGTAATAAGGCCCTTTGTGTCTGCAAATGCGATATTTCACTTTGGGTCTCAGTCATAGAAGAAGATGGTATGGCAGTGAAGAAGCCAGTAATAATCGGCTGAGTTCCAATGCTCTTATCTAGTCTTCCTTTTTTGGTGCAACAGTTTTTATTGCGAAAGGTATTTGAAAGCTCCGGGCTCCTGGTTCTCTTGCCGATTTGAATGGCTACACTGAGTAGCCCATATCGGCACAATTTGCTCTGGAGCTTATACAAAATGTTGAAGACTTAGAGCGCTCACATCTCTCCCCACGCAACACTCCTCACACTCTTCCCTCTTCACACTCTTCACCACAAGGGCGAGTAGATTTTCAAAGCGGGGATTCCAGGCTTGGAGCACAGCTCCGAGAGGATGAATTGAATGAAGACCAGATGCCACAATCTTAGAGTGCCACAGACAGGGTTTCAGGATACTTCACTGTAGGCAGGGTCCAAGGGAGAAACAAACACTTTTCTCCACTCTGCAAAACGATGCACCATTAATCAACAGCTTAATTAGAACAGTAAAACGAAACGTAGACATCTTACGTCTATTGTAGAGGCAGCTAAAGCCAATCCAAATTGGCATATATCATCTCCCCTACCTATTTTTCAGCGATTTTACACTTGTTAGTCAGTTTTAGAGAGGCTTTTTTTATCTTTCACAAAGATCATACTGCGCACACGCAGTGTACAGAATACAAATTAATTATAGCTGCTCCTGCGGGGGCTAGAAAGAGAAAGGGGAAGAGGCACCGCCTTTATGCAGTTCACACTCACTCTGACCACGTGAAACTTCACCCAGCATCTGTGCCACACCACACACAAACCCCACCCGAACGGGAGAAACGCAGGGCAAGGCTGAGCAGTGGTCACAGGGCTCATAGAGCTCAACGTTCATAGTGTTACTTCACAATCCCTGCAACTCTCGGCTCTGGTGGTCGCCGGTGAGCACACCAGGCGCCACTGCTCTCAGCACCTCAGCGCCTTTCACCAACCACACCATTATTTTGTTGAATGTTCTCTGCTCACGGCGAACACCGTTCAATGCAAACCTCCGAGGAAAGGACCACGGTACGTGTCAAGCAGCACTGCAACAATGCTACAACCCCACAGCCACTTCCGACACAAATCTGAGACACATTTTGAAAATCTGATGGCGCTCTGGTAACAGTTATTCTGAGGTGGGGACAAAGTGAAAATACTAAATTGTATATTCTAGAACGAAATGAATACCGGTGTATGCAAGTCTGGAAGAGGAAGCCTTAGAAGATGGACTCTAGATCTTGCCATAGAACAAATTATGTGCTACAAGAAGATGTCCTATCTTCGACATAAGGTATGCTAAATAAAATGTGATTGGAAGAAAATTACTTTGTTTGATAAATGTCGAAAACTATTTCAAGACTTTGAGATGTTATTAACAGTCAGCCCATCATAGACCATATGATGAGAACCATTGTAAAATATTTCTTTCTTTCTTTATTTCACTCTCCTTTGAGATGAGGACCGTAGCTGAAAAGCTATGTCACTATCAAGACCATTTTTAATAACAATTGTGTTAATAGTTTACAAATACAACTTGCACAAAACAACAACGAAATAAAATAAAATTGTTGAAACAATAAGAAACATCTACATCACAGAAGTCGTTACATTGAAATTAAAGAATTGATGACCCATTAAATCAGAGACACAGCCATAAAAGAAATGGGTTAATACTAAAAACAAAAGTCGAAATTATCTTGTTATAAAAACATCAATTACGTCCTTCCTTTAAGTCAAGTTTATCCTATACATAAAATGCAACAGTGTCAAAGTCAGCGAAATTGAATTACCGGTGAAAAGTCTCTACCACAAGGACTCACTCATGACAAAGCCAACATTATTTATGAAATGATCAAAACCCAACATTCTTAAGTTATTCACTGTTTCACAGTAAAGAATCTAATGCTTTAGGTGTTCTGTTTCCTTATCACAGAATCTACATTGTGTGTTTGAATCCTTCTTATTTCCCCAAAGCCAAATGTTCTCTGTCATTCTGAGGCGATTGAATCAATATCTCATTAGAACAGATCTCAATAGCGAGGAGGGAAGAGAATCAAGTATGGGTACAAACACCCTCATTCCTAATATGATATGATATGATATGATATGGTATTTGTAACGCGCCTATACACATGTGTTTCAAGGCGCGACGAGGCAGGGGGGGGGACAAGGGGAGACAGACAACGATCTTACTAGGCCAGGTGTCATTCAGATCGCGCAAGTGCAGGGGTAAATGCTAGATCAGACCTACGTTTATATTTATATAAACGGTCACACGTTTTGCAACAATCATTTTGTCACAATTTTTTTTTTTTAGGTTGCTCATGTTGTCAATACCCTCGCCACCTCACAATGTGAGCATTCCCTTACATTGGGTTCCACTTCACCTTTCTTTACAAAAATGTTCTATGTCCCCTGTCCCCCATGTTCAAAAACCTAATGTAAGGAATTTAGTGGTGGTGTAATACATTTTTGCACATCAGATGTTTCCAAAGTATCCAAATGTTTAGGGAGAGTATTGCCAACTCAAAATAAATTGCAGACATCGGAGTGCGTTTGGGTACTGATAAGACATGTTTCCGTATCCAGCCTTAAAAAAAAAAGTTCAATCCACACCTTGAAGTTTGACTCTGAGTACTGTGTTCAACAGTGTTGCTCCTCGAAGAAGGTGGAGAGTACAGCTGTGGCCTTCCCATATCTTTCTTCGACTTCCCTCCAGGTCCAGCATGTACATTCCATCTTTCAGTAGTTTGCGGATGTCTTCCAAGATAGGGTATCTATAGACCTACCGCCGCATTGACCAGAAGACTGCGTTATTGACCTAGTTCTAGGTTCCTCAGTTCCTTTTGGATGCATGTTTTCACTTACCATACCGGAAAGACAAGCCTTAACAGCATACCTGGATCAAAACCTGCAAAATGGACTAATAAAACCCTCCAAGTCCCCAGCAAGGGCGTCTTTGTTCTTTATCACCAAGAAGGATTCCAGTGAACTACGTCCTTGTATAGACTACCGGTGCCTGAATAACGTCACAGTGCGAGATTGCTACCCGATGCCTTTGATAAAGGACATACTGGAGGCAGTCGAGGATGCGGTAGTGTTCAGCAAGCTGGACCTTAGGGGTGCCTACCACCTCTTAAGGGTCAAATGAGGGGACGAATGGAAGACCGCATTCAGCACTCCATTTGGGCTGTTTGAATAGAGGGTGATGCCATTCGGCCTAGTCAACGCCCCTGCAGCCTTCCAGAGGTTCATGGACCGTTTATTTGCAGATCTTCTGTTTGTCTCAGTAATCGTGTACTTGGATGACATTCTGCTCTTCTCTCAGCACCATCATCAGCACAACGCTCATCTCACAGAAGGCATGGAACGCTTGAGACTCCATCACCTCTTTGCTAAACCAGAAAAATGCCTCATAGCAGTTTCCTCCGTGCCCTACTTGGGATTCATCCTTTCCAAACAAAGGGTTGAGATGGACCCTAAAAAAGTCTCAGCTATTCCTGCTTGGCCCCCTCCTGCTACTGTAAAGGAGGTACAGGCTTTCCTGGGGCTATCCAACTTTTACAGAAAATTCATCGTAAATTTCTCAGAGCAAGTGCTGCCTATCACGGCTCTGTTATGATATGATGTGATATGATATTTTATTTGTATTGCACTCATACACAGGTGTTTTGTTTGGGATACCAAGACCGAGCAGGCTTTCCAGAATCTGAAAGAGGCTTTCTGTGCTGCTTCCATCCTAAAACAACCCGACCAACGACAGCCTTTCATTGTTGAGAATGGCGCCTCTGCAGGAGCTTTGTGGGCGGTACTCAAACAAAGTTACAACGGAGTGGAACACCCGATTGCCTATCTGTCTCGCACCCTAACTCTGAGTGAAATCAACTGCTCGGTAATCAAAAAAAAATTACTGGCTATCAAACAGGCCTGCTCTGAATGGAGACATTTGCTACGAGGGTCTAGACATCCATTTGAGATACACACCGATCACAGTAATCTGAAGGTCTTGCAGCAGACGGAGTGCAGAAACCCCCGTCAAGCCCGATGGGCGTATTTATTTGCTCAATATGACTTCTTTATAACATACCGTCCTGGCAACAAAAATATCCTGCCAGATAGCCTGTCCCGTAGCCCACTTATGTTTACCAATCAACCATTTAAGGGGCAGGATCTGTTTCCGGAGGTTCGTTTTGTCCATGTGGTATCAAAATTCCTCCAGGATTTTAAGAAGGTCACCCCAGAGGCTCTGAAAAAACTCTTTCCCAGACCCAATTCGAGACAGACTATACTCAAAAGAAGGATTATGGTTTCATCAAGGTTGACTGTTTATCCCGGACACCAAACTTCAATTCCTGGTTCTCCACTGGGGTCATGAATCACGGATTGCAGGACACATGGGAATCACTGCCACCACCAACCTAATACGGCGCATGTTCTGGTGGCCTACTATGCTTTCAGACATCAGGCTGTATGTCGTGTCTTGCCCTGTCGGTGCCAGGAGTAGAGGGCTTACCTCTAAGCCTGCAGGGTTGCTACATCAACCCAGATTACCCACCACACCTTGGTCACATGTCTCCACTGACTTTGTGGTAGACCTCCCCATGTCACAAGGTTGCACTGCTATCATGGTCACGATAGACAGCTTCAGTAAAATGGCACATTTTACACCTTTGAAGGGGGTACCCTCGGCTCCTGAAACTGCACACATGTTCCTGAGAGACATTGTCTGGCTCCATGGCATTCCATCCTCGCTCCTTTCCCTTGGACACCCATGCCATCTCATATCTACCCACAGTGGACTCTCTCTTAGAAGACATCTCTCGGATGCAAAAGACCTCACTAACCAATTTACAGGAGAGCAGGGAGCACTATAAACATCAAGCCGACTCCCATCGCATTCCAAGCTCTGGGTTGGCAAGTAGGGGACAGGGTCTGGCTCTTAACTTACTATCTACCCCGATGGAATCACTCCTTTATATTGGCTCCGAAATACTTGGGTCCCTTCTCCATTCTCGCCTGCATAAACCCTGTAGCCTTTCGTTTAAAACTTCCTCAACTCAGTTGGGTCCACCCAGTCTTCCATTCTTCATTGTTAAAGACCTATTTTCCAGACCCTCATCGTCGGAAAAGAACCTTCAAGCTTCAGGACAAGGATCCAGAATCAGAAGTCTATGAGGTAGAAATAATTATAAACTCCCATTACCACAGAGGCATACTTCAATACCTGGTCAGATGGAAGGGTTACTCCCAAGCAGAAGATTCTTGGGAACCTGTATCCAACATCGCAGCTCCTAGGTGTGTCTGACAGTGCCATGCCCTACATCCGGGCAAACCCAGGGTTGGTACCCCAAGAAGAAGGCATACTGTCATGAGGACAGGGGATTGGAAGATCTGGTCCCTCTGGAAACGCAATTGATTGACCCATTACGGCAGTGGTATAGTCGTTACGTTCCTCCTTCTATTTACACTGGGAGGCCATGACCCCCTCAACGCGGTGCAACTGTTCTTTCGTGTCTTCGCTGCTGGTTCGCTTGCGACCCAGTCTCCCTCTGTGTGGTTTCGTCCTCCTCTTACTGCTTCTCTCCTTCTTCTGTTTTGGAACTTCCCTTTCATTTGTCTCTCCTGTGTACTTTAGTCAGTATCTCTTTTGGTTTTCTGTCTTCCCTGCTTATTTCTTTTTTCCCGCCCTCTGCTTCTGCTTTTTTTTTCCACCGCCCTCAGCTCTGCTTTTGCTTTTATCCCTAGTGCCGCTCTCTGGCCCTTTTCTCTGTTTCCTTTCCAACTCCCCATTATAATTCTTGCACCTTCAGCGCTTCCGCTCCGCTCTGTCACCTTTCGGCTGGTTCTTCTCGGGTTTCAGTTAGAGCTGTTCTCTTGTCTTTCCTACCGGCGTCCTTGCTGTCTTATTGCTTGGGCTAGTTCTGGGCAGTGTCCTTTTTTGTTACCGCTCCCGATTGCCTTTCTATCATTTAGGTTGTTACCTTTCCGTACTGCCTCTTCTTGGCCTAAACACTTACCTGTCGTGTTTACAATGTCTACTCAGTCTTCTCTTGTTTATCCCACCACAACTTCTTTGCTGCCTACCAGATACCTTCTGCATATCATTGATGTCCTTACATGCCAGTATCTTGGGGAATCACATGTTCATCTCTGCTTTCCACAAAGGAAGGGACAAAGAGGACTTCATTACTCCCACGACATTACAGAAAGAGGAACTAACAGGGTTTTTTTGTGCCATCTGCTTTTTCCCCTCTCTGGGCTGCGCAGGGGGATCGTCATTTTTGTTGCGGACTGTGTTCCAACGCAACGACAGTGACAAGTTCCCGGAACAGACCCTATCACTTCACCAAAAAAGGAACTCCTGACAAGACCACTAAAGAACCTTCTGGATTGGACATATCTTCCAGTGAATCTGACACTGAGACACAGGTGAGCCCTGCTATTATTGACACTTCAGTTCTTGCGAGGGCGAGGCATGCTGTTTTCAGAGAGGGGGAGGGCTATGAAGGTTTTTTTTTGGTTGAGAAGCGGTTATGGGTGGGTGGTTGCGGTAGGGGGGGTGGTCGAGAGGGAGGGGAGTTCTCAGAAGGGTTAGGGGAGGGATTGGGGGCCATAGGGGAGTGAAAGAGAGGGAGGGATGTTCATTGGAGGGTGCAAGGATGGAGTGGACTGAGAAGTGGGTTTGCACTGTTTGGCATGCCAGCGGGCTCATCTGGCTTGGGAGTTTGATAGGGGGCATGGTGTAAATGTTACAAGTTAAACCTGGATAATTCTCAGATTTTGGGACTGGGAGAATGTTGCACAGAATATCTAAGGATCTAAGGTTTACTATATAGATGTGAAGCACGCTGCTAGAATGATATCTCAGTGATTGGGACCGATAGAGTCCCAGAAAGCAGCATCTTGGTGCACTATTTAGATGCGAGACAGGTTAAGGGGAACAATTGAAGGTGCATGTGACAGGCAGAAACAATACAGTAGTCTCTTGGGCACACTATCTAGATGCGAGACAGGCTAATTGGAGCAATTTTAAGTGTGTATGACAGGCAGAAAACAACACAGTAATCTCTTCGGTGCACTATCTGGATGCGAGACAGGCTAACAGGAACAATTTATAATTGTTTTGTACTGGCAGAATATAGAATTTTTACACAGGTCGGCCTGAATTGCTCAATAAGGTGTGACGTAAGCTAACATTTATTGAGATTGGATAGTTTGCAGGTGGGTGCCACCTAGGCACACTTGCCGTACTAGTTGCTGCTGGTTGACGGCTGGCCACTGGCGACACCTGCAGACACGATATGCAGCCGCCTCTTGTAGGAGCCGCCCTTTGCCATGGGCCCTTCGCCGCAGGGGCTGCCGGGCAGGGGCTGACCTGGGAGGGTCACTTAAGACTAGTGATCTGACCAATCAGGGAGGTGGGCATTCTGGGAGGCGGGCGGGGACAGGAAGAGGAAGCGGGTGAAGAAGGCAGGGAGAGGGTTCACTGAGGCACAGAGCACAGATCAAAACAATTAAATGGAGAAAAAAACAGGCTCAAAGGAGCTTTTAGATGCTTTCCACTCACCTCGCTTTCACAAAGCAAAGAAGGGAGCGCAGCTGCTGCTGGGCACTAGGCCTGCACAACACGGTGACTTTGACCAATCAGGGAGGTGGGCGGGGATCAGGAAGAGGAAGCGGGTGGGGAAGGCAGGGAGAGGGATTCACCAAGGCACGGAGCACAGATTAATACAATTAAAAGGAAAAAAAAGGCTCTTAGGATCTTTTAGATGCTTTCCACTCTCCTCGCTTTCACAAAGCAAAGACATTGGGTAATAATTGTATTTTTGCTATTTTGCAACTAACCAACAATCCACGACTATTCGCAGATAAGCCTGCCGCTCCGTCCATGTTACCAAAATTGAACAAGGAGGTTTATCATTTGCTTATGTTTCCAATCTGTTCAGATCCCTTCTGGTGTAGAGGTGTGGGGTTGTTTGATGGTTTAGAGACCGATATTCATCCCTGCACCACTGCTGCACCGGAATTTGATTTGTCACTGTGTGCCTCATATCCCAAACAGAGCGGCTCTCCTAATTGGCTAATAGTCACTGCACAGCTATAAAACCAATCAGAGGGTTTGGCTAGCAAACTATGATTATATGAAGGCCACTTCACTTGCCTCAGGAACTAATACAGTTGTGTCCTGCTGGGAGCAGTTAATGATTGTCAGGTAAAGGAGGAGTGCTTCAGTTGGAAAGGGTTTCGAGTACAGAGGCAGTCAGGCACATACGATGCGGCCTTAAGGGATGCTAGGATGGCAGTGAGTGTCTCGAAAATTGTCCCTATAGCTGTGGTTTTGCGAGATGGGATGTGTAGTGTGCAGTCAGTTGTAGCGTTGGTTTCAGCATGAGTGTAATTGTTTCAGTGAGGGGAGATGGGACAGAAATTCTCGTCAAAGGTGTGATAATTACATGAGAGGGGAGCCGCACTTCTCACCAGATGTGTGATACTTAGCAACACTTTATGCACCAGGGTCCCATCCAGTCCCTAGGCTTTGTTTGAGCATGAGTCCAGAGAACCCACAACCGGCCCTCTGCAAGAATGTTTTATATGTTACCCGTACCCTTCTTCAGGTACTCTCAGGGCTTTAAGTGGGGTAAGGAAGCAAGGGGGTGAAGGGCTCATTTGGGGGCGTGTCTTGCATGATAGCCATGTCTAGTACCTGATGGGCGTGGCCTACATACAAACATTTAAAAAATGGTGTGGCCTGCATAACTAAGTGCATATCACAACACAGTCTGCTTGCTACATTCCTTAAAGTAGTAGAAATCAATGCTCAAGGTCATTGCTTATTGGACCCTTAACAAAAGGGTAGGTGTTGAGGTACATTAACAGGTTCATTAGCATCCCATTATTTAGATTGGGCAAGACAACTCTTCAGAGGCACTACTCATTTCCTCTGTCGGGCCCTGAAAGGGAGGCCCAGGCAGTTCAGGCACTTTCATCTTCCTGCAGCACATAAGCTAGTTTTGTTTGCAAAGAACATCTCCCTCCATCCAGTGCCTTATGAGTGGAAGAGCAGCCGGAGCTAGCCCTAAGCCTTGAAGGGACAAGCATAGAGGAGAGCAACAGGGGGATAGCAGGAGCACCTGTGGAGCATCATAAGGACCCCGACAAGTGCAACCCCAATGAGTGCAACAGGTGAGGCCCCTCCCCCCTCCATTAAAGCGAATACACATAGGAAGATACCGTAGGACATACCAAGGGAGGGAGGAGGCTCTGGGCCACAGAGCAGTCAGCTATACCCAAAAGACCACCTCGCAACCCCCTTGCACCAACCATCCAGGAGAAGATTGAGGTCAGGAAGGGCCAAGGCACTGCACCTTGGAGGCCATGGGGAGACCCGATCAAGGGCCAACAAGAGTGACGCCAGACACCCTGGTTCCCCAGAGCAGGATAAAGGAGCTAAGGTGGAGCTTCCAGGGGTGGGCAGGGGGGCAGGCATACCTAACCAGACAAACGGTGGCAAGCACAGGAGATGAAGCCTCTAATATCAAGAGGGGCAATGCTGACAACCCAGGCGGGGGGCTGGGAGGGTTGCTGCGAGACGTTGCCCCTTAAGAGTGGTGGAAGTAAATGACTAGAGGCCCCGTAGACCTGGCCCAGGGGAGAGAGACAACCTGCTGGGTATATCCCCCTGGACCTCCACGTGGAGAGAATCCCCAAGTAGCTGCGGAACAGAGTTCCAGCAAAGGAAAGAGGCCCAGGGAAGAAGGAGGGGGGCCCACCAGCACCTCATCACCAGAAGACCGGCCCTCGAAGACATTAAATAAGGGGTTTCTCCCCACCACGAGGCTCGGAGAGAATGTAGAAGAATAAAGGCAAAGAGCAACAGGGACCCCAAAAACCCCCAAAGAAAGCCCAAGAGGGTCCCATTCATAAACTCTGGAGGAAAGACACAGAGGCTTATTACGATGGGTAAGGTCGCCCGGAATCCCAAGAAACCAGGCAGGAGCAGAAGGAGGCGGGGCAGCCCAATCAATCACCCAGTATATTCTCAAACAGTACTTCCAGGACTTTGGGGCCAAAATAGCAGGCACAGTAGGAACCCAGCTAGCCAAGATTAGAGAACACTAGGCCTCCGCCCTGCATGAGGTGAAGGAGGACATAAGCAAACTCGAAGAAAGGGCCGAAATGAATGAGACGGCACTTCACGACCTGGCAGAGACGTGAGAAGGACAGAAGACCTGGTGGAAAAACTGGCAGCTGTCACATACAATCTGGAATTACAGGCCGAGGACATCGAAAACAGATCCATGAGATCGAACGTTCGTATTAAAGACCTCCCCGAAGATGTCCATGACAAGGACCTCATGAACCCGGTCAGGCAAATCTTCGCTGATCTAATAGACCTGGATGGGGAATCCAAACTCAAATTGGACAGGGTCCATAGGGTTGGCCCACAAATGAACGGACCAGGAGCCAGGCCCAGAGACACTTTGGCAGGCCTCCAAAAATATGGCCAGAAGGAACAGATATTGTGGGCAGCGAGAAGGGCGAAACAATCAAATATACTGTAACTGAACTTCAACTCTTCCATGACCTATCCTACACGACACTACAAAAAAGGAGAAGAATGGGCCCCATAACAGACCCTCACCAAGAAGGACATTAGATACCGCTGGACTTTCCCTTTTGGTCTGCTGTTTGAATGGGAGTGGAAAACAACACTGCATTACAACATGCAAAGAAGGAGCCACCATTCTGGGAATCGAGGAGGGAGAACCACAACCCAGCACTAGAGGAGGAAGGGGGCCTGGATCAAAGAAAACTTGGGAATGGACTAGGATGAAATGCAAGGGAGACAAGAGGGGTCTAGGAGGCCCAGAACCAAAATAAATTCAGCAGGGGACTAAACTTTAAGGCAAAATGAAAGCCCGGGGAGGGCAACCACCACAATAGATAACACCATGGGGGGTGCAGGAGGAAAGGCTCTTGGAATTAAAAATGGGCCCAGACAAGCCCAAAGGTTATGCAGCTGGGGAAAGGAAAGGACGCAATACCCACAAATCCACAGCAGATTCGGCATCAGATTTTGCTTAGGCTGCCGTCAGATTTTGCTTAGGCTGCCTAAATGATGCAACATAGGGTTAGAAATATTGAGGCACAGCTCCAGTTGCCCGTGAAGGACGGCACCAAGCTACCATAGGGTTAAATTGGCACAATTCCTCACAGGCGACTCTGCAGGGCAGCAGAAAATGCCTTTTTACGTGCCGTCAGATTTTGCTTATGCTGCCGTCAGAATTTGCTTAGGCTGCCGTCAGATTTTACTTAGGCTGCCTAAATGATGCAACATAGGGTTAGAAATGCTGAGGTACAGCTCGAGTTGCCCGGGAAGGACGGCGCCAAGCCACCATAGGGTTAAATTGGCACAATTCCTCACAGGCAGCTTTGCAGGGCAGCAGAAAATTCCATTTTACGTGCCGTCAGATTTTGCTTAGGATGTCGTCAGATTTTGCTTAAACTGTGTAAATGAAGCAACATAGGGTTAAAAATGCTGAGGCACAGCTCCAGTTGCCCGGGAAGGGCACCGCCAAGCTACCGTAGGGTTCAATTGGCACAATTCCTCACAGGCGGCTTTGCAGGGCAGCAAAAAATGCCTTTTTACTTGCCGTCAGATTTTGCTTACCCTGCCATCAGATTTTGCAATCGCAAAAAAAATGACGCAACAAGGGGTTCAAAATTGACAACAGAGTTAATGCTGCACTGCCCTGTACAACACAGGGTTAAAATTGATAACATGGGGTTAGTAAAACAAATTGGGCACAAATTGCTAACATAGGGTTAATGCTGACTGCCCTGCAAAATATAGGGTTAAAATAGATACCATGGGGTTAATACAAAACTTGTGGAAACATTGGTAACATAGGATTAATGTAGCGATATAGCGCTGCCCTGTACAACATAGGGTTGGCTACGAAATGCACACTGTCAAAAAAAATTCCATCGTAAGCATTTTCTGACAGGTTAATGCTGCACTGCCCTGCACAATATAGGGTTGAAAAAGATAACACGAGGTTAATACAAAACTTGGGTAAACATTAGTAAGATAGGGTTAATCTAGTGCTGTCCTGTACAATATAGGGTTGGGTACGGAAAGTACTCTCTCAAAAATCGTTATAGGAAGTATTTTCTGATGGGTAAGCAAAATACGACATTACATGTACCGTCGGATTTTGCTAGGCATTGGATTTCATGCATGCGCATTAGGGGCCAAAGCATTTTTTGACGTTACACCAGGTGCAATCACAAGCACTGGCTGCAGCGCTCCATCCGCTTAAGACTGCTATCGTACGTGACTTCCAACAGGAGGTCTCTGGGTAATGTAGTCCCACACCGGAGCCTCCACTTCCCAATACTCCAAACTACTCCTGCGTGGGCTACTGACCCACCTTTCCCTTTCCTCACAGGTAACATCTGTCCCAATAAAACAAACTTTTCTGCACCAAAGTGATCACAGAGAACTCACTCTGCAGCAGACAGTGGATGGATTAAGCTGCCTAGGCAGACGCTACCACTGAAAATATAGTGCGGCGCAGTTATTAAAAAAGCAGCAAGTAATTCAATGTAAATGTGTGTACGTTCCATTTAACACCCGATAAGGCATTCCAGGCCTTATTCCAGAAGCAGTGGTAACGACACACCTAGTGGTAAGCAGAAAATACTGGTGTTAGTAGAAAAAAGAATCACTTTCACAATTCGGGAAAGCTCTAAAGACTTACCTTTTTAATTAATTAGGCTAAAGACACAAATCTATTTAAAGGCTCATGTCTGAAATTAGCAATCGGTCCACCTCTAACAACTGCACCTAGATACAGTTAAGTCCCTTCAGTGCGCCATATAAATACTCAATACCAGTAGTAGATAACCCAATTTTATAAGTGCGAGATACAACTAATTTGGAAAAACTCCTCAGCAGTTTTCTACTGGTTACTATCAACGATATAATTACTGCCAGTGCTAAAACAGCACCGCCAACAAATTGTAGTAATTTCCTATGAAAATAAAACCCACTCTCAGCTGGTCTTAAAAACTTCTCACCGGATGCTGAAAAATCAAATAGTGTGTCATATGTCATCATATAACACATACAATCATCTGGAAATTGGTTTCCGATAGTGATCTTAAAGGGGACTCCCACAAATGGATAGAATTGGTGGAGACAGATGGAGGGCCCATTTTAGTGCTCTTTATGCAGCAGACCCTATTTTATCCCTCTCATTGGCTACTGAAGGTGGAAAAGATATTGCCCTTTTGTTTATTACCCTGCAGGATGTAGAGGAAGCTTTAGCCGGTTCCAAAAATGGTAAGGCGGCTTGTTACAGATCTAATATTATTGGATTTTTATATGAACAAGTCTAGTACCCGCACAGCTATATTACTTCAGGTCTTTAGGGCAGTGATATTCAGAGGTAGGGGCCCAGCCTCATGGCGTAGGGCAGACATCATCCTGGAATACAAGAAGGGAGGAAGGGATAGCCCGGACAATGTTAGACCTATATCCCTCTTGGATGGGGTTGGGAAGCTGTTTGGAAAAATAATTTTGAAACACCTCCAGACATGGGTGGACCATAAACATATAATTGTGTCAACCAGTCAGGGTTCCAAAAGGGTCAGGGTACCATAGACCAGTGTCTTATGTTATTTCTAATCATTCAAAAATACACATTCTTATTAAAAAGGCACTTGTATGTATTATTTGTGGACCTTAGGAAAACATTTGACTCCATGCCCTGTGAACAGCTATGGAAGGTCCTGGTGAAGCGGAAAGTACCAGATCATCTGATAGGCATTATATCAGCCTGATACTCAAATGCTGTGTCCTGTGTATGTTAAAATCTGGGCCGCGAAGAAACTACATACTTTGAGGTAGCCTTGGGAGTAAGGCAGGGCTGTGCCTTGGTTCAACCTACACATACAAGGAATTATAGATGAGTTAGTAAGGGGGGGGGGGGGCAGAACCACCCAAAATTGGCTGCAACCAAGTTCCCGGCACTATTGTATGCAGATGACGCTATCCTAATAGCCTCGTCATCACAGGGCCTAAAGGATTCACTTGCTATCTTCATAAGGAAATCTAGGGAGCTGGGTATTGGCATTAATACGGCCAAGACGAATTCGATGGTGATTAAACCAAAAGGCGGGAAGAGGGTCACCCTCCAAATTGCGATTGACAACTGGGTGTGAGAATTCAGTCTAGTCCTGGATGGGGTCACCAGCTAGCCAGGTTGGCAACCACTCTAAATAAATATGGTGGAGACATTTTGGCTTTTTTAATCATCACAGGAGTGGTGCAATTTCACATGCATCAGAGCTATATCAGAGGCAGGCTGTCTCAGCTGTGCTCTACGGCGCAGAGCTATGGGGGTATGAGAATGCAGAGACCCTATTAATAAGAGAAAATCACTTTTTTTAATGGTTGTAATTATCGCCAAGTGCACCAACTGCACTAGTGCATTTGGAATGTGGCATACTGCCTCTGAGTCTAACTATTATATATCGGCCTGTCTCCTTTTGGGTTAGATTGTGGACTAGACCAGCCCTTGAACTGTGTAGGGAGGCACTGGTATATATTATGTCACTGAAGGGTGCAAGCGAATTGAAATGGCTTTCCCACATAAAACATGTATTATTCTAACTGAAAATGGGTGAGTTTTGGAATGAGCCATGCAGGCGTTGTGATTTGAGCTGGAATCAAATGAAGCCTCTAATAAAACAGAGAGCTAGAGAATTACTACTTCATGAGGTTTTAAAGATACGCTTGGGGATTGCTTATTTACCTCAGAGACACATAGATGGTTTCTAATCATATATGGATTAGACCAGGCCACCCAATGCAAGATCACTATATTTGAGGGTAAGATTAGGTATATTGCTTATCACCGCCAAATGGAAGGGTCTTGGTTCTCCCAGATGCCCCCTATGTGGTGCCCCCGAGGTGTCATTATCACATTTTATGTTATTTTGTAAACCATTCCAGCGGCTAAGGATCATATACCCGAGACCCGTCCTGTTAGAGGCCCAGTGCGGTAGAATTTTTGGTCCAATTACTTACCCCCCAAACTGTGGGTGCTGTGGCCTGTTTTTTGCATAGAGCATGGATCCTGAGGAGAAAAATGGTAGCACTTCAACTGGGCAATAGGCTGCGAGTACAGCTCTCTTGTTCTCCCAGTTATCCCTTTGAGACAGTTAATTACCATCTTGTTATGGTAGTTGTGGCTATATGGTGAATTGTTGGAGTATTCTTTTTAGCAGACATGCATTTTTATTTTTATATCTTTTATCTGTGTTATTTACATACGCATTCGTGATAATCGATTGTGTGATTTTAATGTATTTTATACTTTGTAGAGGAGGTGCCAAGCTCTATTCACACTCCAATCGCCCATTTTGAAGTACCAGGAACATTCACGCCGATATATGTGACTTACGATGAACAAATGAACCAGCAGAGAGCCGCAGTGGGGCTCTGTCCAGTACCTATCAGAATAACAGCACCTATTGAAGTACCGACACCTAAGACAACCTGGACAGTAAGGTACCCATTGAGAAAACAATATCGACAAATGAGACAGAATGACGATCGCCAGAATGTAGTACCCAAAGAAGCTAAGAAGATGCTGAAGGAAGATGAATTATGACGTCATAAGAACCCGGACTGACTCACATATAGAAGGTTTAATAACTTGAGAATGATGAAAAGAGACGAAACACCATGGACAAGTGACATCCTAAGCCTAAACTGAACCAACTGATGTCAAAATGTCAGAAACGTATGCCATATGCACGATGAAGATATTCAGTTAGTTTAAACGTGTACATATGCAAAGTAACCGCAAGAAGCACAGAAACCTTGAGGCTTGCCTATGCTTAGTAGTAAGATAGATTGCGGCAAGCGCCACATGTACATATCTACCTCAAGAAAGCACGTTATATAAGTATACTTCCCCTACGCACAAGAGCAGAATCAACCAAAGGTTACTAAAGGTCTCAAGAGGAGAGCTTCGCAGCAAACAAATCGAGAATTCAAGACGGAGAGAAGCTCAGACGAGGGTAGCCATGCCAAGAAGCCACGGTTGTTTCGGCTGAAATAGGCCAACAGTGGATACAATTAATGAGAAGAAGACAGAGTATCCTGTTCAGAAAGGTCAAGACAATCCACAGATGGCAGACAACTGGCAGAATTAAATCAAATACACGAAAATGCATGAAGAATAAGATGATTTCACGGTGTCGGAATCACGTGACCGAGCAAGCAGAAGGGATGAGACTTTCACACCTACGCATGGACCCTTGCAATGCCCAGAGGCCTTAACTTTTCTAGACCAAGACTGAAGGCCAACCACAAAGTAATAATTGACACATGACCACTGAAGTGATGATTGATTGTAACTATAATTGGAGGGAAGCTGGGGTTGCAGACAAACTACCTGCACCTGGCCGGCTATTCTGCACGCTGCTAAGCAAGTGGAAAAGTATGAGTGGGGTTGATGCCAACCCAATCATAGTGGACGATGTAATCTAGGGTCCTATAGTTAGTAGAACCAATGAGACGTCATACTTTTAGTGACGTTTACAGTAGCCATTTTAAAGGAAGGGCTTAGTTGCCCCACCTGACAATGTTTATCCAATCCCCTCTCCCCGTTACCATATACAGCTATAGTGCCTATATTAAAGTTACCTTCCTAGAACCAATCAAGTTGCATGCTAAGTTTTGAGAGTTACACGTCAGTGATGAGTTTTTGGTATAAATACTATGTTTTTTCTGAAATTAATTGGAGTTGAAGTGAGAAGGAAGATCGGGCGATTGCTGATATTCATGAACTCCCCGTTTTTTGTACTTGCCATTAAACGGACTCCCTTTGGCAAACTATTCAGTTATCATTATTGATTTGATGCAAGAGAGTTAATCTGCATCCCCATCCATCTCAAGGGTGCTGCTACTCATCTTAAAGTGCTGTTGGGAAACCCCCACTCCTATGAGCTGGCTGGGGTCCCTACTTTCCCCCACAAACCCCTTCCCACTTCTACGAGCAGCTAATCAAACGAACAGCACAGAGAGGCGGTAACAAAGGCAGTGATCTCGAGCATCCAGAGAGGAAAAAAAATGCGAACGGTGAGTGAAAAAGACTAAATGCTTTGGCAAAAAGTTGCATTGCTTAGAACAAGTAAGGAAAGGTAACGGAGGGAGGTGGGACAAAAAATAACTTCAGAGTAAGAGTAAAATATATATTAGGGGAAAATATTGACTCGAGGGTGGACGAGCAATAAAAGAGATACCGGAGGATACCCGAGAATTGAGAGAGATACCGTGAGGATACACGAGTGAGGAGGACACGCCCAGATACCTAGGTTTTAATAGAGCGCTAGAAGAAGCCTGCATTTAAAGTCCTGAAAAAATAGGACGCTATAGGAGACCAAAAACGATTAAAGGCGTTTTTTGAAAGAAATGGGCTTACATTCCATGTCGGAATAATGATAGGTCATGCGATTTATGTAGCTGGCCGGAGTTAATCTGTCGTGTCTGTCTTGTGTTTTTTTCTTTTTTCTGATGTCACGAGGTAAGAACATTTTTGGGGGAAATAGCATGAAAATTGTTCGATTGAATAAATAAAATGTTGTATGACATGAATTGATGGTTGTTGTTTGAAAAAGTAAAAGTACATTTTTTGTGAAAAAACGGGATTGGAGCTTGCGTCAATTGGTGCTCGATCATATTGTTGATTTTGTTTGAGAAACATAAAGCATAACAAAGTGTTATATGAGGAGAAGATAAACCGATTTAAGCATGGAAGACATTACTCTGTTAGTACACTCGTGCAAACAATTGCCAAAACATGCACCTAAACTGAAAAAGTACAGTGCAGAATGGGTTAAAGGAACCGCCCTCAAAACGTTTATGCCATGGCCCCAAGGCAGATCACTATCTAAAATGGTCCTGCAACACATGACCACATATTTGCACGCCACGTATACTGGCAAAAAGTTAGACAAAGGCCTAGCTAGTTTAGAGCTTTGGAAGATGTACCAAGAGGAGAAAGAGGAGGAGCCACCATTAGATTGGATACTGAATATATGCACAGAGGGGGGTAAAGAGCCTTCTGCACCACCTGCCCCGTCTGAAACAAAAAGCAAAGCCAGTAAAGGTGAAGGATTGTACCCGTTGAGGGAACTTAAAGCAGCCACAGGATGTAGCAACCTGTCATATGAGTCGCCAACGCAAAGTAGTGATGAAAGCCCAGAAAAAGACAGAAACAGAGATGTTACCTCCAAAGTCCAGAGGGACAAGGAGAGGTGCAGAAAAGAAAAAGGAGACCAAGTACAAGCAAGTACATCTCTAGATATGAGTGGAGAGGGAAAGAGATGGAAAGAAGTTGAGGATAGAACTGATAAGATGGCATTCACACAGAACGAATGGATGGGAGGTCAGATTTTATTGAAACTCGATGGTAAAGGCATTGAGCATGTGACACAAAAGAGAGAGTCAGACGATTCAAAAAGGAAAGAGAAGGAAAAGTAAAAAGGTTTGAGAGATGAAAAAATTGGAAAAAAAAGATAGACAGAGACGAGAGGAGTTGTATCGCGAAGAGCAAGAAAGGAAACGCGATCATAAGCCAAGAGCAGCTAATGATCAGGACAGGCAAGAACAAAAGAGAATAGAAGAAGAAGAACATAAGATACAGGAAAAGAGAATTAAGAGACAAAGGGATGAGTAAATACAAAGGGAAAATGAATGTAGAGATGCGAGGAAACAAGAAGAAGATAGGGTTAGAGAGGAAGCAAGGAAGCGCAGAGAATTCGATGACGACATAGAACGTAAGCGAAGACAGAGAGCATGAGATCTTGAATATCTGGAAAGGGAGGTTAAAAAACCTGATCCAGTAGTAGACTGGGAAGATATAGAAGAATTATTTCCTGAGTACGATTCAGTACCAGCCACGTCTAGGGCAAATATGGAAGATGACTTTGACACCAGAAGCATCGGAGAGACGATCGATAGAATATATGATGAAATGGGGCTAGAACAGGTACCCCAAAGGAGAGGAGAGGACGAGCATCTTTAGAGCAATCAGTTGTATGACACTGAGGATGCATCCCAAAGTAGCAGAAATAGAGAATTGTCCCTAGATAGGATGACACTAAACAGGAACGAGGAAGATGAGGAGTTGCACGAGTTGGACACAGACAACATCAGATGCAGAAAGAGAGGAATATGAGGAAAAAGATGAGAGAAGACACAAAAAATGCTTCTCTAGAGGAAACGGAATAAGATGGTCAGATTCTAGTGAGTCTGCACCTAAGGCATCAGAGTCAGCCACACAATCCGACTGACACAAAGGAGTATTTTACGGTCAGAGTGGGGTGTCTCCACCACCCTATGTGAGCAGACTAAGGACATTGCCAGGTAGACTGCGATGCAGGAATATTACCCCTGCAGTGGATAGAAAAATGATAAGAGAAGAAAAGGAGTGCCATGTGTTACAAATCCCGTTACTCAAAAAAGGAGGAACGAGGCCATGGTATATACACTGGCCACACATGGATCGATAAAATCTGAAAAATAAGCTTCAAATGTTAACATCAGGAGCCCGAAAATGGATACATGAGCTAGAAAACATTATGGGAGGAAACACGTTAGCTGTCAGGGATATTAAGGGTCTTTTAATCACCATACTTGGTGATAGCGCTGACGATGTGTGGACACATGCAGGTTACCCTGGCTTAACTTCAGTTAATACCGTGCATGATGGCGCTCCATTTAACAATAGCAGAGCCGTGGTATGGAAAGAATTACGATTGCTATACCCGGATACTATTGACATGGGAGCTACAATGACATGTAAAATGAAGGAGTCTGAGGATCCATTGCTTTACATTCAGAATTTCCAAGACGCATGGGTGTTGGAAACTCGCGAATCTTGGGGGATGTCCATACCAGTGTTTTATCATATATTATGCCAAGGGCTGCCAGATCAGGTACAAAAGCAGCTCAATAAATTGGTAGGCATAGAGGCCAAACCGTGGTCTGAAATACAGTTGACCATAGCTCACTATTGCAGGTTGCTGCAAGAGAAAAATCGCAAAAAAGAGGCTGCACGAAAGGCTGAAGAGGCAAAATGAGTGCAGAAACGAAACAATTGTCAAAATATGCCATTGAAGGGGCAATGATAACTAGCACAGACAGATCGAACATACAGCAGGTCAATAATCAAAGGCAGGTGGATCAAGGCAATAATGGGTTTTACCCCAGGGGGAGAGACTTTCGAGGAAGAGGATGGCAGAGTAATCAGAGAGGCTTTCAAGGTAATCAGGGAGGTTTTCAAAACAAGCAAAACGACAATCAGGATATGTCAAATGGGCAAGTAATCAGACCACCGCCAATATATTGGACGTGAGGGATGACAGGGCATCTAGCACGCACATGCAGAAGCAAAGGCATGGTGCAAAACAACCAAGGAACAAGAGTGGGGATGGTGAATCCACCTGATGTTTTTACAACAGGGTGGAAATGGATTTGCACAAAATCACACTGTGCAAAAGCAAGTGCCGGGAGCACAACAAAGCGTGCAACCTCAGAATGTGACAAATTTCCCGCAAGGACAGTCTCAACAGTCACTGATGCAACTGTTACAGACAACGGCCCTCATTACACGTCAGGCGGTGGACCATGGTGCTATTAGCACCATGGTCCATGCCGGATTCCGCCATGGTGGATGGCGGAATTACCGCCCCATTCCAAGGTGAGTGGGGCGGTAATTCCCCATTCACCATTTGCCCTTCTCCATTCCTATTTTTGCCCCATAGGGCATAATGGGGATGGGGAAGGGGCTAATTACGGCACCGTAAATTACGGTGCCGTAATTAGCACCAAGGTCGCTTAGCGCCTTGGACTTTAACGCCTGCAAAAAGCAGGCGTTAAAGTGTGAATCAGGCGTTAAGGGTTAACGACACTGACGGCGCCGTTAAATCCTTAACGCCTGACTTGTAATGAGGGCCAACAAGTACAGGACAGGTACTGAATTGTGGAATGAGAAATAACACTGGTGATGGAGGAAGTCCATTCACTCAACATGGGACAAAGTTAAGTATGGACTAGGACAGATCACTGGGAAACCTGATGTGTTCTATTCTATCAGTGACACCAAACCCTCACAAGGAACCAAGTGTTAAACGGGATATCATATTGTGCCTCCTTTATCGTATATATTGGCCTAAGCCCAGTCTCTCTGCGAAGAAATCCACGTTGCGAAGTTCTGACCTTAGATTGACTTAGCCGCCATTTTAGGTCTATCCACCATTTTGATTTCCATCTCAAAGTCACTCTGTATTCTAAAATGGTGGACAGTGTTCTTCTGCTCATAACCTTAGCCTTCCTGACCTTTACATAAGTTAATGCCTGAACTGCCCGTAGGCTAAATGTTTGGGTCATGTAATGAGACCATGTCCTATGTTTGACCTGTCGATCAAAGGATTACTCGCACCAACAAGTCCAATCTGCAGACATACATTGAATACAATATTGTTTAAATACTGAATGTGGACACTTATTGAACTACTTTGTATAAGACATGTACTAAGGCTAAATGTTAAATCCAAAGATACACTGTTGCCATTGTGACTTGTTGTACAAACTGGAAGTAATCCACATGCATATAGTTAGACTAACTAGAGGTGAACTCGGCACGAACCCTAGACCGAGAATAATTAACTTACAGAGGGGCGGGACATTGCGATTGAAAACTGTATAAAAGATGTGAATATTTAGATGTTCAGTACCTCTCACTTTTCACACCGAAAGGGCCGGTATTTGTTGTGATGTACTGAGGGCCAGATAGCTATCTGATACTTTGTTTCTTTGTAAACTGTACAGTTATAGAATAAAGATCTGTGAATCTTTATAAGCCCGTGTTTGGTGTATTTCCTTTCGGTGGTACTCAGGCTCGATTGATGCCAGCTCGTTGAAGGTTGACACAGCTATCGGACCGGGATCGGACGGTGTAAAAGGGGGCCCCTTTCTTGGATGAGACGCGACACCTCAACAGCGCTGCATGACTCTGGACGGTGAGCCTGCAGTCCGAGTCGGCATCTTGACGAGGGTCCATATATCAAGGCGGGCAGATTTGCGGAAATCACCAACCACGTGGGACCTTAGTTAGAATTTTCTTATTTTCTTATTCCAATCGGACCTCCTTAGGATTTGATCAGGTGAGTCGTGACCCGATTCTTAAGTATCCTGATAATTTGTTTTGGCGTATTGCACTTGCAAGTACAATTATTGACCAGGTAACACCAGTATTCTGATATGCCTGGGAAATTGTCTGCCTGCTTCAGAGAGTTATTCCGCAGTGACAGACGATCTTTGGAATTTGGCCGACCGGCGCCAATGGAGGGGTCGCCGGCGTGTACTATGTACTGTAAGAACGGCATTGGTAGTATAGTATTTAATAATATTTGGCACAGACAAACTAGACATGCTTCCGAACTTCAGTGGCCAATCAATGGTAGTTTTGAAATTCCTCATATTGAATACTTAGAATCCATATTATTGAAGAAAAAGGCTAGACCTGCAGCATTTGATGTATTACAAAATTGGAAGAAAGAAGCTATGCAGCAGCTTAAGGGTAGAGAAAAGCATGCACGCCGTCATATGACAAACGCCAAAAAAGCATTGTTATATGACCAGAATAAACAGTCTGAGTCAGTTAGGCATATGGATAGGGCTTTTTTACTTGGTATACAGAAAATGTATCCTTCTAAAGACTTTCATGTATCCGATAAACTTATCGATATACTTCTAAATGAACGAAAGCCTGGTGCCACTGCGCCACCTCCGTATGTTCCTCTTCCTGCTGTTATTCCTCCTCCCGTTGTTCTTCCTCCTCTTCCTATTGTTCCTCTTAATGTTCCTCTTCCCTCCAGCTGTTGTTCCTCCTCTTGTCGTTGCTCCTCCACCTGTTCCTCCACCTTTGCCTGCTGTTACGGGTCCGGTGGGCTTGCCTGCCACGCCAGTGATAGCACCTCTGTTTCCAGATGTTCGAAATTTGCCTACTCTTCCTCTTCCAAGTGGTTCTACACTGCTTTTAGTAGATCGGGGAGCGGGATCAAGGATTGTGACTCGTAATACTGTATCTTCAGAGAAAAAGCATGAATTAACTGTGTGGTCTAAGCTTTGCATGGAGAAGGGTGACCAAGCCAATGTTTTTACCACACTTGGTAATTTAGACAATTTTCCTGAGAAAAACATTTTTATTGAGGGATTAGGGATTCAATTATGTGTAATGTGGAATAGGCTAAGTGATACAGATCTCCCACAAGGGTTGAGGGATCTGAATACTTTAGCATTTTCTAGAGACACTGCGGAGAAAGTTCAAGAGCATGTCGAGAGGGTTCTTGAGTATAGAAGGGAGTTGGAAAGGTTAAAGTATGACGATGTAGATGGTGATAATTTGGATGTCATGTTTGTACAGAAGCGGTTTTCCCCTTATCGTAAATCGATAAATCAGGAAACACGAATTTGTACGAAAGATGAGGTTAGGTGGATTTCAGATACATCGATAACTCCCGTTGAAGTATATGACACGTATAGTCAGTATACACCAGAAATGCAGAGGAAAGTGATACAGGTAATGGTCGAATACCTACAGGATGAATGCTTAAACAGAAAGATTTGTTGTCCCGCAGAGTTATTGGGTATTTATAAAAGGGCTTTTTCGTTTGACACTTCTTTGGCTGCTTTAGCTCTCGATATAGCTCTGTTGCTTAGTAAGCATTCGGAGTTGCCTACTTCTCAGTTGCCTATGAGAGAGGTTGTCCGACATTTGTCCCAAAAGTAGAGATTCCCGCTGATGCTGCAGCAGGTACACCTGCTCGAGATATTCCTGCACATTATGTGTCGCAGTTTGTTCATGTCCCGTTCTCGAGAGAGGAAGTGAACACCATCAAACAATCTATTCCCGATATCAGGAAGAATCCGACATGGTTCTACAAAGAAATAGAGTCTGTCTTACAATCTTCAGTATTCATCTTAAGTGATATTGATTTGTTGTTTCCCGTACTCCTGCCGGTTGATTTATGGAAACAAATTAGGACTATAGATGTAGCAGGGTTGGGAGATTCATGGGATAATATGGCAAGATTCTATAGAAAAAGATCAGCTGGTGAGAGACCACCACAGGTAATACTAACTTTGCCTGATAGAATAGTTGCAAAATTGAAAACTATAATTCCTGAAAGAAAGATTATTTGGGACAAGCTTACAGCCTGTGTCCAAGGAAAATCTGAGGGTGCTACCGAGTTCTTCAACCGGTTCGAACAAGTATTTTCATATTACAGTGGGCAAGACTTAAGCACAGAGTCTGGGAAGTGACTATTCGTGGACAAATTTGTGCGTTGATTGCTGCCTGACATCCAGTCGCAAATGATGTCCTCCAAGAGCACTTGGCAAGCAAAGTCTCAGTCGGAAGTACTGCACATGGCTCAGTACTATGAGAATCGTGTCAATAACGAAAAGGAAACAGTTGAAAAGAGAAAAGGTGACTTAAAGACAAAAGTACTATTGCAACAAATTGTTAGAGGCCCTAGAGGGGGTAATTCGCAATTTAGAGGTCAGTATGTGCCACAAGGAAATGCGCCCTTGGGTCCTCTAAACATTAACCAGTGTGCTTATTGCAGACAAGAGGGTCATTGGCGTGCACAATGCCCGATCCTCCAGCAGAGATCAAATAACACATTTGGGAATATGGGTAGACGTCCCAAAGGCTGCCCAGGGGTAGGGGGTCCTGGTAGAGGTCAGTTTTCACAGCAACCTTTTTCGCAGGACAATCAGGCATCAAATGTGGATAATAGAAACCTTTTTGATCATGCTTCTGCTGCTTACCTCTCTGAAGAACATCTTTTCGACGACATTCTGTTTTGCTATGATTGCCCGAAGCAGGGTTTGGAACCAACGCCTATTCCCATCAATCAGAAAGGTCCCTACATTGAAATGTTAGTGGGAAATAGGAAACATCTATGTTTGATAGATACAGGGGCATAAAAGTGTTCCATTGACCATTCACGGGTTCCAAACATCCCACTGTCAGGGCAAACCAATGTTTCTGTAGGGTTTTCTGGCACACCAGTCGTCTGTCCGGTTTCTTCACCAGGGCCTTTTTCTTTGGGTCCATTTACGGACCACTGTCCATTCCTTTTGACCACGAATTGTGGAGAGAATTTGTTAGGGTTGAATCTGTTGAAGGAATTAAATGCGGTAATTCATTGTTCTTCTAACGGAGTGCGTTTGACGATTTCACTACAGCAACTTCTGTCTCTCAATTCTTAACCAGACCTTTGCCGCCAGAATTTAGTAATGTTCTGGAGTTTTTGTGGGCAATTGACGACAATGATGTCGGTGTTTTGCAAATTGAGCCTGTTAAGATTATTCTGAAACATGGAGTGAAGTTGCTACGTATTCCCCAGTATAAGATTTCGGTCGATGGTGAGCAAGCTTTGAAATGCATCGTCTCCGATTTTGTGCATCGAGGGGTGATTGAGGAAATTGCAGGTAGTTTGTGCAACAGTCCGATTTTGCCCGTGTACAAGAAAGGCGATAATGCAATTCCCTTCCGTTTCATTATTGATCTACGTGCTATTAATAAAATCGTTGCTCCACAATTCCCCATTGTGCCTGATGTGACAACAATATTGACCATGATTCCGGCTTCAGCTACTTACTTTAGTGTTGTGGATCTGAAGAACGCCTTCTTTAGTATCCCTATACATAAGGGCAGTAGATACTTGTTCGCGTTCACCTTAGGGGGACGCTTGTTTACCTTCACCCGTGCACCGCAAGGTTACACAGAAAGTCCTAGCATCTACAGTAGGGCTTTGAAGGAGCAGCTTGATACCCTTGAGTTGCCCTCTACTTGTACACTGCTTCAATATGTCGACAACCTACTCTTAGCTCCTGACTCAGAGAGCGCTTGTAAGGAGGGCACCGTGTTGTTGCTTATTCACCTAGCACAACATGGACACAAAGCTTTGCTTAAGAAATTCCAATATTTCGCCTATTCAGGCTATCACCTTTCAAAGGAGCCTGAGTGGCTACAAATCATTTCTAGCATGTCTGACCCAAATACACAGAAAGAAGTTAGAGCCCTGATAGGAATGGCTTCTTACTGTAGGCAGTGGATCCCGAATTTCTCCTCAGTGATTAAACCAATGTTGGCTTTGACGAAGAAGGGCATTTCTTTCGCCATTGCCGTGGAACTTGGAACACCAGCGAGCATTTGATCTGCTCAAGACTGCATTCTGCTCGGCACCAGTTTTGGGCACACCAAACTATGAAAAGGCCTTTGTGTTGTATGTGCATGAATGCGATGGATGTGCTTTGGCTGTGTTAACGCAGGAACATGGAAGGCAGAATCCGCCGTTCGGCTACTTTTCTTCCGCCCTTGATCCTGCTGCATGCGCTTTGCCAAGATGTTTGCAAGCTGTTGCTGCTGCTGCTGTGTCCGTAAAACAGAGCAAGGGAATGGTCCTAGGCCATGCTCTAACCCTGATGGTGCCTCACTCTGTAGATATTCTATTAAACAGAACACAAACGCAACACCTCACCTCTGCACGATTAACAAGATATGAATTGATGTTGTTTGCACTGCACATCCAAATTAAGAGGTGTTGTGTTCTTAATCCGGCTGAACTTCTACCGTTCCCGCAAGGTACTGCTTGTAGTGAAGAAGAGTCACATGACTGCCTTTAAACCACAGAACAAGAGACCAAAGGCAGAATCGATCTAAAAGACACTCCTTTGAACAATCCGTTAGGGGAGCTGTTTTGTGATGGTTCCTGTTTCAAACTCCCTGATGATACATCCAGAGCTGCTTATGCAATCACCACATTGAGCACGGTCGTGGAGACCAAAAGAATCATGCATAACTCCGCGCAGGCCACAGAGATTATAGCATTGACCCGAGCTTGTGAACTTTCCGAAGGGCTTACCGTAAACATATATACTGACAGTCAGTATGCTTTTGGGGTGGTTCACAACTTCGGCAGACTTTGGGCAGAAAAAGGTTTCTTGACCTCACATGGCACTAAAATCCAACATGGCTCCTTGATAGTACGGTTACTCTCAGCGCTTGCACTCCCTACTCAGCTAGCTATTATGAAATGCGCGGCGCATCAGAAGGTCATAGATATTGTAGGAAAAGGGAACGCTTTTGCTGACCAGATAGCCAAAAAACGACTGCCACTGATCTCTCTTCAGAAATGTATACTTCAAGGGAAGCCACAAATGCCTGTGCTTTGGATGAGGGTATTGACTCTGTGAAGAACATTCAAGCCGATGCCACGTTAGAGGAATCTAAGAAGTGGGCTGAGGGCTTGGGAAAACTGGATGATGATGAGTGTTGGGTGGACAAAGTTGAAGGGAAATGGCTATTACCTGATGAGTCTGTTATGATGATGGTTGTTATGACTCATGGTCCTACCCATATCTGTGCTCGTTAGGTCACCAAAATGTTGCAAGATGTGTGGGTAAATAACAAAATCCCTAAAGTAGCTGAACGCTTCGTTCAGGGGTGTATGATTTGTTTGCAGCACAATGTGGGAAAGGGCACATCAACTCCTATGGTTAGTTTTGGTCCACCTTCTGTCCCCTTTGAGGTGATTCATTTTGACTTTATTGAAATGGAGCGTTGTTATAACTTTAATATGTATTAGTTGTCATCTGTGCTTTTAGCAAATGGGTTGAAACTTTTCCCATCAAAGATGCCACAGCCGTGACCACGGCAAAGACCATGCTGAAGGAATATTTTCCGATTTGGTTTGCCAAGAGTCATCTGGTCGGACAATGGTCCACATTTTATCGCTGCTGCAATTCTGCAAATATGCGCAGGATTACAGATCGATAAACGGTTCCATTCGGCCAGACACGCAAAGAGTGCTGGACTAGTAGAAAGACACAACGGTATCACCAAAAACAAGCTCGCTAAGACGTGTGCCGGCACCAAACTAAAATGGCCGGACGCCTTACCGATTGTATCATTGTCCATGAGGACGACCCCTCAAACTTATACTGGGCTCTCTCCCTTTGAGGTGGTAATGGGTATGCCAGCTAACATTTGGAATGTCCCGAGGCCCCATTCTCTGCGCGAAGTCAAAAATGTACTTCTTTCTGACTATTGTGGCCAGTTAACTAAAAATCTGTATTTGATTTATCACCAGGTGCGAGAGGCTTTGCCTGTAAAATACAAGGGCCCTGGCCACAGCATACGGCCGGGAGACTGGTCCTTACGAAGGCATTTGAGCGATCCTCTTCTCTCATACCTCGTTGGCAGAGCCCGCATCAGGCCCTCCTGGTCACACAGACGACGGTGCTGGTAGCAGGAAAGACGAATTGGATCCACGCGTTGCATATCAAGAGAATTCCACACCCCGTGCCATACGCTACAGAAGATACAGAACCCCTCACCAGTACTGCAACCAATGATCACGAAGCAGTAAACAGCATCGAAAGTGCATCAGAGACTCTCCCTGAGCCCGTGGGTCCTCGGGAAACAGCCATTTTACCTCCACACTCTCCAACAGTTTCGTCTTTAAAGTCTATTCCGGATCTAGCATCAGATCTCGCTTTGGATTCGTCACTTCCATCGGGAAGTGACGACACGTTGTTCACAGATCACTCAGTACCAGGGATCACAAGGTACGATCTGCGTCCGAGGAAATAAATTGGTTTTACAATAGTCATTGCCATAGGATTTTGGTATCTGGAAGAAGTACATCCGCTTGAAAATGTGTTACCCACTGAAAATGTACCCACTGCTTCTACTCATTTTGTGCATCTGCACACTTTGCCTCCTAGAGACTCTCAGCACAGACAGAGTTATCACAACAACACTCTATTACTCATTATGAATACTACACATACCATTCTCAATAGGTCCAAATGTTGGGTTTGTTCGCATTTACAGGAACATGGGGATAAGGGGCTGGGTTGGTATATTCATCCTTTACCTTTGACAACTGCTTGCTATGCTTCTCTTAGAGCACTATTCTGTGGCCGATGGAATGATAGCATCTCAGGGAACTTCGATGGGACGAATGATTTTGAAAAACGTGTTCTGACGCCCCTGGGATGCTCACTCTTTGCGAATAGGAGCAAGCTAAATGTTGCTTCTATTAGGCCTTCTGACAGACTGTCCCGTCCTTTTCAATCCTTGATTTCTTTCAAGATGGCTTCTATAGGCAATAGGGATGCCACGCTACCTTCCTATACTGGTAACCACAGCCCCGATTCAGTTTCTTTCTGCATACAGAGGAATGGTACTCAGTCAATGGGTGATTTTAAAGGTTGCGCCAATGTTGCGAATTTGACTAGTGAGGACATACCTTTGTATGTAGGCGAACCTGTCTACTTTGTTTGCGGTAATGTAGCATTTCCATCATTACCCAGGGATTGGCAGGGAACTTTTTATTTAGGGATTCTGTTAACCGGGGTATTCATTGCCAGCACTGTAGTAATTTCAAAGGCTCGTCCACGGCGGGACGAGAATGGCGATACTTCAGCACAAGTTCTAGGCGATGTAGCTAAATCCTTTGTGCCATTTTGGGGGCAAATACGGAACTCAGAAGATATCAGGAGACTAGCGAGAGTACTGGAGAGGACCATCAACTGGACCACTGATGTCATCCTGGCTGAACGTGATGTGGTATGTAAACTAGAGAGGTCCGCTTGCTGTGTTTTCGTGCCATATTCCTCCCCAACAATCTTTAGGGCGATTCAAAATCTGCATGTTCTCAGTTCAGAAGTGCATGTTCCCGAGGGACACTGGGATCTTAGCGCTTGGTTGTGGGAACTCCTACGATCTTGGGGATGGAAGCTGCTTTCAGTCTTCTTGATTATTTTAGGTATTCTGTTTCTTTGCTGTTGTATACAATGTCTTCCTGGTATATTTTCGATGTTAGGAGAATGTTGTGCACAAGCGATGGGTGCATTAGGACACAAGGTATACGCCCCAGAGAAAATCTCCAATTAATTTGTGCTGAAAGAAATCTTAGTATCTGACCTCATGGCAATTGATATCTCTGATAGTGATTCAGGATGTATGGACATCGAGACGTGGAGTTAGTCGTAAAGGGACTAGAAGTAGTTTAGCGCTTGGCTTAGGCCAAAAGAAGGGTTTGTTAAACGGGATATCATATTGTGCCTCCTTTATCGTATATATTGGCCTAAGCCCAGTCGCTCTGCGAAGAAATCCGCATTGCGAAGTTCTGCCCTTAGATTGACTTAGCCGTCATCTTAGGTCTATCCGCCATTTTGATTTCCATCTCAAAGTCACTCTGTATTCTAAAATGGTGGACAGTGTTCTTCTGCTCGTAACCTTAGCCGTCCTGACCTTTACATAAGTTAATGCCTGAACTGCCCGTAGGCTAAATGTTTGGGTCATGTAGTGAGACCATGTCCTATGTTTGACCTGTATACCAAAGGATTACTCCCGCCAACAAGTCCGATCTGCAGACATACATTGAATACAATATTGTTTAAATACTAAATGTGAACACTTGTTGAACTACATTGTATAAGACATGTACTAAGGCTAAATGTTAAATCCAAAGATACACTGTTGCCATTGTGACTTGTTGTACAAACTGGAAGTAATCCACATGCATATAGTTAGACTAACTAGAGGTGAACTCGGCACGAACCCTAGACCGAGAATAATTAACTTACAGAGGGGCTGGACATTGCGATTGAAAACTGTATAAAAGATGTGAAAATGTAGATGTCCAGTACCTCTCACTTCTCACACCGAAAGGGCTGGTATTCGTTGTGATGTACTGAGGGCCAGATAGCTATCTGATACTTTGTTTCTTTGTAAACTGTACAGTTATAGAATAAAGATCTGTGAATCTTTATAAGCCCATGTTTGGTGTATTTCCTTTTGGTGGTACTCAGCCTCGATATTTTCTTTTGCTTTTACACAAGGGTAGATGTCCTTATAGGGGATAAGGAGTATTCTTTCTTAGTTGACACAGGTGCAACACGCTCATGTATACGTGAAGGCAAGTTTTCTTTATCCGCCGATGCCATAAATACTCAGGGCTTCACAGGAGCAAGAAGTCATGTTCCTTTTACAAAAGAACTTCCAGTTTCCATAGGAGAATGTGACATGAATGTGTCACTGCTATATTCAAAGCAAACCCCAGTAAATATATTGGAACGAGACCTAATGACGAAGTTAAACATGACAATCTCGTTCACGGAGAAGGGCATAGTATGTTCAACTCCAGGAATGCATTATTTGAACATAGGCGAAATGATTAGAGCATACTCAGGACAAACGGCTATGAGAGCTGTTCCATTGGAACCAGAAATATTCACGTATGGAGTGCGTACTAGGCATTACAGACAAAAACTATGAAAACCCCAGATGAATTTTTATTTAGACCAAGAATACCTATGCATGAGGAAAAGGGATAAGTGTTTCCCTTGGCAATACACACAGCCATACTGCGAGGAAAGATGGCACTGATCGATGGTTATGAAGACGAAGGTAGACAATGGTGCCCAGTAATCGCCATTTAGGAAGGATACAGATTGACTGACATCACTGATGACAATCTGTTTGAAGAACAAACAGGTGTAGATGAAACAACAGTTGAGGTTAATCTCGTTTATTGGGTGAAAATGATCAAAAGAGAAGTGCCCCAGTAAATGATGCTGGCACAAAAACATCCTGAATATTTTGACGATGACATGGCGAAGGTGCCTGTCCCAGTGAGGACTACAGGCCCTTATGACGTAGGCTTGTTGAAAGGAGTGGGAGAAGTAAAGATTACATTGAAACCAGGAGCAATTTTACCAAAAGCACAACAATATCCCATGTCTAGGGAAGCAGATGAAGGGATTTTCAAGACAATTTCTGCTATGATGGAGCAGGGTATCTTAGTGACGTCAGAGTCATCATGCAATACAGTGGTTTACCCTATCAAAAAATCAAAGGGAGGGTCTTGGTGTTTAATCCAAGAACTAAGGACGATAAATGATATTGTGGAGGCCGAGTTCCCTCTAGTCCCTAACCTGTCCACAATCCTATGTAATATACCCATTGAGGCAAAATATTTCACGGTGATTGGCTTGAAAAACGCATTTTTCTCAATCCCTTTGCCCAAAGACTCACAAGATTTGACGCCATTCACGGTCAGACAAATGCATCTGAAAAGTACCAAGTTATCTCAGGGGTAGTGCGACTCTCCTTTGATTTTCAACAGATGGACTTAAGCAATATTGCTTTAGAGACTGTTGTCTTGCAATATGTGGAGGACATCCTAATTTGCAGAACAACAGAGGAACCGTGCTGACACGATTCTATTAAGCTATTGTCTGTATTGGCTGAGAAAGGATATAAAGTTGACAGAGAAGTTACAGTATTGTCAGCAAGAAGTGCTGTACATAGGCCAGCTAATCTCAGGTGAGGGGAAAAGGGTTACCCATGAAAGGGCTGAAGCCAAATTGCACACAGCCAAGCAACACACAATAAAACAAATGCAGAGTTTTCTAGGATTATGCAATTATGTCAGTGCATGGGTGTTTGACTACAGCTCTTATACCAAGCCCTTGTTCCAAGCCCTAAAGATAGCACAGGGAGACGAAAGAAAACATGGAATGGACCGAAACCATGGAAGAAGGGTTTAATGAACTAAAAAAGGCCATTTGCATGGCACCAGTTTTAGGGATTCCCAATTATGCAGAGGAATTCTACCTGTTTTCACACATGAATGGCAGTGTTATGACAGCAGTACTCACACAGAGAACCACGTTGGGGTACAAGCACCTGTCATACTACAGTGGGAATTTGTACTCAGTGATGAGAGGTCATTTCCCATGCACAGCGTTCGCCATAGAGAAGGCTACAACCATTGTGATGGGATGCTCAATGACGTTGTTCGTCGAGCACGCACTATTTGCCATTGTAGAGAAACCGAAAGGTACATTAACATCTCAGAGAGCTTCTGCTTATGAAGCGATCATATCAAATCCATCAATTAAGATAATTTAATGCAAGATAGTGAACCAGGCTATGTTTATAGCAGAGCCAGTCACTGAAGGAGAGCCAATCCATGACTGCGCAAACTATGAAGAATTTTATGAGATTCCCAGAGTGAAAGAAAATGCATTGGCAGAAGGAGAAATCGTCTTTGTTGACGGTTCTTCGAGAATCGATCAAAATGATGGGAAGAGATATAGAGGCACCGCTGTGGTGAAGCACACGGCAAATGGAGAATTTCGAGTACTCATTAGTGCACGATTACCATCTCATTATTCAGCACAAGCTGCAGAATCATTGGCGTTGATACTCGCACTCGAGAAACACGCAGACCAGGAAGTGACGGTGTACAGTGACTCCGCCTATGTGACATCAACAGTGCATGCAGGCCTAGCGCACTGGAAAAGGAGGGGCTACCTCCGAGCAGATGGCATGCCAGTGTAGCACGCAGCCCTATTGGTCAGGCTCATTAAGGCACTACAACTCCCGGTGGGCATAGCGGCCGTGAAATGCGCCGCCCACATGAAAGGGACAGATTTGATCTCGCGAGGAAATCAAGCAGCAGACACGGAAGCCAAACGTGTGTCAACCAAAGACGAAATAATAATGAATGTGTAAATAACTGATGTGCATGAGAGAATGATTGTTGCACGAAGTGCAACTGATGGTTATAGTACTATGGAGAAAACCCAATTAATGGAGCTCCAAGGGGAGGCACCACAAGAGAAGAAACCCCTTTGGAAGCGGCAAGACTGAGAGCTTGTGGTGACAAGACAGCTCTGGTAAACCGGTCATGCCTATAGCCCTATTGAAAATAGCACTGGAACAGTTACACTATCCAGCGCACATGACAAAAGAGAATCTAGCAGCAACGATTACTGAAGACTGGTTTATACCGAACTTGACAGAGCATGTTGCATTTTTTTTTTTACTTTTATTTTATTGGCAGAAGAAGGCAGACATACACACTAGACAGTTTATATTTGCATCTAACAATTCTAGTACAGCACAGTCGCAGGTAATGATACATCTCAGCCACCATTAGTTCAATGTGAGGACACATAACAGTGATAATTCTGAAATCACAGTGCGGGGGACATTGCTGGGAACAAGTCTGTGTCTGTAATTCTATTAAGATAGCTGCAGAAATCCATCCAGATATTTCTCGGGCGTGTTTGTGGAGGGAGTGAGGCAATATAGTCCTCTTCACATGATAGTGTCCAGGTGAGGGCTGCGAGCCACATCTTGAAAGTAGGGGGGGTGGTCTCTTCCAACATTGCAATATACATTTCTTAGCCACCATGCTCCCGATGTTAAAGAATCTAGAATTCTTCTTGGTATCTCCTCCCCTCCAAATACCAAACATGAGGGCCAGCGGGTCCGGTTCAATTGTCGTGCCCACTATCTCAGAAAGTGCATCAATAATTTCCCCCAGAAAGCTTTCAGCACCGTGCATGACCAATACATGTGCACATGGTCCGCTTCATCACCCGAGCTTCGTGGGCAGACCTGTGCCCGGTCGTGGGAGAATCTTGTCAATCTGTCTGGGGTATAATACACTCTCTGTAGTAATTTGAATTACATGCATCTATATCTCGGATTTATGGAGACTTCCGAATGCCATCTGTAATATCAAGATCAAATTCCCGGGCCCAAGCACCGCCAGCTGGTGAAGCCCCAGTAGAGAGATTAGCTAAGAGGATTTTATAGAAGGAGGAAACTATCCCACGGACAGTGCTGGAATTGGCGATGAATTGTAGCTCAGGAGTATCTTGGGGTTCAAACAGAAACAATGACCACCTGTCGCGAAACGCAGAGCAGTAGTACTGCAGCATTTCCATAGCAGAGCCTGTGTGACCAGGACACCAAGTCTGTGGGGTGATGAACCTCCCTTCCGGAAACAAGTGTGTCAGGGCGTGGTATCCCAAGTTAGACCAATGGCGGGATAGTAGCTTATCATGGGTAGGAAGTAGCCCGGGGAAACGCCATATGGGGAGCCATTTGTAAAAGGGGCGTGGGGTAGAGTCATAATGTAAAAGGCAGCGACATGCCATTAAGGTGGATGCAACGGGATCAGCCGGGGCACTTGTTCTATATTTATGTTGCAGGATCAGGGTCATGGTGTCGACCCCATCTGCAGCTAGTTGTTCTAATTGGACGTGAGGGGGAGCGGTGGGGTGCTTGTATCAGTATGTTGCAAATTGGGCCTGTGCCGCTACCCAGTACAGAGCCAGGTCCGGTGCGGCGAACCCCCTCTTCTCATATGGTAATGCCATGTGGTGCCATTTCTTCTGGACCGCTCCGGATTGCCACGGAAATTTTGAGCTCATAGTGTGTAGTTCTGCAAAGTATTTCTGGCCAGGCCATACCGGCACATTCCCGAATATATATAAGAGTTTGGGGACTAGAACCATCTTTATCAATGAGAGTCTACCGACTAGGGAGAGTGGTAGGGCGTTCCATCTGGTGATTTTGGCTTCAAAGTGTTTTGCTCCAGCAGTGTAGTTGTCGGCTAGTAGAGTGGTTTTAGATAGTGTCACTCGGACCCCTAGGTATCTAATACCTTCGGGCGGCCATCTCAGGGGATACTCACAGGTCGGCCGCTGCGTAACAGCCGTTAGGGGAACAATTTCCGATTTGGCATAATTGATGGTAAATCCTGAGAATGTGCCCACTTTGATTATGTCCCTCAGTATAGGATCTAAATATGTGGACGGGTTCCTAACGTACAAGAGAACATCATCCGCGTACAGCGATATTATTTCCGGAGAGTGTGCCAGGCGCAAGCCTCCATTGATATGCTGAGCCCTGATATAATCTGCCATCGGCTCAATAACCAAGGCGAAGAGGATAGGGGAGAAGGGGCAGTCCTGACGCGTGCCTCTGCGTAGCTCAAATGGTTGGGAGTTCACCAAGACCCGGGAAGTGGGACATGTATACAGTACTTTAATGTAGTGAATCATATTAGGGCCGACACCCATCTTCTCCAGGACTGCTCACATATACTGCCACGAGACCATATAGAAGGCCTTCTGCGCATCAAGTGTAACCACCACCGCCTCCACACTCTGATCTATCCTGGAGAGGACATTAAAGAGCCTCTGATATTCAGAGCTGTGGATCGTCTGGGTACAAAGCTGTTTTTGTCATCGTTGACAAGGGAGGGCATAAAGGGAAGGAATCTATTAGCTAGGGCCTTAGCAAGGATCTTCGTGTCGAGGTTCATGAAGGACAGGGGCCTCTAGGATCCACAGTCATCGCTAGGTTTGTCAGGCTTAAGGAGTACTGTTATTATTGCTTTGCGCATCGTTGGGGGGGGAGGGTGGACGTATGGAGCGCCTCAGACCAGACCTCCAGTAGTTTGGGCACAAGGATGGCTATGTGCTCCTGGTAAAACTCTGAGGTGAGCCCATCAGTGCCCAGAGCTTTACCTCGGGGGAAGTCTGCAATAGCTTTGACTATATCTTCCACTGTTAAAGGGGCATCTAGCTGGTCCCGAGTGGAATGGGAAATAATGGTCATAGGGATTTGATCAAGTAAATCAAGAATATCCTGTGTGCTATGTTCATGTTGGGGGGTGTATAAAGTGGCACAGAATTCGGAAAAGGTTGTGAGTATTTGTCGGTCCGACCATTGCAGGACCCCGTGTGCGTCTTTTATACTATCAATACTGGTTCCACCTCCCTCCGCCTTAAAGGGATGGTCTAGTTAAACATTTTATTTAAAAAATAGATAGGCAACATTAACAAAAAAAATACTAGCATTCTCCGTTTTAAAACTTCCTATGTAAAATTTTGAGCTATTCAAGCTCAAAATTCGCAAAAGCAAGCACATGGGCGCATCCATTTTGTGAAATGGAGGCCCTCCTGTGCTGGCTTTTGCTTTTGCGGCACTAATGAAGGAAAAGCCAGCCAGCTGTAGTAAACAAAAGCTACCGCTGGGTGGCTTTCCCCTTCATTAGTGCTGTAGGCGGAGGACGGGGACCGGAGACCAGAGCAGGAAAGCTGCAGCTGAATCTCGGTAAGTGCTATTTATTTATTTTTTAAAAATAAGCACTAGGTGCGTTTTTTTTTCTAAGTTTTCCGGACTGGAGGAGTCTCTATATTGACATACAAGGTGAAGACTAAGAGGACATAGATAATGGTAGACGCTCAATCATTGTCCATTATATCGTTAGCGGGAGCATGTGGGGGAATGTGGGCCTCTATGAATTTCACTGCTTCTGCCGGCACCGTGAAAAAGTACTGTTTATCATTAAATGTGAACTTAAGGCGTGCCGGGAATAATATGGCGTAGGGAATGTTCCTCTCTCTAAGCAATTTCTTGACTCCAAGGAATTGACGGCGCTCCTGCTGCACTCCCGTCGAAAAGTCCGGAAATATTCTAATGACTTGTGACTCCAGTCTGTGTTCTCCCTTCTCTCGTGCAAGGCGCAGTATCTGGTCACGGTCCTTAAAACTGAGGATTTTCGCAATAATTGGTCTTGGAAAGTCTCCCGGTTTGGGGTGCGGAGGCAGCGCTCGGTGGGCTCTCTCAACAGTGAAGAAAGGAGACATTTCAGGATCACCCAGTAGTTCCTTAAGAAGATTCTCAGTAGCCAGTTCAAGCCGGCCCTTGAGCACATTCTCCGGGACCCTAATAATGCGTATATTGTTTTGCCGCAATCTAGATCCGAGGTTGTCGCATTTGGCCTTAACTGATGTCATGTCGCGAACAAAAGCGTTCACCGTACCCTGCAGTGTAGTTACGTTGTCCTCATTAGTGCCAATCCTGGCTTCAGCTTCTGTGATTCTCGAACCCTACTAATCTAGCTTGGACCTGAGTGATGCAACATTCACGTTGATGTCATCAAGCTTTTCATGAAAGGATGCGAAATTCCTGGCCATTGACTCCATCATGACAGTAAGATCTGGGGCAGTAGCAACTGTGGGGGTTGCCACATCTCCCTGGCCGCTTGATGGCTGGGACACAACCCCCTTCGGGGTAGCCTTGGCGAATTTGTCCTAGGTATCAGGCTTAGTAGAGCCCCTGGGCTTGTTGGGCATCTCCCGAGATGGTAGTCAAGACTGCAGCGCTCTGAATAGAGTGTCTTATGGTTTTTAAATCCTCAAAGGAGCGTATAGCGCAGGGCCGCAGGGGTTCGGGCAGGTGCAGTCCGAGACACTAGCAGGGAGGGGTCCCCGCCTTAGGGGTCCTGAGTATAAACCAGCGAGCACAAGCCCCGCCAGGAGCCCACCAGGGGAGCTTCCCATCCTGCCGCAGACGTCACTTTGCATTTTTTTATGGTGAACTGTATAATCTGCCAACACTTCACGGCTGGGCATACACTACGAGTAATTAGAGGAGTCATCCCAAGGCCCAAATGACCTTTTCAGCTCTTGCATGTCGATTATGTCGATATGATTCGTAACAGGTACAGGTACCTAATTTTTGTGGTGTGTCCATTCTCCAGATGGGTAGAAGCCGGTCCATGTACACACCCAGACTCTACCTGTGCGGCTACATTTCTGGTAAGGGAGGTATTTCCCAGATGGGGAGTATGTGAGGTCATGAGGTCAGATAATGGTCCTCACTTTGTTAATGCAGTATTTGAACAGATTAGCTTGTTGCTTGGTGTAAAGCACAAGTTTTCTTCAGCGTATCATCCTCAAGGAAATGGGATATGCGATAAACTCAATGGCTTGTTAAAGGAAAAGATAGCCAAGTTGAAGCTTACTCTAAAGAAAGAACGGTTACAGTGCCTTCCACTGGCACTGTATGCACTCAGAAACCAGCCTGGTTCTGACCACCATCTTACGCTGCATGATATAGTGACAGGCAGAAGGATGCACACGCCATTGACACCCTGAGGTAGAGCTAGATGTGATTCTCAGCCAACAGGGGAAGTGTTAGGGTCAGAAATGCAGAATTACTTGAATTGCATGACATCTTGTCTTACTGTAATTTCAGGACAGCTGCAGCGATGACAAAAAGGGGGCAGGGCAGCAGAGAACACAGAAGGAGATACTACAAAAGACCAAATTCAGGGTTTAACGTGTTCTACAACTGTTACCTGGGGACACGGTCCTGGTTAGAAACCACACAAGAAAAAAGTGGACGAGTCAAGGTTCAACGGTCCCTTCAGAGTAGAGGACGTCACTCCCTCTGCAGTCAAGTTACAGGGATGAAGAGCTTGGATCTTCTTGGGTGACATCAAGCCATACATCGGAGAAGACCCTCTGCCCTCACCCCAATACGTAGAGACTACAGACAACGGGGAAGAACCACAGCACGTGCAGACGAGATCCATGACGAGGAAGAAGGACGCATGACCAGCAAAGAAAAGGCAAAGAACTTTTGTGCAAGGTTGTGGCTTAATTCTGGACATTTCCTCTGAGCAAAAAAGGGGATAAGGACATAAACATGGACACTCTGTACATCCTAGTTGCAGGGTGAAGAAGAAAATTACACGTATAAGCCACAACATAGTCTGTTGACTTTGAACTTTGGACAAAGGCACACTGAAGCCTTGATAAGAAAAGGATATGCCAAATTTTGTTCGAGGACGCATACATTGAAATCAATTACAGTATCCAGACTCTTTTATACTGAAGCCTTATTTGGACTCACTTATGGTGTCACGCAGTAGTGACATCACTAAGGACGTTTTAATCTACTTCGAGTTAGTATTGAGATCGTACCCATCGTTAGTGGGAAGGCTCACTAACATCACCAAATTTCTTTACGACCCTGAAAATGAAAAGACAATAAGGAGGTTGCTCATTGTGATTGCCAAGCAGTTCCTTTTGCTTCCGGAATAGAAGGAGGACAGGAAAAATATCTCTGTCACCAGAAGATAGCAGATTAGCAAGCAATGTATTTTTCCGCCTGATTGAGGACTTTCCAGAGCTTGTGGGGAGACCTGCCAGTGTTGAAGTTCTCGCTTTCATCAGAGACCCAGTGAACTCTACACAGATGAGCATGCTCCTGCATGGTACTGTGATGCAGGTCGAACTTTCTAATCATCATCAGAATTTCCGGAGAAGATTGTACCCTTTCCGCCGAGGGACAGATCGAGAAAGCGTAGCCACAGAATTCACTCTTGATCATGCTGACACCGAGACGACATGTCTTCTGGAGTGAAACAGATAAGGGCATTGACTGGGAGCTTGTTTATTTTGAACACGCACATTAAAGACTTGCTGAACTTATTACCTTATTTGACATTTTCGTATACAGAAAAGAGAACTGTTTCCAGAGACAAGAGACAATCTATTATTCAGGCAAAGAAGGACAATTGTTCCAGTATATGCAACCTACGAGCAGAGACAGCAGAATCCAGAGATAACGACATTACCTAGAATGTATTAAAGAGTTGGTCTTATTTCCTTAGATGATCGAGATTGGGCAACCAAAACAGTAATCTTGTCATCCCTCAGGAGGAGAGACGCTCGTATTGTCCCGGAACTAAGAGTTGTGGGTTAACCTATAGAGGAATCATGTACGTATGCATAGCTTTCATTATTGTTTTGTTGTCACTGATGATTCAAACTGCATTTTTTATTGGTGCACAAAGCGTTCCGATTCCAGTGCACCTACCTAATGATGTGAGCATGAAACCCACAAAGGTGCCCAGACCTTACATAGTCCTTCCAGTCCCTAGAAGGTCTGATAGCAGAATGAGTGAACTTGAGATGGATGTGATTAGCAATGACACACACACACACTTTTGGTAACAAGCAAGTTGAAAAGCCGGAGACAGGGTCGGCAGAGCAAGCATGAGAAAAGGTTAATGAAAGACACACACGACACACGCAAACGATGAGTGCACATACATCAGGTCTAATGTCAACAGCTGCAGAACCACAGTCCAAAGAATGGGAGAAATTTGGACAACCTACAATGAGAATCTCCACACCAAGAGAAGTCAAAAGGCAAATGGCAAAAAAAACCTGAACTTTTAAAGAGACAAGAGGAGTTGGAGAATAAACAAACAGAGACAGCATTGACAATCACACCTGATCCAACGCAAGGGACAAGTACAAGTCCTACAAAACTGTCATTAGCAGAAATGATAGCAGAATCAATATGGCAGTTCATAGCCAGAGCCAGGAAAAGACAAGAGGACAAAGAAAGAATTACCAGACTGTCTCCTACTCAAATGGTACAGATGAGAATGCCTGGACCATGGATGGAGATACCTGAGAATCCTCTAGCGAGAAGAAGCCATATGGATGTTATTAACGATGTGATGATAGAAAACTACACGAAAACCTTGAGACTCAGGAGAAGCACACAAGAAGACAACAAAGAGCTAAACGACTACCTGGACAGCAAGGCACACTTGGGAAATAACATCTGGTACCACCATATGAAAGAAGTTGGAGGACGAAATTCCGAGGAAGAATGCTTAGTTTGTGCACTCTTACCATACAGCATGGGGAAGTCGAAGATCGTTGTAGCTGTGGAAATTGATGTCCAGACAGCCCACTGTCTATCACACATAGCAATGTGCAAGACCAGAGGCCAGTTCATGGGAAGCGATGCTTCACTGAAATGGGCAACTGAAGCAACTGATCCAAATGAAAACGATTATGTCCAGGACATAAAGAAAAGAAACAATGGAAAAACAAAGAGCATTGTGATTAGATATGAGAAGCCTGGAGTTAAAGGAGCAGAGATCAAAAGAGAGAAACCAAAGACTGAACGTTCAAGGAAAAACTCCAGAAGAAGCTTGGAGCTGGAAGAAGAGAGGCCAAATGCAAATCTGGGGAACAGTGCTTTCACCAGACGGATGGGAGAAAGGAGTGGTGATCTGCAGAGCAGGGATGGTCATCGGGTGTTACCACGGTACTATTGACATAGTACAGAATGGATGCAAGCCATTATGGCCAAGACTTGCTAAACTATTAACATGGGTCGAAGACAGAGGAGGACACTTAAGGTAGTGCCATTGGAGAGCCCAAAATTCTGCTTCAGAAATAATGGTACAAGGAAAATGGGAGAGAATCAGAATTGTGGCCGAGTCTTTGATGCTCCAGGAATGGTACATGGTACTGCAGTGATCATGGATCATTATTGGGCATGTGGATCCAAAGCATATATCAGATTGCTGAAAAATTGGGGAGGTATATGCACACTGGTGAATGTCCATGTTCCAGCGTTGGTGATTCCAAAAAGTGATTTGAATATTGACAGTTTTCCGAAAGCAGATGCTCACCTGAGAAAGAAGAGATCTGTGGAATTGATGAGCCGAATAAAGAGAGAGAATTAGTTTTCTGCTAATTCAGAAGAAGCTGTTCATGCAATCCTGTATGAACACAGGTTGTTCAGCCTAACCTCATCAGTGTTCACGACAATTCTGATGTCAAGAGTTCAGGTTGGAGAAAATACTAAATGGTTGCAAATAACCAGATGGGAGTTACTGCAGACCATCAACACGACCATAAAAGGATTCAATGCAATCAAGGAAGAGTTAAGGGCGATTCGACTAATGACTCTCCAAAACAGATATGTCCTTGACATGATCACAGCAATGGATTGAGGTGTTTGTGCAAAAATTGGAGAATCATGTTACACATTTACACCATCTCACAATGACGAAAATGGAACCTTAACAGAAGCCATAGGTATGCTGATGAAACAACAGAATCAGATGACTGATGAAGCTGACGAAGTTGGCGATGACAGCTGGTTTGGATCGCTATTTTCATGGATTCCTCAATGGATGGCAGATACATTCAAATTCCTAGGAGCCCTGCTGGTGATGATATTGCTCGGATTCTGCGTTATCAAGATAATAATATGACAGAAAACTGCGAAAAAAGCCATAGGGATGAAGATCATGATTGATGTCGAGCCAGGATGGAAGCCTAAGGACCTGACTGATGAAGATATAAGAGACTTTCTGAAAGCCAGCATTTATGCACCAGAAGGAACAAAGTTTTGATATCCAAGGAAACATAGAAATTATGAGGGAAGATGGATCTATTGTAGTCCAAGTGGACAAGGTCAACTAATGACTTGGAACAAAGATGAGCACATAAGAACAGCAGGAAGCTTGAAAGGAGTAATAAAGGAAAAAGTGAAAGTGGTCGATGAATCGCTCAGAAGGGGGAGTGTAGAGGAGGTGCCAAGCTCGATTCGCACTCCAACCGCCCATTTTGAAGTACCAGGAACCTTTTCGCCGAAATATGTGACATATGATGAACAAATAAACCAGCAGAGAGCCACAGTGGTGCTCTGTCCAATACCCATCAGAATAACAGCGCCTATTGAAGTACCGACACCTAAGAAAACCTGGACAGTAAGGTACCCATTGAGAAAACCATATTGACAAATGAAACAGAATGACGATCACCAGAATGTAATACCAGAAGAAGCTAAGAAGATGCTGAAGGAAGACGAATGATGATGTCATAAGAACCCGGACTGACTCATATATAGAAGATATAACGACCTGAGAATGATGAAAAGAGACGAAACACCATGGACAAGTGACATCCTAAGCCTAAATTTAACCAATTGATGTCAAAATGTCAGAAACTTATGCAATATGCATGATGAAGATATTCAGTTAGCTTAAACGTGTACATATGCAAAGTAACCGCAAGAAGCACAGAAACCATGAGGCTTGCTTATGCTTAGTAGTAAGATAGATTGCGGCAAGCGCCACATGTACATATCTACCTCAGGAAAGCACTTTATATAGGTTTACTTCCACTACGCACAAGAGCAGAATCAACCAAAGGTTGCTAAATGTCTCAAGAGGAGAGCTTTGCAGCAAACAAGGGAGAGGTTAGCCATGCTAAGAAGCCAAGGTCGTATCGGCTGAAATAGGCCAACAGTGGATACAATTAATGAGTAGAAGAACAGAGTATCCTGTTCAGGAAGGTCAAGATAAGCCACAGATGGCAGACGACTGGCAGAATTAAATCAAATACACGGAATTGCATGAGGAATAAGACTATTTCACGGTGTCGGAATCACGTGACTGAGCAAGCAGAAGGGATGAGACTTTCACACCTACGCATGGACCCTTGCCATGCCCAGACGCCTTAACTTTCCCAGACCAAGAAGCAGACTCGAGGCCAACCACAAAGAAATAATTGACACATGACCACTGAAGTGATAATTGATTGTAACTAAAATTGGAGGGAAGCTGGGGGTGCAGACAAACTCCCTGCACCTGGCCGGCTATTCTGCACGCTGCTAAGCAAGTGGAAAAGTATGAGTGGGGTCGATGCCAACCCAATCATAGTGGACCATGTAATCTAGGGTCCTACGGTTAGTAGAACCAATGAGACGTTGTACTTTTAGTGACGTTTACAGTAGCCATTTTAAAGGAAGGGCTTAGTTGCCCCACCTGACATTGTTTATCCAATCCCCTCTCCCCGTTACCATATACAGATGTAGTGCCTATATTAAAGTTACCTTCCTAGAACCAATCAAGTTGCATGCTAAGTTTTGAGAGTTACACGTCAGTGATGACGGGTTTTTGGTATAAATACTGAAATTTTTCTGAAATTAATTAGAGTTGAAGCGAGAAGGAAGATCGAGCGATTGCTGGTATTCATGAACTCCCCGTTTTTTGTACTTGTCATTAAACGGACTCCCTTTGCCAAACTATTGAGTTGTCATTATTGATTTGATGCGAGAGTATTAATCTGCATCCCCATCCATCTAAAGGGTGCTGCTACTCATCTTAAAGTGCTGTTGGGAAACCCCCAGTCCCATGGGCCGGCTGGGGTCCCTACAGCACAACTTCATATAGCGTAAAATGATGACTAACCTGATGACTATGTCGAATAAAGGTTTAAAAAAAGAAATTAATAATACTATTCATCTGCAAGTGTTTTTCTTCACTACAGGGGGAAGTACCCTATCGCCCAAAATTAACATGTGTTTTTGCTGGTGTTATTTCATCCCCAGTAGTACATTATTACCACTGACAGAAATCAATCGATAGCAGATTATCATTCAGAATCCGTGCTCTGGCGGTGGTGTTTTTTTCAGCAGCAGCGGTATTTATCAGTAGTAGTATTTACTACCGTCAGTATGTTATACCACCGACTGTGTACCGAAAAACGCACATTTCGGAGGTCTGATCGATAATGGGTGGTAGAGCCATAGTTTATCAGTGCAGCAATATTTGCAGAATTGGGCCCAACATATTTTAGTACTCAGGTTGGAAAGAAATCGAGAATATGAAACTTGAGCTTTGCTCTGGTGGATTTTCATGCATCTAAATCACTGACGCTTATTCATTGCTGTACAAAAACACAATTAGCTCAGTAAGCAATTGTACGATTAGCACTGGGCGTTACAGGCACAAGATGGCTCTCTGTGGAATCTGGTATCATGGCAACAGCCTTCTATGACCATATCGGATATGGGATAGGAGTGTAGTGCTGTGGGTCTGATATTCCCTACAGTGTAGCAGCCATCGCTTGTGTGAAATTGCTAACTCAGCTAGTAAGCACTATTAAAATGGTGAGTGGCAGTCAATTATAATATGGAAATGGAGGAGGTTTATAGAAGTACTTGTTATGTTGATGAAAGAACGGGGAAAAACAAACGTTTAATGGCAGTTGCACAACCTTTTCGTCCGAAGTAGTAAGTGCGGTTTTCCTCAACAAACAGAAAACTCTTTGTTTCTGGGAACCGACTCTTGCAGGAATTTGCTGGGGGGACAACGCAGGCTATGTCAAGGTAGCAAGGTGAGGAAGAGCAGTCCAAGGACAGGTTGATGAAAAGGGTCTGGCCTGGTGGGACCTTGCTTGGGTGCCAAGTGCTCCCAGCAATAGACTCAAGGCAGCCTACAGACTGTTGGGATCAGTCACCCTGCTGATAACCGCTGGCTAGTGAAAGCGGAGAAGGGGTCTGGCCGGGACGCTGGACCCTGGATGTTGGCAGGAACATACAGAGGAGACTGTCGCTCCTTCAGAACAGCTAGTGAGCAAAGTATCAACTGTTTGCAACTGCTAAATTCACATTCACCTGCCCGTGGACAAATTAGTGTGATCTTTCTAACAGTGAGCATAATAGAGTGCTTTAGCTTCAAACGAGTAACTTTCAAGCTTGCGCCAACTATATGCCAAAACGATTGCTTTAGATTCCAGAGGGAGAAGTGGCATATGAAGACGGACACAAAGTGTGTAGGTGTTGTTTGGTTAATTGCCCACCCATTGACAGGCCATGGCCATGTTAATCCGAATGGCTGGTCCCACCCAGTCCCTGTCCCTTCTCGGATTTTTAGAGCTCGATGTATTTAACCCTTTCCATCAATCTTTGCACTTGAAGTGCCTGCCAGTGTTTTTCCAAAGCAGTCTTCTGAGAGTTAAGCACTTAATGGAGCTGTAAACACACTGATGTAATAAAAATGTCTCAACCAGGTGTGCCTTCAGCTGTTCTGTGTGCAAGCACTATGCAGGCCTTTACTTAAGTCCTGTTACAAACAAGCATGGACAAAGTCAACAGTTTTAACCTGTATAATTAGGTATTTGCCAGGCACTGCAATTAGATATCCAGGTACTCGCACCATTTTGCACCTGTCACCTATCATCGATGTCCATTTATAGTTAATACCACTGTGGCAGTGCGTGGCAAGTGCCTTTCCCATGCCTATACTAAAGTCCAAACTCTTGTCACTGCCAGTGCTTGTTTTATCAAGAACTGTCCCTCTGATGTAAACTGGCCTCTATCCAGGGGTTCTTCCAGCCTGCATGATATTTTTTTGTACAATTAGGGTGCCAGCTATTTGCATAATGCAAAATGTGGTCATTGTTATGTGGTCCCTCAGGAGGGAGGACGGGGCCTGCTACACCAGGGAATGGCCAGAGAATGCCTGAAGCAATAACTATTCTCAGCAAGCGGTGAAACTGTTTCTCCTAGTGGTGCTCAGCCCGCACCGGTACCAGTTTTTTCTCCCGTCAGAGTAAAGCCACTTGAGGGACCATTCCTTTTTGGGTGAAATGATCCCAAACCGACTTCTCATGCTGTGGATCCTTACCCTTTTTTGTTTATTTATTTGTTATCTCCTTCAACCCCCCACAAGGAGGTTGCATTCTCCCTCATCTTTCAAACATCCTCTGCCCTGAGTGTTAGGAAAGATATTGCTTTACTGCACCTTTCCTTCCATTTTTATGGACCCCCAAACGTTTTGCTTTTATTTTTGATCCTGACCTGTACTTTCTATAGTGCAGTGAAGCCTTACGCTTTACTACACTGTCTTTTGCTCATCTGTTATGGGGAAACTGGCATGTCCTTCAGGCTGTCAGTACTGGGAAACATTGTTTCCCTTAGTCTAATTACTTTGTTACTACTTTTAGTAATGGTTACTTTTGGTAACTTTTATATTCGTACAAGGCATTTCACAATGCAGTACAATGGGGTACATTTTTTATTTTTGCCCTAGACTAACACCAACATTATTTTTGGTTACTCTAGGTTTGCTAAATGGACAAACTCGGGGCAGCAGTGACTTTTTACCATTTTTTGGTGCTTTCATTCTAGCCTTTTCGTGTTTACCGCGTTTGGCTACTAACTGTGGCTAGTGACCAAACATGACCGTGCCACAAGGTTTTTCAGTTGTCCTTTGGCCATCTTGCTTTTTAGCGTTCTTCCTGGCCTGTGAGGCCAGGAAAATCTTTATATGGACTTTCAGTGCCTGGGAAAGCAGAGGCTTTTGGCGGGCTACTGGAGGGTGTGAAGGGACGGAGGAAACAGGTTTGCCTGAACCAAAAAAAAAAAAAACTTTATTAACTGAGGTGCAGAGTGGAGATATACTGGTCTGAGTAGGAAACTGGGTTCAGTCTCCTGGATTGTATTCCTCTCTACGTTCTCTGCAATATGGATGGACTCTCTTGTCAGTCCTCTTAATACTTGTATGCCCAGTGATACTTGTTTTCTGCAGCTCTCTCGATGTTATGTCTGTCCTGTAAGGAGTAGAACATCTCTTACTTAGTCCAGGGACAATTACTGGTTTTATAGAGGGAGGGGGGCACCGTTAACAGACAATCACAAGTGTTCATGTTCATGCCTCTACAAACACCCCTCAAAGCCCTGCCCCCTTTTCCCCTCATAGGGGGTTGCCATACTACCTCGTAACGAGGCATTTCCCTGAGGGTGACTCAGGCTTTCAGGACACCAGGGTCCCGGGAACAGTGGTCCAGGGAAGGCTGACAAGCAAGTAAGGAGTCACCACCAAAAAATGACAGGGCGCTGCGGTTGCTAGCCGAAGGTGGTAATGCAACATGCGCTCTCTGGACGTTGTCGGGCGGTAAGCTCCTACAATGTCCCTCTTCTTCCAGCCTCTCAGAACATGGCCAGACTCCTCCCAAGCGGGGTTGGGCTCCGCTGTCTATACATACTGTACCTCAGGTACGCGGCTCTCTGCTGACACAGGCACTGTCACAGAGGGCTATGTATGTTTGCTGGCAGGATGTGGGCTGGGACTGTCTGGTGCCAATCCACAAACTGGTTTCAGTGTGTATGAGTGTTATGGATGAGTGTTCCCGCCAGTGGTTCTGATTGGATCACTGCTGGAGTGTGTGTTGGGCTAGTTCTGTTGTTGGCTAATGGGATTTTCGGCTTTTACCTGGCTTTTAGAATAAGAGGAGGACCCCTGCACCCACTCTTCAGAGATGCTGGAGTAACCCGAAGAAGCCAAGACTCCTGTCCAGCTGTGTGACGCAAGAAGTGACCGGAGACCCGTCTGAAGGAGGCCTGGTGAAAAACCTCTGCTGCTGTCCTCGAGGATCCCTGTCTTGCTATTGATCTTCAGCAATCCTGCAAGGAGGGAACATCCATTCCTGGCGTCTGCCCGTTACCCTGTGAAGAAGATCCATCGGAAATGTCCGGGACCGTTCTGTGGCTGACCAGCTCGGAGTTTGGGCTACCGTGTTGCCGACATCACTGTTACGTGTTGAGGCCCAGAGCTTAGGGGTTCCCCAGCTTGTCCTACAAGACCTACCCCAGCGAAACTTCAGAGTCCTAGCATCAAGGGGACCCAGGATAGGAGGGAAAGTATGACCATGACAAGTGAGTCCCTTTGTGTCTGCGTGCTGCGCTGACCACTGTCCAAAACAGCTTACCTCAGTCGAGTCCAACCCTGAGAGGGGTTATGCATCGTGTTTTTCTGCATTCTTCCTCCGAGAGTCCTTGCACCAACGAACAACACCGACTGGAGATCAGCTCGAACCTGCAACCCCTGCAAATCAAGGACTGAGGCTGGCGGGGGTGGGGGAGGGAAGCAACCTCAGACCTTCTTCCATTGATCTGCCAAGTCCTGTGAAGAATCGGAGTACGAGGGTGAGTTACAGTGGTTCTTACCTGCCCCTAAACACCCTTTCAAAGTTTTGATAACTTTGATAAAACGTTTGCTATACTTTGGCTTTGCCAGTGCTTGCTCACACAAGCCTTCTGAAAGTTGGGGACACATTTGTTAGTTAGAATAAACTGTACTCTAACATCTGGAATGGTTCACGGGACCCCAGAGACCCTACCTTCATTTTCTCCTGCATCACAAACTGTGTCAGAACCTTTCCATAAGGCCCCAGACAACTTAGAGAAGGACTTTTGATGGTATGGTTAATTCTCTGTGGACCTGTAGTGCATAAAATAATCTGTACTTTCTTTTACAGGGGTTTGATTTGTACTATGCCCTACTCTAGTCACTGTATATATGTATAAATGTAATCTATTAGTATTGTTGTGTGATACTGCTACCTGTTAGTCATTTTTCATAGTGTTGTTTGGCCATAAATAAATAACTGCATTTGTATACAAATTGTCTAAGTGTAATTTCTGATTCCCATTGTGTGTACTCATTGTGGACCCTTTACAAGCTCACCACTCTTGAGACTTAGTCCATACCTCTTGACACTGCTACGTTGAACTGGTTTGGCTACAGCTCCCAGAGTAGTCCCTTTCACAATATAGTTTGGCCTTCTATACATCTGTCCACCCGGTCAGAGACAGTTCCTTAAAGATGAACTAGACTATACATTTAAAAGAGTGTACACCTTCAATAGGCCATCAACAAAACAATTCAATATAATAACTGGCAACACAAACAAAAGTAAGAATATTCAACCACAACCAACAATTACATCATCATTAGAAATGGATTCAATAAGTGATCAAGAACAGGAATCAACCGAACAAACTAGTGAGGATCAACAAGATCAAGCATCAGAAAGTAACTCTGCTTCTTCTTCTACTTCTTTTTTAGAAGAATAAAAACAATTCAAAAGAATATGATCCAACACAAGGCAGAATCAACAATGGGTATCTATTATGACACAAAAACCCATAGGCCCAGAAGGGCCAACAGGGGCAAACCTAGTAAACAAAGGAGATGTAATAGACAAAAACTATGGCATGCAAACCAGATCCAAAAACCCACAGCCGAAGAGGAGAACCTAGTTGTCAATTTAACCAACCTGGACATAAATTGAAACCCAAATCTCATTTCACCCCGACATTTGCCACAGACAACACAATCGATCTATTCCAGAAGGCTGTACAAAGAGTTTTGCGCCACATTTTTCTAAAAGGACGTAAACCCAAAATCAAACATAATTTAACTCTATCACAATTATCAGCTGTACAGAAACTCAGAGAGAATTTTGGCATCACAGTGAAAACCACTGACAAAGGGGGCAATATTGTCCTTCTAAAAACAGAGGACAACATAAAAATAGCTATGGCACAATTAAACAATCCTGAATGCTATCAACCCTTAACAGACAATCCTATAAAAAATGTATAGAAAGACTGGAATTTGATGGGTACACAATGGAAAGACCAATGTTTGATTACGGAGAAGGAACACCTATACATGGATACATCTTACCCAATTACTCCGACCATCTACTTTTTGCAAAAATTCACAAACCATTTCAAAATTTATCACAATGCAGACCCATTATTAATGGCATCGGATCACTCACCAAAAAGATCTCTGAATACATAGACCACCATCTACAGCCACTTGCATCTGGACTCAGTTCGTACATGAAAGACACCCCCCATACCATTCAACAACTGGAAAACATCTACTGGGAAGAAAATTACTGGTTTGTGACACTGGATGTTACAGCACTTTACACAAGTATCACACATGAGAAAGGAATTTCCACCATCAACCACTTTTTGAAAACCTGGTCAATCTCTCTTCAAGAACAGAACATGATGATACTAGAACTGATTCATTTTACACGCACAAATAATATTTTCTGTTTCAGAGATAAATTGTTCAAACAAATTCAGAGTACGGCAATGGGCACGAAATTTGCCCCATTGTACGCTACCCTGTACATGGGCTATTTTGAAACACAATTTGCATGGCTACATCCATTCTTCTCAGATCTCAACAAGATAGCCTTCTGGGGAAGGTACATTGATGATATTATTATCATATGGAATGGCTCAGAACATCATCTAAAGGAATACTACACGTTTCTTAACAATAATGACTACAATCTAAAATTCACTATCATGTACAGCCAAAAAGAAATTGACTTTCTAGATCTTCATTTATTCATACAAGATCACACAATTCATACTACCCTCTACATCAAAAGTACAGCATTGAACAGTATCCTCCAAGCAACCAGCAATCATCCACGGCATATCATACAGAACATACCTTCGGAGAACTTCTTCGGATAAAAAGAAATTGTACCACGGAAGACATTTTCGAGAAACATCAAGTAAAACTAATTCACAAGCTTAAAAACAGAGTCTACAACCCAAAACATCTAAAGAAAAGTGTTAAGAAAACTTTGACGAGGCAAAGATCGGACCTTTGAAAGACAAACAAAAACAAGCACCCCAACCGGACAAACCAAGGTTTATCACAACATACAGTACTAACAATAAAAAATCAGACAAATCCTACAGGAAAACTGGATCATTCTAACAACAGACCCAGATATGGATACAATACTCAACAAGGCACCAAACAAATGTTATCGAAGATGTAATTCTCTGAAAAAAATGCTTTGTCCATCACACATTGATCACACTAGATATCGTTTATTCTTGACAAAACAGACTCAAGAACAAGAACGTTGGCTAAAGCCGCTGGTGCAAGGGAACTATAAATGTGGAAACTGCAGAATATGTCCCCATATGATCAATGCAAAGGCACCACGACTGTGATTAAACAACACATCAATTGCAATAGTAGATACGTCATATATGAATTAGAATCTATGAGTTGCAAGATCTACATTGGGAGTACTATCAGGAAAATGAAGGTCAGAATCAGTGAACATCTTAGAGCCATCAGAAACCGAGATCCAAAATCTCCATTTGCTGTACATTTTGGAGAGAATCATCAAGACATAGACCTATCACATAGCAAAAGTTTTGGAACTGAAAAACTTTTAGCCTTACCTAGAGGTGGCAATCTTATGAACAAGTTACGAAAACGTGAAGCATTTTGGATCTGCATGATGGATGCGACCTACACTGGTTTGAATGTCAATCCAGAGATGCACTATTTTTTTGTGATTTATTATGTATTAAACCCTGCTGCTGTGAAATGATTATATGGTCTTACATGTTTTACTACCATGGAAAATGTACACATACGTTAATAATTAGCATCGGCAACCACTCTTCAATGTCCTACACGATTTGTACATATTTGCTAGTGCATATATGCAGTCAAATGTAGTACACACATGTGAAGGGAAGAGTATGAGAGCAAGATGGACATTGTTAATAGCAACCATAATTTGGGCAAATGCGACCCATTCATCCATTTATTTATACATAAAAAATTTCTTGTTAGGGTGATTTGAGTATGCATTATATCAGTGTCTTTATATATATCAAAAATGTTTTGGTGGGCATCATCCTCTTTAACTAGTTGTGCACCTGCACAAGTTTAACAAATATCAGCAAGTAAAACATTTACCATTTTGTGATTCAATTGACTAATACATTTTTTTTAAACGTTTTACACTATACTTGTGTCTCCAACCATAAGAACATACACGTATTTAGGACACTCTCTTTAGAGGCCAATTTAAATATTATGTACCCCCAACCTTGTGCATTAAATGCATTTCTAACCAAAATCAATTTGTTTGCTTTTGATTTGACCTCAGCATATATTAGCCACTGCCACAAAGCATCTAATCTAGAGTGATTGCACCTTTTACGAACAACTTCATGCATATAAAATACACTCGATCCCATTCCAACATGGTGAACGGCATCACCACGTATGACGTATCGCCCACGTGACCTCAAGAAACGTATCTTTGTCAAACTTAAACAGAGGAATACATATTCAAACTGCAGTATGTCGGCAATCGTACCACACTGCAACGAATACGGAAATTGGATTCTGCTTATTCGGGTGAGCACAGGATCAACCTGTGTTGTTGCTATTAGGGATGTGTTCTCTATTGGATTCATAATGAGATTGTGAAAGCTCAATATATGTTACATCTGTGGTATTGCATTTGATGGTTCCAACATTTCATCTGTTTTATGTGCCTTCGTTTTTGATGTTCTCATAGGAGGATTAATTGGACATTGCTGTATTTTGAATTTTCGTGCTATTGATTTCAGAGTTTCTCAGGGGAGGATTAATTGAATATTGAATAATATTTGGTATGTTTGTGATATTGAATTGAACTCATGGGAGATGAGTATTATGGTGGTTTTTCAAGGGAGGAACGGAATTGTTCATTTATAGTAGTTTCTCAGGGGAGGAATGAAGTTGTTATTGTATGAATATGTTATATTATGTTAAGAACATTTATTAAGCGCTTGAGTGAGCTGCAGAGACCTGGATCAGTGTCTCGTAGTTGCGCATGCGTAGTCAGATGTTCCTTGGCCATCCCTCCTCTGTCAATCGGTAGACAGGGAGGTCTTCTGGCTGATGATCAAAGATGTCGCTGAGCTTGTTATGTCCTTTCTTTCCCATGATGCAGACCAACACACCATAGCCAGATTGAAGTGTATGATGCCGGACCTTGGTGTTGTAGCAGTGTTTACTTCCTTCCGCGGCAACCATGGCGTGCTCTAGTTTACACTTGATTTGTTTCACATAGCTGGTGTAGGTCTCCCTGCCTGTTCTAGCTGTGGACACTTCAAAACACAGGTCTGCAGGGAGTCCTGCATTCCTTCTGAACATCAAGAAGTACCTTGTAAACCCAGTGGCATCGTTCTTCATACGGTTGTGAGAATGGATCAGGGTAGCCACATGCTGACTCCATCTGTTCTTTTACGGCATCAGGATTTATGGAGTCTTTAAGCTTGAAAGTACATTTTCAAATTCCAAAATCCATGTTTACCTTCTGTTGGAATGCATTCTGGCATTTTTAGGCTCCCATTCAAGGTGGGGGGGGGGATAATGCCACAACTGTACAGTTTTTGCCTAACGTATTTCTATAAGCTTTTATATATTTGTGTATCTTTCTGTGGTTTGTGTACTTTTCAAGTTATCCTTATAAACTAAAGTATTGTCGAAAGCCAAACATGGAGGAAATTATAGGAGGGCAAGTGAGTTATGAATATGGCCCAGCATGTCGTAAGAGATGTTGCAATCCTGGAGACTGTTGAGGTAATTTTCCCTGGTTGTGGCCATGTGCTGTCTTTGGTCACAATTGGAGGATAGATGTAGGTGGACAGCTTTCACTCACTTTTTTCAGAGAGCAGACACAAACTCCTTAGGGCGTTTTTGAGCCCTGCAAGCTTGCTCAAGTGTTTGGTTACCAGTATTCACCTAGGTTGTCATGTTCCCAGTGCAGACACTTACCCACAAGACCACATAAAAGTGTCAACAAAGCACATGTCCCATATTGGGATTTTGTTTACCAGCAAAATGTCACTATAAGTTGTTGCGTTTGAACGTTGGGAACGTTTTTTAGTCTGCCAGCATAGATCTTGGAAAATCTCCTCTCAGGTTATTTTTCCATTGTTGAGCCGTTTATTTGAAATGCCAATGATCTTTTGTCTTGGGCTCTGTCTTCTAACGGGAAATGTAAATTGAACTAAATATGTATATTTCACTTTAAGATATGTTCACTTACCGTACCCATATTCATGAGTGCCAGCTTTTGATTTTCACTACAGGGGCAGAGGTTCTCCCAGCAGGGGAGGTGAAGGAGCCACACCCATACCCAGATCCAAACAACACATTTACAGCATATTTTGCAGCAGGAACAGGAGAAAAGCCAAATAATCATTTGATTTAAACAGGTAGGTATAAACATAGAACATCTCAGCAACAGTCGCCTAACCCGATGAGTTACCTTAGCAACATTCTATGATAGGATCCTGTAGTAATGTGCTTACTGCACATTATACCACGTATTGCTGGTGTGTGGAATGTGCATGCACTATGGAATGCTGTCTGCTGGTTGAGTGAGTGTTCTGTGAAGGGGCAGCTGGTTAAGGCTGGCCGGGTGTGTGGATGGGCCATTGTCTGTGCTGTATCTGCATGTTTTACATTTTACCTACAAGTGTACATCGGGACTGAATAAAAACTTACCTTTGATCTCCAGCCTGGTACTTGGAGGAAGAACCCATCCTCGGTTATTTTACTGGTGGCAAGCAGGTTGAGGAAAAGAGACGGTAGTCCGTGGACGGAGGGGACTGTGATTGAGACTAGAGCTTTTGCAAGGGGAACAGCGGACAGGCAGACATTGCCCCTGAACGCCATCCATTCATCATCAAGTAAGAGCCAGCAAGGAGGGACGGTGGCTCCGTGTCTCGCAGGCCGGTGGTGTGAGAGGTGAGGGTGAGAAGAGGAGGACACAGACACTGCTGCCAAGGATCTGCCATCTGTACACCATCCATCTAGTGTCAGCAGGAGGCAGGGACTCAGGTGGTGGTGCAATACCTGGGACCTGCAGGCTGGGCGGTGCAGGTGCCGTGAGGGAGCCGGCAGGTGGAGTTGGCGTGGCAGGAGCTGGCAGGAGGTGGTGGTGTGATCAGGAAGGGTCCCCATGCTTATAAGGGTTCCATGTTACACGCACCATATTGATGCCTGCGGTGGAGGGTGGCGGCGAACTGGACGCCAGGTGCAATTTCACAAGTAGCGAAGTGTAGTTAATTATGGATGGGATATGTAACTTTAGTGTTCCTGTTTGTCTAGAAATTGATACATATCAGCTTGCACCCATGTAGCATGATGAAATGGCAAACCCACCAAATGTAAAAACATACATGCACATTAATACAAATACTTGGGGAATTCATAAATCTCAATATAGTGGGCTTTTCACAAATGAATCAAAAACACGGTAGTTGGGGGCTGTTCTGCAAAGTGAGCCATTAAACTGGTTCGGTGAGGTTTTAGAAATGAGAGGATAAGTGAATAAGTAACTTCCAAACCTTTGCGCTCAGCACAGTTTCAGGAACTAGCCATGAGTTTTATGGTCTGAAAAGTATTGTGGATAATAGATGTAATCTCCTGTTGCCTGAGAGCGTGACAGAAGGGGTTTCGTTATTTTGTTTTGGTCAGCAGTAAAGCGCAGGGTATCAAAATTCTCAAGGCTACCCAGGAGTTTCAATGGTGAGATACAGTGGCAGTTTTGTAGCTTGGAAAGAATCAATGAGGTAGTATTGCTAACTCAAGGAGAAATTATTTACCCAATTTCTCAGCTGGTGGACCCGATTTGGGCTGAGGTAATTAGGGGTCTGCTGCCAAAAATGTGGCAAACCAGCCAGGAGCCTGGGCTTTCCAAGACATTGAGGGTCTTCTGTCCACACCACTCAGCTACAGCACCTCACTCTGGGGACCAGTCTTCTGAGCACGGTGAAAAAGAGGTCTGCAGACGCCATACTGGTTAAAGGTCTGTCTGCTCCCCAGAGACGTGGTGCAATGGCCTAGCTGTGCACATTGTAGCATTGTAGCACCTGGGGTTCACATGAGTGCATGTTTGGGGTGTAAAGCAAGAAGGAAAATGGGATAAAAAAGGTTGTTTCTTTGATTTAAGGGTTTTTTGCAAGGGTAGACGGAGTTTGGGTGTGAAATTAGTTGAGGTTGCCAGGATTGGAAAAGTGGATGTTTTGACAGAGTGATTTAACTGTTCTGTGTTGTAAGTTTCTTGTATATATTTTGTACCTAGATTATTATTTTAGAGGTGTGAGGTGGTATTTTACCACACATGCCCAGTGTGAGGCTTGTCCTGATACACTTCAGTTTGCTTGTCTGGTTGGCTGGAGCCCTCCCCTGAAGGTGGGGTGATATTTTGGATAAGACCAACTGTAGATACCTTTCTAAAGTAGGCCCTTGACATTCTCTTGTATTAGCTGTGCGGGCAGAGCCCTTGCCTCGATTTTCTTGGTTTGTCAAAGTAGAGAAGGGGAAACTTCCTGTAGTCAGGGAAAGACGGTTTTTGTACTAGAAAAGGCTTTACTAACAAAAGAAGAGAAAAGAGAGAGCATTGCGCCCCTCCTATGCTCGAGTGGTGGGGATATCTTGGAAATATTAGCTGGCAGTGTTTTTGATAAGATGCTGTTGTTTGTGTAAGAGCGAGAAGTAGAATTGAAGTAATTAGCTGAGTGAGGTAATTGTGGTATAGTACAGTGAGACAGTGACTTATTGTGGGGAGCGACTAAGAAACTGTGTAGGGGAAATAAGGGGGTTATTTGGGAGAACATTTTTCATGCCACAGGTTCAGCTCGACATTTTTGATGTGAAATTATTTTTTGATAACTCGGGGAGCAGTATGGAAACTCCATTGAATCATTTGTGGCAGGTGTTGCCTGACTATAAGGTGAACATTCCTAAATACCACAGGGAGTGGTTGTAGGAAGGTAAGGGGAAAATTATCAACTCGTGGCCTAGTACCTATTATACAGTGATATTGGAGAACCTGCATAACTTTTTAACTACAAAGCACAAGGGTACAAAGTCAGAGAAGCGTTTAAACATATTGGAATTATGGAGAATGCATGAAAAAGGCAGAAAGGGCTATGATGTTGAAACGGTGGAGGGAGGGCCGCAAAATGAGGGTGCAGAAATTCCTTCTGCACCCCCCCCCCTCCATAGGGGTGATATCCTTTAGCTCCCGCATCGGGGTACTGTGAGAAACGAGAAGGTGTCTCACCCGCAAGTCCCTGTGGATCTCTCATTGCCTTTGGATCCAGACTCTGGGGCTAGACCAGTGCTGGAGGATCACCTGGGTGAGGGGTCTTCAGGGAGTGGGAGTGGGACACCAGATGGAGAGATGCGGTACCCCTCCCCTGTAACACCTTTACCCATCCTACCCGGTAGGATACGTGGGAACTTTACCCCCCCATTTCCCTTCACAAACACTTGCACATGGACAGACTGCTGTACGAGAAAACAGACTCACACCTGAGCAGTGTACCTGACATGTCCCGCTACAATGGTCAGGCGAAGTCAGGCAATTACTGGCAATCACTCACACCTGACTTCCATTTAACTTCCTCACACGGATAAAAGGCAGAGCACGATAGCACACTCAGAATGAGGCAAAGCACACAAAGGAACAGTACTTTTCCGCCGGCAGCTGAACGAGGGAAGAAAGATGTCAAACCAAGAAGGGTACGCAAGGAAGGAGACAGACTTGACATTTTCAGCGAGAAATTGTTAGTTTCAAGAACCCTGCAAATCAGAAAGCATAAGGGGTGGAAACCAAACTACAGAATTCTGTATTGTGTGTCAGAGATACCCGGGCCCTCCTGCACGGCTGACCGAGTCATGGAGGATCAGCAGCTGCCAGATGTATACGAATTGTTCGAACTACAATTGTTCGAATTACAATTGACCTTTGCACAATTGACCGAATTGTGAAGGTCAATTGTTACATATATGCGGGGGGAAACCCCCCGCAACCCACCTATATATGTGTGCGGTCAATTGTGCAAAGGTCAATTCGGACCCTCGACTTTCGGTCAATTCGGTAATTCGAACAATTGTGTTCGAACAATTTGGGTAATACCCAGCTGCCGTGGTACCGTCATTGACTACAAGATTAAAGTAGCGCCTGAGAGATCAACACAGCCAGGGAGTTGGGGAGACCGGTACAAGACCAGTGTTGTTGAAGTCAAGGTTGCAAGCGGCATAAGTGTATAAAGAGTGCAAGAACAAAGAGTGAAACGCATGTGATTAAACACGCGATGAAAGGTTAATTGCTGATGGATGTTTGAACATTTATGGAAGAAAGATATAATACCAGTGACAGTGTGGTCCGGCGCCACGTTGGTGCCCAATAAAAGGTCTCTGTAACAGTATCCAGCCAAGAAGTGGCAGAAACAAAAGTAAGAACAAAGTGGTCCTGTGACAGTTTAAGCAAAGCCCATCACACATTCAAAAGTCTTCAATTTTGATGTGTGAGAAACCTGAAGGTGTCTCCCTAGCTAGTCCCCTGGGATCCATCATCCAGGTGGCCAGGACACGGCCATCGCCATTGGGTCCAGTTCTTGGGGGTGGACCAATGAGGGAGGATCATCTGGATGGGTGGTGCTCAGGGAGTGGGACACAAACAGGTGAGATGTGGTATCCCCCTTCCTTTGACACCTTTTCCCCCCTCCTCTCACGTAGGTCATTCTAAACCACTACCCCACCCCTTTCTCAACACGAATACTTTCGCACAACAAAAAGGACAACGGATTAACACCAGAGCCGTTTCTCTGACATGTCTGAATACAAGGGTCAGGCAAAGTCAGGCATTTGATCAGAACTGCACACACCTGACGGCCCTTTCACACCTGACGGCCCTTTCCCTTGCCCACAGGGTTAAAAGGTGGAGCCAGAGGGCACAGAATTGAGAGGGTGGTGAGGAGAGAAGTGACCTTGCCCTTTTCATCCCAGACCCGCAGAACCTTCGTGGGAGAGAGCCTAAAACCGCGAAAAATAGCGCAAGTGTCTTGTAGCAGATGTCAACGTACGCAGGGCAAGCTTCTGTCGATAAGCAGGACTGAGGGAAGCTCTCGTGCCCATGGTACCGACCTTGACTCCAGGAAAGCCAAAAGCCAAGCGGTTCATCACAGTCGGTGAGTCGAGGGGAGAATCAATAATAACGGGCTGTGTTGAAAGAGAAACGCAAAGTGGCAAGTTTGAACCATGTGTAATGAACTGTAAGGAACAAGTTACTTACCTGTAACTGTTGTTCTCCAGCATGGGTCTGGCATGGATTCACATGCTCATGAATATTCCCCGTCGTCAGGCTGGGAATCCTTGGTAAAGAAAAAATCAGTATCAGTTTCGTTTCTGATCTGTCTTTCGTAGTAGTAACCAATCACTGATCTCTGCGTCATACTGACCACAGCCAATGACTGCCCTCTTCCTAAGCACCGCCTCTGGCAGCCATCTTCAGATTTGGTAGCACGTGAAGTGCCAGTATGACCAAGTGAAGAGCCGCAGAGGGGTAGGCGGGAGGGTTCGCATGTGAATCCATGCCAGACCCATGCTGGAGAACAACAGTTACAGGTAAGTAACTTGTTCCTTCTCCAGCATGGGGTCTGGCATGGATTCACATGCTCATGAATAAAGAATACATAGCAGTACACACTTGCACAACCACGGGAGGTGGCAAAGGCTCAACATTAAGCATTACATCAAACTCAACATTAAGCAATTCTTACCTCCTCACCAGGCTCACCTTAGGCGAACAGATTGCGCAGCAGTGCTTGGCCGACCCTGGACTCCTCCCTGGAATCCCGATCGACGCAGTAGAATTTCGTGAAGGTGTGCGTCGACCTCCACGTAGCAGCCCTGCAGATGTCCAGCAAGGGCACACCAGATAGGAATGCCGTGGTAGCTGCGATCGCTCTGGTGGAATGGGCTCTCGGACGGCAAGGCAGCGGTCGGTTTGCCAACCGATGACAGTACATGATACAGCCGGAGAGCCATCTGGAAATGGAGGCCTTTGAGCGAGCCTTCCCCTGATTGACAGGTCCAAAGTTCACAAAAAGTTGTGACGTCTTCCGAAAACACTTCGTGCGGTCCATGTAAAACTTCAGCGCTCTAGCCACATCCAGCGAGTGCAAAGTCCTTTCGGCCGGCGACGAAGGAGACGGGAAGAAAACAGGCAACACCAAGGGTTTGTTGAGGTGGAAGTCCGACGGCACCTTGGGCATGAAGGAGGGGTGCGTCCTGAGCACTACCCTCATGTCGTGAAAAGTCAAGTACGGGGGCTTGCAGGAAAGGACCTGGATCTCTCCCACTCTTCGTGCGGAGGTGATGGCCACAAGAAACGCTGTTTTCCACGACAAGAACTTCAACGGAGCCGAGTGCAGAGGCTCGAACGGAGGTCCCATGAGCTTGGTCAGCACCACGTTGAGCTCCCACGCCGGGGCCGGAGCCTTCACCGGCGGGAACGATCTGAACAGTACCTTCATGAATTCTTTCACCAGACGATGAGACCACAAAGACGTCCGCCCCGTGGTTCTGGTGTATCGGGAGATCGCAGCAAGATGAATCTTGATGGACGCGTGCGCCAGTCCAGCCTTGGCCAGCGTCAGAAGGTACGGCAGTACCTGGGGAGCCGTAATCCGTAGAGGGTTAATCTTCTGTGCGTGGCACCAGACAGAGAACCTCTTCCATTTGTGTCCATAGCATTTAAGAGTTGAGGACGCCCTGGCCTTTGCAAGAACCTCTCTGCAGTCGGCCGGTATGTCGTATCTCTAACGCTGCAGGAGCCAGGCCTGCAAGTTCAGCGACTCCGGGTCGTGATGGAGGATGGCGCCTCCTTCCCTGGAGAGAAGATCCGCGTCCACTGGCAGCTTGATTGACGGGGACGCTGACAAGTCCAGAAGGTCCGGGAACCATATCTGCCTCGGCCACGCAGGTGCGACGAGGATCATCCTGCACCGTGACCTCTTGAGCTGGTTGATGAGCCGGATCAGCAATGGCAATGGAGGGAACGCGTATAGAAACAGGCCCTCCCAGGGGAACGAGAAAGCATCGCCCATGCTCTTCGGCTGGGGAAACCTGCTGGCGAACCTCCGGCACTTGGAGTTTGTCGCCGTCGCGAACAGATCGATCTGGGGTGTGCCCCACCATCGGAAGAGGCGGTCCACTAGATCCTGTCGAAGTTCCCACTCGTGGCACGAGCGCAGCTCTCTGCTGAGCGAGTCGGCGATGGTGTTTTTTATCCCTGCCAGATGAAACGGCACCAGAAACATCCCTTGGGCGACGGCCCAATGTCACAGATCCTGTGCCTCCTTGGACAGGGCTGGGGACCTGGTACCGCCCCGCTTCCTGATGTAGAACATGGTCGTGGTGTTGTCGGTGAATATCCTCACCACCTTGCCCTTGAGGGACGGAAGAAAGGACCTGAGGGCCCAAAACACTGCACGGAGTTCCAGGACGTTGATATGGAGGGACTTCTCCGTCGGAAGCCAAAGGCCTCTCGCGTGCAGATTTTCGGTGTGCGCTCCCCACCCCTCCAGGGAGGCATCCGTGGTCACTGTCTCCTGGTGGCCGGGGGTCTGGAAGTCCCTGCCCGCCGTCAGATGCGCGCGGGTGCCCCACCACCGGATCGCTCGTCGGAAACTCTCGAGTGTGATCCTCTCCTCGAAGCTGCCCGTCGTATGGATCCAGCGCGCGTCCAGGAACTCCTGCAACGGGCGCATCCAGAGCCTGCACAGGCGGATGAGATAAATGCAAGAAGACATCATTCCGAGGAGGGACTTGATGGACCTCACCCTGGCCGCGTCCGCAACCAGCATCCGCAGCACCTTGCCCAAGATGGCCCTCGTCCTTTCCTCCGACGGAGAGGCCAGAAGCGACACTGTGTCAAGCTTCGCTCCCAGAAACAGTGCGTCTTGCGCGGGCACCAGGTGGGACTTGGCATAGTTTATGGAGAATCCCAGGTCCGTGAGTAGTTGGACGGTCCTTGCCGTGTGCTCCATGGCGAGCTCCTTCGTCTTTGCTCGGATGAGCCAGTCGTCCAGGTAGGGGTAGACGTGGATCCCCTCTCGGCGCAGCTGCGCCGCCACCGGTGCGAGGCACTTGGTGAACACCCTGGGTGCCGACCTCAATCCGAAGGGAAGGGCTCTGAACTGGTAGTGACGCCCTTGAACCACGAACCTGAGAAACTTTCGGTGTCCCTTTAGGATGGGAATATGGAAGTAGGCATCCTCCAAATCCAACGACGACAGGAAATCGCCCCCCTCCAGTTGACCCAGGACGTGTTGGAGGGTGACCATCCGGAACTTCTGTGCCTTGATGAATTTGTTCAGTCGTCGTAGGTCCAGGATGGGACGCCATCATCTCGTCTTTTACTTGACGAGGAAGTATCTTGAGTAAACTCCGGAGCCCCGAAGCCTCTTTGGGACGAGCTCGATGTCGCCCTTCTTGAGCATCGCCTTTACCTCCAAGAGAAGTTGAGGGACGTGATGTTCTTTCCTGGCCACAGGGGGGACGCGCGGGCACCTCTTTAGAAACTCGAGCGCGTGACCCTGAGCTAGGGCGTCCAGCACCCAACGGTCGGTGGAGATGGACTCCCACACGCTGACGAAGCTCGCCAGCCGGCCTCCCACCGGGGTGCTTCGGTGGGGGCCCGACCCCACGGCCGGTTCAGTCCTGCTTCGACGAGGCTTTGCCGCCTTGTCCTCCTTGGCGACGACGGCGGGGTCCGCCTGACTTGCCTCGTCCCCTGTAAGCTTCCTGTGACGACGAACAGGCCGCTTGACGGTAGGTGGAAAATCCGCCGCTGGAACCTTTGGAGGCACCCTGTTTGCCTCTGCCGCTCCGAAAGGGCTGCCGCCGTTGCTGGAGAACCCCAAGAGCCCGGGCCGTCTCTGTGTCCGCCTTGATGGCTTGAAGGGAATCGTCCACTGTTTTCCCAAACAGGTTGTTTCCGTCAAACGGCATGTCCAAGACTCTGGTCTGCACGTCCTGATGGAAGTCGGTAGCCTTGAGCCATCCACGCTGCCTAAGGCACACGCTGTTGCCCAACTGGCGAAATCCAGTGTCAGCGATGTCCGTCGCAATCGTAATGGTGTGGTCCGACGCCACCTCTCCTTCCTGCAAGATCTCTAGGGCTTCCGCCCTCTTGTCTGGTAGGAAGTCCAGCAGGGGGGCCAGTTTGTACCACAACTCCCTGTCGTAGCGGGCTACGATAGCCATGGCGTTGGCCACCTTAATCGTCGTCGCTGCCGACGAGATGACTCTGCGTCCCATCGTGTCTAATTTCTTTCCCTCGCCGTCCGGCGGGGAGGTCGACGTAGAGGCCGCGCCCCCCCCGCTTTCTTCCTGGCCGCCGCGGAGACGACCGAGTCCGGGGTCGGCTGTGCCCGAAGGCACAAAGGGGCCGCGTCCAGGTCCCGGTACTTCTCGTACCGATCCCTTCTAGCCAGCGTCGTGGATGGGTTCTTGAGGAGGGCGAGGCCCTCATCCCAAATATCATCCAGTAGAGGTACAGCGAGGACCGTCTTCCTCTTGGCCTCACGCCATTGATAAAGGAAACCTTCCTTCTTCTCTTCAGGGCAGAGCTGGAAAAGCTTGGATGCCCTGGCGATCATGGAGTGAAACGATCCAATCTCGTCGGGCGGGGAAGCCCGGGTGGGAGGTGACGACGGGAGATCCTCGTCATAAACCTCGTCGTCTGTACCCGTCGCGGCCGTGTCAGTCCCCGTATCATCCCCACGTGTCGTGGACGGGGAGGAGGGCTGGACAGGGCGCGATGGCTGAAAAGGAGGTGGAGGATGAATCCTTCTTCTCTTAGGGGGAGGGCTCCCAGAAGGGCCAGGCTCCGGATCCCCCGTCGGGAGCGGTTCCTCCGTTGGTGGTAACGGCAGTCTCGTCCTTATCTCCGAGCATAAGGACTGTATAGCCAACAAAATGGCCACCGAGTTGTCTTGCGGCACTGGTTGAGGGGAGTCCGACGGGCAGTCAGGGGCCCCGTCGGCACCCTCGACGTTCTCGTCGTCTCCTACGTCGGGGTCCCTCCCGATGGGCTGGTCTTCTTCCACGCCAACGCTGTGGCTTAAGACTTCGATCAGCTCTTCCTCAGAGGTTGAGGCCAAATCCACGACGACCTCCTGCCCCCCCTTTTTCTTCTCCGTCGGAGGTTTCATGGGGGTCCTGTCGATGGGCATGAAAGAGGACTCCCTCCGCGGTGGCAGGGAGACTCTGGGCCCCGAGGTCGCCACCACTGGTGTAGCCTCCACAGGCTGAGCCAGGGCCGCCGCGACTGTCTCGATAGAGGCCTTGGCCGGATGGATTAAGGCTTTCATCACCTTAGGTGCACTCACCGCCTTCTCCTTGGGGGGAGGGTCACCGCCTCGCTCCCCCTCCGATGGGGCCTTCGAGCTGGACCGGGTTCTCTCCAGGAGCTTCGCCGGGTGCTCGGCCTTCCTCTTACCCGAGCCAGAGCGTTGGCTCGTGGTTGATGGCGCCGGGGAGGATGCGCCTTGCCTGGCGCCCGTAGAGCCCGACCGTTCGGCGCTCCCGGTGCCAGCGGACTCGCGGTGCTTGGCCTTCTGTTGGATCCCCGTCGCTGGGGCGCCCTCAAAGGTCTTAGAAGACCGCTCGGACTTCTTCTTCTCGCCTGACGGGCTCTTTCCTTCCAGCCAGTTGGCGAGACGTTGATGGTGGTCCTTCACGGTCCGCTCCGACATATTGCCGCAAAACGCACAGTCCTTCTCCACGTGCGTCTTGTCCTCATGTAGGCAGTAAAGGCAAAGGGAGTGTTCGTCCTCCTTAAAGACATTCTGAAGCTGGCATCCAGGGCAGACCCTGAACAGCTTTCCGGGCGTCGAGCTTCCCTTCTCCTGGGCCATCTCCGAGATGGGCCTGAGAACCTCTGGAGTCCTCCAAAAGCGTGGCTCGACGAAATCTACACCCTTGAGGGGCGTAGACAAATCCGACACGGGTCCCCGTTGATCGGATGAAGAAACGGTGGAGCTTGAGGCTCTTTTGACCGAAAAAAGAGAATTTTTTTTTAGAAAAAACGTGAAAAATAGCACTAACGCTCGAGAGCAATAGCACGAGGATCCCAACACTTGAACGTGCGGTAAAAATCTGAAAATGGCTGCCAGAGGCGGGGCTTAGGTAGAGGGAAGTCATTGGCTGTGGTCAGTATGACACAGAGATCAGTGATTGGTTACCACTACGAAAGACAGATCAGAAACGAAACTGATACTGATTTTTTCTTTACTGAGGTTTCCCAGCCTGACGACGGGGAATATTCATGAGCATGTGAATCCATGCCAGACCCCATGCTGGAGAAAAAGTGTTATGGGGAGACCGGCTGCAGAGGGAAAACCGGCACCACCTGGGTGCTAATTCAAGCGAATCTGGTCGATCCCTATCTGAGCGAAACTATGTGTACCAGAAGGCTGTGGGAGAGTTGTCGAAAGAGGTCAAGTGGTTTTACAGGAGGTCTAGTAAAATCCCTATACAATTGAAAGACATTGATCTACATCAGTTTGAAAGCAAGGGAAACGAAACCCACCATATGAGAAAGCAAGGGAAGTTAATCCTGCAAACGCAAGCGAATGTGAAGTTGGCAAGAATGAGCACGCCCAAGGGAGGCTGACGAGAAGGGGGGGAAGTCTAAAGTCCTAGGAAACAGTGTGTTGTCAAGAGTGAACCCGGTGGAGGGTTGTCCACTAGAACTGTTTTGAAAAGACATCAAGATTTGTGAGCAAAGCATGAAGCCATCACCTCCGTGAAACTGTGGTAAACAATTGAAATGGGTCAGTGCCCAGAAGAGGGGGACTTAGGGGTGAAGCCATCACCCTACATGAAACTGTGGTAAGCAATTGAAAAGGGTCAGCGCCCAGAGGTGGTGAACCCATCAACCAGTTGAACATTAGAAACAAACTTTCATTTGTTAAAGGAACTTTATTTTGGAACCAGAGAGGTCCTCGAAAGTGAGAAAACATAGCTATCCGGGGTCTTGATATCACTGAATAACTTTCCAGGGATTTGTGCCGAGAAGAGCGAAATCCCGGGATGAACGTCGTCTGCATCCTTACATATTATTTGAGAACACTTCTTTCTTTTCTTGGGAATTATCCCACACCCTTTTTGTATTAGTTGTGTGAGGTTTGGCAATAGGTTTCGTAGTATAGGCCCTTTTTATTTGACACAACACCACCAGGACTGCCTTATTTTCATTTGATGGTCAACGCATGCTCCCATCTTAGATTTAGGTTTAGATTAGGCATTTTTCCAACCTGATCACAGCATTCATTGTCCAATAAACACCCTGGAACTGTGATCACTTGTGTCTGTCTTACTTGTTGCGACCATATGTTCCTCACAGATGTCAAGAGAAAAACATGCAAAGTGAGATTGCATGGTCTGAGCCTGAACAAGGGAGACCAAATGTGAATATTGTGCTAAAGGGATCCGAGCCCGAACGATGGAGACCAGTTGTGAACATTGTGATAAAAAGGGATTCAAGCCTGAAGGAAGGCGACCCAAGATGAATATTGGAAACGAGAACTTGTATATGTGAAAAATCCTGACAAGAAAGGAACTGTGGTACTTGTTTGTTACCACAGGCCCTCGGCAGTAAGAGAGTGTTATTGGAAAGGATGCTTTGGCAAAAGGCCCCGATATCTATGGTTTGAATTATATCCTCATGGCAGAGAAGCCATAGTGTGTGCGAAGCTCGAACGTGCCGCCTTGCCCCGTGCTGAAAACATGGGGAAGGGATGTCAACTGCTCAACTACCCAGACATATTTCTTGAACACTTTTCTTTTTGCATACACTATTGTCCCACATCATTTTGTATTTAGAAGTAAGGACTGGCAATAGGTTTATTAGTATAGGCCCTTTTATTTTGACAGACTCGACTAGGACTGCGTTATTATTATTTGATGGTCGTAGCTTGCTCCCAGTTTTATATTAAGGATTAGATAGGCATTCAACCAACCCAATGAAGTTCAATAAACACCCTTGAACTGTGATCACTTCTGTCTGTCTTCACTGTCTGATACCATGCCTTCCTTACCGAACATAGACCTTGAGTTCGCACCACCATTTTCTCTAGCGGCTACTCCAGTGGTTGCAAGACAGACACAGGTAACGCCTCCATCAGTTACAATTTCTAAGAACTGGGATTTTGAGGAAAGTGGAAGGGTAACTCCTTCAATGGTAAGGACTGCAGAGATGTTGAAACCGGAGAGCAGGAAGGAGATGACTTCCCTAACTGCTAGGTTAGCAGACAAATTAAGGGTGGAAGAGTGAGAAAGAGTGAGGCCTGTAGTCAGAAGAGCGGAGGAAGGTTTGAAAATGAGAGAAAAAGAAGATGTTAGGCCTTTTCGTGCTAGGATAGAGGCTAGGCGTGCAAGAGTGGTAGGGGTGCAAGTTCAGGAAAAAATGAAGGAAGCGCTAAGGCTAGCGGAGGGGTAGTGCTGCTATGGCGGCAAAGAAATGAAGAGCATGAGGAAGTGAGAAGACAGGTAAGGGATGTAGAAGAAAGAAGGTGGAAACATGGGCAGGTTCTTGTTAGATTGGACAACTGGGTTATCAGAACAGTTGAGGTGGATATGGAGAACAGGGCTCCTACTACAGGTACAGAGGCTGAGCATGGAGGACGGGAGACTGCACTCTATGGTAGTGCTGATTATGCTTCCATGCCTCTAGAAGGGTCAGGAGATGTGGTAGCTGGAGTAGAAGATGAAGAGCGATTGGAATCAGAAGTTGAACAGGGAGAGCTGGGTGTATTCACCATACCTCCCACTCCAGTAGCAGCAATAGAAAGCACACCATGAAGCCATATAACACGCTGCGGTACTCGCATGGCCTTAGCGGGTAGTAGAGGAGAGATGGGGGAAGCCCAAGAAAAAAACGGGTGTAACTCAGTTTCCAATGCTCCAGAAGGGTCTGGGAAGGGCATATTATGTCCTGTGGTCAATCATGGACTTGTGTAACTTGATGAAGACACTTCCTTCACACACTGCAGGGGCGTAATAGTGGATTTATGCATTAGAGAAACACACTACCAATGTCATGTTGGCCATAAGGGACATAAAGAACTTATTTGCGGCCCTAATGAGGGAGCGGTCATGCAAGCTTTGAAAGAGATCCGGGAGTTCAGTTAGATTCAATTACCCATCATGGAGCAGCTTTTAATAATCTCAGGAGGGCACAGGTATGAGGGCTTTGTGGATTATGTATCCGGTACGCCTGATATCAATTACATTTTACCTAAAACAATGAAATTGGATGATGATTCTGCTGAACACATCAAGTTAATTCAGGAGATGTAGAGTGAAGAAACGGGGCACAAATGTGGTAATTTTTTACCACATGCTGAAGAAAGGACTACCCAAAGAAGTCTAGGATGATTTGAAAAAGTGGTAGGAATGGAGGCCAAGGGTTGGCGGCAGATTCAAGCACATATTGTAAATTTTTGCAAAAGAAGAAAAGAAAAAGAGGGCGAGAGTGTAGAGCAGGCACAAAAAGCAAAGGCTAAGCTTGTTCAAAAGAAATTGGTGAAGATTTGTCTAGAAGGGGCAGTAATTACGAATTCTATGGAGGGACGGCAGGGGCAATCAGGACAACAGGGACACAGTGAACTGGGTATGACACAGGGTTTGATGAATGGGTATATGCCTGGTCCAAGGCAGATGAGAAGGTTTCCGAGGTAGAGGGGAGGATTTCCACGGGGAAGTGGGTCATTTGGCGGGCTCAGAGGAATGGGGCCACTATTTAATGGGCCAATGGGAAATAATTATGCAGGATTTTAGGGGATTCAGTGTTGGTCATGGGGAAGGTTGGGACAAGCGTCACAAGATTGTTGTGGCGGGCCACAGTATTTCAACATGGGAACACATTATTTCAAAAAAGGTAGCAGGTGCTCCTCTCCAGAAAGAACACGGCATGATAACCTGTTCTGAGATGAGAGTTTGCAGCACACGCTTTTTGCTCACTGTACCTTTCACAGATGGGAAATATCCATTTGCATATCAGTCTTTGTCCCGCCCACATGGGCAGTCCAGCACCGAAATGCTATGGCAATTCCTCTCTGAACAAGAGTACCAAAAGCAATCCCATACATGTGTTTCAGCCTTGTTGGGCCTCATCAGTGAGGTGAAGCTTTGTCTCTCTGAGCACAGTGAGCAGGGAGTCCACGTCTGGTTGCCCCCAGGGAGCACATTAGATGCAAATCCCGACCCTGCCATATACCCTGGGCTCTGTGCAATAACAGCAGGCACAGGTTGAACAGAGAGAGACCTTTGGGATCCCACTGACCATGCCAACACAAGCATCGGTGCGGACATGGGACAAGAATCCTTTACCTCAAGGAACGGTTACTCACTATACAGGAGCAATTTATTTTGGAGGGAATCCTTTTCCTCTCCCCGTTGCTAATATGTACCAGGAGTAGGACAGCCCACAGGGGTCTATGATGTGTCCTGTCCGTTACCACCAATCTCGAAGAGGAACGCAGGATAGGTGTGCAGCTTAGTGACCAAACGTTCTCATTTATGGTCAACAGAAAGGGCTACAAAATTTTGCATTAAGGAAGGTGAGTTCCCCTTGTCAGGCAAAAGAAAAGACACACAGAGGTTCTCTGGGGCTATCCTGTTGGTTCCTTATTCTGAAGATCTTTGTATTAAGGTAGGTACTCAAAATTGATCAGCCCCTTTGTTGTATTGTACAGACACCCCAGCAAATCATTTGGGAAGGGACATCCTGAGCAAGTTGCAGATGTTGATTGCTTTCACATAGTTGTATGTGGTAAGGGAAGCAGTGCATTTTCAGGCCTACTGTAGCGACAGCATGATCAGAGTGGTTCCGCTGTATTTAGCATTGATGCTTTTTGGCGTGATGGCTTTGTTGAGTTTGGTCCGGGGATCAGAAATCAGACTTGGCGGGTACCGATAGAGTTTGTATTTCATCCTGATGTGCCATAGGAAAGAATGCCAGGCACCATCGTTACGGTTCTCCTAGAGGCGGTAGTTAATAAGAACAGGTTGGTTCTCTCAGGCACAGATGAGGAAGGCGGAGCATAGCACACAGTCTGTGCATCAATCCGACCTTGTCACTGAGGGACGTGTCCGACAAGCAATTGTCCGAAGACACCGAGATGGTCTTTGACATTGGAGTGCCTTGCCAGATAGCGATAGAGCAAAGGGAAGAACCACAGACCATGCTCATCATTAGAAATACATCACCATCGTGGAAGGAGGATTTGGCAAAAGTGCCAGACCATTTGTGGACCAGCAATCCTCATGATGTGATGCTGCTAAAAAGTGTTGGAGCAGTGAGGATAAAATTGAAACCTGGTGCAATATTACCACAGATTAAGCAGTACCCCATATCTAGAGAGGCAGACGAAGGGATATACGAGACCATTATGGCGTTGTTGAAGGAAGGCATAATACAACCGCCTGTGTCACCATGCAATACAGCCATCTACCCTGTGAAGAAGGCAAAGGGGTCCAGTTAGAGGATGGTCCAGGATTCAATAATATTGCTGAGGCAGAATTTTCCGGTCGTACCGAATACTTCCACCATTCTCTGTAACATCCCTACAGAGTCTATCCACTTCATGGTGATTGACTTAAAAATGAATTTGTCTCTTTTCCCTTGCACCCTGACTCGCAGTATCTCACTGCGTTTATGTATCATGGCATGAGATTTGAGCACAAAAGGTTGCCCCAGGGGTGCTGCGAATCTCTGAGTGTTTTTAACAGGGTGGTTCAAATGGATTTGAGGAATGTATACGTGTCCAATACCGTAATTCAGAACATGGAAAATCTATTAGTTTGCAGCCTTTCATAGGAACGTTGTCTAAAAGACTCAATAACGCTCCTCAGACAGAGGTAGTATATCTATGGGCAAGTAATATTGCCTGAAGGAAGAAAGGTAATGCCGGAGAAAGCCAATGCAGTTCAGAATATGCGCCAGCCAGTCACGGTGAAAGAGATGCAGCAGTTTTTGGGGGTCTGTAACTAGACCTTCCCCTTTCTATCCCTCTCACCACTACTCTCTCTTGTAGTGATCACTTTCTCCTTTCCTGCCAGCTCACTCTCTCCATCCCTCAGGCCAAGCCAACTGCAGCACTGCAACCCACCTTCTTGGTTATCCGAACCTTGAAGCGTGTGTCAGTTGAGTCTTTCACCACCACTTTCTCACTCCCGCCTCCCCATTTGGCTGACTCATACCCTGAGACAGCCCTCTCCATGCTCCACTCTGCTATATCTGATACTCTCGATGTTCTTGCCCCTGTCATGAGGATCTGCTTGAAGCCCATAGCCAAGTGTAACTCCTGGTACGACTCAGACCTTGCCACCCTTAAACGCAAGTGCAGGGTGGCTGAGGGGAAATGGTGTGCTTCCGGTACATCCTCTGACAAACTGGCCTGCTGCCTACTCCAAAGGCAATTCCGGCTCTCTGTCTGCACCGAGGGCCCACATCCAAGTCCGCCTCTCTGCAGCATCTAACAACTCGGCCGAACTCTTTAAAATCTGCAAGTAGCTGGCCAATCCTGCTGCAGTCTCTACTTCTCCTGTACCCTACCTGGCCCTCTGCACGGCCCTAGCTTCTCATTTCATCTCTACAACTCAACACATCCTGTCCTCTCTCTCTTCCTCTCCCTCGGTACTCCCTGCTCTTCCTCTGGCCCTTCTTCGGCCACCTCTCCCTCCTTCCTTCTCTGCCTTTCCCCTTTTCTCCCCAGATGAGGTTTCTAGACAAGTCTGATCTATACAAGTCTTGTCAAAACAGGTTCACCCCTGTTCCTCCAAAACCATCAAGGACCACATTGACACCTTGGGCCCTGCTCTGGCCGACTTCTTCAACCACTCCTTTGCCACTGGAGTCTTCCCTCCCCCCCTGAAGCACTCCGATGTGTACCTTCTTCTTAAGAAACCCTCTGCTGACCTGTCCTGCCAACTATTGCACAATCTCCATCACCCCTTTCCTGGGCAAACTCCTAGAAAAGGTGGCCATCTCCCAGCTCAATCTTCAAGCTGAATCGGTTGGTTGTCTCCATGACCATCATTCTGGCTTCAGAGCTGCCAAAAGCACGGAAACTGCTCTCCTGAACATCCGTTAAGTCCTACTCGCCAACCTCGATTCCAACCTCCTCCTCTTACTTGCTCTCTCTTCTGCCTTTGACACGGTCAACCATGCCATCTTGCTCAACCCTCTCCGTGATAACCTGGGTATCACCGATCAGGCCCTGGCTTGGCTAACCTCTTTCCTCTCTGATCGACCCTCACAGGTCCAACTTTCGTCCTTCCTCTCCTCTATCTCTACCTGTGGTATTCCTCAGGGGTCTAACCTCTCTCATTGGCTGTTCAACCAATACCTGGCACTTCTTGCCCACCGCATTGCCGCGCTCTGCCCCAACTTTCAGTGCTATGCAGATGACACTCAACTCATTTTCAGGCTCCCTTCCGCCACTTCCTCTCCTTCTCTCATCTCTGACTGTCTGTCCGCAATCCAGGAGTGGTGTGCCGCCAATGATTTCTGTCTTAATGCCAGTACCACTAAGATTCTCCTCATCAGCTCCCTCCTTTCCTGTCACTCTCTGGCCGGACTCTCTTGGCCCTCTTCCTGCTCCCACCTGTGAGGCTAAAAACCTCACGGTCATCTTCAACTCCACACTTTCTTTCTCTCCTCACATCTCTGACATCTCTAAGAAGTCACACTACCAGCTGAACATCCTCAGAGGTATTCTTCCTTTCCTCTCTTTCCCACAGAAGCACACTTTCTCCAGAGCTCTGGTTCTCTCTAGGCTGGACTACTGCAATAGCCTCTTTCTAAATGTGGCTGCTTCTATTCTCCGCCCTCTGCAACTCACCCAGAACAGGACTGTGAGACTTATCCTTGGCCTCAAGCCCAGGGATCGTATCTCTCAAGAAATCTCTGCACTGGCTCCCAGTGGCTTCGAGGATTAAATTCAAAACCCTCTGCATTGTCCACGCGGCCTTCTGGGGCCACAATATCTTCAACTCTTTCATCCTAAATATATTCCTTCTCGAGCTCTCCGCTCATCCGCCCCCAACGCCCTCAGGGTCAGTCGCTTCTCTAGCAACGAGGTGGTAGATCTCTTTTTTCGGCTGGGGCTTCCCTCTGGAACAGCCTCTGTGAAACTTGAGAACCATCTTCGGTTCCGGAAGCACCTCAAAACCCTCCTCTTTGCTTCTGCTTTCTCTCCTCCTCTCCCCTGCTGAACTCCTTGCTGTAACAAACTGCACTGGTCACCTGCCTGCCCTCTAATCTCGGGCCCAGGTCCCCCCCCTCGCCAGTTGCGCACCTCCACTGCCTCCCTGGCAACCACCACACTTGGGGCTGTTTTCTGCATCTCTACAGTCCCCTACCAGCACTTCACACCTGATGTCTGCACTTACCCTTGCAGTTGTCACCAGCTGGCCACACCTTTTACTTATTGCTTTTATTTATTCTATTTTTACTGTCGATCCCATGTACTGCACTGCCCCCTTTCGCTTCCCACCCACACTCTCCCTTTCCCTTTTCCCCTGCACTTGCTCGATCTCAATGTCACCTGGCATAGTAAGATCATTGTCTCTGCGTTCCCTCTGTACTACCTCCCTTGCCTCGTCGCACCTTGGAACACTTGTGTATAGGTGTGTATAAATGCCATATCATATCATATGTGCTGAGTTAAATAAATCATGGTGTGTATGCCGACCACTGGCGTTATTTCATCTGAGGAATCAGCCAAGGAAGGACCAATGTAGAGGAGCAGGTGGACACCTTCTCCCTGGTCTCCGCCACTGTAGCACCATCCTATAGGAATGACAGACTAAGAGCCACAATTGGAAACCCATGTATAAATCCTTGCAATATTCCGATACCACATAGAGTATATAAAAGACGATATGCACTCAGGCCACCATTTATAGTGTACCCACAAGCTTATATAATTGAGGAAAGCTACCAAGAAGGATGCCTTTTGCCGAGCTGTCGAAATGCAGCCAGGGACACAATGGATGTACGTTAAAACAAATGTCAATAGTACATGATTGGCATGACGCGCTCTGCCCTTGAAAATAAATAGATCACAGTTACTGTTAATATATCATCAATGATATAAATGCAATTCGTATTTGTATGTTGTAATTGTTTTAATAGCTTCAATATAGAAAGATGCCAGCTGACCTGTTTCGACAAGCAGTCGTTTTCAAGGTTGGCTGATACATTCCCAAAGTGAAATAGTGAAAAAAAAGAATAGGTTGCAACATAAATCACCAAATGTTTGCATATTGTAACAGAAATTCTAAACGTATTGGCATATTGAGTACAATTCAGTTTCAACATATATAATTAGTATGAAAAAATATTTACATACCCGACAATTATTTGATTGATAAGTGGAGCCAAAAAACAGGGAGACACGTGAGCTAAATGGTTAGCATCATTTGGTACTTAAAAAATCAACCAAAGTGCATCAGTGCACAGCCAAAGTGCAGTGTGAAAGCCCAGAGAGCGTGGCCACTGCCATCCCACATTTGTTATCCAAACATCTGAACTTCGTGGACGAGTATAAACTAGATCTAAATTAAAATTAATATCTCATAGAGAGAAATACCAAACTACCTGTGTGCCCCTAGTGTTCAGCATGGCGTGATTAAAGAGAGTGCAACCGTGGGTTTGAAAAGGAAGATGTAGCATATACGGATGGTATTAAATCCAATGCCATATTATCTAAAGTGGATTGCTGGTTCTTTCGCAGTATATGTCTGTCCATATAGTTCCGTGAAATAAAGCAGTTAGAGCTGCGGAGTCCTCTTTTTTAGGGGGCTGTGTGGCAAAGGACTAATATGAATCTATAATGCAACAAGAATACCACAGAAACAGCTACCCGCCTACACACGTGCCAGGTGTGTCTAGTTGCACAACGTGCTACCTTTCATGTCGATCAATTATTTGCGACAGAAAACAGAGAAATACATATTTTAATTCATGGATACAAAACACTTAGAAAAATTAAAAACAGGAGAGACAAAAATGCACATAACATTCCATAAGAGAACCTATACTGAAAAACAATTGTCTTGACCAGTTGGTTTTAACTGAACACATTCGTCAGATATTGGTGATGTAGTGAGGTTAGTAAACAAATAAGGTGACATCCTATTATTAAATGAAACCTTGATGCAATTCACTATCCTTGACTTTGTTAATTTTTCTGTCCTTGACTTTGTCGACACCAAAGAGTGTGTTTCTGGGTCCTGGCAAAAGATGGTTAAACAGGCTCAGTAGCTAGTTATTTGATGCTATCAGGCATGCGTCGGACCAGTCTTCAGGACTTGATTTCTTTTCAAAGATTTTGAAACTGCAACAAACGAAAAAGATTTTTATGAAAAGTTTGTTTTTTCTTTTGTGCTACATTCATTAGAAGGCAAAACTTTTGCCTTCTAATGAATGTCGCGCAAAAGAAAAAACAAACTTTTCATAAAAATCTTTTTCGTTTGTTGCAGTTTCAAAATCTTTGAAAAGAAATCCCAGTTGGGACCAGTGAATCCTGTCCGCATTTGTTCTAAAATCAAGGCCACACACGCCAAATAAACCACGAAAAGGTTAGTTGAATTAGTTGCATGTGCACAAACATAGTGACACTACACTTTGTTTTTATCTTGTTACCAACACGGTTTTTTCGTTTGGTTTTTAGGAAATTTACCAATGAACTATTTCTGAAATCCGAATTTGGGAGATCTATATAAATCAAGTCCTGAAGACGGGTCTGACGCATGCCTTATAGCATCAAATAACTAACTACTGACCCTGTTTAACCATCTTTTGCCAGGACCCAGAAACACTCTTTGGTGTCGACAAAGTCAAGGACAGAAAAATTAACAAAGTCAAGGATAGTGAATTGCATCAAGGTTTCATTTAATAATAGGATGTCACCTTATTTGTTTACTAACCTCACTACATCACCAGTATCTGACGAATGTGTTCAGTTAAAAATCAACTGGTCAAGACAATTGTTTTTCAGTATAGGTTCTCTTATGGAATGTTATGTGCATTTTTGTCTCTCCTGTTTTGAATTTTTCTAAGTGTTTTGTATCCATGAATTAAAATATGTATTTCTCTATGTTTTCTGTCGCAAATAATTAATCGACATGAAAGGTAGCACGTTGTGCAACTAGACACACCTGGCACGTCTGTAGGCGGGTAGCTGTTTCTGTGGTATTCTTGTTGCATTATAGTGTCCATATAGTTCCTACAGAAAATTAGCTAAAATTAGATGTGTAGCCCTAGTGGAGAGCAAAGCATGCTTGAGGAGAGTGCAACAGTGGGATTGTAAAAGAAAATGTTGCATATTCAGATGGTATCTCACCAGTAGACCAATGCTATCCTGTCTGAACTGGTATATTTGACCTTTCGCAGTAAATGTCTTTCCTAGTTAAATTGGTGGCACAGTGGCCATATCATGTAGATCTTTCAAAAAGTAGAAAAACTCTTTAAGTAAATAACAGATAATGTATGCACAATTACTAAAGCCCAAAAGTTATTTAATAGATTAGTGAGTACAGAGGATAGATATCCAAAGACTCACCAATCTTCTAGAATGTCCACCCCTATCTGAAATTGAGGAATAATTTGCATAATTTCATCCTGTTGGTAAAATCCAAGAAAAGCATCAGGTAAACATTCTTGGTATAATATCCTGTTGGCCAGACAAACAAGCTCAGTATTGGTGAAAAGTGAAACTGTGCTGCTCAAAAGCGAATGCGTGCCTTTTATGTTGCTTTGTTGCTTACCCATGGATAGAAACAAAAGCAAGGGTTCTATCCCTGTTAACGCGCCTGTGTGGGGAACACGGGCAGTGAAGGCGAATGAAAGATATTGATGTCGCAAGGGTGTGACGTGAAGCGCAGCTCCCCCTCCTACTGGTCACATCACATGCTCACACGCATGGTAGTTACAGAAAGAATGTCTCCACATGCGCTCGAACTCACCGATGTATTTTTTATCAACAATAGGAAGCTGAAAGTAATTGCCAGCAGGAGCCGTGTGCGTTTTCTAGACCTTGGAGTTTTCTCGTTTATTTCTGGCATTAAATAAGTGGTATGTTCTCTAGGCTAATTGCCTAATATGGAGCATCATGTTACTGTTATGCATTGGATGCACTAATAAAGGCTCAAATCGTAAATCCTACTTGCATTTTAACTAAATGGATGAATCCTAAATGAATTGAAAAGCAGAATGCAAATAGTGTTACAAGTCTGAACACTAGAAATTATCAATCAAAGCAGAATGGGCATTAGAATCTATGTATAAATCCTAAACGTTCTATTATTTGCATTAATCTGCCGGTTAGCAAGTGTTTAGCCGTAGAAATAGAAAGTATATTATTATTTTACTATTATCAAGAAATAGGCCCTTATGGCTCATTGTTGCTGCTGATGCCATGTGGGTGCCCACGCTCGATGGGCATCCAGCTGCCCCATGCCAGACACAAAGTGCAATTTTAGTTAACAATAAAGATTACCCCTGCTAACTGCGCAGGGAGTATTAATTCTATTAAAGACTAGGAGGCGAGCATTATGCTTCAACTTCTTTAATTTACTACTCTTCAGGAGTTTCAACAAACTCAAAAAACCATAACAAAACACTGACAACAGTCTGAACAGACTCTTCCTTCTTTTGAACTAAAATCCCCATAGTCTTTGTAGTCCATCTCCTTCCATGCTCAGCTATGACCACTTCCTGTCCCTGAGCTCCTCCTCTCTTTTGCTCGCTCTGAAAAGTCATTCTGCAAATTTCCACACAACGTCCTGCAAACAGCAAAGACCTGAACCACTCCAAAACGAATGTCGAAATCCTCTGACTCCTGACTACTGCTAGTCTTCTACTTCAATTGTTCTTCTGCTCTTCTCCTAGGAATAATATAAAGCAGAGAAATCAGGGTGGCGTCCATGTGTTGCCTATATCATGACATCTTTATTACATTTCCTTAATAACAATTCGTGCAATACATATTTTGGACGGGAATTTAATGCTTGCCTCCTAGTCTTTAATAGAATTAATACTCCCTGCGCAGTTAGCAGGGGTAATCTTTATTCTATGACAAGACTGGAGCCAAGCATTATGCTTGTTCAAAGCTTCCCAACACTGAAACCGCTAAATTCTCGGTTGGCTTGAAATAAAATTCTTTAAACGTTCGATCATTCGACCAGTCAGCTGTTAACATAATTTCTCTAAGAGATACTCCTGTCTTAAATGCTTTAGACGCCATGGCTCTGCGCACTGAATGTGCTCCATACTTGTCTACGTCTATGTCTGCTGCGCGCATGAACTCTTTAACCCATCTGGCGATAGTCGCTGTGGTTACCCCTTTAAAAGGCTTCCTACGCGGTATAAGAAGCTGCCTGGTACATGCTGCTCAGTGTTCTGCTGTTCTGCTCTCATACTCTCTCACGGAGCTTGCTACACACCATTGCGGTCTACTCGGAAAGTACGGGTAGTGAACCGACGAAGTTCCTGTCTTCGTCCTTCCTACTATGGAAAAGGTTATTCCTTCTGGCCCGAAAGTCTTCTTATCTACTTCCAGAGCCTTTGCATCTGACACCTTTTTACAGGAAACTAGGCACAACAGCATTGCTAGCTTTCCCGACAATTGCTTCAGGGACAAATATCTGTTCCCTGGCCAACTCTCCAATAACCTAAGCACCAATACCACGTCCCAGACTGTTTTATATCGAGGTTCTGGGGGCACTCTAAATTTTGCTCCTCTAATGAGCCTCACTACCGCTGGGTGTTCTCCTGCTGGTGTCCCCTCGATCGGAAGATGTCCTGCGGAAATGGCAGATCTGTACACCCCAATCGTATGGAATGCTCTCCCACCTTGCAATAACTGGGCCAGAAAGTTCAGAATCATTACTACAGGTGCAGAAACGGGATGAACACCTCTCTCTTTACACCAGGTAGACCATTTGGCCCAAGCCGTGTCATAGCTCCTTCTCGTAGAGGGTGCCCAGGATTCTGCGATGAGCTGCGCAGCCTGAGACGAAATGCCTGGCAACGCCCAGCGTCGCCTGATATCCTGCACGCGACGAGCGGGAGAGTCCCCTTCGCTCTCAGAGGGTGATTCGACCCAACTGGGTCCGTGAGCAGGTGCTCTCCTTCTGGAGCATCCTCGGGAAGTCTACTACTAGTTCCATGAGAGTCGGGAACCACACTTGTGATTTCCAGCTTGGCGCTACCAAGACCAACTCTGCTTTCTCCCTTCCACACTTCGCTAGCACTCTGCTGAGCATCATAAATGGGGGAAAGGCGTAGTGTAGGCCTCTGCTCCATTCTTGCAGGAACGCGTCCATCCCTCGACCCCCCGGGTCCAGCCTCCAGCTGTAATATTCTGCTGTTTGAGTGTTCAACCGGGACGCAAAGAGGTCTATGACTATCGGGCTCCATCTCTCGGCTATCCTCCGGAACACTAGTGGATCCAGCCTCCAATCACTGGAGTCCGTGAGGTACCGAGAATTCCAGTCCGCTATTACGTTCAGTGTGCCGAGAAGGTACTCCGCTGTGACTGACGTCTCTGACTGGAGGGAAAAGTGCCAAAAATCCTTAGCTAGCTCGGCTAGCATCCTGGATTTGGTACTGCCCAGGTGGTTTATGTAACGCACTGCCGATATGTTGTCCATCTTTAGTAGGACGCACAACCTCGTCTTCCCTTTCGTGAATGCTCTGATTGCGAACGAACCTGCCAGCAGCTCTAGACAGTTTATGTGCAATTGGAGTTCTTTCTCGCTCCATTTTCCTCCTGTCTGTAGGTCCCCACACCTTGCGCCCCAGCCCTGCCGGCTGGCATCGGATTCTATGATCAGATCCGGTCTGTCTCTGAAAATGGCACGCCCATTTCAGGCGTCCATATTCTTCAACCACCATTCCAGTTCCGTCCTGGATTCTTGATCCAGTGGCACTGATTGATGGTATCCCAAGCCCTGCTGCAGATGTCTTATTTTCAGTCTCTGCAATGCTCGATAATGTAAGGGTCCTGGAAAAATGACCTGAATAGAGGCTGCTAACAGCCCCACGATCCTTGCCAATGTACGTAGGGACACTACTTGACGCCGCAGACATCCTCTCAATTCCCTCTTGATGTCTCGAATCTTCCGCGCTGGAAGTTCAAGCGTCGCTTTCCTGGTATCTAGGATGAAACCCAGAAAGTCCAGTCTTTGTGCTGGCTCTGTGTCTGACTTCTCCCTGTTCACTAGAAACCCTAGGGATGACAACAGGTCCTGAACACATTGCGTCTGATACTGAAGGGTATCTCGGTCCTCTGCTAGAAGCAGCAGGTCGTCGAGGTAGATAATCAGCCTTATCCCTTTCTCTCTTATTGCCGCTGCTATCGGCTTCATTAGTTTGGTAAAGGCCCATGGTGCTGAGGCAAGCCCGAAGGGCATTGTCTTGAACCTCCAGAGCTGTTCTTTCCAGCGAAAAGCCAGGAAAGTTCTAAAGGTTTCCGCTATTGGAATCGTCACGTAAGCATCCTTCAAATCCAGCCTCGTCAACCAATCGTTCTCCTTGAGCGAGTCTCAGAGTTGATGGATGCCCTCCATCTTGAAATGCTGATACACTATCCAACTGTTCAGTTCTCTTAAGTTTATAACTGGACGCCCTTTCTCTTTTCTGTGCACCAGAAACATATTGCTTACAAATCTGGGGTCTGCTTGACACCACTCTATGGCGTTCTTTGCCGCTAGCTTTGTTAGTTCTTGGTCTAGAAGCTCTTGCTCTGCGCGGTCTAATCGCTGTTGGTGCGGTCTGCGCTCTTGAACGGGCGGTTGCGTGAATTCTAGCTGCATACCTCGCACCGTTTGCAATACCCAGGCATCGCTGGAAAGCGTGTGCCAGTTTCTCAAGAACATGCCAGTTCTCCCCCCCCACTGGGGGATTATACGCAGCTCTTACCTTGAGTGAATCCTTGCCCTCGGCCGGCTCTTCTTCCTCTGCGACCTCTCGGAAAAAGACCTCTGGACGGGAAGAAGGAGTCCTGCTGCCTATTTTCCCAGTACTGCGCTCTGGGATTATGGGGTCTTCTGCCACCTTGATTGCGACCAGATGATCGACCCCTATGGCGACTGGTCCCTCCAAAAACACGGCTGGGAAAAATCTTGCGGTTGGAAGCTTGGGCCTTTTCCAGGGATGTGTACGTGCCTACGAAACGGCCCATCTCCTTGCCGAAGGTCTCACCGAAGAGCAACCCTTGCGCTGCCTCTCCGGCCTCGTATAAGGCTAGGTCACTGAGCTACTTGTCTATTTTCAGTAAGAGCTCCCTCCGGCATTCCGAGGCGATGGCGCAGTTCGCGTTACCCAAAAGGCAAACTGCTCTTTGCGCCCAGCCCGCTAGGGCGTCGGGGTCTATCTCCTCCCCGGTATCCTTTGCTCTCTCCGCCAGGTCCATTAGTTTTGCTAAAGGACCAGCCAGGTCTAGCACTCTCCACTGGCAGCTTCTCCACGATCTATCAATACCCTTCCGCGGGTCTTTGCTTGTCTTCGAAACGAAGGTCAGGATTTTGGGATCCAGTTCAGGCGTCTCCGCCACCTTCGCCGGAACGTCTGGTCTCGGGCATTCCGCTTGTAGCCTTTGGTGAACCTCTTTGTCCAGAGCTTTCCTTAACCTCTTGGTCATGTACTGCGCCACTCTCGGCAAGGGCTGCCAGTCTGAGTACCTCGGGTTCCGGATACTGTCCGGATCAAACATATCCTCCTCCACCTCCTCGAGGTGCTTCTCTTTGCGGGGTTGCTTGCCACCGCTGGGTTTGATCTCCTCCTCCTCCCTTGTTTCTTCTTCATCTTGGTAGTGAAGATCCCCATCTTCCTGCTCCTCCTCCGAGCCAGGGTTCTCTTCTCCATAGTCTTCCTCCCCTGGAGTGGGGGTCGTGAGGTCTGGCACAGTCTGACGCAGCAAAAAAGCTTCACAGAGCTTAGCAAACGCGTCGACGACCTCCGGGGCCTTATCATTTGCCCCATCCAATGGGCCCTGGAGGTCGAGAGGGGCTTTCCTCTTTCGGGCCTCAGTACTCCCCAATGACCCTGGATCAGAGGGTCCTGCGGGCGTGCGCTCTCTCTGTCTGGCGTTATTTAAGGGCTGGTTTAGTCTAGCCTCTAAGGACTCCAGCCTATCTTGCAGGGATTTGACCCCCTGAGCCACAGCATCTATAAGTGAACTTCCCAACACCTCCTTGAAGCTAGCCGCGAGGTCCGAAGCCTGCTCCTCTTCGCTCCACTTGAACTCTGACATGATGGGAGTGTGCTGTGTGCCAGATATACCCCAGAGGGTGTCACTGCACGCCCTTTTCACTATAGGTGCTAGAATCCTTCCGGAATCCTTATATTGAAATATCTCTTATTACATCTTTTTTTCAGTTTTTTTTTATGTGGTCACCGGAACTTAAATGGTAATTCAATTAATGTCAATGTCTCATGTGGACTCTCCCCACTCTCTGTGGGGCACGCTGGGGGCTAACTCAGCAATTGCGCAGCGAGTTCGTTGTTTCTTAAGCAGCAGCACGCTGCTTTCCTCTGCGCTGCTGCGCTCAAATCCTTTATGAGTTACTGCTCGGATCCTATCGATTGCTCCGTATAACCTATATCAATCCTTTGATCACCGCTGGGCCCGGGATAAGAGCGCTCCATTCCGCGTCGCAGTTGGGAATGCGAACGCGGAACTGAGACGCTCTCCGGCCCCGCCCCTGCAAAGGGAGGGGCCACCGGCTCACTACCGCGCCGCTCGCTCCACCTCCCCGAGGGAGGGGGCTGGCGCTGCTCTCGAGGGACCGCTGCCTCGCCTCCATGCTGGAGGGGCAGGCGTCCCTGATCCTGATCGGCTCCGCAGAGCCGCTACCCACCTCCTCGGCTACGTGCAGCCACCCACAGAGTGCCGTGAGTGCGGCACGGAGCATGGAAGGAGATGGACTACAGAGACTATGGGGATTGTAGTTCAAAAGAAGGAAGAGTCTGTTCAGACTGTTGTCAGTGTTTTGTTATGGTTGTTTGAGTTTGTTGAAACTGCTGAAGAGTAGTAAATTAAAGAAGTTGAAGCATAATGGTCGCCTCCAGTCTTGTCATAGAATATTAAACAGTATGCAATAAAGTATGATTATAACTATCGATAGTACCACCTGTTGAAACAGAGATAGTGATAGACATTACGATTGGAAATGATTGTGAGGATTTGTCATAGTCACGATTATACATGATATTTGAATTTGTACTTTGTCACTTGTATAATTATTCGGATTGCAACTATGTCAGTCCACTACCGAAATGATTCATAAAAGCACATACATCTCATGGTCAGTATTCAAACCAAACTTCGTGCAGTGCAGATAACAAATGTATTTGGCTTCCATTTTTCTTAATCTGAGTAAGGTATTACCGCCCCTTTTTCCCTTCTTGATTCTCGTCAAACCTATAAAGCGTAAATCATCTTTATTAGCAGTTTGATGTGAACGCTGCCAAAGTATAGCAAGCAAAAGTTTGGGATCTTGGTTGCTTAAACTGGCAATGTGTTCTCTAATCCGATCACAAAGTTGTCTAATCGTTGAACTGACATATATTTTGCCACACAGATATTATGGCATATACAACAAACGTAGTGCTGCAAATTATAAAGTCTTTTATCACAATTTAGAGTGCATTCTGGTCTGTAAATTCAACGCTGTCCTTGTGTCCATAATGCAGCTGCCACAATTGTGAAAACCAGTCACTGGATTAAGCCATGAAGAGCCTTTCCCTTGTTCTTCATTCAAAGACTCGAGAAATGACAGACTCACTTTATCCCTGATTGTTTTTTTTTTTTAAAGACAAATTTGGGTTTGTCTGCAATAAAAGGTCTTATGGCCTTATCTAAAAGCAAAATGTTCCAGTGCCTTTGAAGGAGTTGGTATAACCTATGTGAATCCCGTGAAAATGTTGTGATAATAACTGTAGTCTTGACATGCTTGGTTGCTTTCTTAGATGGAAATAACGTGCTGTTTTATATCTGAGCATGCTGCTCCTGGTATTGTCTCTAGTATATCCTCTCTGGCTAAATCTTTCCACCAATAATTCACATTGCCTAGCAAAATCTACATCACTACTACAATTACGGCGGTCCCCGAAGAATTCCCCACCCGGTATGTTGTGTATGGTAGATTTCCGGTGACAGCTGGTAGCGTGTAGGGTTGAGTTGGCTTCTTTGGGTTTGTGGTAAGTTTTAGTGTTAATGTTACCATCTGATATGTAGATATTAAGATCCAAGAAGTTTATGGGCCTCATTACAAGTATGCCGGTCCGGAAATAGCATTGCCATTATTTCTGTACCAGCACCCTTAACCGGACCGGTGTAGTCAGAGTCGTGGTGCATAGCCAGGGACACGCTGTGAATGGCAACACCATTGCTGGTATCAGCGTTGACACGCGGCAGCCGTGCCAGTGATACTGGCATGGCGTAAGTAAGTCCACATTAAGAGGTGCATGGACATGCAATCACCGGCATGTACATGCCGGTAATAACGGGTACACTGATGTCGGAAACACCAGCATCGCAGACCAGGCATTAAGAGGATTCTTGTGTGTAGCAACTGGCCACGCTTCCAAGTGATTGGTTCCTGCGAGTGGTGACTGTTCGGCTGGAAGGAAATTCCCATTACTTGCTGATACGTTACTTTTTTCTTCATTGAAATACAACATTGGTACGATTTCACCTTGGAATATTCTCTCGTGAACACTATTGAGAACTCGAATAAAGACATTGGGCCTCATTCCGAGTATGGAGGTAAACATGGCGCTATTAGCACCATGACTACCTCCAATACCAGTACCGAGTCCGCCCTCGTTCAATGGGGACTTACCGGTCTATTCTGACCTTTGCGGGACCGGTAAATCCCCATTGAAAAAGCCATTCCCCATTCCCATTTGAGCCCCCATTGGGCTCAAAGGGAAGGGGGAAGGCGCTAATAACGGTACCGCAAATTGCGGTACCATTATTAGCTCTAAAGTCCCTTAACCGGTCCCGTCCTTAACGCCTAGTAGAACCAGGTGTTAAGTAAGGGACCCGCTAATGGAACTCTGAATAGGGGGCAAAGGGATTACCGGCACCGGTGTCCTTACCGGAGCCCGGTATCCCTTTGCGCCCACTCGTAATGAGGCCCATTGTACCTATAACCTTACTTATATACTTACATATTCTGTTTCTTTACTTATAGGCTTAACCCCGCCCACTTTGTTCAGAACCCTATTTACCCAGAAGCTGCGCGCTTCCGCCACTCGTTTGTCCCGTCTGTTGTTTCTGCTGTCAGTGTCCTCCATAATTCAGGTTGAGCCTGCCCCCGCCCGGAGTGCTTGCTGATTAAGATTAGAAAGAGCAAATCCGAAATTGTACACTCTACAGACGGACATGCCTGCTGATATTAATAAAATGACAGACACAGAATACGCAACTCCGATTAAAGATGGCGATGACAGACGTTCGCATGCTAATATCCAACCCCTTAAACAAAAACCGATAAACTACAAAAGCTCTGTTCCATCTAAATCTGCCGGAGCCGACTTGCGAGATCTGTGGTCTCCAACACAGAACTCAGCATGGGCACGAGCGGAAAAATGAACTTGATGCAGGAACGTGCCCCAAAACCCACAGGTGAGACCGCTAAAAGCTTGAATTGTAAACAAACGATATACATAACTAATGAAGAGATGTTAACCTGCAGCAGCCAGTCGTTTCATGATGCTGCTCGTGATTGTTGTGCCCCATCTGCCAGCCAAGTGCTGTTTGAAAATGTGTGGGATACACCGAACTTTAAGCGTAATGTGTTAGCTGAAATGTATGCTGCACAAAGTAAGAATGTACCCAAGCTGTACTCACAAGAGGTGAGAGGCTATGGGCCTCATCATCATGTTGGCGGTGACGGTATGAACAGTGCCGCTAAGGCACCAGCAGCGTTCATATCGTCCCGCCGAATTACGAGTTATGCACGCGGGTGCCTGACAGCCCGCCAGGTCTTACCTGGTGGGCTGTGCGGCACCCGCGAGCATAACTCGTAATTGAGCAGGCACCTTTATCACGGTGCCGGCGCATCGGGCAGAATGGGGACCGGGAGCCCGGCAATACCGCCACCCGCAAATGGGCAATTACCAGCCCATTCAACTCGTGATGGGCCGGTTATTGTCCGGCCGGTAGCGAGCTTGGCGGTAGCCGTGCATGCCATACAGGCACGGCTACCGCCATGCTCGTAATGAGGCCCTATAACCCATTTAAAACTCAACCCCCCATAACTTTGACAAACTTACATATAAAGAACCCTGATTTCATTGGAAATGAGAATGAATTGCTGATAAATGTAAATGAAAAGACTATTGAGGAAAGCAATGTTATAATATCTCATGATTAACCTAATGTCAACAATGTTACATTATTGAATGAAGTGGGAAAATCCGACGCAGTTAAATTTGCCAGTTGCCCTTATGCCTTGCACTGCACAGCCCCACTGGAGTCCAATGGGTATGTCTCAATGGAACAGGAAGTAAATGCTGACATTGGGCCCACACACGATAAATGTCTAACACGACAGGAGACACAAAATACAGAGGTTATACCAACAGAAGTTAACATCAGACCTATGTCTGAAGAATGGTTGAGCAACTGTACGTCAACAAGTTTGTCATCCAGAGGTAGTACTGGGTTGCAGGAGGTACTTTAATGGGTACAGTACCATTGTGTAATGCTGAAATAAATAACACAGCCGCTGTACCTGAAACATAAATGAATGATGAAAATGAGAACAAGGACCATAGCCATCAGAGAGGTAACTTGAACCTCTCTTAATCACTGATAATTGGCCCAAGTCCACAAACGCTGAACTCTACTATTACCTCGGAGGAATCGTATGTCAGAACCATACACAGACCCTCATTTGGGTTTAAACCGAACAATAATACGGCCATAGAAATAACGCTCTCAAGTACAAAGACGGGTCTTTACGGCCTTACCAAAATGTATGGAAAGATCGAAAAACAATTAATTCAAAACACAGATTCTATGAACCTGTATCAAAACAATTTTGATAAAATATTTGCAGAATTTAACCATATCAACATCACTAAATTAAATATCAAAAATAATTATTAAATGAAATTGCTAATTTACAATATGCTCATAAAAATTGCAAAAATCATCACGAAATTCAAACACCTGAAATGACCAAGGATGTTGGGCTGACACATGAATCCTCCAGTTTTGTGGTTAATGTGAAAAATGGTCAAGAGAGCAACCAAGACCAATCAGTTTTTTGATGGCCTCGTACACTCTACATGTATGGAGGAAGAATCTGTTGTGATTATAGATGCTCTCCTCACGTGGAACAAGGAAATGTGATGGAGAGAGAGCCAAGTGACTCAAATGATCTAGTGGGGAAAGATCAAGTTTACGACATTTTTTACCAACGGAAAAAAGGGTAAAAAAAAATGCAAATCTAAATGCAGAAAGTAATCTAAAAATCAGAAGACCCATAAAAACTCAGTCCAGTTAGCGGTTAAACGCAAATTTATAAAAGCACTGACAACTCCTCAGTGCCTACAGAAACAAAAAGATCAAAAAAAGTTTCCTCAACAGAGACAAGGGGCCTCATTACAAGATTGGTGGTAGTCATGGCGCCATTTGCGCCATGACTGCCACCAATAACATGTCCGGCACCGGTCTTGTTCAATGGGGACTTACTGGTGTAGTTCGACCTTTGCGGGACCGGTAAGTCCCCATTGAAAAAGCTATTCCCCATTCCCATTTGAGCCCCCATAAGGCTCAATGGGAATGGGGAAGGCGCTAATAATGGTACCGCAAATTGCGGTACCGTTATTGGCTCTGATTTCCCTTCACGGGTCCCGTCCATAATGCCTGGTCAGACCAGGCGTTAAAGGAGGGACCCGCTAAGGGAACTCGTAGTAGGGTGGTAAGGGATTACCGGCACCGGCCTCCTTACCGGTGCCTGGTATCCCTTACCACCCCACTCGGAATGAGGCCCAAGCAGATGCTTGTAATTTTGAACAAGACCCCAATAATGCGGAAGAAGAAGAGGTTGAATGACAATGAATGGGGGGAACGATCATGACCATAACATGAGCTTATTGATGAACATGACAACTCACTCGATACCTATAGATAACGAGCAAGGAAATCCTGAATCATTGGGTTCTAAGCAGAGCTTAGAACTAGTGAATCCGAACCTAGTAGTGACACCAAAGCATTTCCTAGATCAGAAGAGAGAAAATAATGAGAACCACATTACGGAGGACGTGAAAGGTAAGAGATGTTATGAAGACAGCTGTAGAAACAAAAATAACGTAAATGAAGAAGAAGGGAATGAAGCAAACAGAAATGAAAAAAATCAAAGAAATGGGCGAGGAGGATAATAGCGATATTCAAAATAGTGAACTATTGACCATAAAATGAATGGTCGGAGAAAGGAAGACCCTCATCCAAATAGGGCAACCCTGTTGACCATTTTTCACAAAAACCCTGAATTAAAGACAATAAGATCTTGGGATTTAGACAGGGTTACAATTGTAAGAGATAAATACCTTGATACCGCAATTGTACATGTCTCGTCGCTTATAGTCAGGCATTTAATATGGACCCAACGGAAAATTTTAAATCAAGATGGTCTTCAAATGTCCATTAAAAAGAACCAACAAGACAATACAAAAAGTATTGCACTAAGATATGTCACAGCGAAAAAACTAACAGCCTGTCTTGAGGGACTCAAAAAGAGTCAAAATGATTAATACATTGCAACGGAGATACAGGCAAGATGAATAGAGAAGTGTACTACGAAAAAGAAACAATTAGTCCAACTAAAAGAGAACCTATAACATGGTCATGGTTATCGAAAGCGAGAGAACAAATTAAGCAGAAAGCGCAAAACTAGCATTCAATAAAAAAACATTATTCACAATTTAAAATAGCCATCTGGAACACGAGAGGTCATACCCACTTGAAGTCACAAGACAACACTCATGTTTTGGATAAATATGACCTGATATGGCTCCAGGAAACATGGCTAACTAAACAGCCGATTTGGCCTAACCGACAAGTTTTTTGTATCCCAGCCATTAAAAGTCCCAAAGGTCGGCCATCTATGGGATTAATAGGAGCACTAAAAATGAACACATTCGGAAATTTAACTGAGTGGACATCTTCATACCCTGGACTTCAGCTGCTCAAATATGAGAATCAGAACCCCCCTTATGTAATGGTCATACTTAATACATACTGGAATCCTGTAGCAATCTCAGACAATGAATTTATGACACATAACAACAATCTGTTTGAGACAACAGACAGAGAACAGACTATATCTGACATCTTGATTGCAGGAGATTTAAACACAGTGCATAAAGCTTAGAAATAAAACCTATTTCTCTAGAGCTAGATTATGCCTAAAATACATGAAACATCGTAACATGACCAGGCTTAATGGTTGTACTAAATGCGATATTCCACCCTCATCTACCTTGGAAAAGAGACAATAGTAGTAGTATTATTATTGACTACGCCTTTATATCGACCCAAGCACTTGGTATGATAACGAAATTCTCTGTTGTTGTGACAGATCTAAGTGATCATAACATCCTAGTCACCTCTATTGAGGTACCTAAACATCCTTCTCGCCCACAATATAATCATAATATAAATGTAAACCAAGGACTTAACCGCATCACATGGAATGCAGGGAAGTTGGACAGATTGTTGGATGCAATTAGGCTTACTTCCAATAGACAATATGCTGATGTTCTGCAATATTTTAGGCCAAATATGTCTGGCAAAAAAGTGTGCAGAAAAGAAATGGTAATGCTGTATGACGCTGTAATAAAAGAGGAAAAAGGAAAAAAAGGAAAGCCATAAAAAAACATTATAGCAAAAAACAATAATGATTATAAAAGACAAGTTGGAGTAATTAATAGCAAATACAGAAATTTTATTAGACAAAATGCTGAAAAGACATGCTGAAGGTGAGAATATGTAACAAAGCTTAGCGTCTAAATCCAGTGCTCGAGTTTGGGCCTTGCTACAAGAAGGGGCCAAGATGTATACTACGCCCCACATCATTAATGCTATTGATGAACAGACATGGGTTAATCACTTTTCTGACTTGTTCTTCAATCCCTCCAAAACGCAAATAAACCTGTCTGAAAATATAGAAACACAGGCAAAAACACCAATAGAGCTTTCTGATATTGAAGACATCATTAAAAAACGGAGTAACTCTAGGGACCCCGGCCCAATGGCATTTCCAATGCCACTATATAAGCTAATCCAGGGAAATGGTCCATAATATTGCAGCACATTTTTTCCAAGATCACCAAAACTGAGAACATCCCTTACTCCTTGAAAGAGTCTATCTTTTTGCCCGTATTTAAAAAAGGTGACAGTTTGAACCCTGAATACTATAGGCCTTCAGCCATACTGGATTCGGCTGGTAATATCTATGCCAGTATCATCTTGAAAGAACTTAACAACTGGCTCAAGATAAACAATTTACTAGACGACAAACAGGCCGGTCTTACAAAGGGCATAGGCATGTTACCTAATCTCCATATCATTCAGGCTCTAAAATACCAAGCTTTGCCCAATAAGTTTCTGATATACATGGCGTTTGTAGATTATAAGCAAGCGTTCGATAGGGTGGATAGATCCTTACTTTGGGACAAGTTAAGATTTGCTGGCTGCTCGCCCACCTTATTGAATAGGATCCAACAATTATACACAGACACAATAATCAGAGTTAAATTGAATAGAGAGGGCACACTAACCAAAGTAATAAAAACAAATACTGGTTTAAAACAAGGTTGCCTGTTGGCGGCCACCCTTTATAATTTTATATGAGACATACCCATATATTTAAAAAAATCAGAGCATTTCCACCCCACCTTAATCAAACTACGGTGCAATATTTATTATACGCTGATGATGTCTTGATCATAGACCAGACTGTGATAGGACTATCCAGATTATTACATGCGTTAGAACTCCATACAAAAGACAATAATCTTATCATCAATTCAAGTAAAACCAAGATCCTCATAATTACTAATAATCGTCCCTATAAAATGAAACTAAAACCTTTGGAGAATTGGTAAGGAACCTTTTAATTTAGTGAAACAATACAAATACCTAGGAATAAATATCAATGAAAATAAAGCCAAAACTCCTTATAGGGAAGAACTTAAAGCTAAAATAGAGATGCTATGCTCTTAAGCCAAACTAATCCAATGTATATATATGGCAGATTTTCCATAAAGCCATTATTATCTATTATAAACAAAAGATTACCCAAACCATTATGTAGGGTGCTACCTGTATGGTAACCTACAAAGGTCTTGATTGGATATCATTGAAAGGTACATATTGGAAGACAATATTGAATCTACCTAAGAGTTTTCTGATGGCTATAATTCATCACAAATTAGGCCTCATTTCGCTTGAGACAGATGCAAAATGGAATTCATTGATGTTATATGAAAAATGCCAACAGGCTAAATGTTATAAAAACATGGTTATCAGTATCGTAAATAAATCTTTGGGTGCTGGAGGAACATCTATGATCAGCCTCAGGGAGGAAAAATGTAGAGACCATATGAAAGAAGCAGGTATCAGTCTTACTGTCATAAATCACCAAGGTATCTTATGAAAAGGATACGGTAACCAAAAAGGATACAATTGGTAGGGCTCTTCCGGATCCTTGAATTCACACGGCTTGATAGTAAGGAAGTCAAATTAGACCTTCCAAATAATACAACTCTCTGACTAATAAAACAGGCAGAGGGAGGGATCACTGGAAAGTGCGTGGGAGCATTATAGGAAGTCAGCCTAGGATAAATAAAGCATCATGAGAAGTTGTCCAAACTAAACTCTCACTGATAGCACAGCAATAGCACTAATTACAACACTAACCTGTAGGCTTAGAACTGGAATCTCCACCAACAAGTCTCAGAAGAAATCCAGGAATTGAAACAACGACAAAGGATGGGAGGTTCGTAAGGGAGACTTATCCCGAATGGCACGAGGCTCACGCTAGATACCGGGTTGGTGCACCACAGGATAGCGTCCAAAGTTCTGTGCACAATCACCTTCAAATAAACATTTGTTGATAATAATTCCTTTCCCACGTAGAACAGAAATTAATTGAGTCCATCTGTTATCTCCTCACAGGTGCCAGGGATGCGTGTGAAGTTACACGTTTCAAAGAGTTCAAAAAACCGCGTGCAGATTTACACACGGCAAAAGTTCACGCAGCCTGAAAAGCCGTGCTTTTATAGTAGAAAAGCGTGCTGATTTACATGCAACAAAAGTACACGCAACCAGGACCACAGCGTGTAAAGAGTAGAGTAGACTGTAAAGACTGGAGGGGGGTGTCTGTACTTCCGCTCTCTATATGGTAGAGGAGAGGCACAGAGGACTCCAGCCAAGATTCTCTATTATTGGTAACGTAGTCGAGCAATCAAGGCCTAGCTTCACAGGAGGTGATGCAGGCTGGTTCTTAAGTACAGTGTAGTTCCCGAACCCCACAAAGGAATGTCCACACACTGTATTACTGAAAACACAGTCTTTATATAATTAATATTCAAAGGTATGTACACGATCACAATAACGCACTTAGTACTCAGAAATCAACAATGATAAATATATACAATTCTAAAGTGGTACCACCAATGTTATCGAATCTCATTAAAGTGCATCAACTGTACGGTTAAAATGTCACACAGATTAATAACGCGGAAACCAGCAGTAGAGATAGGAAGGAAAGCAAGATGGTTGAAACGGTAGGCAGAATACTGGCCCCTACCACTAGGTACAGTTCTGTGTGGAGATCCCCCCACCTGGGCAACCTATAAAATAAAGATATATAGCACAAGCCCAGTCCATATATTGTTCAATAGCCTTATTTCCTCCTATAATGTTTTACCCCTGCAATGTACCTGGTGGAGTAGAGTTCCTCGAAGACGCGTCGAAGGATCCTTCTTGGGTGACTCCCTTTAAAGCAGGAGCCACAGATCGTCGAGAGGCGTCGAAGAGGGTGAACTTGTCATCGATGGCGAAGATGAGAAGTTCAAGGGTGCCGAGACCCCGATGTCGATCTAGGCGGTGCTCGTCAGTGACGTCCTGTGAGGTTGAGGAGTGCGGGGCACCTCAGCGATGGATTGTTCAGGACCGCAAAGAGTTTCAGAAGGACTGTGGCCCAACAAGGGCGTAGAGTCTTCGAAGTCTTTGTGGCCTTCAGGTGGCGGGAAACCCATCGGCGGATTCTCCTCGGCGCGTTGGTCGTCCTCGACTTTCTCCGGCGGACAACGCGGTCGACGTTGCGGGCAAGGGAGTCCTTGGATTCAAATGTTCTTAGGCAAAGGAGCGGGCGGCTCCGGTCGTCAGCGGCACAGCGTCAAGTGGTTCCCACGGCTGGGCAACACAACTTCGATGGGCCTCCAGCGGTTACACAAACCTGCGAACCCTGGTCGACGGCAATAGACTTCGACAGCGGCGAAGTCTGGGTGCTTTGCTTCGTTCTCCTCAGCGGTCCCGTCTCGGGTCGGCAGCCTTTCGAGGGTCTGACTTCCAGGGAGCTTTGGCGAAGGTTAACGGTACTCGATGCTTCCCTCGGAGCACGGGAAGAGGGCACCTTACCAGGTCCTCTCTCGGATCAGTCCTTGACGAGTTCGGCAGCTTTCAGATCAGGTCGAAGCAAATGTAACAGCAAGTCTTTGTCTTCCAGCTGGCCGTCGAGGATCAGCAGTTCCAGTTACTCTTCAAGTGCAGACACAGCTTCTGAACAATTTCCAGTGGTGAGAGGTCCCCAGATATACTATCTTGTCTCTCATCCACACTGCTGGGTCACTCTCAGCAGCCAATCATACAGAAGGGCATTCATGCAGTCAGTCAGCCAATCAGGCACACAGTGCATTCAGGCCATCCTCCTCCCTCTCAGACACTCACAACAAGGAATGTGGATTGGGACAAGTACCCAGCCATTCAACACTACACACTGCATTCAGGCCAGTTTCGGGCAGGGTTGTCTCAGTCTTTGTCTCCCATACCAGAAACCAGACAGCCACAACAAGAAGTGCATATTGGTGTAACGCTCACCTGACTCCCACGGAGGCGCTGGCCTGGTTTGGATTGCTGTGGCCTCTTCTAGGGTGATGCGCAGGACTCGGAAGATGGAATGGACCGGACCCCCAAATCTGGCTTGTCTGGCTCGTAGAAATATCCTTCTGTGTGTGAAAAGGGAGTATTAACTATCTGCGGGCTAATGCGTGGGCCTCCCACTCCCCTTCTCACCCTCCACGAAACCCTTCTGCGATTCCCCGTGAAGTCTCACCTTAGGGTCTGAAAGGACGAGCTCTCCATCCTGCTTCTGATGCAGGGGCGCGTTGTTATCCAGTTACTTCACTGGATCTCGGATTGGTGAGAGTTCAGGTTCGCTTGACTTTTCCGGTAAGGTATCGTAAGAATTCTGTTGCAAGTTCAAGCTTTAAATAACCATTGTCTGTTTTCTCTATTTCAGGTGCTGAATGAAGATTCTGAGTTAGGGAATGGAACCGTCGAAGGAAAATTCTGGTGAGTTTTTGATGAGTGGTTCCTCTAGTGTTCTGGCATTAATGCACTAATGCTTGTGTCTTTTTCCCCTTAGGGGCCGGGGTTCGGAAATGCCGAAGATACGGCGCTGACCCGAAGTGAGAAGAGATGTCCCAATAAATATCAGGTAAGTCTTTGATGAGCGTTCCGCTAATGTCCTTGCATTCGCTCACTAATCCTAATGGGCCTCATTCCGAGTATGGCGGTAAGGGATAGCGGCCACCGCTAACGAGAGCGGTGGCGGTAATCCCTTACCGCCATACTCCGAGTTCCCTTTGCGCCATGGAGGTTTTAACACCTGCTTCTAGCAGGTGTTAAAAACCATGGCGCTAAGGGACCTTCATGTTAATTACGCCACCGTAATTTACGGTGGCGTAATTAACACCTTCCCCACTCCCATTATGCCCTATGGGGCAAGAATGGGAATGGGGAAGGGTAAATGGGGATTGGGGAATTACCGCCCCGCCAACCTTGGAATGGGGCGGTAATTCCGCCATCCACCAAGGCGCTGCCGGTCCGGGTACGGCGTCAACCAAGGCGTTAATGGCGCCATTGGTTAGCGCCGTACTCGGAATGAGGCCCAATGTCTTTTCCCCCTTAGGGGCCGGGGTTCAGAAATGCCGAAGAAACGGCGCCGACCCGAAATGAAGAGGGATTGACCCAACAGGTAGGTCTTATGGTGAAAATTAAGCCTTTCTTATTCTCTTCCCTAGCTCACCTTTGTTCTTGTCTTTTTCTCCTTTAGGCGCTGAAATGCAGCGGAAGATCCATATGGTCGCTGATGGGCAAGAATGCGCCTAGTAAAGGTGAGTGGAATGCTGCGCTGCAGCGAGCTATGCAATGTGCTTTTAAAAATGAATGTCTTCCCTTTAGGATCATCGACGGGATGACTCTGGAATGCGGATTAAGCAGGTAATGTCTCTTCTTTCTCCTGTTCTCCTCTCTTCTCCCTTTACAGGTGTTCCAGGATGCTGTCAGGCGTGGCTGGAGTCCGGATGCAGGAGCAGACACGGCGAGCGTCCAGCTGCTAGGTGCAGAACAACGCAAGTTGCTGCTTGGGCGTGGCTTAAATAGCCTTCAAAGTAGTTCCAGGTATGTATTCTTCCTCCAAGGTATGTATTCTTCCTCCGGCCACACCCGTGTGGTAAAGTAGTCCCATAGGTAAAATAGTCCCATTCAGGCCTCTAGGTGGCCTGGATGTTGCAGCACGGTCTGCATCAGGTATGTTCACACCAAGCACTTCTTAACACAAAGTCATCCTTTATGAGCCTGGCGCCTATGGCGCCTGGACTGTTGTCCAACATGAGCCTGGCGCCAAAGGCGCCAAGACTGAGTCCAAAGGGCCCCTACCTGGGGCCGCTGGGACTTCCCTCGGGAACATGATGTCTGCCTCTGGGGTTGCTGGGCCCGGTCTGGCTCCTTGGGGGTAGGCATCATGACAGTACCCCCTCCCAAGGCCCCTCCCAAGGTTGTTCTCTCCGGAGGTTTCGGTTTGTTTGGGAATTTCCGGTGGAATTTCTGTATTAACCGAGGTGCATGTACCTGGTCGCTTGGTTCCCAAGACCTTTCCTGAGGCCCATATCCTTTCCAATCAATTAAATAGAAGAGTTTCGACTTTGACACCTTGGAATCTAATATGTCTTTAACTTCGAATTCCAGCTCCCCATCTACTTGAATTGGTTCTGGTGGTTTAATTAGTCTGGTTCCAGGTTGTACTGGTTTCAACAGTGATACGTAAAAAACGGGATTTATTCGCATGTTAGCTGGTAGATCGAGTTTGAAGGCCACCGGGTTGATTATAGCTTTGATTGGGTAGGGCCCTACATATCTTGGATTGAAAGTTCGCGGTCCTTTGAGTGGTAAATGTCTAGTCGCTAGCCACACTTGGTCCCCTATTTGGTACGGAGGTGCTTCACTACGATGTAAATCAGCATTTTCTTTGTACTTTTTCTTGGCTTGCTGTAAATGAGTCGTTGCTTCTTTGAAGGCTCGAGTTATCGTGGAATGCAAATGATCTACAGCAGGCATTTCAAGACTTTGAGGGTAGTCAAGGTCAGAGGTTCGGGGGTGATGGCCATATAAGGTATAAAAAGGGGTTTGTCCCGTTCCAGAATTGTTATATGCAAATTCTGCGATCCAACATACACCGAAGATACTGTTCAAGGGTCTGGTTTGTTCTCTCGGTTTGACCATCGGTCTGGGGGTGGTGACTAGTGGATAGTCGTACATCGATTTGTGCCAGTTGACAACACTTTCTCCAAAAATGGGAAATAAATTGGCTTCCTCGATCAGAGACCAATATGGATGGAAAACCATGTAAACGAACGACATTCTCAAGAAATTCCTTGGCCAGGATGGAGGCTGAAGGTAACCCCTTTAATGGGATAAAATGGGCCATTTTGGAGAAGAGGTCCACAATCACCAGGATAGTGTTGTATCCATAGCAAGGAGGCAGGTCTGTAATAAAGTCCAGCGGCAAGGTGTGCCAAGGTGCCGGTGGGATGTCCAAGGGTTGTAAAAGGCCGGCTGGTCTTTTCTTTTGACCTTTATTTTGGGCGCAAACTCCGCAGGACATCACAAAGGATTTTATATCCTTTCGCCAGGAGGGCCACAGAATTGCCTTTTGATCTTTTCTTCAGTTTTAGCAATACCAGGATGTCCTTCCATTAATGTATCATGATAATGGGCAATAACGAGTTCTTGCAATTCCTTATGAGGCAGAAATAAATCGCCCCTGGAAGTAGGGTAGATCATTATTGACGGAAAAGTGTGAACCCTTTTGACTCCATTCTTGCAAGGCTGTAGGGTCTAAAAGTTGTTTAACTCTAGTTTGAATGTCCTCAATAGTTTGTAAAGAGGTCAACCCCAAAATTCTCTGTTCAGGTAAAATCGGTACTGGTTCTAAGCTTGAATTTGTTTCTCCCATCCCAATCCGGGATAAAGCGTCCGCTTTGCCATTCTTGCAGCCAGGGCGGTATGTGATTACAAAATCAAACTCCGCAAAGAATAAAGCCCATCGGAGTTGACGTGATGATTGAGCTTTGGCCGTTTTTAAATATTGCAAATTTCTGTGATCTGTAATTACTGTGATGGTGTGTCTTGCGCCGAGAAGGTAATGACGCCAAGCCTTGAAGGCGGACTTAATTGATAATAACTCCTTGTCGGTGATTGCATAATTAACTTCAGGAGCCGAGAATTTTCTGGACCAAAAGGCTACAGGGTGCAATTGGTTAGTTACAGGATCCCTTTGAGACAGGACAGCTCCCATGGCTAAGCTGGATGCGTCGGTTTAAACAATGTAAGGGAGATCTGGGCGCGGATGTTTCAGTACAGGTGCGGAGGTGAATTTAGTTTTTAGTTCTTGAAAGGCCTGTTCTGCCTCATTAGTCCATTCGAAGCGTTTATTTTTCCGTAAGAGTGCAGTGATGGGTTGAACCACCCGAGAAAATTCTGGGATAAATCTTTGATAAAAATTGGCAAAACCAAGCATGCTCTGAACCCCCTTCACAGAGCTAGGAGATGGCCATTTGAGGATGGCGTCCACTTTCCATGAGTCCATTCGGACTCCCTTTGGTGTCAGGATGAATCCAAGAAACTCGACTTCTGTGGCATGAAAAACACATTTTTCGAGTTTTGCAAACAGTTTGTGCTGGCGCAATTTCTCAAGAACTGCCTTGACATCTTTTCTGTGATCGGATTCCGAAGAGGAGTACACCAGAATGTCGTCTATATATACGATGACACAAACATCAATAAGTTCCCGAAGAACATCATTCATAAAGTATTGAAAGGCAGCAGGTGCGTTGCACAATCCGAAAGGCATCACCTGGTATTCGAAGAGTCCATATTTGGTGCGGAAAGCAGTCTTCTATTCATCGCCTTCTTTTACACGCACCAGGTGATAAGCTCCCCGAAGATCTAACTTGGTGTATATACAAGCATCTTTTACCTGGTCGAGAAGTTCAGGGATCAGGGGCAGAGGATAACGATTCTTAATCGTTATTTGATTTAGGGCGCGGTAATCAATACAAGTTCTAAGGTCGCCTTCTTTTTTTGGCACGAAGAACAGAGCTGAGGAAACAGGAGACTTTGATGGGCGAATAAAACCATTGGCAAGGTACTGATCTAAATACTGTCGCAAATGAAGATTCTCAGGTTCAGTAAGGGCGTAGATCCTACTACAAGGCAGTTGAGCATTGGGTACCAGATCGATTTGACAATCGTACGACCGGTGGGGAGGTAACGTGTTGGCCTGCTCTTTTTGGAAAACGTCTTGGAATTCTTGGTACTCAGGCGGCAGTTGTATTGTGGCGGAGGTTACTGTGGCCACGCCCATGTTTGGATTTCTTGGATAGCAAGTTTGTATACAATCAGGAAAGGTTATTCTCTTTGCTCGCCAGTCAATTCGAGGATTATGTGTTTCTAACCAAGGAATTCCTAGAATTACTTGAAACTGTGGGGCCTTGATTACGTCAAACACAATAGCTTCCCGATGTCCATCCTGACCCACTAGTGTCATTTCTGTAGTAGAATGTGTTACCGGCCCTGAGGCAATTTCGGTTCCATCAACTGTGGTAATGACATCCTTGTTGGTTTTCGGACGGAGAGGGAGATTAATCCTGGAGGCCAATTCACGATCAACATAGTTTCCGATAGCTACACTGTCGATGTATGCCTTTATAGCATGCAACCATCGAGGCTGTCTCGGATCCACGAGGACCATTGGCATGATGAAATGAGAGGTCAAAGAGTTTGTTTTCAAGCTCGGCAAGCGGACCTCTACGCTTGTCGGGCTTGGTCGTTTCCCGAATCAGGTTCCGTTAGATTGTTGTCAGTGGCTCCAACCACCTTCTTGGGTGGTTTTACCAGACAATCTCGTAAAAAGTGGCCAGAAGCCCCGCAATAAAGACATAATTGCTTCTGCTGCCTTCTTTCTCGTTCTTCCTGACTTAACGGTCCCTTAACTCCACCGATTTGCATAGGTTCTGAAACGTCAGTACCCTTGGGGTTAGCGTGAGTTTTGATCAACACTCGGTTTTCAAACTTAGATCGATCTGCTTTTCTATTCAGAAGTCTGTGATCAAGTTGGACCACTAAGTCTATGTATTCCGCGCAGGCTTGGGGCGGATTTACAATTTGAGCTAGAACGTCTTTAAGTTCTCAGCGCAGGCCTCAATGAAATAATGTGATCCTTTTATTTTCTGGCCACCCTGTTTCCACAATCAACCTATTAAAGGTGGCGATGTAGGATAAGAGATCCTGGTTACCTTGTCGTAAGGATAGCAGTTCGTTGTCCAGGGCCTGTCCCTGGGAGTGTCGAGCGAATAATCTTTCCATGCTTGCCTGGAAGCCTTGAAAATCTTGGAGAATTGGGTCATCTTGACTTACCAAAGGAACTGACCAATCGGCAGCACAGCCGCTGAGTTAAGATAATACAAAAGCTACCTTGGTTTGGTCATTAGGGAAGGCCCCAGGTCTGCATAGGAAGTGTAAGCGACATTGGTTCATGAAAACAGCATATTTCTTGGGGTCCCCAGCAAAACGTTCAGGCGGGGCCAGTGGCATATTTCCAGGTAGATTGATTTGTACCGGGTTATTCGAAACCACAGGAGTGGGATTACCCCCGGAACCAGGTAACGGAGTTTGTCCTGCCTGACCTTGCAACAGCTGTTTAGCCAGGTCATCAGTTCGTTCCTTGGATAGGATCAGCTCTCTCTTGAGAGCGTTAGTCTCCTGGCGGGCAGAATGTACTTCTGCCCGTAATTCCCCCAAAAGTTGGGCCAGCTGGTCTGTCTCGGAAGTATCCATAGCGCCCAGGTAGGAAATTGTAGGTAGTATTTGCGTTCTGTAACGCTCACCTGACTCCCACGGAGGCGCTGGCCTGGTTTGGATTGCTGTGGCCTCTTCTAGGGTGATGCGCAGGACTCGGAAGATGGAATGGACCGGACCCCCAAATCTGGCTTGTCTGGCTCGTAGAAATATCCTTCTGTGTGTGAAAAGGGAGTATTAACTATCTGCGGGATAATGCGTAGGCCTCCCACTCCCCTTCTCACCCTCCACGAAACCCTTCTGCGATTCCCCGTGAAGTCTCACCTTAGGGTCTGAAAGGATGAGCTCTCCATCCTGCTTCTGATGCAGGGGCGCGTTGTTATCCAGTTACTTCACTGGATCTCGGATTGGTGAGAGTTCAGGTTCGCTTGACTTTTCCGGTAAGGTATCGTAAGAATTCTGTTGCAAGTTCAAGCTTTAAATAACCATTGTCTGTTTTCTCTATTTCAGGTGCTGAATGAAGATTCCGAGTTAGGGAATGGAACCGTCGAAGGAAAATTCTGGTGAGTTTTTGATGAGTGGTTCCTCTAGTGTTCTGGCATTAATACACTAATGCTTGTGTCTTTTTTCCCTTAGGGGCCATGGTTCGGAAATGCCGAAGATACGGCGCCGACCCGAAGTGAGAAGAGATGTCCCAATAAATATCAGGTAAGTCTTTGATGAGCGTTCCGCTAATGTCCTTGCATTCGCTCACTAATGCTAATGTCTTTTTCCCCTTAGGGGCCGGGGTTCGGAAATGCCGAACAAACGGCGCCGACCCGAAATGAAGAGGGATTGACCCAACAGGTAAGTCTTATGGTGGAAATTAAGCCTTTCCTATTCTCTTCCCTAGCTCACCTTTGTTCTTGTCTTTTTCTCCTTTAGGCGCTGAAATGCGGCGGAAGATCCAGATGGTCGCTGATGGGCAAGAAGGCGCCTAGTAAAGGTGAGTGGAATGCTGCGCTGCAGCAAGCTATGCGATGTGCTTTTAAAAATGAATGTCTTCCCTTTAGGATCGTCGGCGAGATGACTCTGGAATGCGGATTAAGCAGGTAATGTCTCTTCTTTCTCCTGTTCTCCTCTCTTCTCCCTTTACAGGTGTTCCAGGATGCTGTCAGGCGTGGCTGGAGTCCGGATGCAGGAGCAGACACGGTGAGCGTCCAGCTGCTAGGTGCAGAACAACGCGAGTTGCTGCTTGGGAGTGGCTTAAATAGCCTTCAAATTAGTTCCAGGTATGTATTCTTCCTCTAAGGTATGTATTCTTCCTCCGGCCACACCCGTGTGGTAAAGTAGTCCCATAGGTAAAATAGTCCCATTCAGGCCTCTAGGTGGCCTGGATGTTGCAGCACGGTCTGCATCAAGTTCACACCAAGCACTTCTTAACACAAAGTCATCCTTTATGAGCCTGGCGCCTATGGCGCCTGGACTGTTGTCCAACATGAGCCTGGCGCCAAAGGCGCCAGGACTGAGTCCAAAGGGCCCCTACCTGGGGCCGCTGGGACTTCCCTCGGGAACATGATGTCTGCCTCTGGGGTTGCTGGGCCCGGTCTGGCTCCTTGGGGGTAGGCATCATGACAATTGGTCTCACACTCCATTCACCCAGGTCCCACCCACAGGGCGTACCCATAACATACAGTCATTGGGAAGGCTCCAGTCAGTCTGGACTGGACTTCACAACAACACCATATATGGAACTTCCACCCAACAGCCAGTCAGGGGGAAGGGACAAAATCAGGGCTTCCCAGGACTTTGGGAAAACAAGGTAATAGGTAATAGAAAGCAAGAGGCCACAGGGGCCATCTTGTTTTCCATCAGGAATCAACTGATTCCAATGGCAGGGCCTGGGTATCCCAAAATGGAGGATACTCAGCGCACCTGTCAAATTCAGCATGGAGCTGCCACCAGCCCATACCCTGCTCTGCAGGCCACCCACAGGTGCCCAGAAACATACACTAGGGGCACAGGGTTGTACCCCCCCACCCATGGGTGCCGTAAGGGTATCCCATGGGTCTGTTCACCAAACCAAAAGAGAGAGAGCTGCACCGCCAGGAGTCCCACATGAACTCCTGCGTGGAAAATATGACAGAACACACGATAAAAAGGCAGTAAAGGACAAGGATGCGGAGGCCCTGTCCCTCCGATGCATTTCCAGCATCACAGTCGTCCCCCCCAGACTGAGGTGGCGGGTGCCTAATCTCCCACGGGATAGACACCCTCATCCAGACGGTCAACATACCTTCTGGAAAGGCCATCTGCATTATCGTGACTCTTCCCTGGTCTGTGCTCTATGGCGAAGTCTAGCCCTTGCAGGCTAATGGACCACCTGAGCAGTTTCGGATTTTCACCCTTCATCTGCATAAGCCACTTCAGGGGCTTATGAACTGTTTGGACCTTGAAGGTAGACCCCGTAAGGTAGGGCCTAAAACGCCTAAGGCTCCAAACTATACTGAAACACTCCTTCTCAACAGTAGCCCACCTAAGTTCTCTACCCTTAAGTTGTCTACTGATGAAGATGATAGGATGTTCCCTCCCTTTGTCATCTAACTGGGACAAGACAACTCCAATTCCGGTGTCGCAGGCATCCGTCTGGACAATAAAGGGTCGGCTGTAGTCAGGCGCACACAACACAGGTGCCCTACACAGACTTTCTTTCAAGCCATCAAAGGCCCTCTGACAGTCATCCGTCCAATTAACCTTCCTAGGTTGTTTGGGGGAAGTCAGAGCTGTCAGTGGTGCAGCTATGGTTCCATAGTCCGCCATGAAATTGCGATAATACCCAGTGAGATCCAAAAAGGCACTCACCTGGGTTTGAGTAGTGGGAGTCTCCCAGTCCTGTACATCCTGTACCTTACTGGGGAGAGGTTGAATTTGACCCCCTCCTACCTCATGACCAAGATATGTCACTTTCCCCTGAGCTATCTGGCACTTGGTGGCCTTGATAGTGAGGTTAGCCCTTTTCAAGGCCTGCAACACCCTACCCAGATGTGTCAAATGCTCTTCCCAAGTGGAACTGTAGACGGCAATGTCATCTAAATAAGCCACACAAAAGGCTTCCAGCCCACTGAGAGCATGATTGACCAATCTCTGGAAGGTGGCAGGGGCATTCTTCAACCCAAAAGGCATGACCCTAAACTGGTAGAGTCCCTCGTGTGTTGAGAACGCCATCTTTTCCTTGGCATGGTCCGTCAGAGCTATTTGCCAATAGCCTGAGGTGAGGTCAAAGGTGCTCACAAATTTGGCAGCACCTATGGTGTCCACGAGCTCATCAGCCCTGGGCAATGGGTGCGCGTCAGTTTTGGTGACGGCATTGACTCCTCGGTAGTCCACACAGAACCTCCAATCCTTGGTACCTGCCTGGTCACTTACCTTGGGGACAAGGACCACGGGACTGGACCAGGGACTGGTTGAGGGTTCAATAACACCCAGATCCAACATATTGGCGACCTCTGCCTGGATGTGGTTCTTAACAGTGTCTGACATACGGTAGCTGCTGCTCTTGACAGGCACGCTGTCACCAGTGTCAATCTCGTGCTTACACCACGGTGTAAGGCCTGGCGTCAGCGAAAACAGAGAGGCATACTGCTGGAGCAAAGTCCTGCAGGCCTTCTGCTGCTCTGTTGTCAAATCTGGAGAGAGATGCACTCCCTCCACTGAGCCATCCTGAGGGTTGCTATACAGCAAGTCAGGAAGGGGCTCACTCTCATCCTCTTCTTACTCTGAAGCCAGCAAGAGACATGAGACTTTGGCTCGCCTGTGGAAAGGCTTGAGCCTATTAACATGGAATACCTGAGGGGCTACCCCTGGGATTCCCATGTCAACCAGATAATTGACCTCGCCCATCTTGGAGATTATCCTGAAGGGTCCAGTCCATTTATCTGCCAATGCCCGAGGCTTGGTAGGCTCCATCACGAGGATCTCCTATCCCGGAGTTCAATCCACTTGCTTTAAGGTCATGCCAGTATTTGTTCAATTCCTGGCTGGCCTTGAGATTTGCTATTGCCTGACCCATCATCTGTGTCATCCTCCGTCTGAGGCATAACACATAGTCCCCCACTTGCTTGGTGGGACCTGGAGGGGTGGCTTCCAAACCTTCTCTGATCAAGGCAAGGGGCCCCCTCACGGGATGTCCAAAGAGTAACTCAAAGGGGCTGAAACCAACACCCTCTTGAGGTACCTCTCTGTAAGAAAACAGCAGGCATGGCAGGAGGAGATCCCATTTCCTCCTTAGGGGCTCTTCCAAAGCACCTATCATGCCCTTGAGAGTTTTATTAAATCTCTCAACCAGACCATTGGTCTGGGGGTGGTAAGAGGTGGAGAACTTATAGGTTACTCTGCACTCTTTCCATATGGTCTTCATGTAACTAGACATGAAGTTGGATCCTCTGTCAGAGACAACCTCCTTGGGGAATCCAACACGGGTGAACATGCCCAGAAGAGCCCTGGCAACCACCTTGGCAGTTACAGTCCGAAGGGTTATAGCCTCAGGGTACCTGGTGGCATGATCTACCAAAACCAGGATGAACCGATGTCCACCTGAAGTGGGAGGGTCCAGGGGACCGACAATGTCGATGCCCACCCTCTCAAATGGTGTGCCAACCACTGGCAATGGCTGCAGTGGGGCACTGCCTCCAGTCTTGCCGGACAACTGACAAGTTGGGCAGGTCCTGCAGTGGGACACCACTTCTACTCCGATCCGGGGCCAGTAGAAATGGGCAGCGAGCCTCTGCTTAGTCTTCTTGGTACCAAGATGACCAGCCAAGGGCACCTCATGCACCAACTGCAGTAGGAAGGGCCTGTAAACCTGGGGTACCACCAACCTCTTGAGGGCACCAGGTTCAGGCTTAGTGGGCTTACTAGCAAGGAGCTCACCCTCCCAAAAAATCCGGAATGTCCTAGGCATTTCTCCTTGTGCCTGGGACAGGGCCTGTTTCCTCAGACCCTCGAGAGAGTGGCACTCTCTCTGTCCTTTACAGAAGTCTGCCCGGGAGGGCGCCCCTTCAGCTAACAAGCATTGAAAATCGGGATGATCCTCCGGGTTGAGAACCTCTCCCACAGGAGAGTCTTCTGGCTCTTCTCCCACAGGAGTTGAGACGGGGTTTACCACTGGACCCAGCCTGTCCGGAGCATGGATCTCAATGGGTGCTGTAGGAACAGCAGGAAGAGAAGGAGCTCCCTCCACAGAGGTGGCCTTCTTGTTCTTCCGTCGTCTTGCCTTAGGCCGCGCCTTTGGCTCGATTACCTGACTCACAGCCAGACCCTGGGTCACCTGTGACCTAATGACCGCAGTAGCAGTCATGGGAAGACCATCCGAGATCAATCTCAACTCGACTAGATCATTACCTAACAGAATGTTAGCAGGAACATTGTCCTGAACCAGGACAGGAAGCTTTGCTGTCTTGTTTCCAATTACGAGCATGACTAAGGCTACAGGCGATAATTTGGGAGGCCCACCAGCTAACCTGGTGGTTCTCAGAGGAGCACCTGCATAGTCCTCTGGCTTGAGAGGGTCCTGTCCACCACTCTCATGCTTGCCCCAGTGTCTCTCAAACCAGTAGAAGGCTGGCCATTCAGTAGGAGACTTCTCAAAAATCTATGGGTCTTCTGTGGGATAGTCGCCAGTACTTCCGCGTACTTGTTCCAGGCCCCAAGGGACACTAAGGAAATCTCTACAGGAGCATCAAATGTGATGCCTGTAGAGGAGGGGAGGGCAGTGGCCTCCATCTCAGACATGGGGTAAGGGTAGGTCAGGCTGACAGCCTGTACTCCAAGTGCCTTACCTTTACACTTGAAGTCACCCCTCTAGTGATCCAGAGCCCCACAATCCCAACAAGTGCCGGGAGTGTGGGGTACGCTACTGGAACCACTGGGAGCCTGCTTTGCAGCAGGTGTATCACTACTCTTATTCTCACCCACAGATGACTTATCCCCACTAGATTTTTGGGTCTTAGGAGAGGAGGGTTTAGGTTTACCCGACTGACTGCTTTTGGGACTCCTCATCTTTCTGAGAGGCCCCCTTTTCTTTGTCCTTGTCCTTCCCACTGGAGTCCTTAGGGGACACCCGGTGGGAGACCCACTTGTCAGCCAGCCTAGCCAGCTTAAAGGGATCCAAAATGTTCTGGTCAGCAACATACTGACGCAGCTCCGGTGAACAGGCTTCAGAAAAAATGCTCCAAAAACAACAGGTGGGACAATTCAACAAACGTTTTCACCTTGTAACCATCAATCCACCCCATCATGTTCATGTGCGCAGCACTCACCCAGTCAACCCAAGACACATTCTCTCTTTTCTTAAAATCCCTGAACCTTTTAAGGTATTGGCTAGGTGTCTTGCCAAACCTGGCAATCAAAGCAGATTTCATACACTCATACTGACCCCTTTCTTCCACACTTAGCTTCAGAATACAGTCATACCCAGTCTGAGGCACTCTGCTTAAACACTTAGCCCAATCTCTTTTGTCATCATCATGAATTGCACAAGCCATTTCAAACGCTTCAATCCATTGGAGGATATCAGAACCCTCCACAAACACACCAACCAAATCTTTCATAAATTTGGTTGCTGGGGACCCGCCACTCTCAACTGGTTTAGCTGAAGTCTCCACTCTAGCTTTCTCTGGCTGGATCCTTTGGTGCTCAGTGTCCCTATCTTTGGGTATCACTTGCTGTGCCAACTCCTCTTTCTTCAACTCAGCTTCGGTTGCCAACTTTTTGTATTGAAAGGCTAACTGTTACCGTTGTAGCTCCAATTTTAAAAGTTCAATCTTCAGGGCTTCCCCCTGAAGAGCAGTGCTGGGGTTCAGAACAGAGGCAGCAGGAATGGTGGCATTCCCAGAAACAGATTCAGTAGAACCCCCAGGGGCAGAGTCCTCATTGGTTGCATTCCCCTCCTCATCAAGAGTTTCACCATCGGTCTGGTAGTCCACCAGGGCAGCTATCAGCTCAGCCCTAGACTTATCCACAAAGTCTAACTCCCTGGCTTCACAAGCACTCTGGAGACCCTCTAAGCTCATCCTAGTCAATTTACCATTTGCAATAGACTCCATTGCTTGTAATGCAGTTATTTCGTACACAACCAAACTTAATTTAATAAAGTGCAGATATTTTTTAAGTGGCACGGTTATACACTTATTCTTAAAACCATAAGCATTCCACCGCTGCCACCAGTGTAAAGACTGGAGGGGGGTGTCTGTACTTCCGCTCTCTATATGGTAGAGGAGAGGCACAGAGGACCCCAGCCAAGATTCTCTATTATTGGTAACGTAGTTGAGCAATCAAGGCCTAGCTTCTCAGGAGGTGATGCAGGCTGGTTCTTAAGTACAGTGTAGTCCCCGAACCCCCACAAAGGAATGTCCACACACTGTATTACTGAAAACACAGTCTTTATATAATTAATATTCAAAGGTATGTACACGATCACAATAACGCACTTTGTACTCGGAAATCAACAATGATAAATATATACAATTCTAAAGTGGTACCACCAATGTTATCGAATCTCATTAAAGTGCATCAACTGTACGGTTAAAATGTCACACAGATCAATAACGCGGAAACCAGCAATAGAGATAGGAAGGAAAGCAAGATGGTTGAAACTGTAGGCCGAATGCTGGCCCCTACCACTAGGTACAGTTCTGTGTGGAGATCCCCCCCCCCACCTGGGCAACCTGTAAAATAAAGATATATAGCACAAGCCCAGTCCATATATTGTTCAATAGCCTTATTTCCTCATATAATGTTTTACCCCTCCAATGTACCTGGTGGAGTAGAGTTCCTCGAAGACGCGTTGAAGGATCCTTCTTGAGTGACTCCCTTTAAAGCTCGACTCGAGAGGCGTCAAAGAGGGTGAACTTGTCGTCGACGGCGGCGGCGATGAGAAGTTCAAGGGTGCCGAGACCCCGATGTCGATCCAGGCGGTGCTCGTCAGTGAAGTCCTGCGAAGATGAGGTGTGCGGGGCACCTCGGCAATGGATTGATCAGGACCGCAAAGAGTTTCAGAAGGACTGTGGCCCAACAAGGGCGTCGAGTCGTCGAAGTCTTTGTGGCCTTCAGGTGGCGGGAAATCCACCAGCGGATTCTCCTCGGCGCGTTGGTCGTCCTCGACTTTCTCCGGCGGGACAAAGCAGTCGAGGTTGCAGGCAAGGGAGTCCTTAGATTCAAATGTTCTTAGGAAAAGGAGCGGGCGGCTCTGGTCGTTGGCGGCACGGCGTAAAGTGGTCCCCACGGATGGGCAACACAACTTCTATGGGCCTCCAGCGGTTAAACAAACCTGCGAACCCTGGTCGACGGCAATAGACTTCAACAGCGGCGAAGTCTGGGTGCTTTGCTTCGTTCTCCTCAGCGGTCCCGTCTCGGCAGCCTTTTGAGGGTCTGACTTCCAGGGAGCTTCGGCGAAGGTTAGCGGTGCTCGATGGTCCCTCAGAGCACGGAAAGAGGGCGCCTTACCAGGTCCTCTCTCAGATCAGTCCTTGACGAGTTCGTCAGCTTTCAGATCAGGTCGAAGCAAATGCAACAGCAAGTCTTCGTCTTCCAGCTGGGCGTCGAGGATCAGCAGTTCCAGTTACTCTTCAAGTGTAGACACAGCTTCTGAACAATTTCCAGTGGTGAGAGGTCCCCAGATATACTATCTTGTCTCTCATCCACACTGCTGGGTCTCTCGCAGCAGCCAATCATACAGAAGGGCATTCATGCAGTCAGTCAGCCAATCAGGCACAGAGTGCATTCAGGCCATCCTCCTCCCTCTCAGACACTCACAACAAGGAATGTGGATTGGGACAAGTACCCAGCCATTCAACACTACACACTGCATTCCGGCCAGTTTCGGGCAGGGCTGTCTCAGTCTTTATCTCTCATACCAGAAACCAGACAGCCACAACAAGAAGTGCATATTGGTCACACACTCCATTCACCCAGTTCCCACCCACAGGGCGTACCCACAACATACAGTCACTGGGAAGGCTCCCGTCAGTCTGGACTGGACTTCACAACAACACCATATATGGAACTTCCACCCAACAGCCAGTCAGGGGGAAGGGACAGAGTCAGGGTTTCCCAGGACTTTGGGAAACCAAGGTAATAGGTAATAGAATGCAAGAGGCCACAGGGACCATCTTGTTTTCCATCAGGAATCAACTGATTCCAATGGCAGGGCCTGGGTATCCCAAAATGGAGGATACTCAGCGCACCTGTCAAATTCAGCATGGAGCTGCCACCAGCCCATACCCTGCTCTGCGGGCCACCCACAGGTGCCCAGAAACATACACTAGGGGCACAGGGTTGTACCCCCCAGCCATGGGTGCCGTAAGGGTATCCCATGGGTCTGTTCACCAAACCAAAAGAGAGAGAGCTGCACCACCAGGAGTCCCACATGAACTCCTGCGCGGAAAATATGACGGAGCACACGATAAAAAGGCAGTAAAGAACAAGGATACGGAGGCCCTGTCCCTCTGATGCATTTCCAGCATCACATTGACCGCGTGTGATTTTACACGCAAACAGAAGTGCACGCAGCCAGACAGCCATACCTGAAGAGTTCCAGAGTCCGCGTGGGGTTTTACCTGCGAACAAAGTACACGCAGCCAGGACAGCCACGTTTGGAGAGTTCCAGAGTCCACGTGGGTTTTTACCCGCGAACAAAGTACATGCAGCCAGGACAGCCACGCTTGAAGAGTTCCAGAGTCCGCGTGGGGTTTTACCCGCGAACAGAGTAAACGCAGCCACAACAGACACGCTTGGAGAGTTCCAGCGTCAGCATGGGAATTAACACACAGCAATTTACACGCAGTCAGGAAATCAGCATGCAAAGATATCAGGAACCCGCATGTGAGGATACACGCGACTGAAGTGCATGCAGCCAGTGCTGCCAAAACACGCGTGTGAAGGAAAGCCAGCTCCAGGAGTTTGCGTGTGCAAGAAATACGCCGAAGAAAGCCAAGGAAGTAACTGACAAGATGCGAGGACGCAGATCAAGGATTCAGCAACCAAACGCCATATTGGTTCAATCAGAAGCAGCAAGCAACGTCTACATGCTGCTTATGAACGTACTGCAGTAACACACGTGACTACCCTGAATCACGTGAATTCAACGACGTGAATAATGTAAACATTGTTTCCCCAGCAGTACATCAAACAACCTCCATTTAGAATAGAACGATCTAGCAGTTCTATGAGCATAACCCGTTCTGCGTGAAGATGGTTTTCCAGGTCCAGGGGTAATATGTCCAGCATGCATGACACTTACCTTATTATCAGAGAACCCTGTGAGGGCAAAAAAGAAACTATGGCTGACCGACTGGATCGAAACAAGAAATAGGTGTCAGAATTATAAGTGGTTTGTTCGAGGCCACGTTCCACCAAAACAATTAACTCAAATACCGAAATACATAGAAAAACATCCTAGTGCGCAATATCGTGTGTACTTGATGAGATTTAGATTTAATTTGATCCTAGTTAGAGAAGTCCAGAAAAAATTGAATTTAGTTATGAGTAACACCTGTAGGTTTTGTGAAACAAATGAAGAAACTTTAAAACATGTTATGTTAGAATGTAAAAAATGTACCACTCTTAGGCAGGAGTATTTTGTTACCTTTTTAAAAGATTATAGTGTAATTTACGTTGATACAATTTGGATCATGATGTGTGATGCTGGCAGAATATCATTGAATCTCGCCATGATCCGCTACCTGGTAAAAACAGGAATTTTAGAGGACAATAAGAGATAACGAGTATGACTATTCATTAGTACTGCACGCAAACAGATGATAGAATGCTTAGCTGTGGTAATATTCGATTGTCTTGCGTCGTATATCTCTCCTCTTTTTTAGAAGTATGTACATTTAGACTGACAGATATGTAATTTTAAAATATAAAATACATGTTTTAACTGTGTTATAACTGTATAAAAATTCTATGTTGTAATATTTTTCTTACAAATATATTTGTAAAGTTGTATTACAATTATACAACTAAATCAAATAAAAAATAAAAATTAAAATAAACATTTTTAAAAAAGGAAACCTGCCACAGGTGCTCACAATCAGCACAGGTGGAGCCAATAGTCTGTGGCACAGCACAAAAGGACCACTCCCACACCCCACACCTCTTCCAAATCCACAATGCTGCCATTAGCTCTAGCAGTACTGGAGCTGGAGGTCAGGCCTGCGGAGCTGCTTATTGAGGAGGCAGAGAGGCAGAGGACGTAGCAGAGGTGCATAAGGAGAAGGAGGGCCATCATGGCCCAGCAGATACCCAATGTGCAGCCGGTTGTACCCCCACAGGCAGCCACCAATCCCTCACCTAAGGGCCACCCTATTCAAGCTCCCCCGCTCAGATCCACACCCTGTACCGGCTGGACAGGGATACCATCACCACAAAAGTTGGCCTGATACATGATGACCTGGTGATCCTAATAAATATCCGGACAGACATTCCCCCCCTTTCTGAAGGTAGTGTCTGTGCTACACTTCCTTGCCACAGGCACTTATCAGCACACAGTGGGGCAGCTACATGGAATCTCCCAAACCTGTTTCTCCCGTGTGCTCTCACAGGTGCTAAATGCACTCCTGTCCCACATACGTGACCACATCAGCTTACTACGGACTGCGGAGTAGGTTAATGCAACAAAATAGCATTCCATGCACTTGCAGGCATGCCTAATGTAATTGGTGCGGTCGACTGCACACATGCAGAGCTGGTTGTCCGGCATGCTGTGGCGGTAGTGTACTGCAACAGGAAGCTGTACCATAACCTCAACGTACAGATGGTGTGCGATGCCCGCAAAATAATCACAAATTGCTGCGCAAGATTCCCTGGCTCCACACATGACTCCATGGTGCTGCGCAACTCCACGGTGACCTGCTACATGGCACGACACGCTGGACATCGTACCTGGCTGCTGGATAAGTCTAACCACAAGGCCATGAGGAGTGTTGAATTGGGGGGCAGTTAACTGCATAGGCAACCTGGCTGCTGTGTGAGTTTAACCAAAAGGCCATGAGGAGTGTTGCTTGGGGGTTGGGGGCAGTTAACAGCATAGGCAACCTGGCAGTTGGGTGAGTCTAACCACAAGGCCATGAAGAGTGTTGAATTGGGGGAGGAGTGTTAACAGCATAGGCAAACCGGCTGCTGTGTGAGTCTAACCAAAAGGCCATGATGAGTGTTGCTTTGGGGGGGGGGCAGTTAGCAGCATAGGCAACCTGGCTGTTGGGTGAGTCTAACCAAAAGGCCACGAAGAGTGTTGAATTGGGGGGGGGGGGCAAGTAACAACATAGGCAACCTGGCTGATGAGCAGTGTTGAATTGGGTGGGAGGGCAGTTAACCGCATAGGCAACCTGGATGCTGGGTGAGTCTAACCACAAGGCCATGAAGAGTGTTGAATTGGGGGAGGAGTGTTAACAGCAACGGCAACCTGGCTGCTGAGTGAGTCTAACCACAAGGCCATGAGGAGTGTTGAATTGGGGGGAGGGGGCAGTTAACAGCATAGGCAACCTGGCAGTTGGGTGAGTCTAACCACAAGGCCATGAAGAGTGTTGAATTGGGGGAGGAGTGTTAACAGCATAGGCAAACCGGCTGCTGTGTGAGTCTAACCAAAAGGCCATGATGAGTGTTGCTTTGGGGGGGGGGCAGTTAGCAGCATAGGCAACCTGGCTGTTGGGTGAGTCTAACCAAAAGGCCACGAAGAGTGTTGAATTGGGGGGGGGGGGCAAGTAACAACATAGGCAACCTGGCTGATGAGCAGTGTTGAATTGGGTGGGAGGGCAGTTAACCGCATAGGCAACCTGGATGCTGGGTGAGTCTAACCACAAGGCCATGAAGAGTGTTGAATTGGGGGAGGAGTGTTAACAGCAACGGCAACCTGGCTGCTGAGTGAGTCTAACCACAAGGCCATGAGGAGTGTTGAATTGGGGGGAGGGGGGCAGTTAACAGCATAGGTGTATTTGGGCCTGCAGAAAACTCAAATTACATGTACCAGAACGCACCACAAATTGGTGACAATGATTGACATTCAAAAACACAGTAAAGTAAATACACAAGTCATGATGGTCGGCCAGATATAAAACTATCTGCTGCACTGAAACAAATTGTGACTGCACACACATTTCACAGGTACACCACTGGTCAGTACGCTTCTCATGTCTCCTTAAGGGACACCCTCAAGTAGAATGCTTTTAGTCCCAATTTGCAAAATGCAACAATCCTTGACTACCATCAATACATGATTGAGACCTGCTAGCCTCACCCAATTAAGCTTCAATCATCCTGTTGAAGGCCAGGCTCGCTGTCTCAGCAGATCTGGGGGAGACCTCATTTACGGCCCAGAGAAGGTGGGCAAAATTGTGCTGGTATGTGCCATGTTGCACAACATGTGCATCCGGCGCAACATCCCTCTGCCCCCTGACATGGACATGCTGCCACCAGAGGCTGAGGACGAGGATGATGAAGATGGGGATAATTCACAGCACCACAATGGCACTGATGGACATGCTACATGGCAAGAATTAATTCGACACCACTTTTGATGAACTATTACAGACACGGCACTGGACATGGATCACACTGGGCACTGGACATGGATCACAGTGGGCACTGGACACTGTACATTAATAAATGCCCTCACACTGAATAAGCAATGCCCAGTCAGGCTTTTTGGAAACACCAGGTGTATTGTGACATGAATAACTATGTACAAATATGATTGTCATTGCCTACCACTACAATCCCGTACTACTGACCCCACACCTCCTCCCAACTTTCCCCACACCCCCTCCCCAAATATCGCCACATCCCCTCCCCAACTATCGTCACACCCCCTCCCCAAATATCCCTAAACCCCCTCCTCAACTACTTCCTCCCCACATGCACAAGAACCTTGACCTATTTACGCCCCCTGTTAGTAGGAGGGGGGGGGTCCCTCTACTGGGTGATTGAGCCGCTGGGAACAAGGCAAAGGGCTGCTTTGCATATAACTCAAGGGTGTTGTGCTCGAGGATGGGGCCAGTGGCGTGGTGATTTGGCGTTGTACGGTAATTGCCTGAACCAACACATTGATTGACTGCACCAGGGATGAGATGGTACCACTGTCCTCTCTCACACACCTCGCCAGGTGGTACAACCCTCCGTGGCTCTGCCCAGTATTCGTGCAGTGTTCCGTGCCGTGTCCTGCATCATGAGTTGTGCCTCAGCAAGGTATTGCTGCATAATTGCGTTCATTGCCTGCTGCCTTTCCTCCATCCTGGTGAGGCGCCCCTCAATGTCACGTACATTACGTAGTCCAGGTTGTGGTATGGGTGGTGTGCTCAGAGGGCCCATGGGACTGAATTCAGCACCATCCCCATAGCTAGGGTCGCTGTGTAATATTGTGCACACTGCCCTCCACAATGCTGTTGGCTCCAAACCCTTGTAAAAGTGGTGCAGGTTCATCCTGCTGGGTGTGGGGCCGGGGCAACAGCTTTATCCTGCTTGCAGGGGGCCGGGGAAACAGGTTCATCGTGCTGATGGGGGCCAGGAAAACAGGTTCATCCTGCTGGCAGGGGGCCGGGGAAACAGGTTCATCCTGCTGGTGCACGCTCTGATCAGGTGGCGGATGTGCTGGCTTCCTGGCTCAAGGTGGTGGTTTCCCTGCGGCAGGCCACGCCCTCATGTCCCGGGATGTGGTTTCCTCTTCCCCGTCATTGTCAGATGTTGTGCCTGTGGGGGACAGTGAGGCAGGGAATCAGTGATGGGTGTGGATCCATCAGACAGACATCAATGTTATGTAAAAAGAATAGTCAGCTAACAGACAGCGCCAAAATAGTGTTAACACATTATATTTATTTATGGTCGCCCTTGGTGATGACATGTGTTTCGGCTTGTTCATGAGCCTTTATCAAATCTCGGCTTGTTACATAGTATAGGTCAATCTGTCATTACAAGTTGTTATTTAGGCATTTATAGTTAAAATTGTGCACGTAATCATATAATGAGAAATGTATTCATGTGCATTGTGTATTTAAACCATACAACACAAAGTAAAAACGAAAAGTTACAAATTCAATGTTAATTCACATATTAAACTTTGAAAATTAAGAGCATATAGAGGTTGGGGATGGTGAAGGGGAGGATTCATGGGTAAGAGATACAAATAAAACAAAAATAGAGAGATGCAAAGAAGAAAAAAAGAGAACACAATTAAATTAGTGGGAGTGACTTGAGCCCGGTCTGCTATAATTATACATATTCATAAATATGTTCATAATTGGTCGGTTGTTTACCTTCAGAATATATGTCCCTGTTGTACTGTTATGTTGGTGAGGTTTGCAATATAACTGGGTTCAATCCCTGTATAGTAAAATGGACATTATTAACTGTCTTCGCAGCAATTTCGAACTAGCAGTAAATATTAGTTTTCAAACGGATGCTATTTAGGGCTCTAGTCTGCCACTTATGTTTTGTATAATCCTCTTAGTGATCCTCTAAGTGTTCAATATTAGTTTAACTTCAGAGATGTTATATTATTTAAGAACACTTCATTTGATGTGACAGAGGAGATAAGCATATGGCTCGAGTTTGACATTGTTCGGCATGTGCCAAATCTAGTCTTTCCGTAATGCTACTCATGCAGTGTTTCATTCAATCTATGCGTGCGCTCTGCTGAGAATGCCTGCAAGCTTGTGATTCCGAAATTAAATGAAAGAAGCTATAATTTGGAGACGGTCTTACTGTGTGTGCTTCTCTGATACTTGAAGTCCGTGTGCGTCGGCTGCTATGCAAGGTGCCAAATGGCTTCTCAATTGTATATTAGCGGTTGTTGTTCAATTGTCATGGAAACCATCCTCACCGAAGTCCGTTCTTACTTTCTTATTACACAACAGTCTGAACTACGCGCCATCTTTTGGGATACAAATTACGTGTTTCCAAAAGTGACAAGCCTGTCGTTCCCCAATCTATTTCGCATGTATATTGGTGAATTAATTCTACCTGAGCGCTAAGTGTATTTCTTTTGAAGAATACAAATATTTGTGTTGATTAGGTGTGCATATTGTTTATTACATTTCTGATAACCCCGTTTATTTTTAGTAATAATTACGTCCAGTTGATTAGTATGCACATCGCTCCCTGTAGAGAGAGAATTGCGTGCGCAAGTACACTATTAGTGCATATTGTTTGGTGAAGCTAAATACATAACATCTGTGTCAGTCAATACTTTTTGTAATAATTTAAATGTACAATTTGGTTTGACGTCACATTTTCCATGTACAGTACCACTTTTGGAACCACGTCTCCTGAATAAGGGGTTTATTTGTGCAGTCAAACCTTACTCAAATCCCTTCTATCAGTTAGTAGTTTCAAGGTGTGTATTAACGCGAGAAGATTATTGAATGGATATCTACTCCCGCATTCATTAAGTAATAACAACACAATTACATCAATGTTGGTACTTTCAGAACCATGTGCTTTACATGGACATGGTGGAGGGCATGGCATGGTGCACACATGCATGTGTGGGGGATTCAGAGTGGGTGCATGTTTGTTGTGGGGCCCTGGTGTCCGCAGAGTCTGTTGACTGGGGTAGTGGTGTTTACAGTAGTAGGTTTTATGGCCATGCCACACGAGCTGTGTGACATGTTGTGTTTGATTGTGAAACGGATGTGTTTCGCTTGTGACTGCTGCCTATGGCTGATGCTACGTTTATGGTGATTCAGCATGATGGGACATGGTGGGTGTGACAAGTGTGCCACATGTGTCATTGATGTGTGCATCTTGTCATGACATGGCTTTGGGCATGTGGTACCACGGCGGTGATGACAGCAGTTGGGCATTGTCTGGGTGATGTGTGTCTGTGTGCATGCAGATGCTACTTGTATGGCCGATACAGGGAACATGTGGGATTTGTCAGTGGTGTTTGTTTTCAGGTTGCAGGCAAATACATTGTGCATGTGTGCAACGAGGTTGATGGTGGGTGGAATGGCAGCAGGGATAAAGTTCCACAAACTTGATATATTGACTTAGCCATTTGCATTGGGGCTACAAGGTGTGTGAAGTGACATTGGGTTTACGGGGACTCACCGGCATCAGCAGATGTCACATCTCCCGCCTCTGCTTCTCCAACTCCCTCTATCGCCTCCATGTGCAGGATGGCACTGCACATTTCCTCCCACGCCTGCAGTTTGATAGGGAATGTTGGTCCCCCTCCTGTGGCCATGCTTGGTGCGCTGTGTGGCAACGAGGTTGCGCACACAGAGACGTAGGTCGTCCCACCTCTTCTTGCAGTCTCGCACAGTGCGGGGTGTTGTCCCCACTGCCAAAACTTTACGGGCAACCTCCTCCCATATTGGCTTCTTACAGATTTGCGTTTGGCGCCGCAGATCGGTGCAAAACACTTAATCTGAGTGCTCAACCAGGGTTTCGGCAAGTATTTTGAGTTCAGGTTCTCTGAGTGTCTCTGGGTGTTGGTAGCTGCTCAGTTTTTCACTCATACACCTGTGTACTGAGGATTACAATGGATTGTGTTTTTGTAATGGCCGCCAGTACATTTCCTGTTCCGGCGATGACGTTATTTCCGGTACCGGTAATACCGGTACAAATGGTGTTCTCGGAGCCGGAGTTAGCATCAGTGAGGATGCTGATATAGGGGGTTTTGGGGCCGGTACAGGCATGCCGGTGTTACCGTTTCCGGCATGCTGGAATGCGGGTCCACGCTGACTCGAAATCTACCGTTGATTTCGGCAGCAGTGCTACACAGACATGGTAGCAACGGCATGCCGGTAATTTTGTTTTTATACCGGCAAATTCGCAATGATGTTTGTCATCGCAGTGCCCTGTAAAAGCTATACCAAAAGAATTGGCATTAATATGTATCACAAATCTCTCAAAGTCCTTCCTAGTTCCAGACCAGTTCATTAAAACGTCATCAATGAAGCATTTACAAAGGATAATATGGTTGGAAAAGTCCTTGTTATGAGTGATATGGGTCTCTTCAAACTAAGCCATGAAAAGATTGGCAAGCGAGGGGGCATACTTTGCACCCATAGCAATTCCCTTAGTCTGGGCATAGTATACTCGGTTAAATAGAAAAACATTGTTGTTAAGAGTGAATTTGAGGAACATCTTTAACATTTTATTGTGTGTGCAATGTGATGCTGATTCGTTACAAAAGGTATAGTCCACTGTAGCTATTGCAAGATTGTGGTTGATACTAGTGTGCAGTGCTGTCACATCCAGAGACACTAACAAAAAATGTGCCTGCCATTGTAAACTTGAAAGAATCTGTAAAACATGTGTGGTATCCCTAATATATGATGGCATTATTAGTACGTGTCTCTTCAAAGCATTGTCCAGATATTGTGATATTCCCTCTGTTGCCCACCCAATCCCACTCATAATGGGTCTCACTTCTGGAAGCGTCTCATAGGTCTTGTGGATTTTGGGCACGAAGTACATTGTGGGAACAGTTGGCTCAGTGATGCACAAATATTTCTTTCCTCATCTGTCAGATAACCCGAATGGTGCCATTCATTAATCATTGCAATACATCTCCAACAATGTTCTTGGTGGGATTGAAGTATGACTCTTACAGTTGGGAGCAGCTAAATGTTTGTTGCCCATAGCGATGTAATCCTGTTTGTTGAGGATGACAACGTTGCCGCCTTTGTCTGCTTCTTTGATGACGAAAGTATGGTCATTGGCTAGTGGATTGAGGGAGAGTTGTTCCTCTTTGCTCAAGTTAGAAAATCGCCTACCTCTCTTGTGATTATTCTTATCCATATATACATGGATATCTTGTATCACTGCATGATGAAATGTCTCAATTACATCATCTGTGCCAAGATAAGGTGTGAATTTAGATTTGGGTATGAGTTCCTCTAATTTCAACATTCTCTCGTGAATACCTAGATCTGTGCATATCGTTGACTGGTCTGGAGGATTGCCCACGTCAAGGGACAACAGAACACGAGTATCCTCAATATCTTGCATGGTGAGAGAGCTAAGGGGATTCAGAGGTGGTTTAAGATGATAGTTCTTGACTTTTGTTGAAAAAATGTTTTTAATTTTAATTTCCTGACAAATTTAAATAAATAAATCTGGAAAAAAACAAAATTAGTATCAGAACTGGGTACATAAGAGAGTCCTTTATTGAGAACCGATAATTCAGACCTCAACAAGATATTATCTGATCGGTTAACTACTAAATTGCTATTCGTTATTTGCCCTGGTGCTTCTTGAAGTTCAACCTGGTCAGAATTTCTCTGCGTCCGGCATCTTCGTCTGAGCTTCCGCCCCCCCTTCCCGCTCCTGGTGTGACGGTTGGTATTGTAGTATTTAGTATAGGAGGGATTGAAAATCAGACTTGTTTGAGAGTTCTTTGTGTAACTTTTTTGTGTCCCCTTATCTGGTCTAAAAAACCATTACCTGGGGTAATAGTGGTTCCTGAACTATTGGTTACTTCTTCTTCTGAGTCTAGATCTGAGCTGCCCGGAGTAGTGTTAGGAGTGTTCTCTCGTGATTTGAAGGTAATATCATCATACTGGGCCTGTAACGTATATACCCTATCTTGGCGATAGTCTTTGTCATCTCTAAAAACGTTCTACACTTTCTTAACTTAATTTCATCTTGCTGTTCCCTCAATAATTCATTCAATTTATCATAGTTTTTTCGGTTTAGTAGCTTCAGGATTGCTCATTTGAGTGATCTCCTGTCTCAAAAGCTCAATTTGGTCAGTAACCCTTTTATGTTCTCTCTTAGCATGGGTGATCAGGAGTTCCAGCATGTTCTTGGAGCCTTGATTTAAGTCCTTATCGTCTGAAATATCAAAGTGGGGGAAAATTTGAATTCTCAGTCCCCTAGGAATGTTACTATTATCCAAATAATTGGTAAGAGAAGCTATTTCCCAACATCCCAATATTTATTGATTTCCTTGTGTGAAAGTCTCTCCAGTCATATGAACTTCTGTCTTAATGTTCAGGTGTGTTGAGACTGTTTCTAAATGCAGTATCCATGCTCCCTCTTGTAGCAAAGAGGGAAGCTTGATCTTACTTGAATTTAAGCAGATAATCTGCCATATTAGAAATGTGAGTGGTCCTCAGCTAGCACTCTGGTGGGTCCAAAAAACAGAATGGTCACTAAATGTAAAGGTATGGTTAATGGTCCCTGAAGGGTGTGCTGTGCTCACTGTACCAGTGGTTTGGGGCTGGTTGCTTTGCCAAAAATCAGGAAGTGAGTGCACCCATAAGCACCTACAGATTACACAATTTCAATAGTACATGATTGGCATGACGTACTCTGCCCTTGAAAATAAATTGATCACAGTTACTGTTAATATATAATCAATGATATAAATGCAATTCGTATGTTGTAATTGTTTTAATAGGTTCAATATAGAAAGATGGAAGTCGACACGTGTTTCGACAAGCAGTCGTTTTTAAGACTGTCACATTCATCCCCAAAGTGAAATAGATACATCACCAAAAGTGTGCATATTGTAACAGAAATTCAAAAAGTATTGGCATATTGAGTACAATTCAGTTTCAACATATATATTAGTATGAAAAAATATTTACATACCCGACAATTGTTTCATTGATAGTGGAGCATAAAAGGGTGGCAGGAAGAACAAAACAAAAATCAGAGAGACACATGAGCTAAATGATTAGCATCATTTGGTACTTAGAAAGTCAACGAAAGTGCATCAGTGTACAGCCAAAGTGCAGTGTGAAAACCCAGACAGCATGGCCACTGGCATCCCACATTTGTTATCCAAACATCTAAACTTCGTGGTGGGGTGTAAACTAGATCTAAATTGAAATTAATATTTCATAGAGAGAAATGCCAAACTACTTTTGTGCCCCTAGTGTTTAGCATGGCGTGATTAAAGAGAGTGCAACCGTGGGGTTGAAAAGGAAGGTGTAGCATATACGGATGGTATTACATTCAATGCCATATTCTCTAAAGTGGTGTGCTTGTTCCTTCGCAGTATATGTCTGTCGATATACAGGGTAATTCATAGAATTCAGGGCACAAGTGGCGCACGCGGCTGGCGCACAGTGTGCGCGTGCGACTTTCTGCACCAGCCGCGTGCACTAAAATCCATTTCCGCACACAGAATATTCATGGATTTTAGCTTCCAAACCAGCCGTGGCGCCGAGTGGCGCAGCGACCCTGCAGCAGAGCCAGTTACGCCGCCAACCCCTCCTCGTGCGCCATGCACAGCGCACAAATCCCCGTACATGGCGCACAGGCCCCCAACCACGAAAACGCCTGTAAACCTCTCGGCGCACCCCTCCGAATACACATAACCCGCTGCACGAGGAGTCTTGCACGCGATTGGAGCGGGGTACGTGTATAACTGGGGTTCGCGGGAAGTTTCACACGCGATTGGAGCGGGGTACGTGTATTTCGTGGGTGCGCTGGAAGTTTCACATGCGATTTGAGCGGGGTACGTGTATAACTGGGGTTCGCGAAAAGTTTCACACGCGATTGGAGCGAAGTACGTGTATTTCAGGGGTGCGCGGGAAGTTTCACACGCGATAGGCCCTGTGCGAGTGGGGTACGTGCATTACTGGGGTGCGCGGGAACTTTCACACGCGATAGGCTCTGTGCCAGTGGGGACGTGTATTTCGGGAGTTCGCGGGAAGTTTCACACGTGATTGGAGCGGGCTACGCGTATTTCGTGGGTGCGCTGGAAGTTTCACACGCGATTGGAGCGGGGTACATGTATAACTGGGTTTCGCGGGAAGTTTCACACGCGATTGGAGTGGGGTACGTGTATAACTGGGGTGCGTGGGAAGTTTCACATGCGATTGGAGCAGGGTACGTGTATTACAGGGGTTCACAGGAACTTTCATACGCGATTGGAGCAGGGCACGTGTATTTCGGGGGTGCGTGGGAAGTTTCACACGCGATAGGCCCTGTGCGAGTGGGGTACGTGTATTACTGGGGTGCGCGGTAAGTTTTAAACGCGATTGGCCCAGTGCGAGCGAGGTACGTGTATTACGGGGGTGTGCGGGAAGTTTCATACACAATTGGCCCAGTGCGAGCGGGGTACGTGTATTACGGGGGTGCACGGGAAGTTTCACACGCGATTGGAGCGAAGTACGTGTATTTCAGGTGTATACCCCCTCCACGGCCCCTGCAGGCAGCCCACACCACAGGGGACTACCCTGCACCCTTGGTCATGTGTTGCAGCCAGTCCATCCACCATGGGCATGCCCCCCAGCCAGGCCACATGTCACCTTGCACTAGTGATCACCAACTCATGTCCCCCAGCAGTCTGGGGCACCTGCCAGCAGGCCCCCACTCATGCCCCCCAGCACCCCCAACCCCAGCAGTCAGGGGCACCTGCCAGCAGGCCCCCACTCATGTCCCACTCATGTCCACCAGCACCCCCACCCCCAGTAGTCAGGGGCACCCGCCAGCAGGCCCCCACTCATGTCCCCCAGCACCCCCACTCCGCAGCAGTCAGGGGCACCTGCCAGCAGGCCCCCACTCATGTCCCCCAGCACCCCGACCCCCCAGCAGTCAGGGGCACCTGCCAGCAGGCCCCCACTCATGTCCCCCAGCACCCCGACCCCCCAGCAGTCAGGGGCACCTTCCAGCAGGCACCCACTCATGTCCCACTCATGTCCCCCCGCACCCCCACCCCCCAGCAGTCAGGGGCACCTGCCAGCAAGCCCCACTCATGTCCCCCAGCACCCCCACCCCCCAGCAGTCAGGGGCACCTGCCTGCAGGCCCCCACTCATGTCCCCCAGGACTCCCACCCCCCAGCAGTCAGGGGCACCTGCCAGCAGCCCCCACTCATGTCCCCCAGCACCCTCAACCCCCAGCAGTCAGGGACACCTGTCAGCAGGCCCCCACTCATGTCCCCCAGCACCCCCACTGCCCAGCAGTCAGGGGCACCTTCCAGCAGGCCCCCACTCATGTCCCCAGCACCCCCCAGCAGTCAGGGATAGCTGCCAGCAGGCCCCCACTCATGTCCCCCGCACCCCACCTCCAGCAGGCAGGGACACCTGCAAGCAGGCCCCCACTCATGTCCCCCAGCAGCCCCACCGCCCAGCAGTCAGGGGCACCTGCCAGCAGGCCCCCATTCATGTCCCCCAGCATGCCACCCCCCCAGCAGTCTGGGGCACCTGCCAGCAGGCCCCCACTCATGTCCCACTCATGTCCCCCAGCACCCCCAGCAGTCAGGGGCACCTGCCAGCAGGCCCCCACTCATGTCCCCCAGCACCCCTGACCCCCAGCAGTCAGGGGCACCTGCCAGCAGGCCCCCACTCATGTACCCCAGCACCCCCACCCCCCAGCAGTCAGGGGCACCTGCCAGCAGGCCCCCACTCATGTCCCACTCATGTCCCCCACCCCCCAGCAGTCAGGGGCACCTGCCAGCAGGCCCCCACTCATGTCCCCCAGCAGTCAGGGGCACCTGCCAGCAGGCCCCCACTCATGTCCACCAGCGCCCCCACACCCCAGCAGTCAGGGGCACCTGCCAGCAGGCCCCCACTCATGTCCCACTCATGTCCACCAGCACCCCCACCCCCCAGCAGTCAGGGGCACCTGCCAGCAAGCCCCCACTCATGTCCCCTAGCACCCCCACCCCCCAGCAGTCAGGGGCACCTGCCAGCAGGCCCCCACTCATGTCCCCCAGCACCCCCAGCAGTCAGGGGCACCTGCCAGCAGGCCCCCACTCATGTCCCACTCATGTCCCCCAGCAGCCCCACCGCCCAGCAGTCAGGGGCACCTGCCAGCAGGCCCCCATTCATGTCCCCCAGCATGCCACCCCCCCAGCAGTCTGGGGCACCTGCCAGCAGGCCCCCACTCATGTCCCACTCATGTCCCCCAGCACCCCCAGCAGTCAGGGGCACCTGCCAGCAGGCCCCCACTCATGTCCCCCAGCACCCCTGACCCCCAGCAGTCAGGGGCACCTGCCAGCAGGCCCCCACTCATGTACCCCAGCACCCCCACCCCCCAGCAGTCAGGGGCACCTGCCAGCAGGCCCCCACTCATGTCCCACTCATGTCCCCCACCCCCCAGCAGTCAGGGGCACCTGCCAGCAGGCCCCCACTCATGTCCCCCAGCAGTCAGGGGCACCTGCCAGCAGGCCCCCACTCATGTCCACCAGCGCCCCCACACCCCAGCAGTCAGGGGCACCTGCCAGCAGGCCCCCACTCATGTCCCACTCATGTCCACCAGCACCCCCACCCCCCAGCAGTCAGGGGCACCTGCCAGCAAGCCCCCACTCATGTCCCCTAGCACCCCCACCCCCCAGCAGTCAGGGGCACCTGCCAGCAGGCCCCCACTCATGTCCCCCAGCACCCCCAACCCCCAGAAGTCAGGGGCACCTGCCAGCAGGCGCCCACTCATGTCCCCCAGCACCCCCACCCCCAGCAGTCAGGGGCACCTGCCAGCAGGCCCCCACTCATGTCCCCCTCATGTCCCACTCATGTCCCCCAGCACCCCCACCCCCCAGCAGTCAGGGGCACCTGCCAGCAGGCCCCCACTCATGTCCCCCAGCACCCTCACCCCCCAGCAGTCAGGGGCACCTTCCAGCAGGCCCCCAACTCATGTCCCACTCATGTCCCCCAGCAGTCAGGAGCACCTGCCAGCAGGCCCCCACTCATGACCCCCAGCACCCCATCCCCCAGCAGTCAGGGGCACCTGCCAGCAGGCCACTACTCATGTCCCACCCATGTCCCACCCATGTCTACCAGCACCCCCACCCCCCAGCAGTCAGCGGCACCTGCCAGCAGGCCCCCACTCATGTCCCACTCATGTCCACCAGCACCCCCACCCACCAGCAGTCAGGGGCACCTGCCAGCAGGCCCCCACTCATGTCCCACTCATGTCCCCCAGCACCCCCACCCCCCAGCAGTCAGGGGCACCTGCCAGCAGGCCCCCACTCATGTCCCCCCTACATGAAATACATATGCACAATCATGTCCCACTTCCACACCAAAATACCACAGCACGCCACCCCATTCTTGAGACGCAATGATTTCCCAATCCACCCCACACTGACATGCCTATCACAAGACACAAACCAATAGTCAACTATGTACATCAACACATGTCCGTCACACCCACACACTGGTTGGCATTGATTGTATAAACCCACATTTTCACATGCATCAACCCAATGAGCGAATCCCACACATGGAACTAAAATATGAAAATGTATTATGTACAAAAAAAAATCAATGACATGAACGCATAAAAAAACAGCAAACATGAAATGAAAAGCATGTGCAAAAGATGAGTAAATGAAAAGTATAACCAATCCAAACAAATCCGAAAGAAAAATAGTCAAAACTCTTCCCTCCAACAACGCAAATCCAAAGGAAACGTAAAAAGAAAAATCCATTGATCCATGGTGAAATCAAATGAAAAAGGTCAAAATAATCCATTGTCCAACTATGTAGAATCCATTGTCAAGGGACCATGAGCCCAACGAAAGAAATGAAACCTACCTAATAAACCACCTAATAAAAAAACTATATACAAATGTGTGTGGCATAGTCCTTTCACCACAAATCAAAGAAAAAGGAAAAGGAAACCTAACTCTAAAAACTATTTACAATGGCAGCGGGCTAGTCCGACGGCTCACTTTTTGATGTCCCGGGCCAGGGCATCATCGAACTCCCGCTCAATGTCCTGGAGGCGGTCCTCTTCCATGGCCCGAGGGTTCGCAGGGACGACGACATGTTCACCTCCAACTCCCTGCGAATTGCCTCGAGGCACTCGGCCCGCCTCAGTGCCCTCCGTATGGAGTTCTCCGCCCTGACCATTGTGAGCCGTGCCTCTTCCGCCCGCTGCCGCTCTGCATCTATGGCGTGGCCCAACCGCTGCTACACGGAAGACACTTGAAATCCTGGGTCCTCCTGCCCTCTGGCCGATGCCTGCCCCTCCGATGTTGAAGGCCCCGAGCCATCATTGCTCCCACCATGTTGTTGCTGCTGCTGTGCCTGCGCCCTGGCTCTTGCTGCCTGCACGTCTTCCTCTGGCTGGGGTGCAGTTGTCGTGGTGGCTACCCCTGCTGGACGTCCGACTCCCGACTGTGGCAGGGATGTGTCCTCCACCAGCCTGGCTGCTGGGTCAGAGGCAGCTCAACAGGGTACCCAGGTGATACATGGGTGGGAAGATGGCATGGAGGACGACTGGCGCGTAGGGGGTTCAGGTGAGGAGGGGGTCACAAGAAGGTCCAGCACACAGAGGAATCCAGCAAGGGTGACCCGTCCCAGCAGGTCAACGTGGTCAAAGAGGCATCCGAGATGACGTGCAGTCTCTTCGCGAAAAGACCGCAGGTCACCTCGCATGCAACGTTGACGCAACGCTATCCCGGCCAGGACAGGCTCAACACAGTCCCGGATAGCCACGTCCGCAGGGAGAGGAAGGCCAGTTGTTGTGTGCTCATCCCCTCCCTGAAAACGGTTCTGGACGTAGGCATCCCTGCTGGTGCCAGATGATGCAGTGACAGAATCAGGGACAGGATTGCACACAGGCACCTCTGCGGCAGCCTGTGCTGCCTCCTGTCCCTGCCCCTGCACTGCACCACTAGCACCAGTGGAATCTCCACCTCCAGACCCCATGTGTGTCCCTTCCGCGGCCTCCTCCTCCACCAAACCCCCCACCAACCTGGATGACTCTGTGCCATCTTCCTCCGTTGGACCCTGTGGGGTCTCAGCTGCCCCTTCTGCTGCCGAGGAGTCCACCTCCGACCTCTGCCTCTTGGACCTACCCTCGGCAGCTGCGGCCTGGGACGTGGCACCAGACTCCTCACTCCCCGACGAGATGACAATCTGGGAGGGGAGCCGGGCCTTGCGTCTCCAGCTGGTGGTGCGATCCCTGCCGCTGTGCTCCACAGCACCCTCTCTGCCCTCTTCATCAGTTGACACTGCAGACAGGGAGAGATAAAACACAGACATCAAGGCACTGTACAATGGACTGATACACACATGACAGTTGCACATGAGTGGCAGTGTCAAACTTCAGACATGGCATCACACTCCACGACACACATGTCATTTCAACTCACACACATGAGCATTTCCACAGCAATATTGCACCAGGCAGCACCATCCATACACATACAACAGCATGAACAGCTGAAGGTGAGCCTGACATCACATGAAACACAGGGAGTGCTATAGACATGCACACACACCACCACACTTACATGCATGTCTACATCTCCTCCAACTGTCGCAGTGATGCGATCGCCATACATGTCACATCTGGCATTCAGCCTTCTACATATCAGTGTCACGTGCATCCATGTTGCATCACAGTTGCACACTTGTCAAATACACACACATGCACATGTACACAGTGCAGATACATGCAGCAGGGACCACCATCCATGTGTGACACCACAACCATGCCAACGTACATACACAGAAAATCAAACGTGTGTGCTCCCACACCTGCATTTGCACAGCATGCTTACCAACACATACACCATCGATGTGTCTCACACCTAAGAGGACTCACATGTGGCAGCCTCACGCCCCTGTTCATACACATCCCTTCATGGCCCTACGAAAACACATGTGCAACCTGCACACTACTGGCACACCACCACATGCACAGCGTCCAATCAGTATGCATGTACACTTACTGTTCGACTCCAGATGGGTCTGCCTCTCAAGGACCTGGAGCGCAGGGCATATGTGTTCCAGGACCCTCATTTGGTGTTCGGACAGGTGGCCCCGGCGCCCCTTGGCATCCGCTGCCTTCAAGAGGCACCGGGCCTTGTTGAGGGTCCTGGACCTGAAGTCCTCCCAGCGCTTCTCGACATGTTGTAAGTCGCGGACTGCCACCCCCTCGGCATTGATGGCAGTCATGATGTCCATCCAGATCCTGGTCCGTCCTTCATTATCGGTGCGCGAACTTCCAAAGAGGGCATCATACTGCCCCAGGACTTGCTCCACCAGGACACCAACTTCCCTGGCACTGAAGCTGGTGGTCCTCTGCCTCTCTGGCTGGGGGTTGCCAGTGGTGCCAGATGGTGTTGTGCCCGACATGGCAACCCCAGAGGCAGGAGTGGGTGGGCAACTGGGTCCTGGGGCTGGGCTGTGGAGCGATGGTATCCCAGTCGGGAGTCTTTGGTTCTGACGTGCAGGCAGCAAATAGCAGGGCACGTAGGCAGCAGGCAGTCAGGCAGCAGCAGATGGCAGCGTGCTCGGGGTTCTGGGGGGCAGTATTTCGGCCTTCTGGGCAGGAGCGTGGTCTTCCGTGTGTTGTTGCGTGGCCAGCTTGATACAGAGTGATTTGGCATGTGAAAATCTTACACGTCAGTGTGTAATTCGAGGAAAGGCCCTTTGCGCGTCAGCACACGTACGCGGTTTCATTGGACCAAAGGCCCTTAGCGCTATGCGCTTCTGTGACGTGACTCGCGCAGGCGTTTCCCTCGTGACGTGGGCATACTGGTTCAGCGCGCGTGAAAAAACTGCACGTCCGCGTGTGAATGCGTGTAATCCGAGGAAAGGGCCTACGCGTGTAAGTGACGTGACGCGCGCGGGCATTTACATCAACACGGATGCATGTTCATCGTACACGTCCAAAACCTGCACGTCCGAGTGTCAGCTCGTGTAATTGGAGGAAAGGGCCTTAGCGCGTACACGCGTGAGTGACGCTGTACGTGTGGGCCGCTTTAAAAAGATACATGTAAGACAGCATTCCCTTGTACGTGCTTTTCGTGGAGAACGAGTGGGTAAATTATGTACTTCTTGTTGGTTCACACGCGATTACTTCACAGCGTTTCAAGTTCGTACTCCCGGTTACCTCTGACAGCGTTCTTTATTTTTTTTGGGCCTGTTTCCTTGAACAGAGTTCACTTCTTCTTTTGTCCTGTCTCCTCAGACAGCGTACAATTCTTCTTTTGGCGGGGGTGTTTCCTACGCGCACACGCGCGTTCTTTTCACGTTATTTTTCCAGGCAGACGGTAAGTCGCACACGTATTTACCAACTGTGCTTGCCCCATGTGTCGCGTACCCCTTCAGAGGTCATTGTAGGCTGCGTGTAACACGTGTACGCTTGTTTCTGGGTGCCACAGCGTAGTGCGGGTTCATTTTTCCACGCACGTGGTCTACGAGGGGTTGCGTGCACGTTACTTTTTGTTTTTGGGGTGCCTATGCGTTGCGTGACCCGTCATCTTCCCCCAGGGGTCACAGACAGACTTGCTAGAGCACTACGGTACGAATTCCATCTAGTACCCTACCCCTTTCACCCCCCATTGCCCAGGACAATTTTTTACTGCAACTCCCATACGCACAACAACATCAGTGCCATGGTTGGGAGGCGACCAAGCGTAAGGGAGGCAAAGGTGGCTGACCTCCAAAAGGTGGGTGTGGTGGGCGTGGTAGGGGACGTGGCCGGGATTTGCAGGGTGCCCCTATGCCCCCATGTGTGTAGGAACAATCAGGGACACCCATGCCCCCCCCATGGTTGAGGGAAACGTGGCTGACACCATCCAAGCTCAGCCGCTGTTGGACCAGCCCATTGTGGCACCTGACCCGGCACAGGATGACTCCCAGGCTGAGTTCCAGGTCAGCAAGTCTAAGCCACGTGCGCCGGTGCAAGTTGGTGTCACCAAGCCACGTGGATCTGGGGCAGCGATGTCATCTGCTGCCCCAAGTAGGCAGGGTGGGGAGGCTGCAGGGGCAGCTGCAGCTCTATCCACCCCAGCTCTGAGTCTCCCAGCAGGGACAGTTTCGGTCCTGGTCCATCAAACTGACGTTGCCCCTGCCAACATCACACTTCAGCCAATGCCTGCACCAAGACCTATGGTCATTGTGCCTTCGCACATTCCCAGTACCCAGTCCACCTGCGCTTCTGCCCCTACTGACCAGAGCGGCGCAAGCCACTCAGGCTCTGCTCCACCTTTGAAGAAGAGGAAGAAGGGTGCTCTGGCACTACAGGCTGAGACCCCAGACACGGCTACACAGTCCGGCACGTCAAGGAAGCCTAGCTATAATGACCCTGAACTTGATGCACTTGTGACCTATGTGTCGGCACATAGGCGCGAAATGGTGGTGACTGCAGGGTGCAAGACCACACCTGGTCAACGTAGGGTACACTGGCAGATGATCGCGGACCGCATAAGTGCCCTTGGATTTGTGAGGCGCACAGCTGATGATGCTACAAGTGGTGGAATGACCTGAAACGCAGAGCAAAGAACAAGTTGGCTTCGAATCATGCCGCTACTCTGGTTACTGGTGGTGGGTCTCCACCAGAGGACAACAAAGTCACTGAACATGAGTCTGTTGCTGGGACCTTCGTCACAGAGGAACAGATCCAAGGCGTGGGAGAGCTACCTTATTACGAGGCATTGTCCGGTGAGTGCCCATGCATGTGTGTGTAATCCATGTGTATGTTGTTTGGGTGACGGGTTCTGATTGAGTACCAGGTGAGGGTGTGTACTTCTGAGTGTAATGGGTCGCCCATGTGCTTCCTCCAATCCATTCATGTGCCTTTAATTTGGGTATGACAGTATCCCTTCTGCACACAGTAGCCAATTAGCCCCACATTACTGCTGTTGCACTTGAACTATCATCTTGCAACAACATTATTCTGATTTTTTCTGTGTTCATTCAGGCTGATTGTTTAGATTATCCCATTTTTCATATGCTTTTTTCATCCCTAATGCCACATATGTGACATGCTTCTGTCATTGTTTACACCCCACATTGTGCCACTTTAGTTATCTGGTTATGTGAATGTTTAAACCATTCAGGGCAAGGGAGTATTGGCCTGCTGAAATGTATTTTGAGGGCCTGTTTGCATGTGGAACATAATAGTTGTTTCCTGTCATGTTGAAGTGACCAACCATTGATGTGTACATCTGCCTACAATCACTGTCTAATTGTACATTGGATGTGTTGCAGTGTGCGCCACATGCATATTTTGCAAAACTATTCTGCATTAATCTTCTCATCATGTCCATGTGACATGGATGTGTGACAGTACTCATTCGCTGACATATCGCTGTAGTTGTCTAATTTACCATGGCTATGCTACATGACATCTGTGTGCTGGCATGTGTCATGTATGTGTATTGGACATGCCACTCACAGGCTGATGTGTGATGCCAGTGCTACACGCCATGCTGCAAATGTGTTGCTTTTCCATCTTGGTGTCCTCATTGTCTGCCTTTTTGACTCCCCTTCAGAATCATTGACAGTGCATGCATGCCAGGGTTATGGTCATATGGGACATGTGTTAACATGTACATGATCTCTGTCTTGTCAGGCCTATGTGTGTGCTATGGTGCTCATACCTGTTTCCATTTCTTGTGTTTCATGTTTTTGCAGGTGATGATGCACTTGATGCTGGTGAGGTTCAGGAGATGGTGCCGACCCAGGAGGATTCTCAGCCATGACCAGGCACCAGTGGGGGACGTGGTGTGGTGGTGGGTGAAAACACTTTGGTACTGCATACCATACTGTCAAGGGGTGCCTCTGGGTGCAGCTCCCCAGACCTCTATTCAGGTGCAGAGTCGGATCATGAGGCTTATGTGCTGTCGCAGGTCAGTGCTTCTGGCAGAGATTCTGTTCTGTCCAACCCTCCTGGACCAGGGGTAGAACCCTCTATGGGGATGTCAGTGTTGGTAGGTCCGCCTTTGGCGGTTACAGATGCAGGGTCACACTCCACAGCATCTGATCCTGTTCCTGGGCCAGCAGATTAGAGGGGGAATGCAGTCCTGCAGCCTCAGGCAGTGCCAGCACAGCAAGGTGCAGATCGCCTTGCCCCAAACAGGTGTGATGCCCTCCGACGCAGTGGCCGTGCGCCACCAGGCAATACTGTATGGGAAAACTCCATGTACGGTATGGCAACCCAACAGGCAGCTTCAGTAGAAATGATGGCTCAGGCAATGGAGAGGGTGGCCACTTCCATTATCCCCCCTGAAAGGCAGATCGAGCAACAACAGCAGGCAACAGACTCCATTTGCCAATCACACAGGGAAGACATGTTGGCGTCCAACAGGGACCGACGGGCGGCACTGGAGACTCTGCACGAATCCATATCAATAGAGTCACAGGGCCACAGGGAAGCCCTGAGGGTGGAACTCCATAACCTCAGGCAGAGTCTGCTTGAAGTTCAGGCTTCCCGAAATGTTAGGGCAGAACAGCAGCTGGAGCAGCTCACACGTTCGCTCTAAGATGAGCTGCAGGCAACACGTGAGGAGATCCGGGCATCCTGCAAGGCCATGTGTGCAGAAGTGCAGGCAACCCGTGACGTGCTGCATGGGGATCTCCGCACTTTAATCCTACAGAATCAGACCTTCCAGACCCGCATGCTTGCTGCCATGGAGGACCATACCAGGGCTTTGCGTGGGCTGCCTCCCATAGTGCCAACACCTCCTGATGCAGCAGCAGAGGGTGAAGAGACCGACAGCAGTTCTCCCACAATGGCATAGCCGTCCAGGCCATGAGCCCATGGAGGTATTTTTTATTTTCGCAACATCCACGCAGGTGGGTGTTTGTGAGCACCCTGTCCTCGAACCTCCTGGGTGGCCTCCCCCCCTGACCTCCACATGGCCATTTTTGATTATTTTTTTTTTTTACAGTGTGTTGCCTTGTGTGGCTCCCGTGGGCATCCACTGTATTCCGGCTGGGCACATGCAGGCTTGTCCTGAGTTTGGGTTAGATGCTTGGGTTCATGACACACACACCCCTCCTGCTTCCCGTTTCCATGGGCTTGCAAAGAGTGTGACCAAGTGACAGTGATTTACACAGTGACATTGGGCTCCCATGAGCTGTGTGGGCAGTCTGTAGTCAATACTGTGTACATCCCTAGTGGGTATTGTTGTTGTATTGTACACTGCATGGTGTATTGATATGTGCTTGTGCATCCATGTCTTCCTCCTAATTTGCAGGTTCCTTCCTCATGTCTTCACAAGGCCGTCTCCTTTGCAGATGGAGTTCATGTTGTATGCAGTACACTGACACATTTGCGTGGCAGCAACACTCTACAGTTGGAAGGGGTCGATGTGCTGGCTTATTCAGGTTGTAAGACTACCACTACTTTGACTTAGTACTGTCATGTTTTTGCAATGTTTCATGGTGTGTTGCTGTATTGTGTTGGTGGTAAGTATTTGTTCATGTGCGCTGTTTGTTATTGATTACTGGGATCATATTGTCTGTGGGCAGTTTCCATTTGGGACAGTGCACTTTGTGACACTTGTGTCAGGTCTTGTGCATTGCTTTGCTTGCTTTCACATTGCATGACATGCCATGGTGTGTTGGGTGGCGGAGCTGGGGAGGGGTAGGGTGACATGGCGCTATTTTCATGTTGTATTTTGCAAGGGGGTAGTCATTCATGCAGCATAAATGTGTGTTTTTTTGTGACACAGCATTGGTTGTCTTTCGGCAGGTAGGGATGCACACAATGTAACACTTCCAGGTGACCAATCTCAGGCTGGTATGGTTGTGACAGTTGACTGTCCCTTATGTCATCATCATTGATTGTCAGCTGGTATGTGCCAGGGCTGTGTGCACTCCACACGGGTGTGATTTTAGGTGAAGTAATTAGCCACCAGCTGCGTACGGGCTGCCTCACCACGTGCCCTTTCCCCTCCCATGCACAGCGGCCGTGCTTGTGGTTGGGGATGTGGGGGCACCACTATGTCCATGGGCAGGCCCCGGCGTGTTGCAACGGTGTGCAGGACACATGCTGCCACTATGATCCTGCACACTACTGGGGGCGCGTATAGCAGCTGCCCATCAGAGCGGTCAAGGGAGCGAAAGCGTGACTTGAGCACTCCGAATGTGCGCTCCACTATGCCCCAGGTTGCAATATGGGCTGTGTTGTATCTTACCTCGGGTGGTGTGGTGGGGTTCCGAATTGGCGTCATCATGTGGGTGCTCAGTGGGTAGGCACTGTCCCCTGGGGAGGTGATGATGGTTATCATTAGTGGGGTTGTGACATTACTCAGTATCTGACATGCATGCATGTGCAGGGGCATTTATACTCACCAAGCAGCCATGTATCACCGTGCCGCCCAGCTTCTAAGTCCCGGTTTAGGGTTGACATTCTGTAAATGAAACTATCATGGGTGGACCCTGGATAGTTGGCATATAATGAGGTGATGATTCCCTTGGCATCACATACTACCTGCACGTTGATGGAATGCCAGTGCTTGCGGTTTCTGTAGATGTGCTCAGTTGCCCTGGGAGGATGTAGAGCCACATGGGTGCAGTCAATGGCACCTAGCACTTTGGGGAAGTGTGCCACCCCGTAAAAATCCTGGACGACAGCCTGCCTTTCTGCAGGTGTTCTGGGCAGGTATATGTGCCTGCGGACTGATGGGCGTGCAGTCATGATGGCCAACACCTGGTGCAGGCAGCGTGACTGCGTGGCCTGTGAGAACCCCCCCCCCCCACTATGGCAGTTGTCCGCTGAAATGAACAAGTGGCCAAGAAGTGCAGTACATTGAGCACCTTTTCCAAGGGGCTCAGTGCTTGGGAGCACAGGGTGGGTGATGTGAGGTCATCCTCCCACTCACTCACCAGGTCGAGTATTATGTGAGGTGGAAACCTGTACCTCCCATACACCTGGTCATCAGGCATCCCAAAAAGGCTGGTTCTGGGTGTAAAAATTCTGGGCCCGACTATCCTCCTCCTCCTCCTGCGGTATCCCACGACCACTGCTGCGAGGAACGGTATATTCATCTTGGGGTCTGAGCTTGTTTGTTGTTTGCCCGCACTTTTATGCTGCGCGGGTCCACGTACACCTGCTTCCTGCTGGCATACATGTTTCCGGAATAGCGCATCTTTTTTGGCGCACGCATTGGCCCCGTTCGATTCCATGAATACGTGTTGTAGACACGCGTGTGGGCGTTCCGCAAATTTGGCTCCTGTACTTCCCCCGTGACGCCCACATTTTCACGCGTTGTTCCCCATTCCGCGTGTTACGCCCCCTGTTCCGCCTACTTTAGTTTTGTGCGCTGCGCTAGGTGCGCTTTCGCTGTGCGCGTAGCGCATGCTGTTTGGAGACATGTGCGCCACACAGGATTTAAGCGCACATCCAGGGATTGACACGCACACAGACTTCCATGAATCGCTGTGCGCGGGTTTCACTGCGATTTTTGCACTTGCGCTGCGATTCGCACGCTTGCGCAGGAATTTTCAGCGCACATTTTTTCCATGAATCGGCCTCATAGTTTCTACAGAAAATTAGCAAAAGTTTGATGTGTAGCCCTAGTGGAAAGCAAAGCATGTTTGAGGAGAGTGCGACAGTGGGATTGTAAAAGAAAATGCTGCATATTCAGATAGTATCACACCAGTAGTCCAATGCTCCACTGTCTGAATTGGTTTATTTGATCTTTTGCAGTAAATGTCTTTCCTAGTTAAATTGGCGCCACAGTGGTGTAGCATGTAGTTCTTTAAAAAAGTAGGAACATTCTGTACGTAAATAACAGATAATGTATGCACAATTACTAAAGCCCAAAAGTTAGTTAATAGATTAGTGAGTACAGAGGAGAGATGTTCAAAGACTCATCAATCTTCTAGAATGTCTGCCCCTATCTGGTATTGAGGCATCATTTTCATAATTTCATCTTGTTAGTAAAATCCAAGAAAAGGATCAGGTAAAAATTCTTGGTATATTATCTTGTTGGAAAGACAAACAAGCTCAGTATTGGTGAAAAGCGAAACTGTGCTGCCCAAAAGCTAATGCAGGCTTTTTCTGTTGCTTTGTTGCTTACCCGATGGATAGAAACTATAGCAAGGACTCGATACCTGTTAATATGTATGTGTGGGGAACACGGGCAGTGAAGGCGAATGAAAGTTATTGCTTTGGGGAAGGGTGTGACGTGAAGCGCAGCTCCTCCTCCTACTGGTCATGTCACACGCTTGTGCGCATGTGGTTACAGAAAGCATGTCTCTGCATGTGCTCAAATTCACCAACGTATTTTTTATCAACAATCAACGTTTTCTCGTTTATTTCTGGCATTAAATAAGTGGTATGTTTTCTAGGCTAATTGCCTAATATTGAGCATCATGTTACTGTTATGCATTGGATGCACAGAATAAATGGTGCCAAGGGGGGTGGAGACCAGGGAGGATTCCACCTGCTCCTCTACATTCCCCCACTGGTCCAGTACCCGACAAACTCTTCATCTCCTCTTCTGCAATTCCTGCTTCGTCTTCTATCATTTCATCATATTTAATTTCTTCAGAACCCATATCTTTGTCACCCCTCTCAGGTGACCAGCATTTTTTATATTTTCATCCGCACTCCAGGTCATCAGACAACAGTCTCTTGCTGGTGCACAGAATATCCATCGTCCCGCATATTTCTTCCGATCTTAAGGATGATAGAACTTACTTCAAAGGTCCCTTTCGTTACATTCTCGCAAAAACTGTCTCCACTTTGCACTTGTTCACCAGTTATAGTATGCATGTCAATCATTATCTTCATTCCGATAGCTTTCTTCGCTGTCTTCTTACATTGTCCCACAATTAGCCTTATGAGACAGAATCCTAACAATAAGAACACTAGCATTGCGACACCATCTTGAAAGAATTTGCTAGCCAGTTCGGAATCCATGAAAACAGAGATGTAAACCACTCATCTTCAATTTCATCTACTTCCTCCACCATCTTTGTACAAAGTTGACAACATGGTTAATGCTTCTGTCAGGGTTCCATTTCTCCATCATGAGAATGTATAAATGTACAGGACGAAGACCCAACCTTGGCGCACATGCCTCTTTACATTGCTGTAATCAAGTCCAGGACATACCTATTCTGGAGAGTCATCAGTCTGATGGCTCTTAACTCTTCTCTGATTGCATTGAAACCTTTTATTGTTGCATTGATTGTCTGAAACAGCTCCCATCTGGTAATCTTGGTGTTTACTGCTGCTTGAAGTTCTGGTACAAATATAGCGGTCATTATCATTGCTTTGTTGCTGAACAATGTATGCTCATCTGGGATATTGTCATAAGACTCCATTAATTTTGCTGCAAAAAATAATTGCTTCTCTTCAGCATGCAGAGTTCAGGTGATCTCTTCTTCCTTAAATGTTCATCCATTTTCGGAAATTCAGCAAAATGGAGGTCACTTTGGGGAATCACCAATGCTGGTACATGCAGCATTACCATGGAACATATTCCTCCCCAGTTCTTAGGCAACTGCATGTAGGCTCTTGATCCACAGGCCCGATATCGATCCATTAATACTGCAGTTCCTCCATTAATTCTGAGGACTTCAATTATCTGTCCACATCCTTTTTTTTTTCCCAACCCAGGATCAGGCCATCGTTCCTGAAGCATGTTGTTGCATTTCTCAGTGGTATTGTAGAAACTGCTCCTACTTCATTATCGATCCATTTGAGTAACTTTCAATACTTGGCTCATGATTCCAGACATTTGTCACTCACTATCTGCACTATACTTGATGATTCTCTCTTCAATAGATGTACAGGGCAGGCCAATAGCCCTTCTTCCCATCCAGTACTAGTGAAAACACGTCCATATATCACCAAATGAGGTCTTTCTCCATATCTTGACTCTCCTGGTTTTTCAGTGATATCTGAGCAATTCAGCTTCTTCACCTGGACAACTTTTATTCATTCTCCTATTTGGGCTGGATACACAAGTTTGTTGCTTGTCCATCCTAGTCCATTTCCATCCTTCTTGTTTTCACATAGGTATCTTCATATGGGAATGCCACTTTTGCTCGCCATCATTCCATAGCCCATTTTCATTCAAATTGTCCTCTGGTTGTTCATGCTGCTAGATGACTGAGGCATTTTGCAACATGTGAAGACATTTCTCCTGTAATGAAGGTTCTTGCTGCATTCATGGCATACGGTACTAAGGAAGGAACAAACACAACAACTTTCGTCAGATGTTCTTTCACCCATCTCTTTCTGTGCTGGTACCATAGGTTATCCTTTAAATTAACCGAATGTTCAAGATATGTATTTATACCTTCAAGGTTATCTTCAGTATTTCTTTTAAATCGAAATATTCTTCTAGCTATTTTATATAACACACTATCTGTGAATGTAGTGTGGACAAGAATAAGTGTTTAATTAATACACTTTATATCAGTGCCATTATCAACCTCCATGTTAGTGCCATTTTCTGCAACACTCCGAAGTGCCATGATGATAAGGAGAATAATACAAATAATAATACCAGCTGATATCACCATCAATATCAAATGAAAACCTATCAATTTTTTGGGTGGTAATGAAACTCAGAAATGTTGAAGCCTCTCCATTGTATGAATATGCAAATGTATTACCTCCTTTTTTAATCAATTTTATATCAGAAATTAGAGTATTGTTTCAATTATTACTCTCCAAGCAATCCACTTGGGCTTGGGGTTCTCCAGGAATGCAACAATGTTTATTCTTCTTTGAATCAAAGCTGGGTATGTTCGTGAAATATAAGACAAAAGAATAAAGAAGATTGTACATACCAAATTAATGATAAATATCATGAACAACAACCAGAAATATTTTCTTTGTTTTCTTTCAAACCTCAAACTCTTCTCTTATTGTCTCTTTTGGCTTGTCTAGAGAAAGTGTTCCACGATTACTGTTACTTAATTGGATCATAAGACAATCCTAATGCAAAAATGTTTTGCGTTCTTTATCTGTGTTCTTGGTCATAGATTGCGTTGTCATTCATTGCCACTCTTCTCTTGTTTCACTATGGACACGTGCTTCACTGGAGGTAGTTGCATGAGAGGTCAATGCTTCACCGTTATAGGGCTTGAAAGCATGCAGATGCATCCAAGCCCGTCGGTCCTTGAGCTTCGCGGCAGTAGGGCTTACTTCCTCCATCTCATATTCCAGGAACGAACACATTTTATTTCTTATACCTGATCCCCTGGGTAAAGACCTGGAGGTTTTAATTAGTGTTCCAAACTAATAGGTAAATTGTCCTCTTTGGACCCCTCCTGTTGATTTTTGGTCCGCTGAGACAAAAAAGAATTTGAGTCATCGTTTTCAAATTATCACGCAACTCGTCATCTAATGCCTTTGCTACACTGTTTGCATCTGTATTTGCCCTTGTTGGAGGTGGAGGAGTGCGAGTTCTCATTCGGCGTCCAGTCACCAACTCATTGGGCGTTAAATGCTGATCTGAACCAGGTTGATTGGGTAATGCATACAATGCAAGGGGTAGGCGATGCAGCCATCCCTTCTTCAATATCATTTTAAGCTTGCTATTCTCTCCTTCAGCAGGCCATTTAATTTCTCACATATCCCATTGGCTTGCAGCTGATAGGCCAAAGCAAATGTATGCCTAAGAGTGAGACTATATTTTCAAAGAGTTCATTCAAAAAGTGCAGTCCATTGTTGGATCGCAAAACTTTGCACACCCCCATCTTAGAAACACTTTGCGGACTAGAAACTTTGCAGCACATGCAGCATCAGGATGTGTGCATGGTCCTACTTCAATCCATCTAGAAAAGGGACATACTACAACTAACATGTATCAATAACCATTACATGTTTGCAACATATCCACATAATCTATATGCAGATGGTGCAAGGGGCCAATAGGTCTAGGGATTACTCCTCTAACCATTCTCAGGGTATGTCCTGCCATACATTTCTGGCACACAAAACAGTTTACAATGAACTGTGCCACATGTTCACTGAGGTTCGGTATCAACCAGTCTTCTGCTATTGTAGCAGCTAGACTCTCTTGAGCCACATACGTAGGATAGTAGAGCTGCTCCAGCGCTACTCTCAACAATGCTAGAGGCACAAGTGTCTTTCCTGTCCTGTCCTCCCTCCAAATCGCCTCAGTGGGGATAACAAACATCCCCACTTTTTCTATAGTTCCTTTTCTCCTATTCCATTCTACAGTTAATTGCGATACAAGGACGAGCATCACATCATATTAAACCCTTCTTTAACCAACATGCATCGCCCTGCCTCTTTCTTTGTATCTTTTATCTCATTTTCAAATACGGTTGAATAATATTCAGCACGTTTGGCCTCTAAATCTGTGGCTTCATTCTAGCGAGAGATTAAATCTGTTCTTATTGAAAGCCCCGCACACTTCACGATGGCTAGGGTTACTGGAAAGCTTAAGGCTTCAATAAGCTTCTCTAATATCCCTGCATGTTACACTGGAGTGTCGTCTGTGCGGAGGAAGCCCCTTCTCTTCCAACATGACAGGCCTGAGTGTATGGATGACATCTCATAATCTCATAGGCAGAGTCAGAGTACACGGTCACTTCCTCATCCTTAAATCTTTGTAGTGCATCAAAAAGTGTGGCTAATTCTGCAGCTTGTGCTGAATAGGCTGATGGAAATCTTCAAGTTATCAAAACTTCAAATGTACCTCCTCGGGTCAGCTTTACTACTGCTGATCGCGAATGTCTCACCCCAGTTTCCATCAATGAACGGCACTTTCCTCATCCCTAGAGCATCTTCTCTAACATGGGGAATATCATTACAACATTCCGTGTATGTAACACAGTCATATACAACGCCATATTCTCCCACTGGTTCAGCTATGAACGTTGATGGATTTACTGTGCTACGCCTAACAATTTTGATCGCAGGGTTCGAGATAATTACCTCATACCCCGATGCTCTTTGAGTAGTTAATGTACTTTTGGGTTTTCTAAAATTGCAAATAATGCATGTACTACGAATAGAGTTGGGGAAGACCCCATAGTTATACTTTAAGCCTTTTCTATGGCAAATGTAACAGCTGCCAAAGACTGCTCGCAGTGATAGTGTCCTTTCATAACTGGATCTAAAATCCCACTGTAATAAGATCATGGTTTATGACAATGTCATAATGTCATTTTCTGTGTAAGGACTGCTGTCATGACTTCTGCATTTGAATGGGAAAATAAGTAAAATTCTTCACTATAATTTGGGATCCCTAATAAAGGAGCTGTATTAATCGTATTTTTAAATTAATTAAATCCTTCAGTCATGTCTTCTGTCCACACAAATTTAGTTAAAAAGTGGTTGAATATATGTAATGTAGTCAAAGACTCAGGGCCTGCAATAATCGCATAGACCTAAAAATTGCTGCATTTGGTTCACCGTTTTTAGCTGTATAATTCTCATAATGGCTTCTGCCCTTTCAGGTGTCGCTTTTCTTCCTTCATGTGAGATTAACTGTTTCTTTGTCTACTTTGTACCCTTTCTGTCTATCGTCATAAGTTTGACAGTCTTTTCTACATTTTTCTTCTGTCTCACTGCATACTAAAACGTCTATAGGCCTCATTACGAGTCACCCGGTCTGGAAATAACAGTGGCGGTAAACCCGCCACCACCGCTGTTTCCAGACCGGGTGATCTCAAATTCTGCAGCCGGGAGGTGTCATTCCCACCAGGTCTGACCTGGCGGGTTTAACACCACCCGCCTGCAGGCGGACGTGGAAACACCGGCGCCATCACGAGAATCACGGGGGCGGAATGGTAATACGAGTCCGGCGGTAACCTGCCAGAATTTCAGGCACAGTTACCGCCGGACTCGTAATGAGGCCATATGGCACTTTCAAGTACATCTGAAGGACTTAATTACAAATGGAAGGGGACTCACAGTAATCCTGAGACAAATCTTTCTATATGAAAAGGAAGTAAAATCCTGTGAGTCTTCGTGTAGGGGAATTGAGAAAAACGCACTTTTCAAATCGATAACAGTAAAATATCTGGCTGTTGTCAGGATATTGCACAATATTGTCGCAGGGTTTGGAACTAATGAAAACTCTGCTTTGACTATTATTTAGGGGGCGAAGAGCTTGTATAAATCTCCACAACCCCCCATTTATTTATTGACAGGTTACACAGCCGTGTTGCATGGAGAATCTAATGGTACTAGAAAGTCTTGTTTTATTAGGGCAGATTTAGTTTCAAATATATCCCCTCATCCGCTTCTTTGGATATTGGGTACTGTTTTGCATGTGGCAAAATAGCTCCTGGTTTAAGCTTAATTTTGACTGCTCCCACTCCTTTCACTAGGCCCACGTCATATGGAGTTGTAGTCCATAAAATACTTGGCAGATTTTTTACATCTTCCTGAAAAAAATGGCGGTTTCATTTTTGCCAATGCCATTCTCTGTGGTACCTCTATGTTCTCAACTTTAATCCAATAAGTGAGGTTATAAACAATACCAACTCATCATCTGAATAGTCATCCCTAAACAGTTCTTCATCTGTCAAGTCTTTCTATATCCTTCATTGAGGGCTATCACCATTCTCCATCTGCTTCCCTCATCATATGTCCTATGAAGCATCACCCTTTCTTTTCTTACCACTGCTGCTTCTAGTTCTAAAGGAATAACTTGCCTTCCTCATCATCTGTAGGAGTTTCTGGCCTGAAAGAAATTTATCGGATATCCTTACTATTTTACCTGCAAATTTAGGTAACCATGTTAATAAAACAGCCACTCCATATAAAAATACTTCCTCATCTAGAGGGACTCCCCTTAAAGCTTTCTTTCCTTTAAAGGCTAATATAAGTTCCCTCACATTCATATAATGTATCCCTGCGCTGAACACACTATGGGCCTCATTACACGGAAGGCGGTGATCCAGGGTGCTATTAGCACCCTGGACCATGCCGGTAAATTACCGGCACCGCCTTGGCGGTAAGGGTATTTACCGCCCCATCCCAAGGTCGGTGGGGCGGTAAATCCCCCTTCCGCCATTGCCCTTCCCCATTCCCATTTCTGCCCCATAGGGCTCTATGGGAATGGGGAAGGCGCTAATTATGGCACCGCAATTTTGCGGTGCCGTAATTAGCTCCGAGGTCCCTTAGCGGGTTGGTTTTTAACGCCTGCAAAAAGCAGGCGTTAGAGCACCAACCCGCTAAGGGACCTCGTAGTACGGCGGTAAGGGTTAACGGTCACTGTTGCCATTAACGGTGACCGTTGACCCTTACCGCCGTCCGTGTAATGAGGCCCTATGCCTTCGCCAGTAAAAGATATCGCCATGGTAAGCTTTATCATTAAAGCACGTCCTAGTATGTTTACTGGTGTCTGTTTAGAGTATAGCAATGGCATAGACATGTCGTGTTCACCTATAGAAATGGGTAATATGTCTGTGAATGGAACTAGATTTAACACCCCTGAAAATCCCTGAGCTTTCATGGCAATGCCTGACAGTAGATATTTTCCCTCACGAAAACAGTAACAAGTCGCTCCAGTGTCTACAAGAAATGAAAATGTGATGCCTCCTTTGTACCCTTGACCCTTAGTTCCTCTTTGGGGTCTGGTGTTACAGATTGTACTGAACACATCAGGTCTTCCTGTGGGCTGTACTAGTGTGGGTATAAATTCATCCCCGTTCCTTTGAAAGGATTCCCTCCCACCACATTCACACTCCCTAATTTAGGCTTTAATATTTAGCTCCCGTGTCGATTTGCCATTGTGATGTGCATGTCTGTTGCATTGAGATATATTGGATTTATTGAATGGGTGCCTGTTGCATTTGCATAGATGCTTGCTGTTGCTGCCCCTGTAATGACTGAGTCTGCACGGGAGCTTGTTTAAATTGGTGGTGTTGTGGCGCACATGCCTGATTTTATGTGTGATCTTGGGCATAATATTCTTGTGAGTCTGTATTGTATTGTGGAGCATATCCTGTCCCCCCCTCTCGGAGATAGCCAATTCTGCTGTTGCATGCATCCTCAGCTTCTACATACTCTAGCCATATGTCCTATTTTTCCACAATTCCAACATATTAATGGCTGTCCGCCATTAGATCCTCCCCTTCCTTGAGGGTTTGTTTTGAAATCCTCCTTGTCGTCCCCCTCACGGCCGATTCCCTATGCCTCTTGGCAATAATTATCCCTATTCTGATCTTGGCCATTGGCTATATTATTTAGCTGTGGGGACTGCACCACTTGAGCCGTGCTTCCCTCGTTACTTGTCAATGGAGGATAGTGCAGGGGCGCTTAGAAACCAAACTCATGTATGGTATTACGCACGTTATAAAAAACCAACTAAATAAACACGGCTCCCTCTATGGCAAACTTTGATATTTTCTTTTGCACCAACTTCGCCTCTTCTTGCTTTCAACCCTCGACTTTCTTCTTTGGTTTTTCTTTTAGCATTCTACAATAATGCACAACTGCCAATTGTATCTATGGCCGCAGTTTTGCTTCCGTTCCCACCGGTTTCTTTAACTGCCTTTGTACTGGTTCTGGCAGTCCGTGACACAATGTGGTAAAATAATGGTACCTGTTTATCCCACGGTTTGTGTGTGAACTCCATCTGTCCTGAATATTCTGAATAAAGGCAATGGGTGTCTTTATCCACCCTCATCTTCGTAGTCATTATTGCACCAATATCCGATGTATGTGGATATTGTACTCTAAACGCTTGCCATATGTCTGCTCTCCAGTTATTGAATGGCGCTCGATCGTGCACTGTGTTTTGCGCAGTTACTTTTGGATACCTTGCTCTTTTCCAAATGTCATCAGCTCTCACCTCCAGGATAGCTGATAATAGGCCTTTTATATTGCCTATAGGTAACATCATTCCTGACATCCTTTTCTCTAATTCTTTGATCCATTTTCCTGCAGTGAAAGTTAAACTCAGCAGTGTGCACTTTAAATGTTGCTTATCCATCTGTGGCCATGGTATATATTGTGGTTGACCCCCTCCTTTCTCTAATAGTGGAAACTGTGAAAACTCTTGTTCTTGGTCATACCTACCCACAATACCTGTTCTCCAGGCAACATTATGATCGCCTGCTTGTTTTCTTCCTGGCAATCCCCTTAGTCTGCTCACATAGGGCGGGAACACATCCGATGTACTATGCAATCGTACTTGCGGTCATTCAATATATGGTATTGGTTCTGGTGTTCTTATAGGGTACTCTAAATCTAAATATTTTACACATTTATCTACACTTGATTCTCTTGAAAATGTGTATGCACCCTCTTCTCTGGTCTTATTTTGTTTCCTTTCCTCGTCTGACATTATTATTCCCCATCTTGTATGACTATTGTCCTCTTCCGCATCATCAAGATCTTACCTACTTAAAGATAATGTTCTATGATCATCTGCTCTGATATTATCTAAGCTTCCTCCTATTTCTCTAAAGGAGGCTCCTTGTTCACCCTCCTGAATTTTATATACTTCCTTATCCCTCATTTGTCTATATAATTTCCCCATCCTTGTCCCTATGGTGTCTGTGTCTTCTTCTCTCAACGTTGGTATGTCTGATAATCCTTGCAACCCTCCATGGGACGGTTGTGACCCTCTCTCTTCTTTGATTTGCTCTTGTATTTCTATGGGTATCATGCTTTTATGGCACAGACAGTGCAGATTGGCAAGGTCAGTCTTCAAACAGAGGACACTGGCACAATGCCTACCGATGAGAGAGGTTAGGCTAATTGGGAAAACAAGGGGAGAACTGACATATCTCCAAGCACCTGGGTTTCATTTCTGTGTACGTGCTGCTAATGAGCCGAATGTCCAAGGTTGGATTTGGGTTGCCAACCAATCGGAAAAGCCTGCCATGCACTTTTAAATACAATGTTGCAAATATTATTTAGCTGCCATATTCTTTGCATTCTTTGCTGTAATCAGTGTTCAAGGTGTGTAGAAGTAGCTCAGGGCGTGTCCTACAGATAAGGAACCTCCAATGGGAGAATAATACTCATGTATTCTATATGTAGACATGTTCCCCTAATCCAATCCCACCCCTCAATAGGTTTTTGTGATATGACATGTACGATGACATCATCGATGACGCATCTAGCATTATATGAACCAAGTATAACCAAAAGGACATTGTGATCCTGCATGAATCAATTTGATGAATGACGATTTACCCTGCTTTCCTTCAATGAGATAAAAGCAGTATTTTACCATCTTCTTTGAGTCTGTCTGGTTATTTGGTCTGAGACATTTTATTGGTAATTCCATCTAGCACAAAGATGCTTCAAGGTACTAGAGCCCACCACCACTTGAGCCCACACAAAATTGTGACTGGGCGTAGGTTAAATATACCTCTCTCATCTACACGCATGGTATCAGACACACACAAGCCTGCAGCAATCCTAGGAGAGGAGTTTAGGGAGTATGTAACTTAAAAGATTATACCTTCACAGGTTGTGTGTTCTCACCAACGGACAACAGGAGAAGACAGCGAAACTACTGACGATCAACACAAGGCACAACTTCTTCCTGGGGACCGCATATACATCCACACTTTTGTGCGTTGTTGGAACAAGCTATTTCCATGGGCCACACCAAGTAATCTATGCGACTCTGACTTCCGTGAAAGTGGAGGGCAACAAGAATTGGATTCACCTAAGTAATACTTGAAGTTATACCAGCAGCCCTCCACCAGCACAGGAGCAGGCATAAATGTTAAGTACGTCCTAAGGATTCATGGTTCGTTTCATTGCAAAGCGGGGTGTGAATAGAGATCTGAAATTTAAATAATTTTGATTAAGAAATAGAGATGTTTAGATTTGTAAAGTTTGTGAAAATTAATATTTATGGTTTTTATGTCATGTCTGAAGATGACAACTAGTGTAAATGCAGACAATTTAAATGTGTCTAGTTTTATGAAATAGGAGGAGAAAATAAATGTTAAGAGTAAAAAGAAATATTGATAATATGTTTGGATAATGATAAATTAGATCCCACATGTTGTATCCTAGCTTGCAACATTATGTGTTACTACTGACTTCTGCAATTGTATTCACTCTCCCCTCTTGCTTCTCCACTCTTTTGACTGCTAACTCTCCGTTCTCTTCTCCTTTCCCTTCTCCCTTTTCCAATCTCCTCCCCTTACTTTCTTCTATGTACTTACTCTATCAGAATTGTCCCTGGACCTAGTATGATAGCGACCTCGTCTGTCTCCCCCCCTCCCCTTACTGGTTTTTTCTTCCCCACACCCCTCCAGCACTATCTGAAATGTCATCAGGCCTAGTATGATAGTCGCTTGTTTTGTTCCTCCCCTACCTTTCTGCACCCCTCTCCCTCACCTCTTGTGTTTCTCCGGCTCTACCAGAAATGTTGTCAGGCCTAGTACGGTAGTCGCCTGTTTGTTTCCATTTCCTTCTCACTCTCCCCCTCCCTTCCTTATCTATGTCTTAGCTCTTGCACTTGTCGTCAGGCCGAGTACGATATTTAATTTAAACAGTAAGTTAATTTCACATCCTTACTTTTCATGGCCTGTAAGAATGTCACTGCATTTTCCCTTGTTCCCTCCCTTGCCTTGAAGCACTTTGAAACACATTGTGTATAGGCGCTATATAAATAAACTATCATATCATATTATAATCATATCACAATGAATGCACATGGTTTTGCAGTGGATAACATTTGGTATAGCCATATGAGGAAGGTGGGGAGAGAGAGATCCGTAGGATATTCCTACATCTGCTCTCTCATCCCTCAAGCTTCTGGCATTCTTATGGCATTCCTATGGTGTTTATCCTGAGTGAGGTAGAATTAGCAGATGTGCTATGTGTAGTGCACCCGGCCCTGTGCAGGGTTCAAGGGCAGTTTAAAGAATAGTCAATTACGGTATCAATCATAACAATTTCCAACCGTACGGAGCACACAAATAATAGGTGTGTTTAATGAGCCCAATTGATGTTAGAAGATGGGAGCAAAGGGTCAAATGTTGCAGAGCTAGAGGAATGAGGGCATTCTCAGAACAAAGGGGTAGCATGAATAAAGAAAGTGTGTGGGGCAGTATGGAGAAATAATTTGAAATATCTGACTGGCTCAAGGTGCCAGAAAAACCTGCTGTTAAGATACAGGCACTTTCCAATTTCTTTGTGTTTTAAGGGCGATGGCAGGGTGCCCGTTGGCACAAATGAGAACTGCAGCTGCACGCCTTGCATCACAGATCTGGCTGGAGGTACGGCTGCTCTTCTTGCTAATTTTTGGATCTGTGGACAGTATGCATACAGACAGTTGCCTCCAGCCGGTGAGATGTGAGAAGTCTCTCTAACCTTCATGTGCCCTGTGAGGAACTCATGGTGACAACAAGTAAGACAGACACAAGTTATCACAGTTCAAGGGCGTTTATTGAACATAGACTGCTGTGTGCAGGTTGGAAAAATGCCTAATCTAAATCTAAGATGAGAGCAAGCGTCGATCATAAAATAAAAAATAAGGCAGTCCTAGTGGCATTGTGTCAAAATAAAAAGGGGCTATACTAAGAAACATATTGCCAATCCTCACAGCTAATACAAAAAGGTGTGTGGCATATTTCTCAAGATAAGAAAGAAGTATTCTGAAATAATATGTCAGGATGCAGTAGCCTGGGTCTTCCTCCCCCACGTTTCGAACACGGGGCAAGATGGAAACTTGGAGCCAGTGCGATCTCGGGCCTCTCCAGCATGAGACGACAGTTCTGATGGCTGTTCTCAGGCCCGTCGATGCCCAAGTTCTTTTCCTTAGAAAGTCTCTCGACTTCGGGCCTGATATGTTCAAACGACAAAAACAAAAGTTCCTTTTACAAATTAAAGTCCTTTTCCAATGTTCGCTGGGTGATGGGTTCACCCCTGGATCTCCCTCTTCTGGGCACTGGACCCTTCTCACTTGTTTATCAAAGTTTCATGTAGGGTGACGACTTCCCCCTCTTCTGGGCATTGATCCTCTACGCATCGAATTTCACAATATATCACAGTTCCTTTATCAATCAACTTTGGGTGACAGCTTCACCCCTGGATCTCCCTCGGTCGGGCTCGGGCCCCACTTGACTTTAGCTTCTTGGGTGATGACTTTACCCCTGGATCTCCCTCGGATCCTTCTGGCCTTTTTGCGGGATTTAATTCCCTGGGTTTCTCAATGTTTTAATCTCAATGCGGGATTCACCTCCCTTTCTTTCCCAGCACTTGTAGATCAAAGTCTTTTGATTGTACAGGGATTTTGCTTGACCCTCTGTATGACCACTTTGACCTATTTTGCGGCCCTATGGCCTTCTGGTACTTGTAGTTTATCTAAAATGATGCTCGATCCGAGTCTCAAAAGTTAGCACCACGTGGCACCGATTTCCCACTGCAGCTGGTCTCCCCTTCAATACTTGTTCTTATTACAGTTCATTAGCTTTGGTTCAAAACTTGCAACTTTGTGATTCTCATTCATCACAGCCTGGTTCTTATCATCTTTCCCCTCGACTCACCGCTGTGTCGAACCGCTTGGCGCTGGGTTTTGCTTCTCTAGAGTCAAGGCCGGAACCAGGGGTGCAGGAGCTTCCCTCGCTCCTGCTTATCGTCATAGGTTTGCCCTATGTACCGTTGACATCCGCTATTATTCACAGTCTTAGGCTCTCTTCCACAAAGGTTTCCGCATGCCTGGTACAAAAAGGGTAAGGTTGGTTCTCTCCTCACCACCCTCTCATTTCCTGCTGCCTTTCTCCTTTTGAACTGCTGTGTGGTAGCCATCTCGTTGTGCTGTTTATTGTACTCGCCTTGCTCATACTGTGCTCTCTGGCTCCACCTTTTATCCCTGTGTGGAAGGGCCGTCAGCTGTGTGCAATTCTGATCAATTGCCTGACTTTGCCTGACCCTTGTCACGTAAATGGCTTGGGTATTAGTCCATTGTTTTTTGTGTTGTGCAAAAGTGTTAGAGTCAGAAAAGTGGAGGGGGCAGTGGTTTGGAATGTCCTACATGAGATGGGGTGAAGGTGCCGTAGGAAGGGGGATACCGCATCTCACCCATTGGTGTCCCACTCCCCGAGGACCCCCCCAGCCAAGTGATCCTACCTCACTGGTCCACCCCCAGGAACTGGATCCAATAGCGATGGCTGTGTCCTGGCCACCTGGATGACAGATCCTTGAGATTTAGACAGGGAGACACCTTCAGGTTTCTCACAGCCTGTTCTCATAATCCCATAGGAACACCTTGTTTTCATCCATCCAAAGCTTGAAGTTACATATGTGCCCCCTTTGTCCGCTGTGCCTCTTGTATCCCCTTCAGCACCTCATATGGACATATCAAAGACTATGCTTGATGGCGAAAATCAGGGGCAATTGCAATGTAGGAGAAGATAAAAGTACCTTTCAGCAGCATCATCCCTGGCTTTAGCAGACATTGCCGATCGGTACCGGCTATTTAGCCACACCAAGACCTTCTTCGCCTCCCTCCTGGCACCTGGCGTCCAAACAGCAGCCAATGTCAAATGGCTCCAGGTGACCAGGTATGAACTGTTACTCTTTGTGAACACTTCTGAGTCAGCGTTCAATGCTATTAGTGAAGAATTGAGGGCACTCAGGCTTATGACTTTGCAAAACCAGTATATACTCAACCCCCTCACAACAATGAAGTGTGGAGAATGCCGGAAAATCGTGAGAACCTGTTGCATGTTTGTGCCTCCCAATGATACCGAGAATGGTACCCTCACACAAACTATCACTGCCTTGCATTAACTGAAAGTGATTATGGAGACTGAGGCTGGGATCACCAATGATTCGTGGATCAACTCCTTGTTCTCTTGGGTACCTTCTTGGTTGAGAATCCTGTTGCCTATTTTTGTCTTGTTTCTCATTCTTTTTGTTCATTTCAAATGCTCTTACGATGTTACTCTGCCCAGGTACCAACAGCTGCTGCCATGATGACCATAGACCTATCCAAGGTTAGGGTTACCACCACTTCATCCCATATGGGTACTCAGATTGAAGTAGTCTTGTGTCCTCCATAAATTGTCATGCTTGTGTGTAGCAGCGGGTAGATTGTGGAAATTGTTGGGGGGCGAGTTAGGATTGTTCAGCGGAGGACTATGCCCACATTGGTACCGTGTGAGAGATGGTTTAGGGCTGTTGCCCAAGAAGACGATTATGTTTTGTTAAAGTATTAACTAAGAGGGGAATGCTTGTATGGCCAGGAAGGGTCACCATGATTATGAGGGTTTCATGTTGCATGCACCATATTGATGACTGGTGGTGGTGGCCAACTGGGCCCGAGGTGAGATTTCATATGTATCGAAGTGTAGTTAATTATGGATGGGATATGTTACTTTAGTCTTCCTGTTTGTCTAGAAATTAATACATATTAGCTTAAATGCAAGTAGAAAGATAAAATGCCAAACCCACCAAATGTAAAAACATACATGCACATTAATACAAATACATGGGGAATTCATAAATCTCAATATAGTGGGCTTTTCACACATGAATCAAAATCACAGTAGCCGGGGGCTGTTTTGCAAAGTGAACATTGAAAGTGGTTCTGTGACATTTTAGAAGCCAGTGGATAGGTGAATAAATAACTTCACAACCTTTGCAGTCAGCACAGCTGCAGGAACTAGCTATGAGTCTGATAAGTATCATACATAATAGATGTAATCTCCTGATGCTTGAGAGCATGGGAGAAGGGGTTTCGTTATTTTGTTTTGGTCAGCAGTAAAGTGCAGGGTAAGTCAATGCCCAAAGCTAACCAAGAGTTACAACTGTGGCAGTTTTCTAGATTGGAAATTTTCAATGGAACGGTGACCTGGGGAATGAGATAATATCGCTAACTAAAAGAGAAAATTATTTACCTAGCCTTCCTCATATCACTAGAATTATTTACGCAAATCATGGGAAAATGAAAAGTTAAGGCTAAAGAGCTTAGGCCAGTTACTGCTAGTAATGAATTATGTTTCAATACCAGTGTTTACCCATGTGCTGGTGTCATGATCTATCACGGACAAATCCTAAGAAGAGGTGTGTTCTACATATGATCTGAAGATGACAAGATAAAACTGGCCAATGAAAATGTAGGAATTGGCAGAAGATGGGGTTTCTTTGAAGAGATTTTTGTCCAATGATATGTTGGGGGGAGAAGTGGATCATAATAGAGTATCTGGGAGTGTTTGACCTGTTGCAAAAATGTATATAAAATGTGAGCTGATGTGGATTGTTGAGACTTGGGATAGTTTACCATCTAACTGCTTCCTGGATAATTGTACAACAAAACTTGCTTTATGTACAAAGCGTGCATTCGTTCCTCAGATGTGGAGCCAGTTTGGGCTGAGATAATTATGGGTCTGCCCCTACAGAGGTCGCAACCCAGGCAGAGAGGTTCTGAATGGAGCAAGCACCTGCTAGAGCTGGCAGGAGGTGGGGGCCAGAGGATGCCCTCCAGGTAGCTCACAGGCCGAGCAGTGTGAGCGACAGCAAGCCAAAGCTGGCAGGAGATTGAGAAAAGTGGAAAGGATTCCCAGAGTGTAGCATGTTGAGGGGACAGCACACAGCTAGGACCAATGGAGCCGTTGGACCGGGAGCAACTCTTGTGTCTTCCATGGCCGGTGCATTTGTGATGACATCACATTGCCTGGATGTCTGCACATCTTCGCGCGAGGACAAGGGCCGTCAAGGAAAGTGTCTGTGTGAAGGTGTTCATTTGGGGGTAGAGGGTTGTCATGGTGACCTTGCATGCACCAATGCCACGCCAGAGGGATTGTGTCCATGCAGACGCGTGTTCATGTCGGAGTCCTCTGCTGGTGATTATAGGACAGGCCTGAAGCGCTCAGTTGGAGTAGCAGTGGCTAATCTGAAACACCACTGCAATGAGATGGTGGTCGATCGAGGGAAAAGAGGCTTGAGCCAGGAAAGTAATTGCACCATTTGTGATTGCAATTTGGACATCAGAGGTGCTGTGGAGGAGGCAGGTGGAGTTTGTGTTGCATTTTGGGAGTATTTTGATGATTTCCAATGTTGGGAACCGGAAATGCCACCACCTCTATAAAAGGGAATGATTTACAAGGAGAGGGGGGAGTAATCCTGGGCAAGAGGTGCAGGGTAACATCTGAGGCCAGTGGTGTTTGAAATTCTGTTTGTGTTTTATTGTGTGGCCTCTATGTGTAGTTTGGGGTCATTCATCATTAGGAGGTGGTGGGGCTATGTGGGGTTTAGAGACCTGTGATAATGTAGGTTGTGTACATGGTGTGGCCTCGTGTATGTGGTGTTAGAATTCTGGTCATTGTGTAGCTTATAGGGGAAAAGTAAATTACCTACATTGTATTATGTTCGTTGGGATGAGCTGGACTTGACAGAGCAGGGAGGTCCAGTAGAAAATGTTTGGACTTGAAGGAGCAGGGAGGACCGCTGTTTCCCAGTTACAGGATATTAACAGGGCGGTGTTCATGGATTAGGACATTTTGGGACTTGTGGTTGCAAGGTGGTGTTCCGCTATAATTTCAATTGTGGTCATTTATATGCATTGCAATATTAATGCACTGTGATCATTTGTATGGTGCAATGTTGTTTTTGTTTGTCAGTCTGGTGTGACTGGAGAGGTTGTGAGGTGCATGGTATTTTCATGTTATTTTGAATTGTTGGTTATAGTTGTGCCATGGTGTTGTCAGCTGTTTGGTTCAGTGGTTGAAGTGGGTGGGAGCGGTTGGAAACGGTGGTCCTGTATTTTTTTTAATTAAGTTTTACTGTTTCTGTACATTTAAAAAAAAAGAAACAGTTCCAGAATGGTTTTGTTTTCAAATAAAAGTGTAGGAAGAAGTTGAAACTTCCACTTTTAGTGCACTGCACTGAATGTTCCCTTGACTAGCAGGCTCATGTGTTTGGGGGTTTGCATTGTGCCTGTGAGGTGACGTGGTGATGGGGTTTGTGGAGAGCGGGGGCAGGCTAGTAGGGAACACAGTCCCACTACTTCTTTTCGTAAACTTCGACCACTGGTTTGGTTACAGTTGTGGTGCGGCAGGGCCATGTGTGCTGCATGGTATTTTCAGCTGTTGGTTACAGTTGTGGTTGGTCGGGGTCATGTGAGGTGCATGGCTGGAGTTTCGCATGACTGTTGGTTACAGTCAGGGTGGTTGTGTTTTGGAGTTTTGTGTGAGGTGCATGGCTGGAGTTTCATGTGACTGTTTGAAGACTCTTGGTTACAGTCAAGTTTGGTCTTTAGGTTTGACTCTTGGTTACAGTTGGGTTAGGTGTTTAGGGGACTGTTGGTACAGTCGGGTTGGCATTTGTCCAATGGTGGTTGCAGTATGGCTTGCTCAACTGCAGAGAGTGTATGGTGCGGTTTAACTGTTTGATCATTGGTTGGTTTGTCCAATGATGGTTGCAGTATGGCATAGTTCTACTGCAGAGACATTGTGGCGCGGGTCAACTGTTTGGTCATCTGTTATCTCCCATGTTCAGTGCATGGTATGGGTTGTCAGGAGGTGCAGTGGCTGGGATTAGCGGCTGTGTTGCTTTAGGAGGTGCATGGCATTTTTGCTATCAGTTTCAACAAGTTGTATTACCCAACTATTGTAGGTGGTTGGAGCTGCTTACTGTGGGTCTTAGCATCTATTTTGTTGCCAGAGTCATCTGCTTTTATTGGGAGACGGATTCAAGTTATCATCTGTTCTCTCATTGCTCGTTGTGATCCTTTCTAGCATGTTTTCATTCTCTGCTGGATTTGTGTGGAGTCGGGTGTGAGAACCTGTGGATCACACCATTTTTACTTTGCTGTTTTCCAGTCCGTTTTAACAGAGGGATAGAGAAGTTGTGGATTATTGGAGGTGTGTGATTAACGGTGGGAAAGTTGTTGTAATGTGCTGGTTTGTACATTATGTGGGAGGTGTGTTGATTAACAGAGGGAGACGTGTAATAATGTACTGTTCTGTATATTACATCTATGCTGTGATGAACGGAGGGATAGGTGTAGTAATGTGCTTACTGCACATTACATCAAGTGTTGTTGGTGTGTGGAATGTGCATGTGCTATGGAATGCTGTGTGCTGGTTGAGTGAGTGTTCGTTAGGGGCAGTTGTTGGTAGCTGGCTTAGTGTGTGGATGGAGCAGTGTCTGTGCTGTATCTGTATGTTTTACACTTTAGCTATAAGTGTACATCAGGCCCGAATAAGCATACAAGTAACTTACCTGTTGTCTCCAGCCTGGTACTTGGAGGAAGAACCCCTACTCGGTTATTTCAGATCCCCTACTTCCAGCTGATATTTCTGCACTCTCCAAACAGTTTTCACTTGCTCACCCCCTCGATTCAAGGCTCTGAGGTACACTGATGAGGCTTCCCTTCTCAATTTTAAGTGAGCAGAACAAGATGCATGCTAACACGTCACCAAGCCTGAACCCAGCAAGAGAGGAGACAGAAATCCTGCCACACCCAGTTATTTAGAGGAGCAAAGCATTCAATCCGGATCTTTTTTCATGTTTGGTTACCCCATGCAAATACTTTGCAGAATCTCCACAGGGGCAACATAGCACTCCTGCCTCTGTTGTTTAAGGAGAACAGGGGCAACTGCGCTCTCTGCCCTATGTACTCATCTCCTATACGCATATTAGTGAGCCCCCCACTATTTCTTAGGACTTGCCCACTGTATAATTTTGTTAAAACTTGAAGACTTGCGAAATTGCTTATGCCTCACTGCTTCAGGACCTTGGTGAATAAACTCTATAGCACGATAAGGCAATCCTGAAGTATACGCATCCTACACTCTTGGCCCCATACCCAATCCTTGCCCTGACATGACATTCGTGGAACCTGTTCAGAGTTTCTTTTGACAGTCAAAATAATCCTTATCTGCAACTTCTAAAATAAAAGCATATTGCTAGTTTGGACAATATGGCCAAATGCATACAGAAAAACGAAAACAATTGAGAAAACTCTGCAAAAACAGCAGTTAGCTTCAGTTGGCAAAACACAATCACAATATTTTTGCAATGCCTTCTACAGTCACATGGTGTTGTCAAACCATAGTTTCAAAAAGACCTTTTGCAAAACATATTTCTACCAATTAAATCTCAGAAGAGAATGTGTTCAAGTACCTGAAGTGAATCCTGATCTCAAAACCCAGCTTCAAAACTTAATCAAAGGCGTGTGCTCCTGGGAAAATATTTTCATCTCACTATGCCTTATTTACGTAACTTAGAAATCTCTACAAGGTTTTCAGCTCACACTGCTACTTCAGAAAATCCTCATCATACAATATAATAAAAGACCAGATGTATGTTTGCTGGATGCAGTCATACGCAGTATATACTGCCCGCTTCGCCTGTTGTCACTGCTGTTGCCTAAGAAATACAACCAAATCTAGCTCATAACGGATTGACACTGAGAAACTCTTTTCTCATGCACTTTGGCCCTTGTACACAGGTTTCCAGACTAGTTCTTAGCATTGACTCATAGGTAAATATTAACAGTGACAATTCATATACTGGACGTCAGTGTTTTTGTCGCCTGACTTACTCATGGAATGTGTTTTTAATTTAACTACCCACGATACCTTTGGAATTAAACACTAATTCTGTGATATTTTCTGTAATGTCGCTGATGTCACAATTTATGTAAATGAGAGGGGAGGGGCACTCATCTTTTCTCGCCCAGAGACCTGCAAATCCTAGGCTCGGCCCTGCTCCCAGTTCACACAAATCAAACCAATGCTTCCTCTCCACAACAGGCATGCGTTTGATTTATGTGAACTGGGAGTGACCCATGACATTCACTGATCACTACAGAACTACGATGGCCGAAACCTTCCTGCATCTGAATCTATCAATTGGGTTAACAGTGCCGACCTGCTCCAGAGAATGCCCCGGTCAATATGCTGCGTGACATTAAGAATGACGGAAGAACCGGTATTCTTAAAGTCTTGCCTTATACATTTATGCTTAATTGACATTGTGTCAAGAATTACATATCCGTGTGTGTGTGTGTGTGTATGCATGCTTGCTGGTGTGCCAGGCTGTTATTCATCATGACGTCTACCCAGTATCATTCGTGGACATTTGAATAATGGACTTAAAGAAGTTGTCCCAGTGTATGAAAAGAAGTAGTGGAACTATGTTCCATGCTGGCCCATCCCCACACACCCCGTCGCCACACTCCCTCGCACGTGCAATACAAACCCCATACATGGGTCCCGCCTTTCCTTCATCCCACCCCGACCAATCTGTAAAGGCTAAAAGAAAAACAATGAACCATTCCAGAATAGTTTCTTGTTAAAATAAAAGTATAGGAACAGTGAAACGTAATTTAAAAAAGTAGAGGAGCACCACTCCCGCTCACTTCGACCACAGATTTAAAGGCGTGGGCATACCAGACAATTTGCAAATTGTGGTGAATTCTTTGATTTGTGTGCTTATAAATTGGAGTACAGCATTTAGTGATATATAAAATCACCAATAATAATAATAATAATAATAATGATAATAATGTGCTAATACAGGAGTAATTCCAGAGAATTCAGGTTAGCCACACACAAAGAAACAATGCCATCTTTCTATGCATCACAAGAGACATCACAGGACACTCAGTGGAGCACAGACGTAAAGAGAGGTGGTCATTTTCCAAGTTCTACAAATACAGCATGCACAACGTGCATAAACACCGTGCATACATGATAATGTCCCAAATGCTCATTACGCGTGGACTAACCGTGCAGGAAATACATGCACAACCCGTATCACGTGAGGTGGTTAAAACGCACATATTGAACTGCCTCAGAATGCACAGTTTATGCATGTAAAATCAGCAGTCAAAATAGGACAAACGAGATTTTGATGTACCATTACACGTTTTTACCCCATACAAATAGTACTTTCTCAGAGTAGGTGTAAACTCGGGTGGTGAGTTACGCAGGAAGCACACATGCATTTAGCAAGACATGCCAGCCCGTTACAGCCACACATGGACCAACCACCAATTAGGGGCTTGGGATAGCACATCAAGAAAAGACAACACAGTCTTACTTTTCCAGCGCTATGAAAGGTGTTTCAAAATTGCTCTACCTGAGGCAACTCCATGGAATCCTGACTTGGGCACAGTTGGGACAGCAGCAGCAACCAGCCTATCAGCCTTCCCTGAAGCCCCCTCAGCCAGGCTATCGGCCTGACCTCCCCCTCCCTCCACCCAGCCATCCACTAAAACAGTGACCTGATGACAGAAGGAGCGGGTAAAAGAACGCCCAACAACCCTAGACACCTAGCAGGTCCTCGCCTCCTATCACATGGATCTGACCGCCATCTTTGACCTCCTAGCAGAAATTGAGGATGACTTCAAGCACAACAGGCTGATAGTTACATCAGTCCCCCTTATGTTGAAGCTCCTTGATCAATGTGAAGATGGTCAGTGATGCTGACCTGTTCTTTATACATGTGTGCACAAAATGTCCTGGCTCCACCAATACCTCCAAGGCCCTCGCTCAGAGTAACCTGCCAAGTATCATGGAGGGATGACAACAGCGATGCACATTGCTGCTGGGTATTTACATGAAACTACCCCCCCACCCCCCACTTATGCAGGTAATCACACATTTACACTGAATATTTTCCACCACATTCCAAACTACACACATCTGGTAAACTAAATGTTAATGGAATGTGGCACATCCTGCATCATTGATTTGACTGATACTAGCATATACACTACATCTGGCAGAGCCATCATGTGTCCCAATGCCGTGTCTGAGTAGCACAGCAAGTCCTGGTTCCATTGCTTGAGTTCTGAGATTTGTAGTCCCCTTACCCATTTCAAAGGTAGTGCCAAAAGGCAGGGCTCAAAATGTGCACTTGCCACTAGCCATTGGATAGTAATAACTGACTTGTCAGTAAGAAATGGTATGCTGTGTGTATGTGTAGAATTGAGGTAGAAAGTTACTTTTTATGCCTAGTTAGTAGCTAGCAACTTGAAATTTTACCCCCTGATATAAGAATGCAAGGAAAATACAGGACTGAATATCCCACTTAGGCATGGAATAGGTTGACCTGAGAGCCATGGGGGGCGACATCCTGATGCACTACCAATCGTTTGGTGATGAAATGCTGTTGTGGGACATAGAACCCCTCACTGGTAATTACCATACCCATACTTCCAGTTTGCAAGTTTCAGTACCTATTAGATAAATACTTGTCCTACTCCCTGATCAGTTTATGATAGTTATGCCATATTATCATTTGCTATATGTGGCTTGAACTAGTCTGAGCCCCTCACAAACTTGCTCAGGTTCTGCTTAATAACTCACAGTATGCGCACCAACTAAGCCAATCACTCATAGTAATTAAACACTACCCCCAAAAGATATCCAACACCAGAACATTACACCTCTACAGCCAACTTGCATACCACTGCCCCTGAAAGTGCATCCTAGCCTTCATCTGAAGTGAAAAGCATTTGGCAGTACAGATGCCCGGGTTTGAGATAGCTTTTGAAAGAAGTTCCTGAATTTATCAGAGATAGAGCGTGGGAATGGAGAGAATGCGACCCATGTGGTCAGAGAAGGAAATACGTGGAACGGCGCAAGCAGACAATCCCTGGCAGGAGTAATTCCAAGATTGCAGCAAAGCCACATACAGCCTATGAAGATGCGGAATGCAAAGATGAGCAAAATCCTCATAGATGTGTTCTAAGAGACAATTTAAAGACCAGGTTGTTAGTGGTGAATACCTAACCAAGCAAGTAATAGACACCTGCACCTGTGAACCCTAAGGTCTGAGAGGAAGACGTTTAGTAAATGCAAACACTGATTATCCAGGTTGTCGTGAGATCTGCTCAAGAGAACGCTGATCAGCCATGTGGTGACGTGGGCTGCTATCTGACAAAACCATCAACTCAAGATGAGAAAGCTAGACTGAGAATCCACGATGGAAGATAATGAGGCTAGAGCAGAGCTTGACAGGGAGGCTGAGAAGCAAACGACCTGGGAGGGATCTAAAGGATGAGAGTGAAAGCAGGAAGATGAAAGGGGGTCCAGGCTGAGAGTACACCCTGGAAGAGCCTTCCCAGGAGAAGTTTCTTTCTTTTGTGTTTGAGATTAGGGAGGAACACTGTAGAATATGATTTGTGAACTCTTGTTGGCCAAGACTAGGAACATTTATGTTTCAGCTTAGAGAATATCTGGTAGGTTAAGGATGTATTAAGTATAAGTTTGTAAGTATCCTTATGCCACATCCTTTGGACATTGTGTTACAGATTAGGGAACCCCCAGACGCACAAGGATTTATAAGACTAGATTGAATTTTAGGAAAGCCACCAAAGTTAGTAAACACTTGAAAAATTCCTCACTTTAGAGCCTCATTTTTAATTTGTAGCGATTTCCCCATTTCCTCTAGGCGATTGGCAAATATTTGGCAGGATTCCACTGGCAAATAGTTCCTTCTTAATGTAATAGGTATCAAGCGTATTTAAAGTCCCTGTATGTATCCTCAGAAATAACTGCATTTGTGTCTAATAGTTGAGCAGAGTTTATCTTAATCAGCAGAGATGAGACATAATGGACCCAAATAGAGGATCTGCTTCCTGGGGAATTCAAGACTTTACTTTATTGCATTTGTACTGCGCAGCAATGAACCCGTGGGCATGATGGCACGGATGAGACTAGACAACAAGAAACATATATGCGCAGAAAGAGCTGGGGGAGAGAACCGAGGATTCAACTGGGCTTTATTCAAAGAGCCATGTTTTTAACTTTCTTTTGAAGGCCTCGAGGGTCGGTTCCAATCTGAGGTGCAGGTGAAGGCGATTGCAGGCAATAGGGGCTGCTGTGGCAAAGGCACCCCTTTCCACTTTCAAATATTTGCTTTTAGGAATTAAGAGCATATTAGTATCCTGAGACCTTAGAACACGAGGAGAACACTTAGGCAGAATGAGTTTGTTGATGTAATGGGGCATAATGCATGCCTTTCTGATGAAACAGTTTGGCAACCTTATGCAATGCAAAATGGGTCTGCACTGGACAGTAAGATTTATTGATAACAAACTAGTCTCTGCATCTAGGGAGGTAGGCATGTAATATTGAAAGTGCATTTGTAAGGTGGAACAGGTCGATTTTTATTTTTTGGTTGGCCCATTCAATATCATTTTGGAAACTTATTACGAGTCAAAATAGTAGACCTCCTGGGGAAATGCTCCATCTAAAATAATATTAGCCTTGTGCCTGCAAAAAGGTTGCCAAACAATTGCTATGGTTTTCTGTCTATTGATGGTAAGTTGTCTCTCTTTGCAAAAGTTAGTTACAATATCTAATTCTTTAGGCAATCCAGTTTTTGTCTGAACCGAGTAAAGCCGGACTGAATTTCCCTAATGACACATTCTTATAGACCCGTTCTTCCAATTGATGGGGAAAGATCTTGCCATTAACCTTGGCCAGGGTGTATATTAGACTGATGGGCCTATAAGTACTGGGTAAAGAACGGTCACCCTTTTTACAAAATCAGGACATTTTCTGCAGTTCGCCAAGTTGGCGGAACATAATTGGCTGAATATAAGTGATTGAAAAAAACAGGTTAAGAAGAGGGACCCAGGTTGAAGGTTCAGCCTTAAAGATGACAATGGTAATTTTATCAGGCCCAGGGTCTTTGCTCTTCTTTTCTGAGACAATGCCTTCTTAAACTCGGTTTCCAAGATTTTGTGACAATCTTGATAAGGATCATCCTCTACTTCATTGTAGCACATGTTACCAATCTCACAAGAATACAATTGGCTGGAAAGGGAAAAACATGTATTGCCTGAGATGTTTTTGACTGTGTGATGGTTTCCTAAATTATTATTATTTTTTTAAACTTTATTTATTAAGCTTGGCAATGCAACATAGGAAACAGGCAGTACATGGTTAATCAGTGAATATACATATAGAGGGTAATTCATAGAAATTCGCACAAAAGTGGCCCACGCGGCTGGCGCACAGTGTCCCCGTGCGATACACTGCGCCAGCCGTGTGTGAAAAAATCCTTTTCATCGCACAGCGTATTCATGGATTTTAGCCTCCGTAACCAGCCGTGGCGCAGCAACCCTGCAGCAGCGCCAGTTACGCCCCCAAGAACGCCCTCGCGCAAGGAAAAGCCATCAAAATTCACAAATCATCGCAAAGGGCTGCGCTAACCCTGGACCAGTTCACAGGGCTGCCAAACAGCAAACGCCAAGCGGGGAACGTGTATTTCAGTGGTTCGCGGGAAGTTTCACACGCGATTGTCCTGGGTACGTGTGCATCAGGGGTGCGGGGGAAGTAACACACGCGATTCCATCAGGCACGTGTATTCCAGGGGTGCGCGGGAAGTATCACACGCAAAAACAGCAGGGTACGTGCATTTCAGGGGTGCGCGGGAAGTATCACACGCGATTCCATCAGGGTACGTTGCAGCAGGGTACATGTATTCCAGGGGTGCGCGGGAAGTATCACACGCAAAAGCAGCAGGGTACGTGTATTTCAGGGGTGCGGAGGAAGTATCACAAGCGATTCCATCAGGGTACGTGTATTCCAGAGGTGCGAGGGGAGCACCACACGTGAATTGCACGTGTGGGTCCTCCCAGGTGTTCCCTCTACACCCTCCACGGCCCCTGCAGGCAGCCCACACCACAGGGGCCTACCCTGCACATGTCCCGCAGGCAGCCCATCCACCATGCCCATGCCCCCCAGCCAACCCACATGTCACCTTGCACTACTGCCAACCAACGCATGTCCCCGTGCACCCCCAGCCCCCAGGGGCACCCTCCACCAGGCCCCCACTCATGTCTCCCATCACCCCCACCCCCCAGCATCCAGGGGCAGCCTCCACCAGGCCCCCACTCATGTCTCCCACCACCCCCACCCCCCAGGGGCACCCTCCACCAGGCCCCCACTCATGTCTCCCTGCACCCCCACCCCCCAGCATCCAGGGGCACCCTCCACCAGGCCCCCACTCATGTATCCCACCACCCCCCAGCAGTGCAGGGCACCCTCCACCAGGCCCCCACTAATTTCTACCATCACCCCCACCCCCCAGCAGTGCAGGGGCACCCTCCACCAGGCCACCACTCATCTCTCCCATCACCCCCACCCCCCAGCACTGCAGGGGCAGCCTCCACCAGGCCCCCACTCATGTCTCCCACCACCCCCACCCCCCAGCATCCAGGGGCACCCTCCACCAGGCCCCCACTCATGTCTCCCACCACCCCGACCCCCCAGCATCCAGGGGCACCCTCCACCAGGCCCCCACTCATGCCCAACTCATGTCTCCCATCACCCCCACCCCCCAGCATCCAGGGGCACCCTCCACCAGGCCCCCACTCATGTCTCCCATCACCCCCACCCCCCAGCAGTGCAGGGCACCCTCCACCAGGCCCCCACTCATGTCCAACTCATGTCTCCCTGCATCCCCACCCCCCAGCATCGAGGGGCACCCTCCACCAGGCCCCCACTCATGTCTCCCATCACCCCCACCCCCCAGCAGTGCAGGGGCAGCCTCCACCAGGCCCCCACTCATGTCTCCCACACCCCCACTCCCCAGCAGTGCAGGGGCAGCCTCCACCAGGCCCCCACTCATGTCTCCCATCACCCCCACCCCCCAGCAGTGCAGGGGCACCCTCCACCAGGCCCCCACTCATGTCTCCCACCACCCCCACCCCCCAGCAGTGCAGGGGCTGCCTCCACCAGGCCCCCACTCATGTCTCCCATCACCCCACCCCCCAGCATCCAGGGGCACCCTCCACCAGGCCCCCATTCATGTCTCCCATCACCCCCAGCCCCCAGCATCCAGGGGCACCCTCCACCAGGCCCCCACTCATGTCCCCGAGCACCCCCACCCACCAGCATCCAGGGGCAGCCTCCACCAGGCCCCCACTCATGTCTCCCACCACCCCACCCCCCAGCAGTGCAGAGGCAGCCTCCATCAGGCCCCCACCCCACCCACCCCCCAGCAGTGCAGGGCACCCTCCACCAGGCCCCCACTCATGTCCAACTCATGTCTCCCTGCACCCCCAGCACCCAGCATCCAGGGGCACCCTCCACCAGGCCCCCACTCATGTCCCCCACCACCCCACCCCCCAGCAGTGCAGGGGCAGCCTCCACCAGGCCCCCACCGCCCCCACCCCCCAGCAGTGCAGGGCAGCCTCCACCAGGCCCCCACTCATGTCCCCCAGCCAACATGTCATCACAATCTAGATCCCTGGCCCTTATGGTCAGCCTCCAAATGCCAAACACCCACCTGAGTATTGCATCCACCCACTTAGAAATGGCAAAAACATGATAGAACCCCAATTGCAAGTTTGGAAAAGAACACATGTCCCTCACATACACCCAATGGGTGTCAGTGAATGTCAAAACCCATATCATGATATGCATGAAACCAATGAGATGATACTACACATTGAAGTTTGAAGAAAAAATATGTATTAAAAGCAACATAAATTGAATCAAAAATAAACAAACAATAATGGAAATTTAAAAAAAATAAACCAGCAGGTCTGTGAAATAATGCAAAACCACAAATCATAATCCAAAGGAAAGGTGTTCAAAGTCACAGTCCACAAAAGTAAATCCAATGGAAAATTAAAATCGAAAACCATTGCTCCATGGGTAAATCATAAAAAAAAATGAAAATCCAAAAGTCAACTATATACAGATAAACAATCCAGGGTCCATGATCCCAATCGAAGCAATGAAACCTATCTAATAACACTACCTAAAAAAAAAAAAAAAAAATATATATATACACAAAAATGTGGCCCATTGTCCAAAAGGTCCAAAAAAATGCAAAACCAAAGGAAACCTAACACTAACTACAGAACTATTTACAAGGGCAGCGGGCTAGTCCGACGGCTCACTTCGGGATGTTCCGGGCCGGGGCATCATCGAACACCTTCTCAATGTCCCGGAGGCGGTCCTCCTCCATGGCCCCGAGGGTCCGCAGGGCCGTCCACATGTTCACCCCAAACTCCCTGCGGATTGCCTCGAGGCACTCGGCCCACCTCAGGGCCCTCCGCATGGAGTTCTCCACCCTGACCATCGTGAGCCATGCCTCTTCCGCCCGCTGCCGCTCCGCATCTATGGCGTGGCCAAACCGCTGCCACACGGAAGACACTTCCCGTCCTGGGTCCTCCTGCCCTCCGGCCGATGCCTGCCCCTCCGATGTCGAAGGCCCCGAGCCATCATGGCTCCCACCACGTTGCTGCTGCTGCTGTGCCTCTGCCCGTGCACTGCCTCCTGCTGCCTGCACATCCTCCGCTGGCTGGGGTGCAGTCGTTGATGTGGCCAGCCCTGCTGGACGTCCAACTCCAGACTGTGGCAGGGATGCCTCCTCCACCAGCCTGGCCGCACCGTCAGAGGCAGCTCCACAGGGCACCCAGGTGACTAATGGGTGGGAAGATGTCACGGAGGACGACTGGCGCATAGGGGGTTCAGTTGAGGAGGGGGTCGTAGCAAGCCCCATCAAACGGAGGAATCCGGCCTGGGTGACCTGTCCCAGTAGGCCGACGCGGTCAACGAGCCATTCAAGATGACGTGCAGTCTCCTCATGAAAAGACTGCAGGTCACCTCGCATGGCCCGTTGACGCAACGCCACACCAGTCAGGACAGGCTCAACCCGGACCCGGATAGCCACGTCCGCAGGCAGAGGAAGGCCAGTTGTCGTGAGCTCATCCCCTGCCTGAAAACGGGTCTGGACGTAGGCATCCCTGCTGGTGCAAGATGATGCAGTGACAGGGACAGGATTGCACACAGGCACCAGTGGAATCCCCACCTCAAGACCCCGTCTCTGTTGCTTGCACGGCCACCTTCTCCACCAAACCCCCACCAACCTGGATGATTCCGTGCCATCTTCCCCCATTGGGCCCTGTGGGGTCCCAGCTGCCCCTTCTGCTGCCGAGGAGTCCAACTCTGACCTTCGCCTCTTGGACCTCCCCCCAGCAGCAGCGGCCTGGGACGCGGCACCGGACTCCTCACTCCCCGACGAGATCACAACCTGGGAGGGGAGCCGGGCCTTGCGTCTCCGGCTGGCGGTGCGATCCCCGCCGCTGTGCTCCACAGCACCTTCTCCGCCCTCTTCATCAGTTGACGCTGCAGACAGGGAGAAATAAAACACAGGCATCAGGGCACTGCACAATGGACACATACGCACATGAGTGGCATTGGCAAACCTCAGACATGGCATCACAATTGGCAACTCTGGCTGGGGGTTGTCAGTGGTGCCAGATGTTGCAGTGCCCGACATGACAACCCCAGAGGCAGGAGTGGGTGGGCAACTGGGTCCTGGGGCTGGGCTGTGGAGCGATGGAATCCCAGTCGGGAGTCTTCGGTTCCAGCAGGGGTGGTCACAGCAACAGAACCCCTGTCTGATGTGCAGGCAGCAAATGACAGGGCACGTGGGCAGCAGGCAGTCAGGCAGCAGCAGATGGCAGGTGGGAGCATGCTCAGGGCTCTGGGGGGCAGTAAATCGGCTTTCTGGGCAGGAGCGTGGTCTTCCGTGTGCTTACGCGTGGCCAGCTTGATACGGAGTGATTTGGCACGTGAAAATCCTGCACGTCTGCATGTAATTCGAGGAAAGGCCCTTAGCGCGTAAGCGCGTCTGCACGGATACGCGATTTCATTGGCCCAAAGGCCCCCATGCGCAGCTATGACGTCACGTGCATGGCCGTAGAGAATGGCGCGTGTAAAAAAAAAGATACACGTCCGAGTGTCAAAGCGTGCAATTAGTGGAAATGGCCTCATCGTGTATGCGAGTCTGTGACGTGTGTATAAAAGGTACGTGTAGAACGCCATTTCCTTGTACGTGCTTTTCGTGGAGAGCGAGTGGGTGAAATCTGTACTTCTTGTCGGTTCACACGCAATTTACTTCACGGCGTTTCAAGTTCGTACTCCCTGTTACCTCTGACAGCTTTTTCTCTTTTCCTCTTTTTCCTGGGCCTGTTTCCTCAAACAGCGTTCCCTTCTACTGTTGTCCTGTCTCCTCAGACAGCGTACAATTCTTCTTTTGGCGGGGTGTTGCCAACGCGCACACGTGCATATTTTTCACGCTTTTGTTCCTGGCAGACGGTGAGTCGCGCACGTATTTAACATCTGTGCTTGCCCCGTGTGTCGCATACCCCTTCAGAGGTCATTCTAGGCTGCGTGTGACACGCATACGTTCATTCTTGTGTTTCTGGGTGCCACAGCATAGTGCAGGTTTATTTTTCCACACACGTGGTCTAAGAGGGGTTGCGCGCACCTTACTTCCCTTTTTTGGGGTGCCTGTGCGTTGCGTGACCCGTCATCTTTCCCCAGGGGTGACATACAGCCTTGCTAGAGCACTAGGGTACGATTACCATCTGGTACCCAACCCCTTTGACCCCCAATTTAGTTCACATCGACTCCCATACGCACAATAACAATCAGTGCCATGGCTGGGAGGCGAACAAGCCGTAAGGGTGGCAAAGGTGGCCGAGCCCCAAGTGGTGGCCGTGGTGGATCCGGTAGGGGACGTGGCCGTGACTGGCAGGGTGCCCCTAGCCCCCCATGTGTGGAGGAGAAGTCAGGGACACCCATGCCCCTCTCATCCCCCCGGTTGAGGGTAACGTGGCTGACACCATCCATGCTCAGCCCTTGTTGGACCAGCCCACTGTGGAACCAGACCGGGCACCTCCATGGCCGACTTCCAGGTCAGCAGGTCTAGGCCACGTGCGCCGGTGCACGTTGGTGTCATCAGGCCACGTGGATCAGGGGCAGCTAGGTCATCTGCTGCCCCGCGTAGGCAGGCTGGGGAGGCTGCAGGGGCAGCTGCGGCTCCATCCACCCCACCTCTCACACACCCAGCCAGGACAATGTTGGTCCAAGTCCATCATGCTGACATTCCCCCTGACACCATCACACTTGAGCTAATGCCTGCACCAACTCCCATGCTGAGTGTGCAATCCCACACTCCTAGTACAGAGTCCACCGGGGCTCCTGCCCCTAGTGTCCAGAGCGGCGTAGGACACTCAGGATCCCCACCACCTTCCAAGCAGAAGAGGAAGAGTGCTCGTCCAGTAGAGGCTGATGCCCCAGACACGGCTACACAGTCCGGCCCGTCAAGGAAGCCCAGCTTCAATGAGGCCGAACTGAATGCACTTGTAGAGTATGTGTCCGCACACGACCGCGAAATGGTGATTGTTGCAGGATCAAAGACCACACCTGCACAACGTCAGGCACACTGGCAGACCATCACGGACATCATAAGTGCCCTTGGAATCGTGGGGCGCACAGCTACTGAATGCTACAAGCGCTGGAATGACCTGAAGCGCAGGGCAAAGAATAAGCTGGCCTCAAGCCATGCCGCAACTCTAGTGACTGGAGGTGGGTCTCCAGCAGAGGACATAGAACTCACTCCACATGAGCAGGTTGCTGGGACCTACGTCACGGAGGAACAGATCCAAGGCGTGGGAGAAATGGCAGATTACGAGGCATTGTCCGGTGAGTGCACATGCATGTGTGTCATCCATGTGCATGGTGTGTGTGGGAGGGCTTCTGTTTGGGTGCCAGGTGAGGGTGTGTGTGCCTGAGTGGTTTGGGTCACCCATGTGCCTCATCCAATACATTCTGCACACCAGCATTTGGGTATAGTAGTATCCCTTCTGCCAACATTAGACATCCAGCCCAACACCATGCCAGTTGCCCTTGAAGTGTCATCTTGCCACAACATTGTTGCTTATTTTCCTCTGTTTATTCAGGCAGATTGTTTGCATACCACCACTTATACTCGGCATTTCTCAGTCCTATTGTCACATGTCTGACATGGCTATGGTACAGTGGACTGGCTATGTTTCCTGGACATGATTTGTTTAGACATGTCCCTGTGCTATAGGACCATTTTGGACTGGCAGCTCCAGGTTAAACATTTGAACCATTTCAATGAAAAAATCAATTTCATGAGCAAACTGGACTGAATGAACAATTGGTGCCCTCCTCTCCCTCTTCACTTTATGGCTAGGGTACATGCCATCTGTGTGATGGCATGTGTATTTGACCTGCCAATCACTGGCCAATGTGTGATGCCACTGCTAGGCAGCATGCAGCAAATGTGTTCATCTTCCATCTTGGTGTCATCAATGTGTGCCATCTGCCTACCCTTCACACACAGTGACGGTGCATGAATGGGAGGGTTTTAGTCATGTGGGACATGTGTCAATCAAGTACTGTTTCTGTAGCCTCTCAGCCCTAATTGTGTGCCATAATGCTAATGCCTGTTTCCATTTGTTTTCTTTTATGTCTTTACCGGGGATGACACACTTGATACTGCTGGGGTTGTGGAGATGGTGCAGACCCATGAGGGGTCTGAGGCCCGACCGACCACCAGTGAGGGACGTGGTGTGTTGGTGGGTGAGAACCCACAACTGCTGCAGGTCGTGCTCTCAAGGGGTGTCTCTGGCTGCACCTCCCCCGAGCTGTATTCAGGTGTCGATTCGGATGATGAGACCTATGTGCCATCGCAGGTGAGTGTTCCTGGGAGGGTTTCTGTTCTGTCCGACCCACCTGCACCAGGGTTAGAACCCTCAATGGGGATGTCAGTGTTGGCAGGTACGCCTTTGGTGGTTACGAATGCAGGGTCACACTCCGCAACATCTGATCCTGTTCCTGGGCCAGCAGATCAGAGGGGGAATGCAGTCCTGCAGCCACAGGCAGTGCCGGCACAGCAAGGCGCAGTTCGCCTTGCCCCAGACAGGTGTGGTGCCCGCCGACGTGGTGGCCGTACGCCACCTGGCAATACCGCATGGGAGCAATCCATATACGGTATGGCAACCCAACAGGCAGCATCATCAGAGATGATGGCTCAGGCCATGGATAGGGTGGCCACTTCCATTGTCCCCCCCGAAAGGCTGATGGAGCGACTACAGCAGGCAACAGACTCCATCTGCCAGTCACACAGGGAGGACATGTTGGCGTCCGACAGGGACATGCGGGCGGCACTGGCGACTCTGCGGGAAGCCATTTACATAGTGTCCCAGGGCCACAGGGAAGCCCTGAGGGTGGAACTCCTTCACCTCAGGACGACTCTTGTTGAGCTTGAGGCTTCAACAAACAGAAGGACAGAACAGCAGCTGGAGCGTCTCACATGTACGCTCTCAGCTGAGATGCAGGCAACTAGGGCGGAGGTCCGGGCATCCCGTGAGTTGTTGCATGGGGACCTACACACAATTATCCTCCAGAACGAGACCGACCACACCCGCATGCTTGCTGCCATGGAGGAACAGACTAGGGCTTTGCGTGGGCTGCCTCCCATAGTGCCACCACCTCCTGATGCAGCTGCAGAGGGTGAGGAGAGAGACAGCTTTGATTCTCTCACAATAGGGTAGCCGTGTAGGCCATGAGCCCATGGGTGGGTTTTGGTGTGCACCCTTTCCTCGGACCTCCTGGCTGGCCTCCCCCACCCCCCGGGCCCATTAATGGCCATTTTTTTTTAAATTAATGTATTTGTTTATTTTCGTTTTTTGGACAGTGTGTTGCCTTGTGTGGTTCCCGTGGGCATACGCTGTATTGTGGCTGGGCACATGCAGGCTTGTCATGAATTTGGTTCAGATGCTTGGGTTTGTGTGACACACCCCCCTCCTGCTTCCCGTTTCCATGGTCTTGCAAAGGGTGTGCCCAAGTGACATTGACGTACATGGGGACGTTGGACTCCCATTCGATGTGTGGGCAGTCTGTAGTCAATACTGTGTATACATTCATAGTGCATATTGTTTTTGTATTGTACACTGCATGGTGTATTGATATGTGCCTCTGCATCCATCTCATCCTCCTAATTTGCAAGTCCATTTCTCATGTCTTCACAAGGCGGTCCACCTTGGAACTGGAGTCCATGTTGTAAGCAGTGCACCTACACTCTTGCGTGGCGCTAACACTGTATACTTGGAAGTGTTCGAAGTGCTGGCATCATCAGGTAGTGAGGCTACCAATTTTTAAATCTGTAATGTCATGTTTAAGGTAGGTTGGAGGTTGTGTAGGTGCTTGGTATTCTTGGTAAGTATTTGGTAATGTGTGTTGTAGGTCCTGCATTACTGTGAGCATTTCATGTGTGGCCATGTTTCCATTAGGGACACTGTAGTTGGTGACACTTGGGGCTTGTTGTGGGGATTAATTTGTTTGCTCTCACATTGCATGACATGCCATGGTGTGTTGTGTGGCCGTGCCGGGGAGGGGTTGGGTGACATGGCACTGTTCTCATGTAGTATTTTGCAAGTAGGTATTCATTTCTGCAGCATGGAAGTGTGTCTTTTGATGACACTGCATTGGTGGTGTTTGTGTAGGTAGGGATGCACACATTGTGACACTTCCACATGAACAATCTCAGGCTGCTATGGTTCTGACAGTTGACTGTCCCTTTGTTCGTAATAATTGTCAGGTCGAGTCATCATTGCTTATCAGATGGTATGTGCCAGGGCTGTGTGCACTCCACAGGGGTGTGATTTCTATGTGAAGTAATTAGCCACCAGCTGCGTACGGGCTGCCTCACCCCGTGCCCTTTCCCCTCCCATGCACAGCGGGCGTGCATGTGGTTGGGCATGTGGGGGCACCACCATGTCCACAGCCAGGCCCCGGCGTGTTGCAACATTGTGCAGGACACATGCTGCCACTATGATCCTGCACACTACTGGGGGCGCATATAACAGCTGCCCGCCAGAACGGTTAAGGGAGCGAAAGCGTGACTTGAGCACTCCGAATGTGCGCTCCACTATGCCACGGGTTGCAATATGGGCTATGTTGTATCTTACCTCGGGAGGCGTGATGGGGTTCCGAATTGGCGTCATGTGGATGCTCAGAGGATACGCACTGTCCCCTGGTGAGGAGGTGATGGGTATCATTAGTGGGGTAGTGACATAACTCTGCATCTGACATGCATGCATGTGCAGTGGCATTCATACTCACCAAGCAGCCATGTATCGCCATGCCGCCCAGCTTCTAGGTCCCGGCTTAGGGTTCGGTAAATGAAGCTGTCGTGGGTGGACCCTGGATAGTTGGCATATACTGAGGTGATGATTCCCTTGGCATTACATACTACCTGCACGTTGATGGAATGCCAGTGCTTGCGGTTCCTATAGATGTGCTCAGATGCCCTGGGGGGGACGTAGTGCCACATGGGTGCAGTCAATGGCACCTAGCACTTTGGGGAATTGTGCCACACCGTAGAAACCAAGGGCGGCAGCCTGCCTTTCTGCAGGTGTCCTGGGCAGGTATATGGGCCTACGGACTGATGGGCGTGCAGTGATGATGTTCAAGACCTGGTGTAGGCAGCGTGACTGCGTGGCCTGTGACACCCCACCCACTATGGCACTTGTTCGCTGAAATGATCCTGTGGCCAAGAAGTGCAGTACATTGAGGACCTTCTCCAGGGGGCTGAGTGCTTGGGAGCACAGGGTGGGTGATGCGAGGTCATCCTCCCACTCACTGACCAGGCCAGTATTATGTGTGGTGGAAACCTGTACCTTCCATACACGTGGTCATCAGGCATCCCAAAAAGGCTGGTTCTGGGAGTGAAAATTTGGGCCCTCACTATCCTCCTCCTCCTCCTCCTCCTCCTTTGGTAACCCACGGCCACTGCTGCTAGGAACGGTATATTCATCCTGGCGTCTGAGCTTGTTTGTTGCTTGCGCGCACTTTTATGCTGCGCGGGTCGACCTACGCCTGCTTCATGCTGGCGTACGTGTCTCACGATTGGACCATTTATTTTTCGGCGCGTTGTAGGCGAACGTGTGAATCTTCCCGCCCACCCCAGGAATACACGTAACACGCTCTCCCAGGCCCAGTCGGTAGTAAATATTCCCGCCCACCCCTGGAATACACGTACCCCACTCTCACAGGCCCAGTCGCGTGTGGAAGTTCACGCGCACACCGAAATACACGTACCCTGCAAAATCGCGTGTGAAACTTCACACGCACCCCGAAATACACGTACCCAGGGCAATCGCGTGTGGAACTTCCCGCGAACCGCGTAATACACGTAGCCTGCTGGTATCGCGTGTGGAAGTTCACGCAGACCCATAATACACATACCCTGATGGCATCGCATGGGAGACTACCCGCTCACCCCAGGAATACACGTACCCAGGCAAATCGCATGGCTGGGGGGTGGGGGTGGTGGGAGACCTGTGGGGGCCTGGTGGAGGGTGCCCCTGGATGCTGGGGGGTGGGGGTGGTGGGAGACGTGTGGGGGCCTGGTGGAGGCTGCCCTGCACTGCTGGTGGGTGGGGGTGGTGGGAGACGTGTGGGGGCCTGGTGGAGGGTGCCCTGCACTGCTAGGGGGTGGGGTGCAGGGGGACATGAGTGGGGGCCTGGTGGAGGGTGCCCCTGCACTGCTGGTGGGTGGGGGTGCTGGGGGACATGAGTGGGGGCCTGGTGTAGGGTGTCCCTGGATGCTGGGGGGTGGGGGTGCTGGGAGACATGTGTTGGTGATCAGTAGTGCAAGGTGACATGTGAGTTGGCTGGGGGGCATGGCCATGGTGGATGGGTTCCCTGTGGGACATGAGCAGGGGTGCAGGGTAGTCCCCTGTGGTGTGGGCTGCCTGCAAGGGCCGTGGAGGGTGTAGAGGGAACACCTGGGAGGACCCACACGGCCATATCACGTGTAGCATTCCCCGGCACCACCGAAATACACGTACCCTGCTGAAATCGCGTGTGAATCTTCCCGCGCACCTCGGAATACACGTACCCAGGTCAATCGCGTGTGGAACTTCCCGCGCACCCAGAAACACACGCACACGCTATTTTTCACACAGCGGGTGTCGTGTTTGTCGTTACCCCTTTGCACCTCATTTGTCCTAGAGGGCCACTGTATGGACCATTCATCATGGCTGTATATGGGTGCTTTTTGTTAGCGCACATTTTGGCGCACATTTATTTCAGGCGCAGGGACGCTACCGCCTGCCGGCATTGGTAGACAAGGAGGAGATGTAAAAGCAGAGAGGGCCCCCAATGTTCCTTGGTCTAGACTCATTGGCTGTAGGTGTAACCAGCACTCCTCGGTATCGGAAGCCCAGGTGACAACTAGGAGCCATTGGTTGTGTGTTTTGGGGACCTAGGCCAAAGCCACAGTAAAAGGATGCAACGGGCCACTTGGAGCAAGCGCAGGCTCGCCAGCCTCTTGGAGTCTCGGTTTAATGCAGGGAGTTCATAAAACAGACAAGTCAGCGGGGATGGGATGATGGTACACTCTAATATTTCTGAAAGGGATGGGCATACTTCAGTCCAGAACTGAGTAAGGTGCGGGCATGACCACAACATGTGCATGTAATCTGCATCATCAGATTTGCATCTTGGGCATATGGGTGGGTGGTTCCGTGACATATGGTGCAATCTGACCGGTGTATAATGGAACCTATGCAGAATCTTAAATTGGATTAGTTTAAAACATGAGTTAAATTAAATTTCATGCGTGCGAGTACACATGTATTCCCAGCGCTGATCGTATATCTCAAATTCCAGGTCTTTGCCCCAAGAGTCCCTGAGCTTGTTAAGCGAAGAGGCTCCCCCACCCTTCAGTCTGTGCTGCAGGCCTGCATAGTGCAGCCAGCGACAGGGTCTACCCAGTATGGATCCCGGTAGGCTGGCCCATTCGATAAAAATGCCCTGTTCAAATGCGTCTCGGATAGCAGTGAGCGGTTGTGTTGCGGTAGGTACGCGGGGAGTCTGGTAAGAAGTTCCAGAGAGGAAAATCACCATGAAAAGGTTGTGTAATGCCAGTCTGTTTCCACATTTTGGTTAAAGCTAGAGCTGTGGTTCCAACAGGAGGAGGCGTTTCCTAAATTATTTGATAGAAATTCTGTAATTAGGTGCCAAAACCTTTTTGTGTCGCTATTATCTAGGGCTCTGATAAGACTTTCCCATTTTACTTGCTCTGCAGTCTTCTTTTTACTTACTATTAGGCTCGTATAAGCTGCACAGGAGAGCTGGATTTTGTGTGATTCATGCATTGTCTTAATCTCTTCCCTAAGGGAGATTTTAGTCAGTTTGCATTCTTTATCGTACCATGCATTATGCTTCCTAGCAATGGAATTAATCTGTGTGACAGGTAAAGTTACGAATGGAGAAATAACATTCACTATGGAAGTATAACGTTTTTCAGCAATTATTTTTCAGGAATTGTTTCAGAATGGCAGGACACGAACAATGGGATAAGGGCAGCATACTGGATAGGGGCAAAAGAACAACAATCAATATCACTCAATTTCAATCTCTTACAATTGTTAGATAAATTAACATCAACCAAAGTCTTGTCTAATAATATATCTGCTTGTAGGAAGGGAGCTGCGTCCAGGGTGAGGCAAACAGGGTCATGATCGCTCCCGACCAAGACAATAACCTTCAATGACTTTGCCAATTGCCAAGTAGCACTGGATGGTTCAATCTTTTTGTTGAAGGCTCCTACCAAAATATATTGTAACTTCATCGATTTGGGTCTTGATTCATTAATCTGAATATCATGAGTTTTAAGGTTACCCAAGACCGGAATCCTTGCTCCAGTCAAATTATGTCTGACATATATATTGAACAACAAAATAAAACAAAACAGTAGGAAAATGTAATCTCAAATCACTAGACCCCTTGTCTGTATGCTCAGCCATGACATTTAGTTTACTGTCAATCGGTACAAGCAGACCTCCACTGGGGCAGCCCTTCTGGATCTTTACAGCTGGATTAAAAAAGCTTGAACAGCCCACCTTACAGCACCAAAGTCTCTTGAAAACGTAAAACCTGGAACTGGTCCAGGAATTGGTGCCAGTTGGTGTCCTCCATTTTGTTTGGGATGCCGGCAATGTTCCATGAGAGGATATTGAGATTTTGTAATACAGTGAGATTGTTCGAACAGTGCTGATCCATGGAAGCATTGCCGGTATGGGATTTAACGAGTCAAGCAGTGCTACCCTGAGGCAGTCCAGGATGGGGTTAGGGGAGGGCTGATTGAGTCATATTGGCTTCTGATCTGAAACTACTGTTAAAAATACTTCCCGGGGGCAACAGAGAAGAATTTGCAGTTATATTTTAATACCACTTATAGATCATCTTGGAGTAAAGATCTAAGGTCCATCATTAAGAGCCCATCAACCACCTCTTTACTTCTTAGATTGATTTGCATCGTATCAAAGGAGGGAGAGTGGGGATTGCTACTTCTCCAAAATCCTATGAAGTCTTCTCTAATGACTGATAGACCTCCCCTTTTATGATGCAACCAGTGAATAACCTTATTGGTTAGAGAATGGAGTCTTCCTTTGCTCCCCTAGAAAATGTTGGTACCTTAGTCATGTAAAAATATGAGGGGTGGGTGTAGGATTCTGTGGTCTTCAGAATTGGATTAATGTTGTTGAGGCAAAGATCATGAGGCCTCTCCGAGTATGTAGATGGTCAACCAGTAGGATGCGCATCTTAGTAGAATTAAAAGAGACGCCTCCCTTTTTAAAACCAGATGGAGTAATTGTACCACCTCTTTGTGAGAGAGATGAGGGTTTGGTAGACTCATAAATGGTGATCATCTACAGCAGAGGGGGTGATCGCAGAGTTGGTAGAAGCTGGACCCAAGTTAGAAGAGGTGCAATTTGGCTTTGCGGTTTTGTTCGATGGAAGATTAGTATTTGAACTAGCATGACACATTTCACACACACTCTTACGTCTTGCAACAAGATTACTTATTTGGGGTCCAAGCAGGATTTTGCATAAATTGGTCACCAAATATGACAGAGTATGACCTAAGGTTTTCAAATCATCTGTTACTTTCCTTAAAGTGCTTTGTTCTTCACCGTAGCTGGAGGATTACAAAGTCTCCTGCAATTGCACAAAAATTGGGTAACAGTGGCAACAACTCAGACTGAACCGGATAGCCCTTTGTCATTAATATTCTGGGCTATACCGTTAAGTTGTGTGCTAGGAGCTACGATGCCCCCCTGAGTCACATTAATAGGAGCCGATTCAAATAAAGGTTGCCTTTGGGTCAAAATGTAACTTGAAACATCATGACACTCAGGTGGATTTATATCCCCAGGAAAAGACGACAAATCATCCAGAATGGCAAATCTGTAAAAGAATGTCTGAATTAACGGCATATGTTGCAGGCTCAGGTTCCTGACTAAGGACTCCCTGTGTTGGAGATGTTACATTCAATATTGTCTTAGTGAAAGCTTATATCTCAGGCATGTTGAAGTTCCGCCCTGATTGTTGGTTCAGAATTCCGTTTATAGCACTGGCTGCTTGGAATGTGTCGAAGAGGAACTAAGACTATTTAAATGCATCTCACATCTTCGGGTCTGTAACTTTCTTTGTTGGATGGGAAGGAGGTCCTTTAGGTTTATCAGCTTCAATTGCATTATTATGGTCTAAGTCTTTGAGGAGGATCTCTATCTCGTGAATAAGTACATAAGTACATTAGCTTCCTCAATGGGTAATAACACAGCTGTAGCACATTTTTTCCATTTAGGTGGTGGGGGGCTTTCTTTTTGCAGCCATTTTCGATAATAATAAAGTACAAGGGACCTTTACTTGCCAGGCTTGCCAAACTAGAAAGCTGCAGAGAATGCCCAACTGCCTTAAGGGGTGCGGAAAGTCTGACCCCCCCCCCCCTATGCAGCAGGTAGGTGATAGCGCACTGGTAGGCCCTCACTAGAATTGGAAATGAAAGTGCAAGTGCCAACAGTACCTACGTCCGCTGGTCCTGGATCTCTTCTGCATCTCGGTTAGCTTTAATGTTGCCTAGCTATTTCCCAAAAAGTGGCAAACGAATGCTGAGGTCACAGAGAGAAAGTTGGTAAAGCGTGGTCCACCACAAGCCCTAACTAGCCCGGAAGAACAGTGCCGTTTACCACGGCGGGTTTCGCTGCAAGGCCGGCGCACCACAGGCTTTCAGCATTCACCCATAGGAATCGGCCTCAGGCCCAACCAGTTCAGTGCGGCGTAGAGAGGCGTCTCAGCATCCCAAGGCAGCCTGAAACAACGGCAGGCACCCTTTATCGTGGCACACTGCAGCGTTTCAGTGTCCTCCCTCGGGAAGGAGGTGGGGCCACCAGGCCCAAACGATGCAGCGTGATGCAGAGAAGCATCTCAGCATCCCTGGGTGGCCGCAAATAGCGGCACCCTTTACCGCGCTGTTCAAATTACCAGGGTAAGTTTCATTGAAATAATTGTTCAGAGTAAGGTACATACAATAGATGTTCAGAGAAGGTAAAAAGAAATCAAGAGTCAAACGGGGTAAAGACTAACTCCAGAGTGAAGAAAATCCATTGCGAACACAAATACAAACTAAAAGCAGTCCAAAAGAAATGTCTTTTGAGGGAAAGGGGTGTATGTGCGCTGGCGTTACATCCCTTTTCATGGATGCTTGACGTCTGGTGTGGTGGCTGGAAAATCTACTAGCTGCCAGAGATAGCAGCGGGTACGTAGGACAGGGTATTAAATGCAGTTGATATTGCAAAGGAGTGCGGAAAGCGACAGTGGAGAGAACATTGGTTCTAGCTCCACCGTAGGCCTCCACCGCTGTTGCAAAGGCATGATTTCAGGAAATATGAGCATCTTTTAGATCCAGTGTAGGCCTACACAGCTGCTGATTCAGGGCCTGCTCTTCAGCAGAGCATTCTTCCCCCTTAGCTCCAGCACAGTCCTCTGGAACAGCTGAGGATGGCCAACCGCTTCTGAACTAGCTTCTTGCCTTGCTGCCATATCTCCAGTACCAAGTATCTCATCAGCCAGTGGGGAGGAAAGGGCTAGAGCAGGAAGGAAGTACTATAAAAAGCGATGCAAAGGGACTGACTGTGGTTGTTCAGGCCAGGACAAGGGAAAAAGTGCCAAAGAGACAACTCCTCATCTATGGAAATCACCCTCGTAGTATTAAACTACTGCAATTGTTTAACATGGCATTTATGCCCGCTCAGGAGGGCGGACATGGACGGTAATAGTCCGCCAGACTGAGCTAAGGCAGGCCGAGTGAAGTGAGGGCCTCAGCTTGGGCTGTGTGCTGTTACCAGCTATGTCCGCCCTCCTGAGCAGGCATGAAAGCCATTCGGACTTCAGAGTTCATCTGGGATGCGAATGGCTTATTATTTTTCTTTGAGAGATTCGCACTACTTGTGCAGGCAATCTCCCGAGGAAAAAGAGAAAAAAAAGAAGGCTGCCGCCATATGGGAAAAGGACTATGCACCTTTTCCATGTCTATTGCGGCGACCGGGAGGCAGGAGGTGCGCCTGGACTGGAGCACAGAGCTCTGGTTCCGCAGGAAAGTGGGGTTGGAGGGAGGAGGTGGGAAAGGGGATCACTGATTTTTGGGGGAGGGTGGGTGGCTACAGGGAGAGTCTCCTTGTTGCCTCCGGACATTAACAACAACAAAAAATGGCGTCACTAGGGGCAGGGCCTCGGGAGACTGGGACAGCAGGTGGGAATGTGTATTCTTACCCGCTGCTCCAGCCACATGATTGGCTGAGCACCCTTCCCCAGGTGTGAATGAAACAATATACCAACAAGTTCATAATGTTCAAGCATATGCGTCATGACATTAATGTTCTTGGCAAAATAATGACTTGTGGAATGGTTGTGCACAAATGACATTCTTTAATGGCAATCTTCAAACCATCTGGAGAGACAGAGACTGTAGCGGATGCATTTTGGACTATTCAGTCCACCCTCGGGGTTATCTCTACAATTTGTTCACCTGCCATTTCTGCCATTGCACAGGAATCTGTCTGCCACTATCTGTGTGAACCCGCCATTCAAAATTTCATCTTGAAATAGAAAAGTATCGGGAAAGCGTTCATTCTCTAATTCAAGATCGAACAGATGTTATCTGCAGCCATATACACTTCTGCCAACCCGGGAGAGAAGTGTCTATGACTGCGGATAACATCTGAATAGTCCTGAAATGCATCGGCTACGGTCTCTGTCTCTCTACATGGTTTGAAGATTGCCATTATAGAATCTCGTTTGGATTTTTGCACAGCGTTTCCACAAGTCGTTATTTTGCCAACAACATTAATATCATGACGTATATATGCTTGAACATTATGAGTATGTTGATATATTTAAACCATTGCAGTAGTTTAATACTACGACGGTGATCTCTATAACTGAGGAATTGTCTCTTTGGCACTGTTTTCCTTTAGCTTGTTACCCTGTAATGATCTTAGCAGGCTCAACTTCTCATATTTTTTTATGTAAGCGTTCAGGTATTTTGTAACATTGTTCAGGAGGATTTAGAAAGTGATATAGCTGATTTTGTGTATTATTCTTTTTGCAAAAGGGGGGCAGTTGAGATTTTTCATGCCCCCTTATATATGGACCCAGGGCATGAGTCTCAAAATAAGTCTAATTACTTTATTTTGGATACATTGCAGTTGGTTTAAGTTGGTTTTTGTGTAGTCTAGATAGAGACTATTCAAATACTCTAGACAATGGAGGAAAATGGCTCTGGTCGCTTCAATTTTCTTTGTCATTTCCAAGTAGAGCACAATTTGCTAATGTGGTTTTTTTTGGGCTAGTGAGTCTATATGTGGTTATAGAGAAGAGTTTAGTGTTGGAAATTAAACCAAGATTCTTTACCTGATCCAACACAATGGCTGCCTTATCCATGATCCTTATCCATCTCTGCGGCATCTAACAACTCGGCTGAACTCTTTAAAATCTGCAAGGAACTGGCCAATCCTGCCTCAGTCTCTACCACTCCTGTACCTTCCCAAGCCCTCTGCTCGGCACTGGCCTCGCACTTCATTTCTAAAACTCACTCTCCTCCTATCCCCTCCCACCCCCCATTCCCTGCTCCTCCTCTGGCCCTTCTGCAGCCACCCTCCCTCCTTTCCTGCCTTTCCCCTTTTCTCTGCAGACAAGGTCTCTAGACAAGTCCGATCTATGAAAGTCTCGTCGAAACAGGTTCACCCTGTTCCTCCAAAACTATCAAGGACCACATCGACTCCCTGGCTGATTTCTGCAATCACTCCTTTGCCACTGGAGTCTTCCCATCCTCCCTGAAGCACTCCCTTGTGCACTCTCTTCTTAAGAAACCCTCTGCCGACCCCTCCTGTCTGGCTAACTATCGCCCAATCTCCATCACTCCCTTCCTGGGCAAGCTCCTAGAGAAACTGCTCATCTCCCAGCTTAATCTCCACACCGAATCTGTTGGTTGTCTTCATGACCATCAGTCTGGCTTCAGAGCTGCCAGAAGCACAGAAACTGCTCTCCTGAACATCCGTGAAGACCTGCTCTCCAACCTCGACTCCAACATCCCGTCTGTCCTCATCTTGCTTGATAGCTCTTCTGCCTTTGACACTGTCAACCATACCATCCTGCTCAACCGTCTCCGTGATAACCTGGGTATCACTAAACAGGCTCTGGCGTGGCTGACCCCTTTCCTCTCCAACCGACCCTCCCAGGTCCAACTTGGGTCCTTCCTCTCAGATATCTTTTTCTCTACCTGCGGTGTCCCCCAGGGATCTAACCTCTCTCCCTGGCTGTTCAACCAATACTTGGCACTCCTTGCCCACCGCATTGCCGCTCTCTGCCCCAACTTTCAGTGCTATGCGGATGATACCCAGCTCATTTTCAGGCTACCCTCGGCCTCCTCCTCTCCTTCCCTCATCCCTGACTGCCTGTCTGTTATCCAGGAGTGGTGTGCCGCTAATGCCCTCTGCCTTAATGCCAGTAAGACTGAGATTTTACTAATTGGCACACCCACTCCCTCCTTCCCAGCAGCTCTCTGACCGGCCTCTCTTGGCCCTCTTCCTGCTCCCACCTGCAAGGCTAAAAACCTCAGGGTCCTCTTTGACTCCACACTCTCCCTCTCTCCTCACATCTCTGACGTCTCCAAGAAGTCACACTACCAGCTGCACCTCCTCAGAGGTATTCCTCCTTTCCTCTCCTTCCCCCAGAAGCTCACCATCTCCTGAGCCCGGGTTCTCTCTAATCTGGACTATTGCAACAGCCTCTATCTTAATATGCCTGCCTCTACTCTCCGCCCTCTGCAACTTATCCAGAACAGGACTGCGAGACTTGTCCTTGGCCTCAAGCCCAGGGATCGTATCTCTCCAGGACTGAAATCTCTGCACTGGCTCCCAGTGGCTGCAAGGATTAATTTCAAAACCCTCTGAATTGTCCGCAAGGCCTTCTGGGGCCGCAATATCTTCAACTCTCTCTTCCCAAATATCTTCCTTCTCGAGCTCCTCGCTCATCCGCCTCCAACTCCCTCCGTGTCAGTCGCTTCTCCAAGCAACAAGTTTGTGGTAGATCTCTCTGCTCGGCAGGGGCCTTCCTCTGGAACAGCCTTCCTGCCTCCCTGAAACTTGGAGAACCATCTCCGGTTCTGGAAGCACCTCAAAACCTTCCTCTTTGCTTCTGCGTTCTCTCCCCCTCTCCCCTGCTGAATTCCTGGCTAAATCTGCACTGGCTAACTGGCCACTCTTTCTAACCTCGGGCCCAGGCCCTGCCACTTGCACTGCCTCACTGGCAAACCCCGCACATGGGGACTGTATTCTGTATCCCTACAGTCCCCCTACCAGCACTTATGTCTGCTCTTACCATGCACTTACCACCATCCGGCTGTTGTATTTATCTACTTATTCTACTATCCCATGTACTGCTCTTTCCCCTTTCCCTTCCCCCACGCACTTTTCCCTTTCCCCCTTCCCATGCACTTGCGCAATCTGAATGTTCCCCCTTCCCTGCCTCATCGCGCCTTGAAACACTTGTGTATAGGCGCGTTAAATGCCATATCATATCATGAGAGGTGGCCATTTGAAAAATACTGTTGCTATGATCCGTATTCCAAATAAAATAATCTCGGATTTGAGGTTTTAAGGCAGAGATTTCCATCTTTGGCCCGACCCTTGATTCTCTGGGGGAGTTCTGTTGAATCATCTGTGTGGAACTGGAAAGAGTTTGAGAGCTGCTTGCTTTTAACGCAGCATGTTGGAATGGATTGTTTGTTTGCACACTAAGCCTGGGATGTATGCCCCTGGAAACAAAGAGGCTTCACCTCACACATTGTTTCTGAAAGGACCTGTTAATTGTACACTTGGCAAACCGTGTGTGTTAGAATCAGGCGCACACAGCAGTAAACTGTCCTCACAAATGGAATTGTTTTCATGCCCGCAAATGAAGATTGTTGGTTGCAAACACATGCCACAGTTGTTCTGATTTTGAGAAACGTTTCCCTTAAAGAGCCAGCTTGCGTCTTTATGGCTGGAGCGGTAGGGCACACTTTATAGCATTGCAGACCCTAAACGTGGAGACGGGGTTACTAGGGTTGATGGGCTGAGTGAATTGTTTAGGCCGGTCTAACTGTCCTGTGTCATGGAATGGGGACCCACAGAGAGTAACCCATGGATCCTTCACATTCGGTACATCTTGAACTGGTTCACTCTGCTGGCTCTCCAGAATCAGGCAGGGTATTTCATCACACCACAGAGAAAATAGTGTGAACACCAGACCAATACACAGTGTAGGAACAATCAGATCCGTAAGAAGAAAACCAAGAAAGGGCAGTACCAGAAATTCCAAGGGAAGAAAGAGAGGAACAAAGGATAGAGTGATCTATCATATTGAATGCTGAAGGTGGGTCTAATAGAATAAGTAGTGAGTATAGCCTAGAGCATCAGAAGTAAGTAAATGAAATACATGAAGAAGAGCAGATTTGGTCATGTTAGACGGCTGAAAACCAGAATGAAGTGAGGGGAGAAGAGAGTTTGAATCAAAATATACAGCGAGAGGTGCTAATGCACAACCTTTTCCAGAAAATGTTTTGGGGAAAAAAAGGAAGACGAGAAGTAGGATGGTAAAGTGGAGAGAAGGATTGCAGGTTTTTTTTAAGGAACGGGCAGAATAGTTGGGATCTACGTTAAAAGATTGATGCTGAAAATGATGAGTTTCAATATAGCGGAGCGCAAAGCTTTGCATTATGAAAACGTTGAATCCCGCCTTTTGGGATCAGAACAACCTGCCCCACATTCTCCCTACCCACAAACCTCCTATCTTTACTTACCCGGCAGCTCACCTAGTCTGCCTCCCTGCAACGGAAGTTTCCTATCCCTAATGTGGTACGGGACTTCCGTTGCAAGATTCATTTTTCTTTTTTTTCCGTTATTTTTATTTCAGTCAGCTTTCTTTATAAGCCTGCGGGGGACACCCTTGGTGCCCCAAATGCCATTTTACCGCAAATGGGGAGCGTGGGACACCCCTCCAGCCCCCGCTCCTCTTGTTCCATATAATGGCATTTCGTCGCTTATGAAACAGCCCAATGTGCACTACTTGCGCGTTCCTCATTTTTTTCTCGACATTTTCGGGCATTACCAAATAGTTGCGTGCTTGAAAGACAGAGGAAAAAAACAAGAGAAAAAAAAAAAAGAGTTAAATAGCACAGAAAAACAAGAAAGGAGATGAGGATTCACTAAAGAGGAAAAGATCATAAGCAAGGACTCAAGAGAAGCAACAAAAGGGTTAGCTCACTGAGCTGGAAGCAGGAGTGAAACTTCTGAAACAGAGGAGAAGGAAGAGCAGGAGAAGAAAATGAAGGAAAACGAGGAAACAGCAGAAATGGATGAGGATACATTCTCCATTTTAAAAGTAAAAAAATATACAAAAACATAAGCATAAGGTGACTTAAGAGTGGGATCAGGAGCATAAGGGTCAAGCAGATTATTATTGAGACAAACAACAGGAATAGAGAGAAAGGAAATTAATAAGATTGATAATACTCATTTTTTAACATCAAAAAGATTGCGATCATAATATTAGTGGAAAGAGCGTCAAAGTCAACTGGAGAGCTAGGTTTCTGCTAGCGAAATTCAAGCTTTTGAAGAGAATTGCAAGAAGTCTGAAGAGAAGGAGACAACCAAAGTTGGTAGAAGGGCCTTACGGGAAGGAATACAGGGCAAAAGAGGATAATACACATTAAGAGATGATGCTATGGTAGAAGACAAGAAAGTAGAAGAAGAATCAGGGTGCAGATCTTCAATATTGGATAGTAGGTTTAGAGTATGATGCACACATCTACGACAAACAAGGAAATGTCAAAAGGATATAGATTGCGATACAAAAAAGATGCAGAGGAGGAAGAAGTAGGTAGGGAAATGAGAGGAAAATAACAGTAAAAGGCTAAAAAGTCATCATTAGTTGAAAAATAGGAACAACAGATATGATGGAAACCAAGCAAGTTGCTGCAAAGGGCTTCTGCTACTGAACCTCCCTGCTGATGTCCTCCTCTGTCCCCTGGCCAGTATCGCAAGCTTTGCCTCAACTGAACTGCATGGGAATAGTATGCATTTCACCCAACAAACTATGTTCAAGCATCGGTTATGCACAGACGCATGTTTGTAGAGGCTAGGGATGATGGGGTGGAAGTTCTGGGTAAGGTCACATGCACTGCCTCCAGGGACAGAATCACAGTCCCAGGCCTCTAGTGTCTCCAATGACCCATACCCCGCATCCTGTATTAAACTTCCTCACAGATCCTATATATAAACATCCTCTTAGGGATTTCCATAGTCTGACCAACTTTTAGGAACATCTTGAAGATAAGTTTTGCAAGACTTTGTACAGTATGTTGTTTTATGACTCCTGGCGAATTTCTCACAATATTATTTTTGAAAGAAAGAAACATGTTGGGTTACAATGTGTAATTGGCGATACTTATGTATCTGGATGGAGACAAATTGAAATAAGTTTTGGGACTAGCACTGTGCACTGTTTTATTGCTGCAGTGTTTTATGTATGCATTTTGGCTTAATATGTATGAAGGAACATGCGTGATACACGAATTTACATATTTGCAATGTTTACAAGTGAGCACACAATGAAGTGATTAAAAAAGAAAAAAGAATAGTGTTGCTGTGGTCATTAACCGTGGTATACAAGTCTTTAGTCGTATTGATGTCTTGCCGACATGCATTGCTTGTTGTTGGGTTGAGTAATACCATAGAAAATGTGGGCTGGACAGTGAAAAAGCAGACCCTCAAACATGGCCCAATTTCTGTCTCTGTTCTGAGCTTTCACTTCTCTGCATGTGATCTTATGTTGGAGACATGGGGCTTCATTACAAATTAGGCGGTGCAGGAAAAAAGTAGTGATCATTCTGTTACTGCCACTTTTTCGGTCGGTAACTGAATTATCACTGTTTTGCCTGCACCGCCGAATATTAACTTTGGAGGTGAAGTGGAGGATTTACTTCCATCAAAAAGCTGGAGGTGAAACCGACACTTTACTGCCAAAAATCCACAAAAAATCCCTATTGAGTCCTATGGACTCCAAAAAGTGGGGGGGATTACCACCACTTGTAATCCTGTAGTAGTTCCATAGGTCCAAGTGGCAGTAATGGTAATCAAGTTGGGGGGGGGGGGGTAATTCAGTGGATTTACTTCTGAATTGCCACTAAACTGATAAGGTCCATTGTGCTTGTTAAATTGCAGTTGCTGACCCCCTGCTTCCCCTGTTTCCCCTGTATTTGGAGTTTATATTGAAATATATTTTTGGATCGTTCTACAGTGGTTGTACATGACAGTAAGGGTTCCTTCCAATGTTCTCCTAGGCTTCTCTACAGGCATAGTAGAAGAAGGCTGCCGCCCTAACTTTTCTTTTAACTTTCCCACCACTAAAGTCCTGAGTATCAACCAAACTGTACAGTACTTTAGGTCATTCTGTTCAAAGGGGCCTGTGGGACTCTGTATATTCATGTTGAGTGAATGGCACTGGGCAGGTGATGCCAGTTCCAGCCCCTACTGGAGAACTACATGAAATAAGGGTATGTATTGGGCAGATACATGATGACATGATTTTAGTACAAGGATATTCTGTCATTTCACATCACTGTTCTCATTCAACTGTACATGGTACGGGGTCTGGCATGAGGACACATTACCCAATGTCCTTGTGAAATACACATGCCTTCTCTTGCATGCAGCTGCCTAAATGCCTGGTACATTGTTATCCCAGCCACTACACAATGTTGCTGTCCTGCTACTTGGCCATGACTGTGAGGGGTGACTTTCTATCACTGGAAAAACTTTCCAAGAGTCTGGCCCAGTCATCTAAGGTGCTTGCAGTGATTCGTATATTGCTGGTGTTTGAACAGCCAATAGTACAGAACATCTGATGCACTTGCCAATTTTTTGAGACATAGGAGTGGCCTGAAGTATTTCTACTGACCAGTTTACAGACATGGAGCCAGTATTTGCCCATATATAGTGGTCATGTTGCAGTAAGTGTCTCCAGCTTTGTGCTGAGTGACACGATCAGCATGGAAAGGGGGAGCAGAAATTGGTGATGTCACATGTACCTAGCTGTTGGCACATGTTTACGTGTGTGGTGACGGCAGTGCTTGCGTTCATTTGTGCCAATAAAAGAAATGTTCTTCCCCACTCAGACACATGGTAAATCACATTGTTGTTTTTTGTAATGCATGCATGCAGACTACTCACCTACCCCAGTCCCCACTTCTACAATTCCTTCAAGACTACAGATGCCGATGCTAGTCCGTGCATGCTCCCTTCTACTGCTACAGAGGTGGCCTCCTCAGGGCTAGGATCTTCATGCACTGGTTGGAGGCCAGCTTCTGGACATGCCGCTGTAGGTCATGCAAGCACGTCTGGCCTGGATCACCCTGCATGGAGTGGTTTTCACAGCTTTTACTTAATTACTTTTCCAAAGATAGGCGTATACAGTTTGTTACATTGGAAAAGTCTTCTTGAACACTTATCAGGTATGTCCCCTCCTTCACAATGCCATCCACCTTCAGCTCGTCAAAGAACTTTGGGCATCTTTCTCTTGACCTAGCACTGGGTTGTAGGGCAAAGAAGGAGGCAAGCTCATCAGAATTGGAGAGGTGATCTGTCGGCAGGAGCAGGGAATTGGCAGAAAGACTGGGGTATCTGTGAGGGTCTGAGAAGGGAATGGGGGTGATACAGTAGCAAGCCAGGGAGGTTTCAGGCAGAACAGGCCAACCAGTGGTGCCAGGAGAGCTGGAGAAGGGGCATGGGGACAGAATTGAGGGTGAGGAAGACAGCAGTCAGGAAAGTGACACAACAGCCAGGAAAAGGGCATACAAGTGTGGGAGGGGACATAGCCGGCGTATGGAGCTGCACAGTAGCCAGGGCGCGTGCAGACAAGACAGAGCAGTCAGAACGGGCTGTGGAGCAGTCTGGAATGAGCTAACAGAAGACAGGGGAGGGCAAAGCAGTGAAGGCAGGAGCATAACATTGATAGGGCTCTGCAGCAGTCAGAGAGGGAGGGCTGCACAGCTGAGATGGAGAGGGTGAAGTTAGGGGAGGGCGGCGCAGAAGTCAGGCAGGGCAATGGAAGGGGCAGGACAGCAGTAGTAAAGGGGGCACAAGGGGAAGGGGATAGTAGCAGTTAGATAAGGGAGGTTTGGGGGCAGGGATGAGAAAGTCGGGGTGCACAGTGGATTGGGCAAAAACAATCAGAGGCCGCGTAGTCAGGGAGGAGGCACGGTGGGCAACAGCAGTTGGGGCAGGAGAAGTCTGGGGTGCATAGAGGTAGGTACAGGGTGAACCCAAGTTTAGGGGAAACAACAATGAAATATGTTTTTCAGGGACTAATGAAAGGGTTGGTGCAGGTCAGTTGAAGTGAGAGGAGTCCTTTGTGGGTGCATGCTAGTGTGCAGCACCCTGCTGCTCCCGGGCTCTACTTCTGTTTTGCACAGAAAAAGAAGTGACGCCAAGCAGTCAGTCGTTGTGTGCTGATTTTACACACTGAAAGACTTTTCGTACGTGTATTTTGTTCGTTTTTTCATTCTCATTTTTTAGTTATTTGTTCACCGGTCTTTTCTTGTCTTGGCACATGATGCAGGTTTTTTTATACTTGCTGGTTAGGTCATGTTACATTATTTCTTTTTTTAAAACTTTTTTTTATTTTCATTTAGTTTATACAAACTTTTGAAAAACTTAATAAAAAAAAAATGGTGGTAAAAAAAGAAACAATTATCATCTTTACTTGTTATGTCTCTTTAGCATTGATTCGATCTATTTCCATACGACTGTCATTACATTAGTTTTTTGTTTTGCTTAAACCCTACATTTAGCATTACTTGGGTTCATATTCTCCAGTCTTTATTCTACACAGGCCTCTCCTTTAGCATAAGCTGATTTCATTTCTAGTTGATTCTGCAATTGCTCCGGAAATCTCATCAATGCAATCATCACTGATTTACTTTCATTCAAGTGTAGTAGCTCCCACCATTCTTCCACATTCAGGGTCTGAAAGTTAGTCATCACTTTCCCTAGGCAGTTTTCACGGTGAACTTTTAGTTCGGTGCAATTCAGGACGAGATGTTTTAGATTTTCTTCCTCATTTGCACAGAATCTACACAATACGTTTCCTGCTGGGATCAAACGTCTATTCCTCAGAATTTCCTTTGTTTCCATGATGTTCAAACGGAACTTCAAGTAATGCCTTCTTAGACGTTTACACGGTGAAAGAACCAAATATTTCGGGAGCGCATTTCGTTTTTTTGCTTCCTTGGTTTGGTTTAACAGATTTTTGTGCTGATCGTTTATCACCGGTTTCAATCCAGTCAAGATCTAGTAATTTCTTTTTCACAGACTCTGGATTGTACCATACTGTTATCTCATCCGTCCACAATTGAGTAAGGATCTCTCTACATTGATGTTTCCATTCTTTTAAAGGCAGAGTTTTTTTCCAGCTCGTTTCCCGTCAATATTTTGAATGGTGGCAAATTCGCCTCTTCATGAGTCTTTCTGAATAGCACTAGTTTATTCCATATAATTCTTGCGTTCAGGGTGAAGATCCCTACTTCATATAGGACACAAGCAGTCGGGGTGCTTTGGGGTATCTGGAGAATTTTCTTCCAAAAAAATCCTTCACATCTGAACCATATCTTATGGTCACAGCCAAACATGTTCTCGGCCCTGTAGGTTAGAATTGGCATAACTTTATTTTGATAGAATTTTCTTACTGGCTCACACGTAAATTTCCCATATTTCTTTTGCATTATGATTCCTTGTGAAGTTAATTGTATACAGCTGTTTAAGATGTTTTTCACCATCGGTTCGTCATTTAAGCTGGAGTTGATCATTGTGCCTAGATATCTTGTGTACTGCACTTTTACAAGTTTCTTATTTCTCACAAACCAACTTGTCTATACTTAGATGTCGGTCTTCCTCTTTTGTTCTCTAGGACTAGGATTTTTGATTTGGCTGCGTTTATCTCTAGCCCAAGACTTTCTGTATAGATCTTTAGTGCTGTCAGTTTTCGCTGGTGTGCGGTCTAAGATCACCATATCGTTAGCATATAGAATATGATGTAACTGGACTCCATTAATGAGCGGTGGGAATGAGATCACGCTTGCCAGAGCGTTTCCCACTTCTGAAATATAGAAGTTGAACAGGGTAGCCCCTAATGGGCACCTCTGTTTCACACCTCTCTCTGTGGGTATTGGTTTTGACAAATTTCCTTCGCTGTCTAGCCATACTTGAATGTAGGTGTCGGAGTAAAGTTCTTTGATGGCAGCAATTAGGCTCTCATTACATCCCCTCTCTTTCAGTTTGCACCAAAGGATTTCTCTGTTCACTCCATCGAACGCATTTGCCATGTCGATAAATGCCAGTTAGATTTTATGACCTGCTCTGATGGCATCGATTTTCATTAAATTTAGAATTAGTAGGTTAGTGCTACAACCCACTCCTTTTACAAACCCGGACTAGCGCTCATCGTAGATCTTTTCCTAGCTAATCCATGTTGTTAGTTGTTTCAGGAGCTGGGTTACAAACACTTTCCCTATAACGTCAAGGAGGGTTCTGGGCCGATAGTTATCCGGATCAGATCGAATTCCTTTCTTAAATATCGGCACAATGATCCCTGATTTCCAGGTCGCGGGTATCCTTCCTTCTTTTATTTCGATTTCACATCTCCACTGCTCCCGCTCCATGGCTTTATTCCATTTCCATTCCATAGATACTATGTTGTGATCACTTTGTTTAGATTTGGTGACTCTAAAGTAGACTGTTTCTTGCAATAAACTCTCAGATACGAAAATGTAATCTAGTACTGACTGTTGATGTCCTCTTTCCCATGTGGGCTTAGCCGGAATGTCTCCTCTTGGTGCTCCATTTAGCATTGATAGATTTCTAAGTGACATTTCTTCTAACCAGCATTCATTTTTTTATCTCTCACTACTGGTTCTCAATGTTTTCAGTTGTTCCAGTTCGACTAGTTTCATGTTGAAGTCTCCACATAACATAATTGAAGCCTTTGGGTCGTCTATTAGAATGGAATCTAGGGCCTCAATGAGTTCATCCTCAAATTTTTGATTGGTCTGGCGTGGTGTTTCAATATACATTTAGTATGTGTAATGAGTGGACATTTTTCGCCGATTGATTCACTTGTTCCAAGCATACCTTCTGGAGAAAGGGTGACAAGTTATGAGCCGACTTAATTCTTAGACCGCATGTCCTCCTGATTAGAATCAGTTGGCCCGACATGGGCCGCCCTTTTTTTTTGTTTTATGGCTGGATTTATTGCTACTTCGAAGCCATCCACACATGGCATGCTTGTAAGCCATGTCTCTTGCATACATATCAAATCTGCCTTTTTTAATATTTCCGGAGGGGCTCTCAAGAGATGCAAAAATCCTCTTGTGTTCCACGAGGCCATCACCAAATTCGCTGTCTCGTTATGGCATTAGCTCTTCCTTGTAGTATTTAACGATTTTGCTAGCAAGGTCCAATTTGTATTCTCTTCCTCTCCAGCGTTCAAATCTGTATCTTTTGATCTCTCAACACCCGCCTTTCCGCGGTTTTCCACTGTTATTTTGATTTTCTTCTTTCTTATCTCATCCGATGAGCTTGATATTCCTACGTCACAGTCTTCACCTTTTGCATTGTCGTTGTTCTTGTGTTCCTGTTTTGTACTTTTTTCAAGTATTTTGTTTGACAGTGGCTCTTTTTCCTTTTTTGGTGGTACTTTTGTGTCTTTCAGTTTTTCGCATTCCTTTTCCCCCAAAGTGTTGTCTACTTCGTACACTTGATAACCTACTTCCAGAAGTTGTCTCTCGCACATCATGATCACTTCTGCGTCTTTCTTGTCGTGAATGTGTAACAGCACAAATTTCTGGTTCATGTCAGTAATGATTTCCACACGATTGATTCGAGGACTATCGCTTTTAACACCGGTATTTTTTGGAATATCTGTAGAATATTATATTGATTCAATGGAGCACCACTTTTTCTGCCATCTATTTTTTCAACTAGTATTCTGTATTGGTGTTGCTTTGATAGCCCGTTGCTATCAGTATTTTCGGTAGATTGCCGCGGCTGAACATGCTCATCTGCCTTTTCCCTTGTGCCTCCTCCTCCTTTTGTTATTCTATTCAAATTCTCATTTGGGGTTTCCTCTCCCAACTTAATATTCTCCTGCTCTTCTTCGGATGAGCTTTGTATTTCTTCCCTATTTGTGGGTTTGGTTTTCAATCTCAACATGCTCTTTATCCTTTTCTCTTCCAGAGTGAGGAAGGTTAAAGGCTCCTCTACCTTTTTCTCAGGTTTCTTGATTATAGGCAGGTTTTTTTCGGTTTTTCTGGCCATGAGATCACTCTTTTGCCTGATATTTCCTCCTCTCTCCCTTTCTCACATTCTTGTAGACGTAGTTTTGTGAAATTTGCCTCTGAATTAGGGTTGCCTTGACATTATGCTTTTTAATTTTTGTTTGTCTCGTCCCTATTTTCTTCTTTGTGCTCGTCCGCTTCAGATGTACTATAAGTTGACATATTCAGAAGCTCCTCTACATCACATTCATCTTCCTCAGAGTCCAGCTCGACTATTCTCTCCATCTGCGGGTTATTGTCCTCATGCTGAATTTCCAAAGGGACCTTTCCACCTACATTTGTGGCTCCTTCAATCTTTTGTTTTTCCTTCATAGCCGGCTGCTCTGAATTATTTACTGTTATGTTCAGTGCTTTAATATTTCTAAAAAAGTTTGCTGAGCTGCGAGGGTTCTTATGCTTTTGAGCTTTTTTTTTTACATTCATTTTGTTTTAGAGTGTCTCTCTTTGTCTTTGTCCCTTTGCTCACTCCTATTTGAGCTTTCGAGTGTTCAAATATATCAAACCACTGACCATCATTCTTTTTTGATACAATGGCAACAGAATTGCTTTTTGTCACCCTTGGTTTGACATCATTAGTGACTTGTGGTAAAGTAGGATCAGTTTGAGTGGCGGCCTGTTCTTTGTCCACATCACTTTCTTTTTGAGTTTTACCTTATAGTTCCTCTTTTTCTGGAGTTTTCTTTGTTGCAATAGGTGCAGGCGCCCTTATTTTCTTTGCTATCTTGACGACCTGGGGCTCTTTCACTCCACAGTCGCTATCCTCTGAAGTGATTATTAGATCCTTATCGTAGTAACAATTCTGATGAGAGTTCTTTTTCTCAGCCTCTATCTTTTTCCCCAAAGGTTGTTCATTTGATCTGGGTTTTTCTACCTTTTCTACTAATTCCACGTAGCTCACTGTACTCATGGTAGTTTGATTATTAGTGGAGGCTCGATTTTGGTCCCTTTTCCATCACGTTCCTTTTATAGCAGCGTGAGAGCTTGCCTCGTCACTTCGGCTAGGAGTTTCTTGTCTTCAGAGTTATTTCTTAGTGATTCCTTCAGCACTGTTAGCGCAATATTGTTCCCTCTTCTTGTCGCCAGTACCTCAGAAGTCATTTCCTTCAAGTCGGTCTAATTTTATCATTTTGGAATTAAGTAAGGCAATCAGAGTCGTTTGATCACGGTAGTTCTCGTGTAAGTTCTCATACAATTTCGTCAGAGGGGCCACAGCTATCGTTGTAGCTGACATCAGGATAGGACTTAACTTTGAGATTATTGTCTCAACACAAGGCAGGGTACCTTCCGTGCTATTTCTTTCCTTCGATGGTGTCACATTAGTCGTCTGACAGCTTTCATTTCTTAAATTTAGAACGCAATCATTATCCTCTGACTCTGAAGCTGTAGTTCGGGTAGTGTACAATTTTGCCTTTTTGGGTGGTGGTATCTCACCTGTTTTATTTCTCAGTTTTTCTCCTTGACACCCCACCATCACTCTCTGAACTTTCTCTTCTTCTGCTCCTCTTTTTTGACATTATGATCTCCTCATTTCGAGTTTCAAAGGCTGGGGAATTTGATTCGCGATTCAGCATTTCGTGAATGCTCTTATGCTTAGAATATTGTAGGTCCACTTGAAGTGGGCTTCCCCCATGTGAGCTTAGTTGGGATATTCTCCTGGGTTGGCATTAATCTTTGCTAGATCTTTTAAAACTTGGTCTGCTATCCCCAATGAGTTTCTTCTGCTTCCTGGTTTGGTGGCGTTTTGAGGAGCAGATCTTTTCATCCACTCATCAGGGGGTGACCAGGTGTCTGCTATTTCTTCCCTTATGTCGGCTGTACTGAGGTTTTCTTTTGTTTTTGGGTTGACAGAGTAACCCTTCAGTTCTTACATTGTCTGGGTAATTTGATCATCTCGTTTACTCTTCGTATTCAGAGTTTCCTTTTTTTTTTGCTTCTGTATTGTGCATCTCAGCCACCTTTGAACAAGCCAGTAATTTTAAAGAGGAGCTCGTCTTTAGTTGCTCATCCGTGTTTGGGACCCTTTGTTTACTGTTTATGCTCCCGTTCTTAAGTGGTAGCATTTGTCCCATGGTTTGTATCTGCTCTTCGTACCTGCTCAAGGGAAGAGGGGATTTCGGGAAGGACCGTGCACCCTGGGCATGATGAACCATTGCGGCGCATACTTCTACATTCTTCCCTCCAATCAGCTTGTCATTCGACACGCTGAACACTCCTGGAACGTCATCCGCCAGTATCTCTCCTTTTCTGGTGACGGGATGAGCTTGGGTTTGTCTTTCTCGGGGGATCGCTTTTTTTGGTCACCCTTAATCGTCCTCCTCCACTCTTCCACCCCCTCCTTCTCTTTCTCGTTCTCATTCTCATGCTCGGTCCCCTCTTCATCCTCCTCTGCCTGATCGCATTCACTCTCTATATCACTCAGGGAGTCCTGAATTCTAACCGTGTCGCTGTCGTCTCCCTCTGTCAGCAGCCGTGTCGGGTTTACCGTCTCCAGGGAGATCGTTGTCCCGGGTGGCTCAGTGAGGAGGCGTGACCGCAAGGAGAGGGCAGCAGACGTCATCTCGATTCCACCCCTCAAAGGAGGCGATCTTTCTACGGCCGCGGCGGCGTCGTTATGAGTATGTTTAACCGTCCTTATTTTTTCGTTAGTGTTTACATTTGTGGTACACGCCGCATTCGTCCCTCGCTTGGCTTGCGCGCGCCTTTACCTTAGTCCCAACCGTCATTATTGTCAGCACAGAGCACCGTGCACAGGGAACAGCGCCTTTCTTCGTGCATGCACGCAAGCGGCTCTTACCGTAGTTCTTTTGAAGGGGAATGAAAAAATGAGCCACACCGAACTACTTCTTGAGGCTCTCCCTCTGGCGTGGCTTTTTCCACTGGTCCCACGGGTCCACCAGGGAACACAGGAAACACACTACTTCACGCTGTGCTCCGTAGCAGTGGGGTTTTTTGTGATTTCACTCCACCTCCTGGTTATAGCAATGGAAATGGCAAACAGACTCGCCATGACGGAAACACACTCCCTCACACTCCGCTACATTATTTCATGATTCGTTATGTCTGTTCACAATGATGTTCAGTGCTTTGAAGCAGCCATTAAGGTGGCACATAGCACCCCTCAAAACGCCCACATAAATAAATAAACAGGATCAGCACTCAGTTTATGAAATGGGTCTTAAAGCACACAGTAATACTCAAATGTAAGATGGAAAGCAGACTTCACCCTTCAAGTGACAAGTTGCTCTATGAACCTTAAGGCTCGTAAGTTTCAACTTTTTATTATAAAAGATAACACTATGCAAGGTAATGCGCCCTTTCCACAATCGGGAAGCGGGTTCCAACCTCCCTAGCTCAGGCTCCCCGTTCAACCACAATGATCCCCCATGAATTGTTGAGCACATCCAGGGTACCCCTACTATCTAGGTCCCTCCCTTACCCAGGGAGGCCTAAGGCTGGCCTTTTCTCACTCCTTCAGGGTCATCCTAGGGACCTAACAAAGTAGACTGGTTGTTCCGTCACCCTTCTCCCGATGGCCTTCTCTCCAGCTTCTCCTCACCTGTCTCTTCTCTCACACCCCACCCCCTTCTCTCTCTCTCCATAATCAATCCTCTGATCTTCCTGTTCTCGCTCACCTCTCCTATCTCAACCCACCAACTGATCGCTCCCCTCTCCCTATAACCTTGTCATGGCCCCCCCCCTCCTCCTCCTCTCATGCCACACTCCATCCCGTGGTCTTACTGCTCCCTCTCTCCACGTTTATGGCTCCGCCCTCCACCAACTCCTCTCCAAAACTCCTTGCTCCCACCATTACATGGCTCTACTCTCATCTACCCTCGTGCCTCTCACTTCCCCGTCTCTTTCAGCCGCTTTCTAACCTCAGCCTCCAAATCAGTTTCTCATATACTCACTCAATTCTCAATTGATGCCACTCTCTCAGACCCCACACCTTACCTTAACTCTATCAAAGCACTGCAACAGTGTCCTCCAACTTCTTCTCCACTTCCTACACCCTCCTTGTGGGTCTCTTGGTCCACATCCTCTGCTTTCCACCTCACCAATACACCTCTCACTTTCATCTGCTGGCTTTTTTCTAGCTCAGCCCTTCTTGCTCTGGAGTTCCCTTAGGCTCCTACTCACTCTCTAAGTCAGCTTCCCTCATTGTCAATTTCTAGCTGAGCCCAGCCCCAACCTTACCATATCCATTCCAACCCTGACAATGTGAAACAGCAGACAAATTAAAAGGTTAGAAGTAAATGCTTGAAGAAGTAAATGCTCAAGTAGTAAGTGTTGAAGAAGTGTTTTTGGCAAAGTAAAGGCGGGTGCTTGTACTGTTCTTCCTGGCACATCACTTTCCATTTCCAATAAATATAAATAAATACTAAATTTTATATTCTATTTCTTTTTCTCGGCTGTTGTAGGCGTGAATGCTGGGAGTGTTCTCTACACCCCAAGCATCAATTTATATCTGCCTGTCAGCAAACATCTCTCTTCAACATAATCCTCTTACTTCAACCCTTGTCCATTTAGTTACTATTAAATGCACTCTTCCTGTGTTCTGGTAGTAGGACGGCTAATTTACTTTTTATCATTCTTGCAATTACATCTGAAGTGCTTCCTGGGTCTACTCAAGATGATATGTTAAGGAAACCTGTGTTTTTCTCCGTCTTCCAATAAGTCCTCTACTTGTTCCCCGTGTCTTGGTCTACTTGTCAATCAATTTTATGTGGCAATTAGGAGTCCCCTCCTTGGTGCTGATGTCTGTGCAGACCTCCTCAATTTGCCCTCTTGACCGGATATGTGACAGTGTTTTTATTAATTTCAGGGAAGACCGCTCTGCCTCACCCTTATGTATTTTTTATGGTCAATTAAAAGATTGAAGATGGCCTCATTGGATGGAGCGAAGGGAGCGGGTGTGTTTTGGCTAAGGGTCTAATGGCCTAAAACTAGTCCAGAAGGGCCCCCATGTCGCAGCCCCTGCACAGATTGAGTAGATGTTAGACATGTGAGAACTGTAAATCAAACTGATTTATTAAATAGATCGGTGTTTCTGAGCATAGGTACATAACCATAATTTGCAACAAAACTTCATTTTATGGTACCATTCTTAATGTGTTTCTGCAGCCTGTCTAGTTTACAAAGACCATATCTGAAGCTGAAAGGTGTGAAATTTGTGGCAAACAGATGGCAAGAGAGTGCAATGAGCTGCATGGTGGGAGGCCTTGTGGGATTCGGAGAAGAAGTAATCCAGAAGGTGAATGCTGTATGCCAAGAATACTGGAATGAGCATGTGGTGGATCGAGGCGATGGGGAGAAAAAAAAAAAAAAAATCAGTGGAGGTGCAGAAGCATGGAGAATATGAACCGTGTTTTTACAATGAAGGGGAGCCTCTTTTTGGGGGCCAACAAGTGCAACATTCAGACCTCAAAAAGGGACGGCAGCAGCAACGTACAATGAGCGTTTCTGCACCTCCCGTCACTATGGCGGGGCACCTGCTTGCTCGCCTCATTGCAATCTGCTCTCCTGGTGGTCCCTGAAGAGCACTTGATAGTGGGAACAGGCGGGTTGCCTGCCCCAACAGCATCAGTGTCAGATGTCCCGACCACAGTCCCACTGCAGCAGCCCATATTCTGTATCTTGCCAGAGAACGAAAAGAGATATATTGCAGAGAAAGTGGAGATACAACTATTTGTCCCAAAATTCATCACAGTTGTTCTAAGAAATACCAGACAAATCTAGATTGTATAGCAGAGACTTTTTTCACATCACTATTACTTCCAGCAGTACAAGCAGCTGCCAATGCTAAGTGGCTCCAAATCCAGATGGTAAATGATGCAGAATAAGGATTCAATGCGATAAAGATGGAGATGTGAGCGATCAGGCTGACGACGTTGAAAAATCGTAATGTGCTGGACTTACAGCGATGGAAGGCGACATTTACAAGAAGATCAGAGGATTCACATACGTACCTCCAAACAACAACACTAACGGGTCTTACACACATAATAGAGGCCATGCACACCCTCAGCACTCGCATGCAAATGGAGGCCGGCATTCAGAGAAATGACTGATTCAACTACCTTTTTTCTTGGGTACCATCATGGATGGGGCGATAGTAAAAATATTAGTACCAGTGATGGTGTTTGTGATTTTCTGCACTTGCCAGATGGGACTTCGATGCTGTGCCAAAGCAATGTTTAGCACTGCAATGATGATGGTGTCAATTGGGGTACAGGGTGCGCCTGGCGGTACAAAAAGGCAGCCAAGTACAAACAGATGACCCCAACATACCCTGCATGGCTAGATTAGAGCCACGCCTACACCCTATAAGCATGATCACCAGACCCCAAGAACTATGATGAACACTGGGTTGACCTAGCAGGAGATTGGGGGTAGGGGGAAGAGTGCAACATGTACTCCAGAGCAGTATGCAGAAGCAGGGGAACATTTATGGTCTGTGTGAAAAGCATGGGTGCCCAAGGAAGGAGCACCGGCGTATCTAGAAGCAGAGAGGTTGGAAAGGGAAAAAATAGAGAAGGATAGAATGGAAGTTCGTTAATGTGCGATTAACAAAAGGGGTGGGGATTTGGGAAGCAGGGACGATCGTCCAGAACCCCACTCCCCCCCCAAAAGAGGTTGCAGATAAGGCAGAGGCCTGTGAGTGTGTTGTAGGTATTTGGGAAGGATATAGTTGGATATTCATAGAAGATGCTTTATGGTTAAATATGATCTGCTTAGGTATAGATTGTGCTGGGAGTAAACGCCATCTTAGAAACTAGCTACCGTTTTGAAATCGAGGCCTAATGCCGCACTGCAGCCAGGGCAGTAGGCCCAGGCTCAGAGCATAGAGCTAGGCGTGTACATGTAGGGTCGGGTTGTGGCATAGGAAGTAGTGAGAAAAACCAAACCCGCAGACAGTCATAAACCTCTCATTGTTTCATGCTATTAGCATTTGTTTCCCAGAAGGAATGCGCCCTGCAAGGCCATGAGGGAGTGGAGGGCTCTCTGAAGTTATCCCACGAGAAGGAGGGCACTTCACCAGTCCAGTCCTAGGTTATAGGGTCCAGATGTCCCTGTCCCAAGACCCCAGCATTCCAGGGTAACAGCCAGCCCCAGACCACCGACCATAAACCTGTTAAATAGCCAATTCATCAGGAAGATCCCAGTAGAAATATATTGGACCTCCGATTTGTGCTGCGAGGTGCCAAGGAGGGAAATTAACACATTTAAGTCTGGGGTGGGAAGAACTGGAATGGCGCCAAAGTGTCTAGAATTGAGCAGGGGTTTAGAATTATCATGACCTCAAAGTAGCCTTTGTGCCCATGTCTACAGTACCAGGTGCACATTAGGCAACAGATAGGAGATGCACTGAATTATGTTAATAATTGCCAATTAAGAGCTTTGCGCCTGATGACGTACAACGAAGAACCCCACATGGAAGAAGACAAACAGCAGAAGCTGGGACCAATATGGAGCAGGCCACCTATGTATATGGTTGCACCAACCAGCTACTTGGATTTGTAACCTATGTGACGTACATCACCTGTAACGCTGTTTACCTTTAAAAAGTGTTGCTCATGCACATTTTGTCTGAGCGCTGAGTTCTTTGCTGGCACATACTTGTCTTTTTATGAGAATAAACAGCGTTTTCCTTGCAAGAGGTGTGCTGGCCCTTTTTCTCTAGTGGGTTGTATTTTCTCTAGTGTGAGTGTTGAGGTGCTTTTCTACAGTCTAAAGAAGGTTTTTCAACATGGGAGGAATAGAGACCTGTTTAAATGTTTCAAATAAAGAGACATATTAGAGAGGTTAAGTAAGAAACAAAGGAGGGATAGACCTTAGGTAAAAGTGAAGAAGGAATTGGATCGGCAGGCGTGGCTGTAAGATGAGCGCGAGGCATCAAAAGCACAGTATCTGAGGTGGAAATAGGAGAAAGATTGAGCAACAGATTGTTTGCCAAGCAGAAGACTAGAAGAAAAAAGGAGTGATATAAGCACGAAGGGCAGTGACCCTTGAAGAACAAAATGAAGCAACATCAGAAGCAGAGAGAGAAGAGGTAGACGTTAGATCAGAAGGAGAAAGTAAACAAGAGTCGAAGAGACATTGATGTATTGGGGTGGTAGGATATTTTCATTAGACGGGAAAGAGTGGGATGGGAAAATGTCAGCTTATAATACATTGTTTACTATTCGATAGGACTACAGCTCGGTGTTTAATGATATAGATAATTAGGGTTGGGGTGGAAAGTTGTGGTAATTATAAGGGAAAAAACCCAAAACTAGTATAAAGTGTATACAATGTTTAAAATGTCAATAGGTTTATGATATAATTGTAGATAGAAAATTGCAATTTATAGTATTTTACTGGAGTACTGTATATATACTGAGAGCATAATTTCAAAAAGAATGGCTGTTATATCACTAATGTGCAAATATGTATTTAATCCAGATGGGAAATAACTTTACATGAATATATTGGATAAAATGGTGGTTGAACTCGTTACTGAAGATAATGATTGCATTTTTAGTTATGCTGGAAATGAATCGATGGGGTTTAGAGGGAAGAGGAGTCAGACGTTATAGTTGATGTTTGGGGGAAAAATACTGATGGTAAAAAACTATTGATAAGTATAGTTTGGAACAATGTATTAATTGCATATATATATGCTCATTTATGGTCTGATGTTTATTGGATTTGGTATGGTGTAAGATATTACTCTAAGTTATTGTATGTTAGTTGGTTTGTATGATGGTGTTGCGTGGTTGTCGGTCTTTTCTGTTTTTTTTTCCCTTTCCTCCCACTTTCCTTGCCGCAATGTTGGCTAGCTTAATAATTCTAGAACAGTGTATTTGCTGGAATTAAGGTTGTAGACGACTAACTAGGGTACACTGAAGTATGAGAACACTAAACTTTGTTTCGTGGAATGTGAAAGGTATTGGGTGTGCTTTTAAGCGAAGAAAGGTTATGGCGAGGATCTGGAGAAATAGAGGGGATTCAATTTTCCTACAAGAAACTCACTTAAATGAACAGTTAATGTTTGACTAATTCTTGATATCCACAAGTAGTTTCTAATTGTTACGATTCTAAATCGAGAGGGGCGAGTATTTTATTTAGAAATGGTTTGCCGATCAAAATAATAAAGGATGATGAAGGTCGTATATTGCTAATTGATATATTCTGTGATGGTAAGAAGGTGACAGTGGGGACGGTATATGCTCCATGTTCGCCAGGTGTGCAGTTTATTACTAGGTTGAGTGACCTACTGAATGAAATGGGAGAAAATATAGTTTTGGGAGGTGATTTTAATGTGGTAATGAATAGTAAAATGGACCGAAAATCCGACTGTAGATATGCTCATGAGAGAGTTAGGGAAGAGTTTCGTGATTTTGTATCTACATATAAATTAGCTGATGTGTGGAGAGAAATGCATCTAGGGGAGGCAGAATACATTTTCAATTCCCCAGTTCATAATTCGTATTCAAGGATCGATTATTGTCTTATTAGTAATAGACTGGTTACTCAGACGGTAAATTCAAGTATTAAGGAGAGAGGAATCTCAGATCATGCACTGCTTGATATGCAATTTAATGAGAGGTATGAAGGAGAAATCTAAAAGATGGAGTTTACAGGTGAGTGTACTCAAGGATTCATCGGTTACTACAGGATTAGAGTCCTTTATTAAGAATTGTTTTGATGAAAATGAAGGCTCAGTGGATATTAAGGTTGTTTGGGATTGCTTTAAAGCAGTGTTAAGAGGAGAACTGATAAGTAGGTTGGCACATGTTAAAAGGGAAAATCTGGAGATTATTAAAAAGATGGAGGAGGATGTTATGGAATTGCAGAAGACTTGTGCACGGATTGATACAGAGTCAAATAAGATGAAATTAAAGAAGTTGGAGGGAGAGATGAAGAATCATGTGCATACAATGGCAGAAAAAGGAATGTTTTATTATAAGCAAAAGTTCTGGCAATATGGTGATAAAAACAGGAAAATGTTGGCCAATAGACTTAGAGGTGTAGCTACTGAGACGTGCGTTACTTCTATCCGAAGTGATGAATGAGTTGCGTTGTTTAAGAATGTAGAAATTTGTGAGTGTTTCCGGGATTTTTTTTTTTGCCACTGTACAGGGAGGAACTTTCTCCTAGCGATGAGGATTTGAATACCTTTTTTACCAAGATTAAGATCTCAGAGTTAACAACTGAAGGAAAAATTCAATTGGAATCAAAGATTGACGTTACTGAAATACATAGCGCAATACTACAAATGAATGATGGGAAATCAGTGGGACCGGATGGTTTGGTTTCTGAATTTTATATAACGTTTGTGACTCAGTTATCACCAATCCTATGCGAGTTATATAATCATTTTCTGTTGACGGGGACAATATGCGAATCAACGAAAGATGTTCTGTTCATTGTTATACCTAAACCGGATAAGGATCATAAAAAATGTGGAAACTATATTAACAAGATTTCCTTGCTAAATGTGGATCTGAAAATCTTTACCAAAGTATGGTCAAATCGACTAATGGATTTTATAGGAGGCCTAATTGATGAATCACAAGCAGGTTTTACTCTGGGTAGATTTGGGTATGACAATATAAGGACAGTGTTGGATGTTATGAGTGCACACAGTGGTAAGGGAACAGATGCAATTATTGGTTTTGTTGATGCTGAAAAAGCCTTCAACAGAGTTAATTGGAGGTTTCTGGAATATACATAGCTGAAAATGGGGTTTGGTCCGACATTTATGGGAATGATTGATTGTTTACATAAGGATATTACGGCAAACGTGTTTGTTAATGGGCTTATTTCCAACTCCTTTCATTGGTCTAAAGATACGAGGCAAGGATGCCCACTGTCACCGTTCTTGTTTAATTTGGCTTTGGCACTACCAGCGGCATATATTAGACAGTGTGGGGAAATTAAGGGAATTACTGTTGGGAATACGGAAGTTAAGATATAATCTTATGCAGATGATGTGATGATCCTTCTTTCAAACCCTCAGGTATGTGGAACACTATTGAAACAAATGCTTGAGGAAGTTAGTAAATTGTCAGGACATAAGGTAAACTAGGACAAAACTGAAATGTTTCCTTTGTCCAAGACATGCGATAAGAATGTTTTGAAATCCTGGAACTGCAAATGGTCCCCTGAAGGAGTAAAATATCTGGGTATACACATAAGTGATCTTAATAAAATTGTTCAATATAACATTGATAAAACGATAGAAAAGATTGTGAAGAGTATTAAAAAATGGGTAAGGCTAAATTTGAATTTGTGGGCAAAAATTAATGCGATTAAAATGGTTCTGTTACCTAAAGTGCTATACACTATACAATCAATCCCTCTACTAATTTCAAAGAAATTGTTGCAAAAGGTTGATAAAGTGTTTCAATCCTTTTTGTGGGGAATAGGTAAGAGACCACATATCACAAAATATATCTTGCTGCTGGATGTCAAAGAGGGAGGGTTTAATTACCCAGATTTGATGAAATATTATCAAGCGTTTTTAATTAAGAAGAGTTCTCATTATTTTGATAAAGAAGATGTCAAAGGTCCAATTTGGTTGCGAATAGAGAAATTTGTGATCCTTATTGCTTGGATAATCTCTATACGATGTGAAAACTAGACAAAAAAGGTTAGAATTGAAAACGATCATAGCAGCGAGACAGGTTTTAATGGCTTGGTTCAGAAGTAATGGTCAATATTTTGGTTTTAGTTACGATGCATCCATTTGGCATATTGAGGGGCTGTAATTAAATTATAGATGGTTGCATTGGCAGAGTTGGATACGGAAGGGTATATTGAAAATAAGAAATGTGCTGGATGGAGATAGATCACTGGGCTTTGAGGAATTGCAGGATAAGTTTGGTTTGGGGACGAGGGAGCACAGTCGATACATAGATTTGACTTTGTTAATCACTCAAAGGGCGAGTATGGTTGATAAAACATTGGGAGAAAGACCAGAGATTTGCAAGTTGTTGGTTGGACAAGAGTACAATGGGCGTACTTATATGCGTTTTATGCCGATGGAGTTAGAATATAGAGAAGCATGGACTAAGCTAAAGGACACTTGGTCAAATGACATTAATATGGTCATATCAGAAGAGGAATGGATAGATCTTCTTAAAGTGGGCACGAATGCAGGAATGTCCATGATTTTACGTCTAATTTGACAGAAGGTTGTTGGTAGGATTTATTGGACACCAGTTAAGATGTTCAAGCTGAGGTTAAGGATTCGATGAGGAGTGCTGGAGTTGTGATAGCGGTAGGGGCACCCTGTTACACATGCTTTGGGATTGCCCAATGGTACAAGATTTTTGGAAGGAAGTCAGGGATAGGATTGACTTGATTTTTAGTATATCTATTCAGAGGTTGGCTGCTAATGTGATTTTGCTTTTGCATAAAGGAAGATGTGTTGCTACTAGAAAGCAGAATGCCTGGATTGATACAGCTATGGGGGTAGCGATCAAGCTGATCCTTCAAATCTGGAAGACTAGGAAGAAACCTAATTTGGATGACTGGCTAGTGAAATTACAGATTTTGTCTAAATATGAAAAATTCTCCTTGAAGGACAAGTGTAGAGAAGATGATTATCTTTCTTTATGGGGCTCATTTAATGCCTTACATGATTAATAGAGAAGTGGGGAGGAGAGAGGGAGGACGGGGAAGAGGGAGTTCCCCTCCCACCCACCCTTTTTTCTCTTTCTTTTTTTCTTATTCTCCTTTATTCCCTTTTCCTTTCTTATTGTTCATGTGTTTAGTGTGTTTATGTGTGGAATACTGTATTTTGTATGTGCTATTTTTCACATGGGAATTGTAATATGTTGTGGTTTTAAATTGTTAGGTCTAGTATGATTGTAGATTTAGATAAATGATTTTGTAGTTGTATGGACATTGGATATTGTTAGTTACAATTATTCATGTTTGTTCCATTTTACTGAAGCATGTGTGATAGATATGTGTTTTGATGAAAACCTAATATATATTTTTTAAAAGAAACGAAGACTGAGAAGAAGAATTGTTCTGAATGAGATTTACACCAGTGATGCTCTAAACGGCAAAGTGTGTGCCGCATTGTGCGAAGCTGTGTGGTAATCCAAGGATGAACTGGCTTCTGAGAAGGAGTAAAAGAAGAGGCGGAGGGTACAAGCAATGAATAGAAGGAGCAGAAGGCAGTAAAGAAGCTGCATAGTTAGCAGAAAGAGCTGAAAACTAAGGGGGTTGAAGATAGATCAGTAATCCAAGAAGAAATAAAGAAAAGGGTGTTAAAAGCAGGAAGATCACAATGAAAATAGGTAGACTGAGAGGAGGATGAAGGAAAATCCAGAGGGAACAGAAAACATTAGAAGGAGATGATCAGAATACATTTGCGCAGCAGACACCCAAGAGTTGGAAAAGGGAGAAGAGAAAATAAGAACACGAGAGCCAGAAATATGAGGAGGAGGAGGAATAGAAATAAGATTGAGTCAAGAATGGAAAGTGACAGAGACAAAGCATGAATAGAAGAAAGATGAAAACTAAAATCCCCCAAAAGAGTATTCGGAGTAGAAAGAGGTAGAACAGATAGCAAAGCATCATGGTTATTGCAAAACTAACCAATTGGGCCTGGAAGGTGATTGATCAGTAAAGAAGCCAAGGTGTGCGGTTTCACAAAGGTTGTGAAAGAATACTCAAATGAGAAGAAACACGGAAGAGAGAGAAACTGAGCAGAAGTAAAAGTTGAGCGAAAAAAGAATACCAGTCCCACTTCCACGACCAGTGGGGGAGTGGAGGATGTGCAAAAAAGAAGTAGAAGAGGTAATTAGAGAAGCACGAATAGCTTGTATTAGAAGAAATCCAAGTCTCTGTAATACAGAGAAAGTGAAGATTAAAACTGAGAAAAATATCCAGAATAGAATGAAATTTGTTACAAAGAATGCGCATTCCAAAGGGCAAGATTAATTGAAGGTAACAAAGACCACCCAACTTGTGATGAGGCCGCTAGTATTTTCGTGTACTCCTGACACTTTATCTTTACTAGGGGAAGTAGAGACGTTCCAGTAATGATTCTCACTTTCTTCAAGTATTTCCATTGCTTTCTCTTGACTGCGACTAGTAGGAGCGTTCAGTAACAATTCTCATTTTCTTTAAGTATACATAATACTTTATCTGTACTGAGATGAGTACGATTGTTGGTCTGGCTCCCGTTTTCCTATTACCCCTATTCTTCCTGGATAAAGTCACCGGGGCTCGCATGCAACTGGGATCTCTTCACGTCAGGCTGGCTTCTCGTTTCTTCCTCAAAGTGTCTCTCCATTCCTTCCTCATTTGGTTGGGTCAGAGCCGCTTCACTGGCAATGGTATCAGCGTTGTGAACTGACCTGGTACTCCGTGTTGCATTAGCGGTCACACCACCACTCCCTTTAAGCTCTAGACACTATGTATTCTCCTCAGCCTCTGGCGTCTCTTGTCTTCTGTTACACCAAGCGTTGGGCTCCGTACCCAAGCGCTGTTCCAGTATCGGACGCTATGCATCCAGTCTCTCCTCACAAACTCTCAAGCAGCTGATTTTACCTTCCCGATGCCTCTGCCTCTTGGTTTTATCACGTTGCCATGGGGCTTCCCCGGCAGACTGTCAGAGTCCTTCTTCTCTGTTGGTCTCAGACTCTGTATTGCTTCCTTCGTCCCAGTACTATACGAGTTTCCCTTTTACAGGTATCGCTATTGCAATTAAATGGTAATAGCAGACTGAGGAATTCATCATCCTTTTCTTCAGAAGATGTCGGTAAGGGAGGGTTAATGATGTGTGATTAGGGAGTTCATTACTGAACAGGAGTCCTTGTCGCCATAGGGGGAGGGGGGGGGGAAGTCTTCCCCAGTGAGGTCTCGCTTGCCTCAACCTCTACAGAGGATATTGCATGGCGTGCTCACCCCTCATGGAAAGGCTCTCTCCTGGGGAGAAGTGATGAAACGCTGTGATTCAGCACAGGCAGTAAAAGTACCAATTTACAAAATGGGCAGCAGACAGAACTAGTCCATCCTGCAAGATATGGCAAGGCATTGCCTGTTCATTTAGAAGATTGGCTAGTGATAAATGGAGTAGTTTCCAACCTTCTGGATGGTTTTCAAAGGGGCCCCTGTACGATAGACCAGAGCTTCAGGCTACTTTTGCTAATTCAGAAATATGCAGTTAGTATTAAGGAAAATACCTCAAGATTTAGGGTTCTTAAAGGAGTTAGATAAGGATGTGTCCTTAACCCACTTTTTTCCCTTATATTAATTACACTGTCGAAGTAATTGTGTCCCTTCCTGAAAATGCTTCAACAATAAATGGCAATCACATGGCCGTCCTTTTATTTTCAGATGATGCCATTGTGACATTCAAATCTCCTAATGGCTTAAAAAAAAATAATAATAACTTAGGGGGACCGCTATGCGTGTGCAGGCAAGATGGTTGCCTACTGAATGGATTCGGTCAAAATGACTAAATCCAAATGACCTACACCACCGAACTACCTAAAATAGATACTACTAAATGTCCTACTGACTAAATGTTTGTAGGACTTGTAGTACCTATTTGGTGGTGTAGGTCATTTTCTTTATTTTTTGTGGTCCGAACAGCTGCAAGGTATCCCCCACAACACCCCGTTCACTATACTATACAGCTGACCTGCATACTGACCCACAGCTGTACAGTATAGTGAGCGGGGGTTGCGGGCACAACCCTGCAGCTGACCTGACCAAAAAGGTCAGGGGGTGCCGGTTCCCGATCATGGAAGTGAAAGGGAACTGGCGTTGCAGGGACTAGCGAGACAGAAGGAAAGGTAAGTAGGGGGGTAGGGGTATGTGCGGGGGTTAGGTTTTCTATAGATTTGGGGTTGTTTTACCTTGGATGGCCGAATTGGAAATGTACGAACGATTTTTTATTACGTACATTTCTCATGCATTCATTTCCATCGCAAACTTTTCAGTCGCGGCAAAACATCCCCAAATCTACTGAATCACTTCTTGAACAATCCTCCAGAATCAATGCTTTTCCTCCATTCAGAGGTTGGTGGATCACCTGAAAACAGGCTGGCATGAGTTATTGGAGCCCAGTGACAGTTAACTGCAGCAGGTTCTCTGTGGAGGTGCAAGTAGATGGAACAAGAAAGAAGGACAAAGGAGAGGGCACTGCAGAACTGCTGCCCTGGAAAGACTCAAGCGTATGCAGACGTTGTAGAGCCAAGACCACCCACTTGGGGGGCTTGTCAGTGTCTCGTGAGCTGGGGGGCTTCCAGCCCATAGCGTAGATACTGTAAAGTGGAAACCTCAGCTTCAGCCATTGAGTGTCTCGGGGACCAAAGGTGTGGTGCACAGTCAGAGAGTGAATGGAACGAGCCAAGAAAGGAGACAGATTTAAGAGGGCAGTACTAAAGGGACAAAGTTAAGGGAAGTCCAGTCCCTAACTGTAAGAGGTAAGGGTGCACTCCCTCTGGTGGTGGGGTGACTGGATGAAAGTGACTACAACGAGGGTCCATAGCAAAAGGCAGGACAAAGGCTTTTGCATGGCCCAACCATTGAAAAGCTGGGAACAAGAGAGCCTATGGAGAGAAGGCTAAGCCACCAATGGGCTAGGGTTTGGTGGTACTGTTTAAGAAGACAGGAAATGGTCAACCCAAAAGACCCTACATACCTGCTTCGAAGACATATTAGAGGTACCTTCCCGGAAGACATAGCCTGGGTACCCTTTAAAAAGCAGAGGGTGGTGGGGAGAAAAGTCTGTGGAGAGAAGCGATGTGTATTGGTGAGAAAACTTGGAAGTGCTGGAGTTACCAATTTACTTGACTGAAGAGATATAGAAACTCCTTTTCTCTTGTGGTGGCTCTGGTGAAGGGGTAAAGGTGAAGTTTCACCACTTGACAGAGCTCATTCAGAGCTGGGACTGCGTGTATGGCGATCCCTGCTGAGCAAAGGAGGTTGCAGGCTTGACTACTATGATTCACCCAGGCTCACACTGCTGAAGTGGACATACTGTCGTGAAAAGCAATAGAGGAGTCGGGGAATTAGTGTAATGATGCAGTGAACAAACAGGGCATCAAAAAAGCCTTAATGATAGAAGGGCTTTGAGGTCCAAAGTCTAGATAACAACTGGAAAAAATAATTGAAAAGCGTGTAGAAAAGTTATAAGCCCTTGAAAATAATCCCATTTCTACAGACATTTTGGAAGTTAAGTATGGGAAACAGTTGAAAGACTTGGATGTGAAGGCCAAAGAAATGGAGCTGAAACCCACCTTCTTAGCCTTGCCTCTTTCTTTCTATTCTTAACTCTTAGGTCAGGGTGTCTCTCCCGGGCGTCCGAATTAAAGGGCAGACGAAGAAAGGGCAATTCTTGTTTGAATCCGCAGGACCCAGGACCAGATCCCCTGCCCCCTTAATATCAGGTAGGCTCTCTGAATATGTGCGTTTCACCACTCACACCATCATTCACAAGGTATCATAGCCATGCACCCAACTGGACATCGCTGCCATTGGCTCTTTCGAAAACCTATCCTGCCATGTCCTGCCCTCCCCAATGGACACAGCCACTTTTCATCACCTCTACAGACCAGCCCAAGTCCAACACCTCATTCACCGACGATCTCACAGACGTGTTCACCACCATGTCTCTTGCGTAGGCCAACAACATCTTCCTTGGCGACTTAAACATCCCTGGCAACCCAGCAACCAAGTCAATGAAGGAAGTTGTCCACTGCCTACTCGACACACTGACCTTCACACAACACACAAAAGAACCAACTCACCGGAACGGTAATATCCTCTACCTCACCGTAATGCCCACCCTCCATCACAGCTCTCCTATTCCGCTTAACTGGTCAGACCCTCTGGTAATTCCCTTTGAAATCAGTCTCACCACACCCGTCAAGCAAATCCATTGCAAACCAAGCAATCAAGCCTTAAGATCTTCCCAGTTGAGGCTCTCACAGAAGACCTCACCAAACTCCAACTCACATGGGCTGATGTACCTCTGAGGAACCAGGACTGCAACTCGCTTCTTCAAGAACTCAACACCACCCTCACAAATAACATCAACCACCATGCCCCAGTGAAATACGTACCGTCAAGTCTAAATCTTCAGCACTCCGGTACATTAAAGAACCTTCTGACTGAAGCTCTCCTCCATTACCTGGCAATCATCAACAGCTCCCTAACCTAAGGCACCTTCCCGTCGACCCGCAAGAACATACAAATGCCCATACAAATCCTCCCGCTTCTTAAGAAATCAACACTGGACCCTGATGATCTCAGCAACTACTGCCCCATCACCCACCTTCCCTTCCTAGGTAGAATCCTTGATAAAGCAGTAGCCATACAACTCCTCCAACCCATTGAAGCCAATAACCTCCTTCAATCCGACCAATCTTGCTTCAGACAGATGCAGTGCAGGAAGGGCTTCATCAAGGTTGTCAATGATGCCCTTAAAATCCTCTATGATGGCCATCCTGGTCTCCTAGTTCTCCTTGGCCTCTAAGCAGCATTTGACACAGTAGACCACCAGACAATCGCCAACAATCTACATCGCTGCATGGCGATCACCGAGATCGTCCTCCGCTGGTTCAAATCCTACCTTGCAAATCGCCAGCAGTTTGTACAAATGGATTCTTCCAGATCACCAACTCTACCCATCACCTGTGGAGTGCCACAAGGATCCATCATGTCTGCCGTGAGCTTCAATCTTTACATGGCACCGGTCTAAACCCTCTTCACTCCACACCACATACGCATTCACCCATAAGCAGATGACACACAAACCTACCTCAAGATATCCTCCATCAAAGACATCCACAGGGTCAAGGCTTGCCTCACAATTATCTAGCCCTGGATGTCCAGTGTTTTCCTGAAGCTCAACCCCTCCAAGACTGAATTCCTACTGCTGACTAACACGAAAACACAGCAATGAGAGAGACAACCCACAGTGGTAATTTGGAATTAACCTGAAAGAGTGATCAAAAACAATATAACAAAGAAAAAAAGGTCAAAGCTATACATTGAATGCTAACATGTACATGCTTCATTGAAGAAATTTCAAAAATGTGTTCAAAACTATTTTTAATGAGTGACAAACAATTACAATCGATTATCAAAACACAATGGAACACAAAAACAGGACAATTAAATATATGGAAAACAAACAAGGCTTTTAAAATGTAATTAACAAAGACATGAATGCTGTAGAGCAACAGAGACACACTGTGCCCAGAAAAAGTAGCAAAGTAAGCTCTGGAGGTGCTACCAACTCCAACTGCAGAGTTGACCTCTCACAACCAGAGATAAGTTGGAATATCGAGGGGTAGATGGTCCCAAAGTAGCCGCTATCCCCACAAAGATGCTGGTGGTGCCACTGCCAGAATGTACCAATGTGCCAACTCGAGTTTCAGCTTCTGTGGGCCTAAAAGGTTCAAAGGGCCCAGGGTGAAAAGTCTTAAAAAGACAAAAGGCACGGGCTATTTTGTCTGCAGATTGTAGCTCTGTACGTTTGTAGATGGTGAAATAAGTAATTCAGGAAAATAACTTTTTTTTACAAAAAAGGGTCAAACGGAAGCCCATCACAAGTTCAAGTCCCCCATGGTAGCAAATGGTTTAGTCTAAGTTTGAAATGTGGTTGTGTACGCCCAGGAGCAGCAAAGCGGTCTTAAAAATTACACAAACAAAAACCAAACATTCCTAACAAAGCTTGCTCTACCACCTCTGCTACTACTAGACTCCCCTTTCTTTTTTGAGTCCTCAACAATTTGCTATGAAGCGAGGTTGGCACAAAGTCTCACTCCCCAATTGCTCCTCCTTGATCCTTCAGGATCTTAATAAAGCTACTAGCTGTACTTTGGCCACCATTTCTCAGATATTTAAAGCTGTGGCTGACAGGCTGGCCCCATGTAAACGCTGCCCAATAAGGACATGTCGGTCTGAACCGTGGTTTACTGCTGAGCGTAAATGTCTCAAACTTTGCCAGAGAAAGGCAGAAAGGACCTGGAGGTCAGCATATTCATCTGAACATTGTCTTTATCGGCGTGCCAGCCTCGACTATCAACAAGCTATCAAGCTGGTAAAATAAAGCTAAAATTAGTAGTAGAATTGAGCAGGCTATTATTCAGCCTAGAACACTTTTTTTTAGTGGTTCAATCTATTGCCATTCAGGCTAAACCTTCGCCGGGTATCTCCCATTCATAGGAAATGTGCAACGCTTGCCTTGTTTTTTTAACAAGAAGATAGTTAGTATTCAAGAGGGTATTGCTACATCCTGTCCTTATATATGATATGATAGTTTATTCATAACATGCTTAATACCATGAGGTTTCTAAGTGCTGACCCGCGGATCGAACCCATGTTGCTCCATGTCATCTTGCTTCCAAGGCGAGCATGTTGCCGCTGAGCTATCCTCCCTTCTTCATTACACACTCTCTCCTCTATGTCTCAGGCTAGTACTGATGTCAACTTGGTCTTGCACTGGTCCTCCTTTCCTGTGTTCTCAGAGGAGGAGGTACTGATTGCGCTAAATATCCTTAAATCTGCTTCCCCCCCAGAATCCGGTTCTTAAAAGGTATTTCGGGTGATATTATTGTCCGCCTTACAGAGGCAGTTAATGACCCTTTCACTTCTGGTATCATTCCTGAAAATTTGAAACAAGCTCTTGTTATTTCTTTGCTGAAGAAGCCTGGGATAGATCCGGCAGTACGGTTTAATTATCGCCCCATATGCTTACTTCCTTGTTTGATGAAGTTGTTGGAATCCTTGGTGTTGCCTCTTCTCAGTACTTTTTTGGAGTCATCTAACTTTCTGGACTCATTTCAATCAGGGTTTCGCCGGGGCAGAGCGTCGGAGTCAGTCTTGGTCTCTGTCATGGATGACCTGACTTGTTTGGTTGATCAGGGTGGGAGCTCTGATTTTATTAGATTTGTCAGCTGCGTTTGACACCATTGAGCCTCCCACCCTGCTCTCGTCTTTCTACCGCTGGCATCTCTGGCCAAGTACTGACATGGTTTTCCTCCTTTTTGACAGGTTGTTCCCAGTCTGTTTCTCTCCCTCCTTTTTATTCTCAGGTGTTTTCTCATTTGTGTGGTGTTCCCCAGGGTACTTTTGTCCCCTAAATGTGTATATCCGTCCTCTTCTGGCCTTAATTCATGCTTTTGGTCTATTATGTTATTCCAATGCCGATGACACCCAAATCATCGTGCGGTTGGACCTTACCAAATCTGAATCCGCTGATCAATTGAAATTTTTTTTACTAGCCATTGGGGAGTGGATGTAAAGAAATTGGCTAAAACTTCATGCTGAAAAAACTGATGTGTTGGTAGTGGGTACGGCCACCCCCTCGTTGTTTTGGACTCTTGAGTTTTGGCCAGAGTGTTTTGGCCCTTTCCCTCAGCCGGACTTTTCGGTGAAAGATTTAGTCGTGAACATTTCAGCCTCTCTTTCTTTGGCTGACTAGGTTTCCCAGGTATGCCAAAAAGCTCATTTTAAGTTACGGACGCTTCAGAAAGTCGTGCCATGTATTCCGGTAAAGTTTCATGCCCCGGTCGTTTCCTCTTTAGTCATTAGCAATTTTGACTATTGTAATTCTTTGTACCTGGCTCTCCCGAAGCATCACTTGCGGCGTCACCAACTGCTTAAAAACACAGCAGCCAGAGCCGTTCCTCGCCCCCCTTGGGGTGTTCACATGACTCCGCTCCTAAGGCGGCTTCATTGGCTTCCAGTGGAGCACCGCATTAGGTTCAAGTCCTTGTGCATTGTGCACAAGGCCTTCTATGGATTGGGTGCTGAATTTCTTCAAAAGAAGTTTGGGGTGTATACACCTACTAGACCACTGCGCTCCCAGGACCCGAAAACAATACAGCCCCAGAGGATCAGGCAGGCCCGGATGGGTAGCGTGCATTCTCGGTGATGGCGGCAAAGTTCTGGAATTGGCATCCTTTCCTTTTGTGCAGTACTGAGTCGCACTTTCAGTTCCGACGAACGCTTAACACTTTCTTGTTTTAGTTCTTGGATTGGATAGACCTCTCTTTTGCTTAGCGTCATGATGCCTTCGAGCGTACGCTGCTCTTTACAAGTTCTTTTAAGATAACATACAATAAGATAGACTTGTTAGCGCCTTTACCCAATTTTCCATTCATTGTCGCTACCCCATTTCCCCCTGAGGTCCTCTCCTGATGGTACCTCATTAAACCCATTTCAGGGTAGCATTATATCAGAGGGTGCAAACATTGCCTGCGTCAATGCATTTCAATCCGCGAAGTCATCCATTCCCCTGTAAACCGCTCTGCACAACACACTGCCCAAGTATGGTATCCCCCACCATGCTTCAATTCTCAGGTCCGTTGCCATTTTCCATGACATTGCAATTCTTTGCTTGGCCAGTATAGATACAAGGTCCTTCATTCTTGCAAGATGGGAAGTTGAATGTCTATGTGGGAACATCCCCAATAAGCAGGCCTCTGGGGTCAATATATACATTTTATACCCCCTCAGCCCACTCTATCCGCGATACTAGATCAAAACTCTCTGATCACTGGGTAAGTCCAGAACATGAGCGGTATGTCGGCTTCATGTTCATTGCACCTGGGGCAACTTTGGGTGCTTGCGCCCTTAAATTGGGATATTCTATATGGTGTCAAGTGCATCCTATGGGTCACAATAAGTTGCATAAATTTGAACCTAGCGTTTCTGGATACTTTCTTCGTATCTTGTAGTGCTCTAGCCCATTCCGCATCCGTAAACAACTTGCCTAGTTCGGCTACCAATTTTGCGCTCACTCCGAGGTCTTCTTTGCCCAATTTACTCAACAATGTCTCATATAGCCTAGATACCACATGTCCCCCTTCTGACATGCTGTACATTAGCTCCCACATAGGGTCGGTTTCCATGCCCTCCCGAAATCTCGACAATCTCTTCAATCACTTTAATCACACATGTTAAGAATGGTCCAATGTGTATGTCACGTTCAGTTACAATTTTTGAGAACGCCATCAGCGTCCCCTCTTTGAGTAAATCACCCAACGTTATCACCACTTTGATCACCCAGTGCCTCCTTATGATGCTTACATCCTTGTGGTGTTGCCCGCATACTGCGGCCAGTGATATATCTGTGGAGTAGATATCCCCTGTACCCAATGACTTCTATACTCTTCCCCAAAGCAGTCTACCCAGCATTAACAAATGGAATGTGTGAGTAGTCCCGACTCCTCTCACCCACAACGTGTCTTTCAGGTAGGTCGAGCTGATGCCTGTAAGAGTGTGGTGTCGAATGATGCCCCGTCTGACCAAGCATTGCATTAGAAATTGCAGTTGCCCCGCCAAACATAACGATTTGATCCGTGGCAGCTTTAGGCCTCCGTTTTTTGGTCCGTGGGAGTGCCACCATTTTAAGGAGAGCCACTCTTCCCCATCACCGACAGAGGCAATCTTGCCCAGAAGTCCACCGACTTCACTATCCCTGTATATGTTTCCACTGTGTTCTTTTTGTGTGAAATTCAAAAGTCATGCCACACATTCACTCCAATGTAGCGAAATGTCTCAGTGACACACCTTAGCTCCATGCTGGGCAGTAGCGCACAGATGTTACCCACCAATTCAGCCATTGGGAATAAATACAATTTAATGTAGCTAATGGTTATGCCTGACAACTTTGCAAAATGATCTAAAATCTCAAGATGTACAGTAGGTTTATATGCGGGTTGTGCACATAAAGCAGAATGTCACCTGCAGACAGCGAGAATACATGCATCTTCCCATCCGCTGTTATGCCTATATCTGCGTATTCCATTTGTAGGAACACAGCAAGAGGCTCCAGAGCTAGCATGAACAGCATGGGAGAAAGTGGCACCTCTGGTTGGTCCCTTTCTTTAAATCCCATCCATCTGACACCCGTTTGCCTGTCTTTACTCTGGCTAACCGGCCTCGTCTATATTAGACTCAACCACTTTAGAAATCCTTCCCCAATACCGAAGTGCTGTAAAGACGCCTATAGCCAATCCAAGAGGACAGAGATGAATGGCTTGATTACATCCAGGGAGGCCACACCATAGTGCTCCCTATTCGCTCTTGTTTTATCTAATATGTGGTGAAGTCTCCACAAGTTCCATGAGGTATTTCTGCCCAGGATGTACCCCGTTTGATCAGTGTGCACCAGAGTACTCACCATATACCTCAGTCTGTTCGCGAGTAACGCCGTCAGGATCTTGCAGTACTAGTTCACTATAGACAGTGGCCTATACGAGCCGCAGTCAAATGTTTTTTGTTTTAAGATTGCCACAATGAGGGATTCTCTAATGCTATTCAGCAGCTCTTTTAGCTCATACGCCTCAACCACCGTCTCCAGAAGTCTGGGTGCCAGTCCCGTAACATATTCCTTGTAAAACTCTGCCGGGAGTCCGTCAATCCCTGGCGTTTTACCCAATGTTATTGACAGTTTAACTGCTTTAAGTTCATTCTCTGTCAGGGGGGCATCCAGCATTACCACCTGTTCCCTTTCTAATCAGGGCAGTTTGATTTGGTACAGGGCCTCTTCTATGTCCTGTGCATTCCCCATTATGTCTGTTCATAACACCTACTGAATGCATCATTGATCACACTCTGGGCCCTTGCAGTTTCACCACATTCCTCTTGTATGGCGTTCATCATTACCCTTCTGGCATCGCGTCTGCTCAGCCATGCTAACATCCTCCTAGGTTCGTCCACTTCCTTGTGCAATTTCTTTGTGTATTTGGTGGTCATGTTTACCCTGTCTGTCCCAATCTGCAATACATTTTTGCCTCAATGCTACCAGCCTTTTTCCCCTCCTTCCACTTTTGTACTTGCACCCTCTCTTCCTGTAGTATCTTCTACTCAGTCCTAGTAATCCGATCCAGCAGGTCCTTCCCCATAGCTCCCATCTTACCCATCCTTATGACCAAACTAAAGGCCTCCCACATGTTCCCACCTGTGTTCATTCTACCCACATTCAACTCAAAAAATGTGTCAATTGTATCCTCTGTATGGTTCCTGGATGGCTCATCTAACATTGCCTCAGCCCTTAACCTCCCGGTTGGAATCGCCCGTCTACACATCTTTCTGTGAGACGTCACCCTCAGTAGGGATATCTGAAAGGCCTCTCGCCCCGTATTCTGCATCAGTTAATTCTCCTTCCCCGTGAAGATGAGGTTAATGCATGTATGTACACCATGTGGATGTGAGTAATGCAAGTAACTTCTGCTGTTGCCATGTATCGCTCTCCATGCATCCCTGAGTCCCAGATTCAGGAGCAGGGATCCCAATATCTTTGCCAGCTGAGCCGGTCTCCCATGTTTAGTATCAGACCTGTCTATTTTTGGGTCAATCGTATAGATGAAGTACCCACCCCACGGCCACACGCCCAGCCTGTATGGAACCAGCCTGAGGTAGGAACCAATTACTTACCTGTAACTCTTGCTCTCCAGCATGGGTCTTGCATGGATTATCACACTCATGAATATTCCCTGTCATCAGGCTGGGAATCATGGTACAAGAAAGCAGTTTAGCTTTAAACTTAAACTGCTTGTCTCCTCCATAGCCTATCACTGTCCTTTGGATCATACTGCCCCTAGCCAAGGACACTCCTAAGCTCCACCCATGGTGGCCATCTTCAGATTTGGTAGTGCACGTAAAGTGACTGCGGGGGACATCCCTGCAACCCTTGCCTTATTTTTAAATGTGTGGGGGACACCCCCGCATCCCCCAAATTATACCCCCAAAGAATATTGCCTATGGCGAGACAAACAACTGTATGTACTGCGATATTTTTGGTGGGGATAATATGTAGAAATACCGTTCTAATGGGTCTGGAAGAGCCTGCTGCAACTACTTTCGAGGAAAGGTAGAGGGGCTGTGTGAGTGATATACTTGTGAGTGATGGCAACAGTTTGAAATAAGATGTGTTCTTTGATGGTGAGCCAGTGGGCTTTGCGTCTGGCTGCAGAGATGTGTTCTCCTTTGGGAATGTTGAGAGCAGCTCGAAGTGCGTTGTTTTGGATAGTTTGGAGTTATTAGGTTTTTCGATGAGGTGCCAGCAAAGAGGACAATGCAGTAATCCAGTCTTGAGCCTATTATTGGTCTAGTGATGGAGAGGCAGTTCTCAGTGGAAAAAAGGGTTTGGCTGCGTTAATCAGCTTGGAGTAGTAAGCCGCTGAGGAAGCCAGACAAAGAGCATTCTTTGCTGCAATGGCTCTCTGGCGTTCGCCTGCCACCAGAGCACGCCTTACTGGGGCAGGGGGAGGGAATGGGTGGGAAGAGCTTCTCAACTTTGTTTCCCACCACGCGACCTCTGCAACCACGATCTTCAGGGGGAAGGCTTTCACCAATAACACTTCCCGCTGCACGATCCCTGTGATTCTCCCAGAGCCGGCAACTGTACTGCAAACTAAGGGACTCTGGCATCTCCCTTCTCGTTTCAGCAGCAATGTGGAGTTACAGCAATCTATCCACCTCCCACTACTGTCACCTCTGCTACTCTCTAAGGCCTTCACCTGACGGGGGCTTTTATGCCTCCCAGTTTCCCTCATGTGTGGGTCATTAGCCTCATTACTAATTGAATTTATACACCATGCACTCCTAGTCAGAAAGTTTTTTTTTTTTTTTAAATAGTAAACACAAATGGATATTTAGACCATGTGATGTAACTAAAGGTGCAGGGGAGACAAGGCACAACCCTGGCATATGGATTGTAATACAATAGAAACAGAATAAGTTCCCAATTTGGGAACTCCCGTCCCCTGCACACTATCTGAGGCTAGATAAGACCAATAATTCAAATTCTTCTGGTAAGTATTTCAATATAAGAATAATCATTCAATGACATTCTGCATAAGAGAATGCTATGTAGAGTCCCAATTTCATATAAGAAAAAACATTATTTAGGTACACTTCACAGAGGTTTTCAATTCTCAAAAAATGATTTATTCCATTCATATATATGTGCCCAACGTGTTTCGAAATACTTCTCTTCATCAGGGGCTGTGAATTCATTCAAATTTCAAACAAATCTATAAATGCAAAAAATACAGACATATCAATCAGATGAGTTAGAAAACATAACTTAAATAACAATTCCCTTCCTCTGGGGAATCAAAAAACAGAGCCCTCCACTTGTGTATGACCTTCATCTTTGCCGGGTATAGCAGCATGTATTATAGGCCTTGTTGTCGCAGCCTGTGCTTCGTAGGAACAAATGGACTCCTTCTCTGGACTTGTATAGTATAGTCCGGGTAAATCTCCAGCGTCCGAGCCAACCAGCAGGCTATCGGTAGGTAGAAGTGGGGGAGGACCTGGGTAGGTTGTAGAGAGTGCGGGTAGCAAAGTTCAGGGGTTTGTCTAGATGAGAGAAGTAGAGAAGAAGGCCAAGGAGTAGGCCTGAGTAGTAATCAAGTTGGCTAAGCACAAGAGTGGAGATTAGACTTTTTGTAACATAGTTAGTAAGAAAAGGACACAGTGATAGTAAGAAAAGGACACAGTGGTAGTGCTGAATTGTTGCAGTGGCAGGTCACTATCAAAGAGGACCCCAAGATTGCGAGCTTTGGGTGAGGGAGCAAGGTCAGACAGGATGGAGATATGAGGGAGGGGCAGTGGCATTGAAAGCCGGGAGAAAGAGTTCAGCATTGGGCAGTAGAGAGCCATTCAGTGATGAATTGCAATGAAACAGTTCATAATGTGTTCGGAGATGGCTGAGGGGAAGGAGGGAAATGAGAAAAATCATATTCCTTCACAGAAGATCTACAATCCACAGAGCAAGGAATTGTTGAACTTGCAATATCTTTCAGAAATGCTAAATGGTTTTGTTTTAAAGAATTTTGTGTTTGCTGTGCACCAGAGGCAAGTGAACAAAACGTGCAGAGAAAGCTCTTTCTGGTACCAATTTCTTTACTGCTCTGCCCAATTGTATGTTTTAACCATATTCAAACAAAGACACTTATTCTATGTACTGACCTAAGTGCAAACAACCAAAAAAATGGAAAACAAGTAGTTTGAGTTGAAAGACATTAAGAATAAACATGTGTGTTGTGTAACGCAGTATAAACGTACCTATGTAAGCAGAATGAATATCTCAGAAGAATACGCATTTCTGGAAAGTAGAACTTAAGTCTACAAACATTCCCTGCAGACGTACCCTTCCTCACTAACAGTTATCACTTTTTGATATAACACATCCAAAATGATACCAATTTCTTGCACCTGTCACAATGTAACATGGTTTGTCTGGATATGTATGCATGGCAATGGCAGAATGCTTTGCTTGATGCTCTTTATGTTTTGTGGATGAATACGTTCTTGATGGGGGAACATTGTTGTAGCCTCTGCTTGAAAGCAGCAAATTAGATGGTTTCGCATTTCTTCTTATTTGAAATGAATCTTCTATAAATCCACTCCATTTGCAATTGTGACTGCATTGGCAATGGCAAAGAGACCACAATCGTTAAAGGAATCAGCATTTTTTTGTATTGTAGTAGTCATTTAAATAGCGCCTTTTCCCATTTGTATGGACTCAAAGCGGTCAGTGGTAGGAACGCCCTCGGGAACAGAAGTCCAGGTACATGAAAGTTCTCAGAGGAGGCTTAAGATGCATGTGTGCATTTGGCCAAGTTTGGAACTTAGGAGGGCTGGCTAGGTTCCAGTAAGTAACCAAAGAGGTCAGGCATGTGGACAGGTCAGGGAGGTCACAACAGAGCACTAGCGCAGGAGACTTGATATGTACCCAGATAGACGCTGTGTTTTAATGGTAGAAGGGTTGAGGCAGTGCGAAGCGGTTATGTGACCAGCTAGACTGAATTTGTGGTAGTTGTAGCAGCATTCTAAAGTATGTGGATGGATAGCTGTGCCTGCGGCAGATGTCCACCGAAGTGGTGTATTTATACATACCTTATCATAATAATTGTTCTTCTTTAACACACTTAATACCAGCAAGTGTTTTCTAAGCGCCGGATTGGAATTTGAACTGTGTTGCGCTGTGTTGTTTTTCTTCCAAGAAAATGTATCGCCCCCGAGCTGTCCTTCCTCACGTTAAGCTTCGGTAGAGCTCATCTTTGATGTTGCAGTGTCATCCGATCATCTGTGGGGAAGATAAACCAATTACCTTCATAGACTTGTCTAGGCACTATGGAGATGCTACCCTCAAGTCTACCAAGTGCAATAGACTGGCTGTCCTGGAACATCTTCTAGGCAGGTGAGACAGGCCACCATAGAAACTAGGATAATGCTGTTCTCAAAGTACAATAGACAAGTTACCTTTATAGTCTTACTACATATCTTCCAAGTTGTACAAACACTAAACAAAGGAGTCTACTAAGTGTGTTATCAAGGATACCTGAATATAACCACTGTGCGTTACAATAGCTAACCTAAGCAGTTATAAGTGCAATGGAGGGTTACCAACCTATATCTTTGATCGTCATGGGCGGGCTAAATATTATAAGGTGTAAATGCACTAAGTGTAACACATGTGATAACCTGTTTGTGCTTTCCTTTAGTTGCAATGCCAGGCTACCCGCAAATCTAGGTAGAACCCCACGGCTGTCCTTAAAGGTATTGGGAGCGTATAAACTGGCTAATATCAAGAAACTGTCAGGTCCAGTACCAAGACCCCAGAGCAGTGGCAAGCTATCCTGGCAGATCTTTAAGCACAGAAGGGGCAATGCTAATACATCTTCGTCGTTCAATTAACAGTCTCTCCTCAAAGGACGTCAGGCGCATCGGGTGATCTTCAGAGGGGTGGGGATATCAAAATAAAACATGTGCATAAATGGACAGGCTAGCGAAAGAGTGCTGCACCATTCCTACCCTCTTAAAATTAATTGAGTGTGTTACATTTCCTCTCCCCAGTCCATCTAAGTGCACCACATTTCCTACCCCCAACAATGCGTCCAGTGCGTCACATTTCCTACCCTCAAAACTCAAACTTAGCAATGGCCAACTATAGGGCTAACTATAGGGCACAGTAAAATGGCTAACTATAGGGCACAGTACGATGGCTAACTATAGGGCACAGTACAATGGCTAACTATAGGGCACAGTACAATGGCTAACTTTGGAGTGCAGCACAATTCACAAAAGTAGTTGTATAAGTTTGTTTTCTGGAGCACAGTAATGGCTGTGCTCCCTGCTCGTACCACCTTGTCGCAGTAGGATGACATGTCTGTGGGCAAACAAGGATGGAAGCTTCCCTGAGGGGAGCTGCTCTTTGCCGATGACTGCCTAGGCAAGGCTGCCCTGGGTTCCTCTGTTAAGACAACAAAAACACCAACCACGGGTCAGGGAGAGGGTGGGAAGTGGACAAGGTAGGGATCCAGGAAGGAAGCAGCCTCAGGCAGTGCCAAAGGAAGGAAAATTAAATGAAAATACAACTAAAGGTGGGGCAGTGGCACACTCAACTTACCAAGACGGAATTAGCAGGAGCCGCTTGCAAGGGCCTACAGATGACAATACTGTCCTATTTCCATTGTTGTTGGAGGTTAGGTCACACCAACAAAAACACCAATCATGGGTCAGGGATGCGGGGAGAGGGCGGGAAGTGGACAAGGGAGGGATGCATGGAGGGAAGCAGCCTGGCTCAGTGAGCAGGGCAACAGGAAGGAAATAGAAACCAAAATACAACTAAAACAGAGGCGGGGCAGTGATACACCTTACCAGGACAGAATTAGCAGGAGCCGCTTGCACATGCCTGCAGATGTTTCAAAATCACACATAAAACGACTGCCACAAGCTGGACGTATAGCAGCATAGACGTTGGCATCATGGATGAAAGCGTTTGAAGTAACGTGAGAGATACCTACTCAGTAACGTTGATGTTTTGATATGGTGATGTGGCCGTATCGAAATGCCATTATACAGCCAAATTTAACAGCATGAACATGCAGGGAAAGGAAAATTGCGTCTGGAGAAGTGAAGCATGAAGGAAGTGAACAATTCAGTGGATCTTGGAAAAGGGAACAGATTTTCTCACTAAAGCCCAAGTAAGAACCCCTTGTTTCTATGCCCTACCGAAGATTGACAAGGATCCCCTAAACCCCCCCGGGAAGACCCATCATCTCTGGATGTGGATCTATTCTGGAACCGCCTTGTACATTTATTGATAATTTCCTAAAACCCCTAAGCACCCGTACCGCCACATACCTGCGAGATACGACCGACACAAAGGGCTTGACATTGACCCGGAACAACACGAGCTTGTGACAATGGACATTAAGTCTTTGTACACCAGTATCCCACAGGATGCAGCAATGGACATTCAAAATCATACAGAAATACCGGCAACTTGCCAAACTGAACCTCCCCGAAGAGCCTACACCAAGGTTTGCACACAAACAAGCAAAGAACATCCGGGAACGCCTAGTACATTCCCTATACCAACAAGACATCTGGAATACCGGCCTCTTGAACCTACGCCCAATCAAAGGATCCTGTGTGGCGTGTCGATTCACAGTGAAAATGCAATCATTCCCAATAGGGAACAGACAATGGACACTCAATGAGCTCACAAACTGAAAAACCAGCCAAGCCGTATACTGTATTCAATGCCCCTGTGGTTTGAGATACATAGGACAGACTAGGACAGACTATGCGTACTGTGAACACACATATCTGAATAGTGATCGAATATCAGATGCAAGAACATCACGGCCCCCCCTTGTCACCCACTATTTCGAAGCCAACCACACCAAATGACATTCTATCGTGGGTGGTGGAGAAGGTGAAGGAAGGACCAAACACTCAGAGAAGCCTGCTCGTGAAGGAATCCCACTGGATCCACCAGCTTGATATGTATAAACAGGGCCTGAATGAGATTTTCCAGCCCATCACAAACTGAAGCGACAACCGAAGAGAAGACGTTTGGCCTCCAGGCGAACATGGCCACCGCAGAGGAGTACCAAATAGATACATAGGGGACATAATTTACAACAGTACATAACTGGCCCCATGATGGTTTTTAGAGATATAGAGAACACTAACATCCCCGTCCAGGGAAGGGGTAGAAAATGCAGAATGACAACCCCAAAAGTCGCCAACAGGCATGTGTATATATACACACTGGACACCTAGTAGGTAGCCCCCCCCACACACACACAATGCCCTAGGAGATGTTCCAGTAGAGACCAACTGGACCATACACGGCAGGTACACTAATTTGAGTGCCACAAGATCTGGAATGCGAGCGGCAGAACATATCCATTCAGAACCCAACAAGAGGGGCATTACCAAACCATAATGGCCCCATACAACTTAGTCGTGACATTCTATCTGGCCATCCGTGCTCTCCCGTTCTCCACAAGCACTTGGTCACGAGTCACTAAGTAATGAATGCAACACACGTCTCAAGTGACATGTCACTTCATCATACCAGGAGTATTTTCTCCTATTCCAAAGACTAAAAGGACAAAAGCCACTCAACAATGCACAGAACACATATCTAGACGAAATACACGAACATGATGAATAAGTGAGAAGTACTAACACTCACATTAAACATAAAATTGATTGTGGGCCCAAACACTAACAGCAAGGAGTTCCAACCTCGATACTTTAAGTCCCATAAGAGTGAAGGTTTCCCACAGCTACGTACAGTAAAGTGCATGTGAGAATATTTACAATGTTGCTATGGCAACGATGGCTGCAGAAACATGGTCAACCAGCAGAGGGCCGTAAATTCTGGTTTCCAGGACAACAGGTGGCGACTCTGCAGACCATCATCAGTGGTTACAAGCGCACAGTTCGCGCTTTTAAACATTTTGAATCCGGACTCAGTCCAAACTTCATATTCAAGAATTACACAGTGACAGCAACAGACACAGTAATTGGTTAAGAAAAAGCGTCAACCAGCATGAGCTGGCCCTGAGGAAGGATACAAATCTGAAACGCATAGACCAATTAGAGCTCATTTGATGCATCTGCCAGAACAGTGACTCACAACTGTATAACGCCAATGTGGAAATAAATCAGCCAATTTTGTAAAATCACCCGATTAAGAGGCAATCTTTTGAGACGAACCATTCGAAAGAATTCACAAAGAGAATTATACCACACTGTGGTATTTGGGAGTGCAGCCCGCACCGCTGGCTTCACGCCCAAGGTCTTCTTCTCGCTTCCAGGACAACATGGTCATCGGACAGCAACGTACAGCAGAGTGAACTGATACCTTGAGTGGATGCTGACAGACCAGGACACAGCAGGTAAGCAAAAACACCAGGCTACCACCGACGTAAGCCCGCAGGGAACTCGTAATGCAGTCAGGGATAACAAACATCTGACACTGCTGGTTACGTACCGGGGTGGACAGCTGCACAGACCGCAGTATTTAGCAGCACTAAACGTTCGCAGACGCCAAGCATTTCTTCACTATTTAGGAACATGCAGTGCCGATATAAACACTGCCATTGACAAAGAGCTTTTCTTCCTACACAGGCATGATTCAAAAGGGAACACTTAATGCCCCTCCCTTCCCAGAGGTAAATTCTGTAACGCACCCCAGCCAGACCTCCAGGATGGTCGGGGGTGAAGTCCCTGGCCTTGGGCACCCATCTCCCATGTGGGAGACAGCCCACCAAGGCCAGGGACATTACCCCCGACTATTCTGGAGCTCTGGCTGGCCTGTGTTGCAGCTTCTCCCTCCGGGAAAGGTCGGGGACCCTCCTGGGACTGCCGCTGCACTTGGGGATGGTTAACCCACATAGGAGACATCCGCCCAAGACCCGGTACATTATCCTCAATTTTGCTGGAGCTCTGCGTGACCTGCGTTACAGTTTCTCCCTCTGGGAAAGGTGTGGGAGCCTGCAGGGGGGTCCCTGGAACGCTGCTGGGCTTGGGGACTGGTCAAACCACATGGGAGACAGCCGCTCACGGCCAGGGACATCACCCCGCCCATCCTGGAGCGCTGGCTGGGCTGCGTTAGAGAACTTCCCCCTGGGGAGGGAAGGGGACCCTCATCAAACCTCAAATTCTAACCCTGCGGCGTGCCCCTATCCAGCCATTCAGACCCCACCAAGATGCCCCATTCATCCCTCTAGACCAGAAGTCTTCAATCTGTGGGCCGCGGCCACATGTTTGTGTGGGTGGGGGGATGGACATGTGATGCAGGACGAAAAGAGAAAGCTTGCACTTAACCGAGTGTGTGCGATAGCGAGCCACTGGCCCCCCCATGCACATGCTCAGTCTGTGCGATGTGATGGGGCGTGGCCACGAAACAGGAAATAAACGCAGCCTGGACACATGCGTTCCTGCATTTGGATCACACAGCCAGGCTGCATGGTTTTCTGCTGCTTCTGCCCTCATCTACTCTACTTCTTGCAAGGTAAGTGATGCTGCTCCCCCTGCGCACCTCTCGCTCTGCACTCCCAAATTGGGGGCCACTGAGGAGAGTGGGGAACGTATCTCGCATTGTAGGTGTTTTGTTTGACATGTCATACAACACTGGTCCCCCTGCTTTGGCTGCCTCATCACCCCCCTTTCCCGTCACCAGCTTCCTTGTCACAAGCGCTGATTAATGACTGGGCCCCGAGATACAGCATCAGATGTCTGGTCGGATCTCTGGACCTGGCCTGCTTCAGCCCTGGCAAGGCTTCACTAAGCCCCAGCTTCGCAGAGGGAAGCTGGGGGTCTGCTCACAGAATCTGCGCTGTCCTCCTTTCCCCACGAGTCACTATCGCACTTACTGGCCATCTGCTCATCGCTTTTTCTTTGTGCAAAAATGCTGTAAACTTGTATGTACTCGTTTTCTTTTAACTGTTTTTTTTGGGTCGGAGTACCACACAAATACTCTGTAATTTGTGTGCCCCTTGCTTTGTGTTTTATCACAGGTTATGTATAAAGAGGTTATCATGCTTGTCAAAGGGGGGCATGGCCTGAGCCCATGGAGTGAGGTCTGGTTTAGCTGGAGCTCCTGTCATGATCCTTTATTCGATCCTGAACCTGGCGGTGCATAATGATTTGAGCAACAATAAAGCTAAATAACGAAACCTTAAGCAATTCACTACCCCCGGTGCAAGGTGGCCGGGAAAACCGGAGCGGCTCACATGAAGTAAATTTCTTCTGAATAAGGTGCCAAGTGCGAACAAAGATGGTGGCTGCGGCGCCACTTGGATGTGAGGAGAAGGAAGGGCAGACGCCAACGTGAGGAGGATAGAAGCCGGTGGTGCAGTGAGGTGAGGAGGGCTGCCGGCGGGACGCTTGATGTTGACGGAGGAACCCATGAAGATCAAGACAACTGACCGCCACAATTCGAGTAGAGCAGATGCTGGCGAGGACAACCGGGCGGGATGAGATGAAGCTGCACAGGACCCAGTAAGTGGCACCAAGGCAGGCAACGACAGCGCTTGCTGACTGCCGCATCAGGCAGTAGACCCTGCGCGGCACAACAAATCCTGCCAGCCCGGAACCGTGAGACAAGAGGCTGCAGCGGCGAACTTCCGAGCTGCGCAGCACAGGAGCGTGGGGGCAAAGAAGCAGATAAGGAGGACACGGAATCCGAGAGTGGCAGTGAAGTGTACGGGCCGCACATCCTGAGGAGAGTGTGGCAAAGCCACACACCGAAGCCCAACAAGAGACTATATCTGCCCTAAGTGCTGGCATGGATCGCATTCACTGGGTTGCAGGCATGGTGACCCGGAGTATGGCATAGTACAGGAGATCCTTGCCTCTGCGTGCCAGCACCATGGGACTCGCGGCTGAAGGCTTGAACGGAGCAGAACACAGCTGTATTGGAAGTGGGACACCAGGACCGCAAAGTCACCGAGGAAACTTAGGTGAGCCAGCGCGCCTGCGGCCGCTGAGGAGCACCCCCACGGGCCAACTGCTGAACCATTCCCCAGTAACCCTAAGAACATTAAGAGGCATACATAGAATACAAGCGGGGGCAAAGGGGACACGGGCAGTCATAAAAGGCGGACCTGGAGACACAGCAGAGGTGCCATCTGCTGCTGAGTGGTGGCCATTTCATTTGAAACTGATACCATAAAACTGGGCTACATAATTGACTTGACAAGCTGCGCTGCCCACTATAAGTTGCCTGGGAGGTGGGAGTCCAACGCCCTTCAAGCCACGGTGCAGCAATGAGGCGCTAACACGATCGGCCCTATCAGTGGTGATCACAAGAGTGCACTGGTGACATAACCCTCCGGCCTGAAAAGCTAAGGCGCACGGTCAGACGCGGGGCATTACCTGCCAAGATAACTACCACAGGATTTGACACAGAAACACTTACCTTGTGGCCCAACGGGTCCCCACCAGTGCCGGGTCGCGGCCTGACCACCCACCAGCATCCAAGAGCGGAATAGATTACAAAGAGGGCTGGGCTGCCTCCCTTGACTATATAACAAAACCACGGAAGGGCCCAAACAGAGCTGCGCTGCTCACGCAATCTGAGGAAACCAAACACTACAAAGAAGCTAAAAACACATTCAGCACTATAGAGCCCCAGGAAAACTGCTGAGACCAGCTTTCGACACCAGATTAAAGGTTAACGCATGTCGACACACACTACCTGAGGACCAGGGTGCGACCCTTCATTAAACAACCGCACTTGCTGGTATATACAAACACAGACACCTGAACAGAACTGGAGGTGCCGCTGAAGGGGGTGGGGGGTGGGAAGGCCCTGGACGCGACTAGGACAAACACGGTAGTGCTACACTGTAGCGAGTGGACAGCAGCACTCGACCACAGCCAACTACTGCCCTGAGAAGAATAAGAGAAAATGCCATCAACAAAAAGAAAAACAAGACCTCCATTATGGACTCTTTTGCCACGGCCAAGGCAAAGGACCAACCCCAGGCTAATAATGGGTCCAAATTGACGCAAGAAACCCAGAGTGACGACGGCAAAGATAAATAGGTGTTAGATGCGATAGCAGCCCTGCGCTCGTTCATTGACACCAAAATAGGGGAAGTCAAGGAAGACATGCAGCTCTTGAGGCAGGACATGCGTAACCTGACGGAGCGAGTGACGGCCACTGAGATGGAGCAGAAGGAATCAGTTGAAACACTCAAAGACCTACAGACCAGGGTGCAAGAATTGGAAAGGAGAAACACTGTCCTGGAGACGAGAGCAGAGGATGCGGAAGGCCACACTAGGTGCAACAACGTGTGCTTATTGAGAATACCGGAGGGAATGGAAGGACCCAATCCCACAAACCTTGTAGAGACGCCACTGCAGCAAGAAATAGGCACTGGCCGACTCTCAAAGGCCTTTGTGGTGGAAAGGGCCCACAGGATTCTACAGAAGAGACCCCCCACCAGGTTCATATCCCTGCCCGATGATGACCAAGATCCTTAATTTCCAAGACAGAGAAACCATACTGAGAAATTTGAGGGAAGAATGGGAGATAAAATGGGACAACGCTAAAATCACCATATACCCAGACTACATACCAGCAGTGCAAAGGGCGAGGAACTCTTTTGTCCCAATAAAGGCCAAACTGCGACAATTGAATCTTAAGTACGTGCTGATGTACCCATCAAGGCTCAAGATGTTGTATAAAGGTCGGGCTGTGTTCTTCGAGACTCCAGCCGCGGCCACCATGTGGCTGGAGCATAATAACCTGGACACGGGGGAAGAAAATGTGCCATAGACTACATATTAACTAGCAGAACTGAGGGACGGACAGATGAGGAGAGCGGAAGGAATGAAGAGGGGAAAGAAAAAAAAAAAGATTGACATCGAAAGTGACAGAAGCCCACACTGCTGCGTTGCAGTATTCGCCTATGACAGGGGCACAGCTGGGCCACTTGGCCTGGGCTGTTGGATGCACCCCGCGAAGGGACTGGCGTTGGCCCGTTGCTGACACTGCAAGATCTGCGCATGATTACCCGGATGGGCCAAGAAGGCGCAGGGGCGCCTGAGCGTTGCTCGGTCGGAGCAATTGCTGGGCGCAATTGGTTAATTTTGGTTTATTGTTGTTACTGTTTGAAAGGTTTCAAAGTCTTCATAATGCTTGGCAGAATGGGACAATGGGCGCTTGACGAGGTGTGCATGGAGATTGGGGGCGAGAGCGGGGTGAGAGTATGGGTTTCTTCAGAGCGGCCCGAGTGGGGGGCATGAATGGGGACAAGACTACACAAAAATGGCAGCTGATGGTGCTAACATGGAACGTTAGAGGGCTGGGCACCTACTTGCGTAGGAACCGGATCAAATCCTTTCTAAGACAAAAAAAAAGTCTCCATAGCACTCTTACAAGAGACCAACCTCAACACGGAAAGCAATGACAAAGTCGCGGAACACTGGGGAGGACAAGACTTTGGAGCAACATACTCCAAGTACGTCAGGGGTGTGTACACTTGGATCAGTGAAACCGTACCCTTACGCCTGCTGACAAAGGAGCTAGATGCAGAGGGAAGATACATAATACTTAGAGGCAGCATTGAACATGTGGAGATCTGTATAGTAAACTCTTACCTTCCTAACTTCATCTGGGGGGGGGGGGGGGGTGATTTCAACAGTGTCCATGATCCTATCCTTGACAGGCCCCACCCGCCCTCGAAAGGGGTGGGGCTGATCCCATCGATTTTGGATAAGGTGATAGAGAATCTAAGCCTAGCGGAAGTGTGGAGGGAGCTACACCCAGGGAACAAGGAATGTTCCTACTTCTCATCGCCCCACGGGCTCTACAGTAGAATAGATTACTTACTGATAGACAGGACGCATATCCCCCAAATAGAGACAGCTGAGTACCTGACCAGTATCAGACCACTCACCGCTACTCATGGGCTGGAAAAAGCGGGGCCCGAAACCACCCATACTCAGGCACCACATGTTTAAAATCACACAACCCCCAAACTCTCTGCGGCAGATCCATCGAGGACAGTTTCTACGCCCGTTGAGAATTTCAACTTGGCATTCCGAACCTTGCGGTTCGACACCCTCTGCGTTACCGCATTTGCAGTCTAAGCACAGTGCCCACTTGGCTAATTTAAAATTTAAAAGCATTTCTTGTAGCCCCCAGGCCCCTAGTGTGCCCGCATCTCCCAAGCAAATCCTTTCCTGTTTTTCCCTCCACCTCCCTGCCCACACCCCGGCTGTGATTGGCTGTTCAGCTGTGTTGCAGTGGGCCTAGCAACCCACTTCCCAGAGTGCTGCTCATTTCTCCTTCCATCCCAGGTAAACGCCGCTCTGCCCGTGCCCACTTGGCCAATTTAAAATTTAAAAGTTTTTCTTGTAGCCCCCAAGCCCCGCGTTTGCCCGCTTCTCCCAAGCAAATCCCTTCTTGTTTTTCCCTCCACCTCCTGCCTGCCTACCCACCCCCCGCCTGTGACTGGCTGCTCTCCAGGGTCATAAGGGACCTCTCCAGGCAGCCCTCTGCCCAGCAGCCCCTGTGGCTAAGGGCCTGAGGCAAAGGGCGGCTCCTATAGAGGCAGCTCCAGATCATATCTGCAGGTATCCCCAGGAGAAGCAAGAAACCAGTAGCCCGCCGTCAACCAGCACCAACCAAAAAGTAAGTGTGGCAAGGGTGGGTACTGAAGCAATTACTTCACGCCAGAAAGCCCTACTACTCTTACTGTCTTATAAATTTTACTGTGTTGCACCTGTGTTTAAAGGCTAAAAGTATCACTGTGTTACATCGTCCAGTCACATATTAAAATCAAACGATTATTCGTAGCCCAATAACATCACAATATTGAACCCCTCCATCTAGACTGTGGTCCCAACATCGAGTGTGCCTAATAGCGTCACTGTGGTATAGTTGAATCTAGAAAATATGCCTAATAGCGCCACTGTGGTATAGTTGAATCTAGAAAGTGTGCCTTACAGCGTCACCGCAGTATCGTTGAATTTAGAAAGTGAGCCTAATATCATCACTGCTAAAGTTGAATCCAGAAAGTGTGCCTAATAGCGTCACTGTGGTATAGTTGAATCTAGAAAGTGTGCCTAATAGCATCATTGTGGTATAGTTGGATCTAGAAAGTGTGCCTAATAGCGTCACTGTGGTATAGTTGAATATAGAAAGCGTGCCCAATAGCGTCACTGTGCTACAGTTGAATCTAGAAAGTGTGCCTAATAGCGTCACTGTAGTATAGTTGAATTTAGTTGAATTTAAAGTTCACCATAAGGCACTTTTAATGATTGGCAAAAATGGCTTCTACCTTGTAAGCCTGTCTGGTCATAAATAAAGGTTACAATTATATGTTTGTATTTTATGTGAAAGATAGACAGGCTTACAAGGTAGAAGCCTTTTTTGCCAATCATTAAAAGTGCATTATGGTGAAATACTTATTACAAAATTCACAAAGTATGTTTTTTTTTCATCTGAGTCGCTATTTACATAAAAGGTTCCACTTTGATTATCCACAATTTTAATATCTTCTTTGCCAGGGTTGCTGCTTAATCTCTTACCTTGTGTGACACATTCTTTTTGGGTGATTTTATAAAAGTCTAGGCGCATTGTCACTGTTCTCCTTTTGCTGCTCCGAACTTCGTAAATTCTATTCCACACATCTCATGATATAAAATATAAATGTGTTAAACCGTGGTCACATTTGAAAATAGTACCAAATGAGTTCTCTATTTTTCGTTGGAAAATGTTAATATAAATTATAACAGTAACATTCACTAAATATTTAGTATAAGTATTCTAACCAATATTGCAGTGACATTACAAAACACAAAAGTCCCAAAAATAAGTAGATGCAGTGTTGAGGTGACAACATCAAACGTGCCATCCATGTCAACAATTCTCAACTCACATATGCTACATGAAAGAGCATGGTCTACAGCTTTGATTAAGCTACAAAACACCTCCCGAAGTACTAACTTGCATAAGGTGCTGGGATTTCAAATTCAAGAAAAGAGATGCAATAGCCTGTGCTTTTTGTTTAGCATTGCTTACACAATTGGACTGAGAGCGGAGCGGAGGGATAGAATCCAGCCAGGGTTAAGAGTGATGACATGGATGAGGGGGTAGGGGGGGAGGGAGGAGTTGAGGACTACTGGTTCACTTAAACGTCCCACAAAATTGATGTGTAAAGAAATAGTATATGAAAATGTAGGTACTGCACACTTTATCCATAAGTAAAATGTTTTATTGAATAAGTATACCTTTAGGCCAACACAATTCACGTTAGAGCCACACTGTCTTTAATCAAAAGTAGTTCTAAAGTAAAAATAAGACATGTTGTCAAGACGTTTTATTATCGTAATACATACCAAATTTTAAAAGATAATCCTGTGTTTTTCTTCAGGAAGAATCAGATTCCCCAGTGACTACAAACTGCTAGACGTCATATGGCTGCCATGAGCAGCTGCTATTCATGTGGCTTTTCAGGAAGGATGGTTTGTGCCTCTGCTTCTTTACCTACCTGTAAGTTAATTGTTTACTGTGATTTGTGTGCCCTGAATATGTGCGACTCAAAGCCTATGGGTTATTCTGCCAGCAAAATTCACAAACATCTGCCTCTTACTAATTGCATGGGATGTCAGCTCCACTTCGCATTTCCTTCCGTTTCCCTCATAAAAATGACATTTCTTAAGGTACAATAGAGTAAAGAGTAAATAGGCTTTGGCACATACACAATGCCAAGGATGGGCTGGGGAGTGGGAACAGGCTCTATAACCCCTACGGGGCCTGCATCATGGTGTAGGTGATGGTTATTGGGCCCAATCCCACCCCCTAGCCAAAAGCATGGGATTTTACCACATCCTCTAAGAAATTATGTTGTCATGGTCAGTATAGGTACATGGTTAAAACATATCACCATGGACAAGACACACCGATGATATTCTCATCATCTGAGGTGGCAATGAGAAAATGCGGGTAGTATATATTTAGCACATCTCAAAAACAATGCAGGAAATTTGCAAAGCATGTTTTTTCCTCGCTTTCACGCCAAAGCTTGGGGTTCAATGTGTGCTAGACTCTTAGCTTTGTATCCCTTTCACTCCATATCTTGGTGTTCAATGTGTGCTCTGTGAGAAACCTGAAGGGGTCTCCCTAGCTTGTCCGCATGGATCTGTCATCCAGGTGGTCAGGACACGGCCATCGTTATTGGATCCAGTTCCTGGTGGTGGACCAGTGAGGGAGGATCACCCGGATGGGAGGTCCTTGGGGAGTGGGACCGCGACGGGTGAAACGCAGTATTCACCCTTCTTTCAACACCTTTTCCCCATCCTACCACGTATGATATTCCATAACACTGCCCCACCCCCTTCCGACACACTTTCGCACAACACGAAAGACAACGGACTAGCACCAGAGCAGTTTACCTGACATGACCCAATGCAAGGGTCAGACATTTGACCAGAATCACACACACCTGACGCCCCTTTCCCTTCCCCACAGGGATAAAAGGAGGCGCACAAGAGAACAAGACGAGCAAGGCAGACCGCACGACGTGAGAGCCAACTCAGCATGGCAGTTCAAGAGGAGGCGAAAGACGGCAAATACTGAGAGGGTGAAAAGGGGAGAAGTAACCTTGCCCTTTCCTATCCAGGCCCGTGAAACCTCTGCAGACAAACATTAGACCGCAAACAAAAGCCAGCGTGTGTTGCAGCAGATGTCAATGGTACACAAGACCCTCCTCTGCTAATATCCAAGCCAGGGAGAGACGCTGGTATCTGTGGTACCAACCTTGACTCGAAGGAGAAGAAAGCCAAGCGGTTCATCAAAGCCGGTGAGTCAAGGGGGAAGTCGATAAGAAACGGGCTGTGTTGAACGCAAAGAGGCAAACAGCTCATTTGAACTTTGGAAAGCTTAAATGAACTTTTGAGAAAGTGGGGGGGAAAAGTCTGCAACCGAGGCGTCTGGCACAACGTGGCTGATCACGCAGAAACCTCTGGGCGATTAACCGAAGGTGGAGACTACTATAACCAGAGGGCCTTGGGAAGAGGCGAAGATAGGTCAATGTGGTCATACAGGGGTCTTGTAAAATCCTCTGTACCGTCGAAAGTCTTTGACCGACAGATGATTGTGAAGAAAGGAAATGAAACCTGCATCGTGAAATCAGTAATGAAGAGTGTTTTGTAAAGTTGGCAAGAGTGAACCCGGTGGAGGGATGCCAACGAGAAGGGGCGAAGTCTAAAGTCCCATAGTGAACTGTCTGGTAAAAGCTGGCGAGAGCGAACCCGGCAGAGGGAAGCCAACAATCAAGGGCAAAAGGCTGATGAACTGTTTAAAAAAGACATTGAAACTCGTGAAGGCAAGAAAAGCCACAGTGAACCCAAAGGAGGGAGGCGAACGCCTGAAAGGGGCCCGATCCCGAAAGAGGGAGATCCAGGGTGGAAAGTCACCCAAAGTGCATTGAAAAGGAACTGTTTAATCAGTTTGTTGAATACGATTTGGTGAAGGGTCTACGATTGGAAGAGGAGGACCCAGGGGTGAAACCATCATCCAAGGTACAAGTGAAGCAGAACTTTGTGTTTGTTGGATACATCAGGCTTTTTATTGAAGAAACTTGGCCCTCGAAGAACCAGACAGCTGATGCAGAACTGTCAGCTCGTGCTGAAAACGTGGGGAAGGGAAAACCCACTGCAATCACATCCTGACTTTATTATTTGTGAACACTTCATTCTTTATTGAAACCCTACCCCACACTCTTTCTGTGATTAGTTGTAAGGATTTGGCAATCTTTTTTTTTCAGTATAGGCCCTTTAAATTTGACAAAACGCCATGCCACTAGCACTGCCTTATTTTTCATTTGATGGTCGACGCTTGCTCCCATCTTAGATTTAGGTTAGCCGTTTTTCCACCCTGCATTCACTGTGGCAATAAGCCACGAGACTGCGGGCCAATACCGTCCCAGGTAATGCCCCTGGGGCCGTAGTTACAGGCCCGTGCGTAGCTAGGGCCTTAACGAAGCCCTGGGGGCATTATCTGGGACGGTATTGGCCCGCAGTCGAAGGGCTTATTGCCATTAGTACCCCAGCCCATTAGACCGGGGTACTAATTGCTTTTTTTATCTGTTCCAAAACATGTTTCGGAACAGAAAAAATAAATAAATAAATAAAATGGCCGCCGGGAAAGGGACAATGTAGTCCGTTTTCCCTTTCCATGGCGGCCATCGGGAGCGGGCGCACTGGGAACACTGTTCCCAGCACGTCCGCTCCCGAGATAAGAAAAAAGGTAAGTGGGGTGGGGAAGAAAAAAAAAAATAAATAAAAATAACGTATAAATAATGGCCCCGCTCCGAATCTCCACACAGCTGGAGGTTTCCATCGTCCCCCGCCGGAGACTGCGAGATAGAAGGTAAGTGGGGTGGGAGGAGGGGAAAAAAAATTCTTACCCGAGTCCCCGGTGGGGGACGAGGGAAGCCTCCAGCCATGGGGAGGCTTGGAGCAGGGATTGCCCCGTTTCGAGCCTCCTCATTGGCTGAGGGGCTGCCACACCCCTCGCCGGGAACAGAGTAGCCGGCACGCACGGCGTCGGTGGGAATATCGTGTGGTATGGCTCGCAAATGAGCCAATCACCTCACAGTATTCCTGTTCAGCAGCGCGTCCCGGGTACTAATGTTCAATAAACACCCTTGAACTGTGATCACTTGTGTCTGCCTTTACTGTTGCCACCATGAGTTCCTTACAGCTCTTATTTTTCGCTCCACAGCTTGATGTTTACTGTGTTTACTGTGTGCTCTTCCCTTTCACTCCATAGCTTGGTGTTCACGGTGTGCTATTTTAAACTTGCTTAACCTCCTTTGGTTGCACCATTTCAAGTGCGATGCAAGGATGCAGTATGTTCTTTGTAGTCTGCCTTAACTTTCACTTCCTAGTACGTTGTCTGTTTATACTTCAACCTTGACATCTTTTGATTATGTTCAAGCAAACATCACATTATGGGTAATTAGGTATGTTTTTACTCTATACGTTATGAGAAGGTCAGGGGCTTGACCCTGTCAGGGGACAATAGGGACTCCCTTCAATCTGGGTTAGGAGGGCTTCGAGGGTGTATGCTAGTCCTACCCAGAGGAGGGGCGAGGGAGTTGGCCAGGCCACCAGCCCTTGAACCTCCTAACTGTACCCCGATGATTGATCTTGGTACCACTGCGGATAAACAATCCCTTCTCTGAATTTGAAGTGTACATTTTTACGGACGGATCTTGGTCCCGTCACCCAATGACTTGCACCATCAATGCTGGCCAGAGTCCTATTTTCATTTCTTGACTGCAAGAACCAACGTACAAGGCAGCATCAGAGGAGTTCAAAAGGAATGTGGAAGGAAGCCACTGGCATGTAAACAGACCCTTATTTTCTCCTAGTGTCAAATGTTCCAAACAAAGAAACCCGGACCAGTCAAGCCAGGACCTGTGTAAAGTGAACCACGCCAACCCTGAGAAAGCTGCAAGCAGAACACCAAAGAACAGCCCCATACTCCAGGCACCGGCTGCCGATAGAGAAGAGACAGAGATGCACAGTGAATCCATCCACGTATGACATTCAGGGAGGATGTGCTGTGAGAATGTGACGACAAGCAGATAGCACCACCAACTGACCCCAAGACCACCAGACTATCCCAAGAGATTCAAACCCTCATAACATCAAGACTTACCTATGAGCAACAGGAACAAAGGCTCATAACACAAATTCGACATTACCCTTCCCGGGCTGCCATTGCATTTCAGCGGTCGGCTTGCATGAGGCAGTGGGCGGGGCTTTGCCCATTATTTATAACATTTGCTGCTTACACCATGACCTGGGAAGGGAAGAAAGGATGGGATGGGGCAGAGACCCAATCCAGGCAGAAGGAATGGGATAAAAGACCCATAGGAAGCAGAATGTGTGGATGAGGGCAGAGGAGATGTATGACCAAGAGGCAAGCAGGAGGGAGGAAGGAACAGCTAGGCCTGGAGGCATTTTCATGAGTAGGTGAGACATTGGCTAGTGTGTAGAAGTGGTACATTGAGTGTGCATATTATTGTGGCGAGTGTGGTCAGAAAAGTTAGTGTAAGTAGTGATTGTTAAGTGAATGGTACTGGGTGAAGGAGGGAGACTGAGTAGAAGGGGGGGCTAGTAGCAGGTGGGAGGAGGGAGTAATAGGGTAGAGGTAGTAGTGTATTGCAATTAATGAGGAGCTATAAAGCTCCAAATAGGACTGCAGAGTAAAGTGCCAGCTTGGATTTTACCTTCAGCTGTGGAAGTGGAACTGCACCCTTCTGCGATGCCCGTCTGGCAGATAGCATGTCATTGGGTTAGAGTTGGCATGTGCAGTCCGGGGACACTTCCCTGCTTGAAACCTTTCAGGTAAGGGGGTAGTGTAATTTCTCTCAGATTTGAAAACACTGCGAGGTGGCAAACATCTTCATTTGATGGTCCCTTGTTTGTTGTTCCAGTATGTGGACCAGCCCTCCCACTTGCAGTGCTTTCTGGGAATTGGAATTCCACGGTAGTCATTATCCGGGGCTGCTTTCAGGGCTAAGGTACTGCATCTCTGGGAAAACTGCAAGCTGGTCTTGCTGGGCTTTGGCATAATGTTGTTGGACATTGACCCCCTTCCTTGATTTTGATCTGAGGTCTGGGTTGGCACCCTCCTTTCCCCTTTCTAGCCCCATAGGCCTCATTTTCCGCTTCTACAGGTCCCTTTGCCCCTCCTCCAAGAACATCTTCCCTCTGACTTTGAAAGAAGGGTCGCCCCTAAAATTGTGGATGATAGACCGGGCCCTGGTGGCAGTAACAGGCCTGTGGGATCCCACCTCGTCCATCCATTTTTCGGGGAAGCACATCCGGTAGCAGCTAGACCAATCCGGTCATGAGTAGCCCACTTTGTTATAGTGTTGTATTTCGTTATAGGGTTGCATTTAGTTAGTGTTGCAATTACTTAAAGTGCTATATTTAGTTGTAGTTGTTTGTCTCAAAGTTCTAATTCCGTGGTGATCAACCGGTGATTCAGTGTAGAGAATGTAGATTGAAAAGGAACCGTTGTGGAGATGGGCAGGGGCCTGGGGCTGCTAATATGACTAATGAAACAAAAGCCTGAAGACAAGTATTACCTTGTGCAGCGTATTCTTTGTTCTCAATACTGGTGACGAGGATGGGATTGTAAAGAGCAGTGGTAGAAAGTTCAATGCCATCATCATCTACAAATTCCTGCATCTCACTACCCACAAACTGAGGGACATCATCCGAGGCATTCATAGGCTAGCATGTGGAATTTGAGGAATTAACCCCACTCCTCCGATTTTTAGCAAACCTCACCTATGGTAAGGAAGGGATGACCATACCAGTGGGGAAAGCACTCAACCCCTCAATTTTTTACTCACTCCAAGACCTTCCCAGAGATGGAGCCCTGGGACCCCTTCTCAACCCTCTACATTTAACACAGATTAGTCCAAGACATGGTAGGGTGTCGCGAGAACTCCTATTGGACCTACGGTTTCTTCTTGTAATTTAAAAGGGGTCAGCAGTAATTTTAAAAGGGGTCGGCAGTAATTAAATATGTGGAAAGGACCTCTTCTAAAAAGGACTTATGGTCTGCATTCAAGTTCCCAAAGGTCCAATTCCAATCCCTCTATTCTCAAGAGTATGTTATGGCTCGTCACAATCAGGACAAGAACAGTTGATTTGACAACTTTAATTAGTTGTCTTGAGTAACGCCTCAATTTACAGCATTGTAGGTTTCTCATGTGTAATGTTCTTGGGTTCTTCAGTCTTTCTTCTTTCTTTGGATCTTCCTTGATCCTCTCTCTTATAGGTTTCTCTGAGTCTTAAGGCTTCTTCTCTACATACTCCTGCTCTTCTCCCACATCCTCCTTGGTTGGCTGCTAAGCGAATGTCTATTGTAGTCCCACCCTCTCTGAAAGCTTAAAAGGGGAGTGTCTATACGCACCCTCCCTTTCCCCACGTTACATGCTCTGTGTCCTGAGTGGTGGCCTATGCACCGCAGGAAGCTATGTAAACCTCAAGTTCTTAGGTCGTCTGGACCAACTCCCCAAAGTAGCCTTGCCATCTTGTTCCAAGTAAGCACAGTGTTTTTGTTGTCGTGTCCTGTATGTTAGTTATTTACCTCCCGGGTGACCCTACTTTTTCCCTTGTAGGATCCCTGATTTATATGATGTACTGTAGCGCCGCAGTGGTTTCTAGCTGCATCGGTTGTGATAAAAGCTTCCCAGCACGCGCTCCAGTTTCTTTTTGCTCAGATATGGTTACCCTACGGTGGAGGTTTTCCATTCTAGGAATGTGAAATGCTGCACACGACAACCGCAAGAACATAAGATTTCCTGTTGCTTTAATGGATAAATGGATATGCAAAATCGTTACCTAGAAGTAACATCTCCCTCCTGCCCAAGTGCTTCTCAGAAGACTGATTGCATCCACCTGAAAAGGGTCACTCTCCAAGGCTTGAGCCCACAACAACTTTCGTTTACTCCTGCACTTTCTTGTCTCTGGTTCTTGCAGAGGTTTGGGCAATAGACCCCAGCAGGCTCTTGGCAGTTCGCTATCCACATGTCAGGGACAAAGCACTCAGTGAATGGCCCCTTTGTTCTTCTCTTGCTTACTCTCCAAACACACTACCTCTCCACGCAGCTCCTCGAGCTAGCTCACTGCAACACCAATGGCAGACATCTTTCAATTCCACCCGCATATGCGATTTATGATGTTTGTTCTAACACACTCCCCTGTATGAAAGAAGCTGCTTAATGCAATGGTTCTGCTTTTATTTTATTTATTGTGCATTTGTAAGGCGCTTACACATCAAGTAAATAGTGTTTCAAAGTACCCACAGGGCAACAGGGAGGGAACATGGAGTGAGATGCAAATATAGCAACAATGAAGAGAAAGAAAGAGGCAGTCCTACTAAACCTTGTGAGCGTTCAGAATGTGCAAGTGCAGAGGGTGAGAGGGGATGAAAGGGGGCGAGTGCTAGGGGTTCCACAGAGGGAAGCGCTAGGGAGTAAGTTGCAAGCAGCTGTTAAGCTGGCAGAAATCACTTGCTAAGAGTGCTCAACTGCCAATACAATAAGTGCAGGCCTGTGAGATGGCACAGACCAGTGGGCGCCAAAAGCAAGTGCTGGCGGTGGGCGAAGGTTAACGGCGATTGGGGGAAGCCCAGGACCCATAAGGGCCCTGGTCACCAATCTCAGTGACTGTGGTGTTTAACAGGGAGGGAGAGGATGAAGGAGGAAGTGAAAAGGAAAGTCTTGAGGCACTTCCGGAATTTGAGGAGACACGCAGAGAGTTGGCGCCCAAGGAGCATTGAATTCTGGAGGGAGAGTATTTGGTGAGAGCCAGCTGCAGAGCGTGGTCCCTGGCCCCAGAAAGCCTAATGGGTGAAACAGAGGGATTTCAATTTGATCCTTGTAGCAACCAGGAGCCGGTGGTGAGGTTTTAAGGCTGGAGAGTTGCAATCCCTGGGCTTGAGGCCAAGGATAAGTCTTGCAGCCCTATTCTGGATAAGCTGGAGGGGACAGAGAGGAAGAGGGTAGATTAAGGAAGAGGTTGTTGCAGTAGTCTAGCCTAGAGAGTACCAGAGCTCTAGAGACATTGAGCTTCTGGAGGAAAAGGAAGGATTCTTTTGGGGAGGTAAAGTTGAAAGTGGGCCTTCTTGGCAAGGTCCTGGATGTGAGGGAGGAAGGAAAGAGAGGAGTCATAAGACTCAAAGGTTTCTGGCTTCAGATGAAGGAGAAGAGGAGAGCCCATAGAGGGTGGCCAGAGTGAAGGGAAGAAAGATGGAGCAGGAGTCCCAATGGGAAGGATCTCTGTGTTGCTGGCGATGAGGCAGAAATCATTGGAGGCACACCAGGACTGGATGGCAGATAGGCAGTCAGGAATGATGAAGAAAGTAAGGAGAGGATCAGAAGGAAGTTTGGAGAAGAATTGTGCGTCATCTGTGTAACACTGAAGTAGGGGGAGAAAGTGGAAATTAGATGTGCAAGCAGAGAAAGATAGATGTTTAAGAGCCAGGGAGAGAGGATGCAACCCTGAGGAATACCACAAGTGGAGATAGAGGTGGGAGAGGAGAAAGAGCCCTGGATAACCTGGGAGGGACAGTCAGTGAGGAAGGAGGTCAGCCAGTCCAGTGTCTGCTCCGAGATACCAAGGGTATCGTGGAGCCGTTTTATGAGGATAGAGTGGTTAATCGTATCAAATGCAGAGGTGAGATCAAGTAGAATAAGAACAGCTCGGGTGTTAAGTCAAGAGATGCGAGCAGTTCTTCACGGGTGTTCAGGAGAGCAGTTTCCGTGCGTCTGGATGCTCGGAATCCACATTGAGGGTCGTGTAGGTAACCAACAAGCTTGGTATGCTGGGTCAGTTGGGGTAGATAACTCCCTTCCTTGGGAACATCTTGGAAAAGCTGATCGAGATGGGGTGGTAGTTAGCCGAAAACGTGGGGTTGGCAGAAGGTTTCTTCAGAAGGGGGCACGCAAGAGAGTGCTTGAAGAAAGAGGGGAAAGACCAGTAGCAAGAGAAGAATTGTAGAAATCAGCAAGTGCAGGGGCAAGGGAGCCTATATTGTCCTCAATAGTTCTGGAAGAAAAGGGGGAGACCTGTTTGGAGGAGACCTTCATAGAGCGGACAACTCTAGTGACCTTGTCAAATGCGATAGGAGAGAACGGCAGACGGAGTATGGGAGGCTATGGGTGGCAAGTGGATGGGATGAGGGGGGGGGGGCGAAGGAAGAGAGAGTGCACAAAATGTCCTGGATTTTTGCAGTGAAGTGAGTGGCCAATGCATTACAGACGGTCTGAGAGGGAAGAAGCGAGGTGGAGACTGTTCAAGGGTTGGCTAGTTCCTTGCAGAGTTCAGCCGTGTTGTTGGAAGCACCAGAGATGCGTGCCTGGATGTGGGCCCTTTTCCTTGAACTGATGGAAAGTCTGTATTGTCTTTGGAGAAGGCGACAGGCCAGTTTGTCAGAGGGTGAGCCTGAGGTTTCAGTTTCGCTGCTCTGCGCTTGCGTGTCAGGGCTGCAAGTTCAGAGTCGTACCAGGTGTTACGCTTGGTGGCATGTTTCAATCGGATCCTCATGACTGGGGCAAGGATGTGGAGAGTGTTTGTGATGGCAAGATGGAGGTTGCTGAAAGCTGGGTCAGAGGTAGGGTCTACGGTGGGAGAGGCGGGGGCATGAAGGTGGATGCGAAGGCAGCAGCGGACACATGTTTTATCGGGTGGATGTCCGTGAACAAGGTCTGCAGAACTGGAGGAGGTGTGGTTGGGTGGTAGAGAGGACCAAGGTGCGGGGAGAGGAGGGTGTGGTCTGACCACGAGAGCGGGGTGATGCGTGGGGGAGAGCAAAAGATTAGTATGGATAAAGGCATCGAGTGTGTCCAGTTCAGTGGGTAGGACCAGAGGACAGAATGGAAAAGGAGAGCGAGGTGCAGAGGTCACGGAAGAGAGACACTGTGAATGATGAGTCAAGATGGATATAGAAGTCGCCCAGGAGAAAGAGTTTAAAGGTGGATGTGAGGAGAAGGAGAAATCAGCCCATTCTGAGAGGAGCAGGGTGATAAGAGCCAGGGGCCAGTAGATACTGGCAATGGTCAGGGAGGAAGTGGGAGGGATGACCAGCTTGCAGACCAGGCTCTCAAAGGAGTTGTATGGCTGGGTGGAATGAGGGAAGAAGGGACCCACTCAGGAAAGATCAGGGCAACCCCACTGCCAGAAGGGTTAGGGCGGGGCTTGCAGATGATCTTATAGCCAACAGGGTGAAGAGAGTCAGAAACAGTGACTGAGCTGGCCTTAAACCACGTATTGGCGAGAGCGAGGATATCTAGGTCTTCAAGGAGGAGGCAGATGTCGGCAGGGAGTTTGATAGCAGAGTAGGCATTAAGCATGGCTAGGTGAAGATGGTCACTGCCTTTGAAGGATTTCCGATCAGGGGTTCAGGGGAGTGGTATACTAGTTGGGGGCGGGGGGGGGGGAAGACCTGGTAGCAGGTGTAGGAAGGAAGATGATGAGGGATGGCAAGCGCCAGTCAAAGAGGAGGAGGTTGGGGACCCTGAGCCACAATAGTGCCATTGCGATATGCATACTTGGATGCCACCATTAATGGGTGAAGATGAGTGAGGATAGACAGTAGAGAGAAGATGAGGAGTCCAAAGAGCTGGAGAGGGGACAGAAAAGAGGATATCAGTGCAATATGTCTGGAGGTTTGGCCGACGTAGGCATCTGCAATGGGTAGACCAGGGTTGGTGATCAAGATGTCTTTTTTAAACTTTTTTCTCCCAGACTTCGTGAGAGGGGGAGGATAGGTGATAGTATAGTGGTTAGAGTAGGTAGGAGAGATGGTGAGTGCCATAGGTTGGTGGAGAGATACACATAGAAGCTAGAAGGACTGCATAGCACCAATGTACTCACGAGGTGGCCTAGCAGTGAAAGTGAGAAAACCGAGCAATAGGAACCCTTGAACCCCAGGAATGAGGGTGAGGAGTTGTTACAGGCACACCAGGATTCGAATTTCACAAAAAGCACAGACATGCAATGCACAATGGGGGTGAAGAGTTGTTACAAACACGATTCGAATTTCACCAAAAGCACAGAAATACACTAAGGAGAGGGGATAGTAAGGCATGGAAAAGACAGAATAGTATAGTAACACCTAGGTGCATCAATTGCGTGAGTCCGTAAGAGGACAAAGTTCAGGACATCACTCACATCTACTCTTGTTAGAGGAAAGCTCCAGAGGCACAGGTTCGTGGACAGGCTGGCTGCATGCTGGGTAGCTATCCCATGATGGTGTAGGTGGTAGAGCATGTGGAGCTCTGGGTGGCCATCCAAACCCTCAAGACCCGAACAGGCACAGACAGGGGCCTTAGTGTGGGCCTTTGGATGTGGCCGGCGTTCACCAGCCAGCTGCTCAATGGGCTAAGAGGAAGGCTGCAGCCAATTACTGCATTGGTTGCTAGGATACATAATGCTCCCCGGCGCTCGTGTCTCAGGCGGCCATCTTGGCACGGTGTGTGGGCCAAGGAAAAAACATGACCCAGTCATCCCTCGTGGGTCAGTGATAGCAGGCAAATTCAAATCGTAGATGTAAAGGCAAATTCATGAAAAATAAATGTGCTTTTTAACTTTGTATTACCTGCAAAACATTAGCCGACTGAGAGCAAGCCCAAATGGCCTTAACTGGCAGCATGCTGTGTGCCTTGCACAGCAGGGATATCCTCAGTGCTCAAGCTGGCTGGTGGGAGGTCCATGAACAGGTGTCCCAAATGTTCAACACCCTCATTCTGTTATGCCGCTTGTTCTGCTACCTCAACTGGGGCCCCCCGACACAGAATGCTGGGGAGAGGGAAGAAACTCTGGAGAATCCTTCATGGACTACCTCCAGGGTTCACACTGTATTGGTTTACGCTTGCTCCCTCCCCTTTGCACTCCAGTCTCTCTCCTGGGAGTCCACAACCGGCACCCTTAATGGGACTATAAGCCTGCCATTATCCTAAAAGAATAGCATCGCAAGATGGACAAATGCAAAAAGGGCAGAGAGGTCCTGCAACACCAGCATGATGGCATTTCCTCCGCTATTCTACCCTGTCCAGCATTGCCAAACTGCACCTCTCTGGAAGAATCAGCCACGCAATGTAACATATAATTCAGCCCCAAAATCAATGAACAACAAACATAAAAAACATCCTTTTCACTCTCATCCGAACTGTATCTTAGTGCCACCCCATGCACCATATTCCTAAGAGTTCAGCCCTCCTGCTTCATGATGTAGCTGTTGTGCAACTATAACACTATGTGACGAATCATATGATATCGTTGCATCTCCCCGGGGTGGAGAACCTTTCCATGAGGCCAGGTAGATGACGCTGGTAATCAGTGGAAGAATCTCATGGGTAGGGATTCCCCCTCTGGGATATTGGGGGGGACATCATGGGCCACCAAGATATTATCAACCCTCAAACCACCTTCTCCCTGAGTCTTCCCTAGCTTTCCTCTTACCCCTCAAGTTCTTCCATCTACTTATGTCACGTCAATAGTATTGTAAATACTGGGCCGAGGAGAATAGGGTAAACTCCACTGAGCCGTCATGTAAAGATACTGTGAGGAAGAGGAGACAATGAGCCCGGCACAACCGCTCCAAGAACTTGGTTGAACGTTCTATTCATCAGTCCCCGAACAACTTAAAGATTGAAGAGGGACTAACAATGTTTTCAGTCCCTCCCTGAAGGCACCGCGAGCAAAGCAACCATGCCGCAGATGAAGTGGATCCTGCAGCTGCTGACCAGGACAATGCGGGAGAAGAGACTGTGTCCCTACGTGCTTGAGAGGGCCAGAGAAGCAAGGCCGAGAGCGGTGGAGACTCTCAACGCAGAAGAGCATTGCAGGTAGTGGTCCAGCAGGTATGCGCAGCCCGGTTCTGTCAGAACTCTGAAGGGTTCCTGATTGGAGTTCTGTTCCAGCAATTGAACCCGTCGTGTAGCCGACAAGTTCTTTCTGAAAATGTACCCCTCAGGGACGTAAGAACAATTGCCTGAGGAGTTAATTGACCCAAAGATGGATGGACGCACGCCACAGTATACCGCTGACTTGCAAAGGAAGGTCAAGATTAGTACCAACGTAAGCACATAAAAAAACTAACCATAGGAAATCAAAGGATAAATACCTTGGTTAGCAAGCAAGATTCCAATATAATGTCAATGATCTTGAGCTGAGTAACAGGCGTATCCTATGAAATAGATAATGGTAGGTGGATTGAGTAAACCAAGAAAATCAACAGTATGGCACAATAAGACAAGCAAACAACAATTCTTACCATAGGACCAAGGAAGGTATTGCAGGATCAATGAAGCAGGGATGGGATGTTGGAGAGAACAACCTACCCTCAAGTTGCACAGTCAGGGTACTGATGAGATGATGAAAAGTTCCTAGGAAGAGTCCGAGTTCCAGCGAAGCAATGATCCACCTGACACCCGCCGGCACAAGTATGCTTAACAAGTTCCTGAAGGGAGTCCGGACACCAGCGGTAGAAGAGTCACCAGGTAAGTTTGTGCAGATGAAGAAAGAACTGTGCGTTGTACGAGTAGAGTGGTTCCTGAAGGTATTCCGGAGACCAGCGGTAGAAGATTCAACAGGTAAGTGTGTGCGGCTTAAGAAAGAGCCGTGCGCTGGATGAGTAGAATGGTCAAGAGTTCCGGGTCGGTTTCCTTGCGGGCAGCAGAAGTACAAAATCAGCAGGAGTAGCGGGTCTTATTCGGTCCGATGTCGACAACTGGGTTTCTGAAAGCAAACAGACAAGGGCAAGGCAAGAGAGTTCCGTGGAGCGTAGCCGGGTCAGTAAATCAAGAGAGTAGTTCAAACAAGGTAGCAATGGCCGTAGAATACAAATTCAGAAGCAAGGACCAAATGAAAAGGCGGGGCATAAGTAGGAGACGTACATCACGTGATACAGTGAACAAGGCTTAACAAGTGAATACACGTGAGTGCATGAAAGCGGAAGGGGCGCGTCTCCAAGTTAACTTCCAACGCCGTTTATTTACAACACAGCAGAGACAGAAGTACTTGGCGTAACACGTGGTGAGTGTAAACGAGATCGGAAACCATGGATAGGGGAGCTAGTCCGTAATCGGGTCTCGCTCTTACGTGACTTTCGGTAACTGGACCGTTTCCCGACAGGTTCCCAGGAAGTGCACGTGAGAGACCGGAAGAGCATACGGAAGGTACAGGGGCGACCCAAGGACCTCAGTGGGGCATAAGAAACCAATGTGAAGGGGTCTGGGACCCGAGAATAAGAAACCTATATAAATGGGTCTGGGACCCGTGAATAAGAAAACAATGGAAAGGGGTCTGGGACTTGAGCAAGAGAAACCAAAGTGAAGGGGCCTGGAACCCTAGGCAGTACCTGGCAGGAGAGTATACCAGTACAGCCCCCCAAAACACTGAAAGGGTTCCACTGAGAAAAACCTGAGAACGGCCAGGGTAAGTGAGACATTCCCCCACCTTTGTTGAACTGCAGAGAAAAGCAAGGGAAGGGAGACATTCCCCCTACTTTGTGGAACTGTAAATGCCAGCCTGAGAAATGTCAGGGGAAGGGAGACATTCCCCCCAACTTTGTGAACTGCATCCATCCAGAAGAAGAAGGGAGTCCTTCTTCTGGACCAAGAAGGGTCAAGTACTGTTTAGTTATAGGTGTAAGGGATAGAGATTTTAGTTATGGACATTCTGACAACTCCTTTGCATTTTGTTGAGGCAGGGAAAACCCTCATAGTTGGGGAGATTTTCTTCTTCTTTTCTTTGGTTAATTAAAGTCTTTACCCAAAAGCCTGCCACCTGTGTGTCAATCTCGTACTTCTGCATTATCAAAGCTCATCAAGACCCTCCGACACAAAAAACGTATCTAAAATTCTTACAATTAAGAGATTTAAAAAATGCTAAATAATGTTGTTTTAATGTTTGTCAAGAGCTTGGAAAACTAATCGGAGGAGTTCAAAATAATACTTGCTTTTTAATGCTTAGAGTTCCTTTTTAATTAAAAAAGGACTAAATTCTATGGTGGTTCTTGCTCAAATAAATGGAAATCTATGGAAACAAGCTTGAAGGCTTATAATGCCTAAGAAAGCCCACTAGGCATGTATCCACCAGATTGAATCACTTAGTCTTCTTGTCACAAAAAAGAAAATAAAATTCAGGCAGCAAAAACATAAGCAAAGCAATTGCTGTAATCAAAGTCAGATTTGAATGCCATTACATAACTATGGTACCAAAAGCCACAATAACAAGTAAGTATTTTTTTAAATGCCAAAAGTAGCTGTTCAGAAAATGTCACAGGGGTGGCTATTATGGCAGAAGGCCAGGTCATGGGTCTCTGGTGGCTAGGCATGGGTGCCCTGGATGTGGTACACCAGGAAGCCCTTGGTGCTTGGAAACGCGGCTCCCTGCCAACTACAGACACATGAAGGAATTGTAGTTCAAACAGGTGCCAGCCAGTGGGGAGGACCAATCACTTTGCCAACTCTGGTATTCCCAATTTGACAATCAATTTCCCATTTACAACCAAGGCAGGAGTATAAAAGTGCTCACGACAGGAAATGGTGAAGGAATTAAGAGTAGGTTGGCAATAGGGCAGAAGAAAGAATTGAGGGAAGGTGGAGCAGCGAGAAGGGAAAGTACAGAGTGGGACAAAAGAGGGGAGAGAAGGAAGAACATGCAAAGTAGAAATGTAGGGAGTGTGAAATGAAAAGAGAAAGGGGAACACAGAGGGAGGAGAGTGAGAAGAGAAAGGTGAACACCTGTAGGTAGAAAGGAGAGAGAGTAGAGCGCGAAAATAAATCTAAAGGGAGTGAAAGAATAGAGGAGGGAGAACAATACTTAAATGAGGGCTAGAGTGCAAGGGATGAAAGGAGGAAGTAGAGTATCTAAAGAAGTAGGGAAAGAGAAAAGAAAACACATGGAAGGGGCATAAGAGAGAAATTGAGGAGAGAATGCAAGAAACTTCCTGGCGGGGGTCAGGTGGATGGAACACCTGAAGTGGAGAAAGGGATAACAGGTGGTAAAATAACATAAGATAAGAAAGATGGTAGAGGGAAATAGGGTGCTGGGATCAGCAGTGTTAAAGAACTGACAGCTCCCACTAAGGTTCTGCAGGGGCAATGTAGCCCAGTGATGTGAACAAAATTCTACTCTCAGAACCATCTACATTTGGATCTATGTGAAAATATAGATAAAAACTGCAAATCCGAAAAACGGTTTTGCGTATTCTGTTAATCCATTGGCCATAATTGTACTAAGAGAAAAAGGGTTTGGTGATATGTAGATTGCGCGTCGTCTTCCAAACACAATAACTGCCATTCTTCAAAACATTTGCCTCATCAGTAATAAATTAAAATTCTAACATGTTTCATTTCTCTGTGGCTTGCATTTATCCTTTTCTTCACCAATTCTTAGTGCTTAATGTGGCAAGGCCTGAGTTGAGGCCTATTCAACAGGGGTGTGGGGTGGGGAGGGAGTGAGCCAAATCCCTACCACGCTTTCATGGGGTTTCGGTGTGGGCAGTCCCCCTCCCTGGCCCTGCTTACATGAACAAATGGCAGCACCCTTTGCGCAACGAGTAGCCAGAGTCCTGACGCCGCCAAAGAGGGGCACCGCCAGGCTCAGGAAGTTCACCAGAAGCACCGGATGGGAACAACGTGATGAACTCCCTGACAGAAAAGACCTTGGTGGAGACTGCAAAGCATTCCGGAACCGAAAGGGAGGAGAGCGGAGTGTGCTGTATCTGGTGAGGGGTTGCGCTTCGCTGCGGCGATCGCAACCACATTGGACACTGCCAGGAAAAGGAAGAGCACAGCACCAGCTGACAGTGTTAGCTGGAGCCCGAGAGGGTAAAGCATACCACTAAACCACCAGGAATTCGTTTTTATGGATCAAAGGCCTCTACAAAGGCACAATAAATCCCACTAAACCAACATAGATTTACAAATAAATAAAGGACGTTAAATGGCCTCATGGAAACCTCCACTAGCCCACCAGGGAATCTATATTAATTATAAAAAAAGGCCTGCATGCAGGCCATGATGACCCACTATGCCACCAGCATATTTGGGAAGACGGGGTTCCCCAACGACCAGTATATGGTCCAGGTTGAAATGCTTCAAGACTGCTTGGATAAAGGGGGTGGGACCTACACGCCCTTGTTAGTACTCACCAAGACTTTCCCCTGATACACCCCCTGGAGCAGGGTAGGTGAATCGCCAGGGTGAGTAACCAGAGGGTGGGGTATATAAAGGTAGTGTGCGTGTAAATGGTTTAGCATAGGTAAGTTGGGTGAGAAGAGATGGAGGAGAATGTCAGAGACCAGAGAAGGGGAGAGCAAAAAAAGTGTGGACGCTTTTGCAGAGGGGGGTCTGTGGAATGTTTTGTGCGAGATGTGACAAATCCTGGGAATTTGTCCCATCTCCCAAAGTGTGAGCCCCCCTCTGAGACAAGGGAGTTGAGCCCTGCTCTGCAAAATCATCCCTCGGGGTCGAGGCAAGTAGGACCTTCCTGGGAGAGACTTCCCCTTTGGGGACAAAGACTCCCGTTCCTATAAGGAACTCCCTAGGCCATTCACCTTAACTGCATATATGGGAATGTCAGATATAAAGAACATTATGGAATCCAGAGACTTGGAGCAAGGCAAACCAATAATATGGGACTATGCGCATGAAAGAATATCGGTCTAAGGGGTCCATAAGTGTGAGCCTAGAGTCCACAACTGAGACGAGTAAGCTGGATTGGAGGAACATGCAGGTGAGGGGCGAAGCAGAGACCATACCAATATGCCCCCCTTCTTCCACACACCAAGATGTTCCCATCCTACCCTCCAGACCCACACCACGATGCCCCATTCCTCCATTCCAGATCCCACCAAGATGCCCCCTCCAATGCTGACCCCACCCAGATGCCCCCATTCCTCCCTCTAGACCCCTACCATGATGCCCCATCCTCCCTCCACACAGCAAGATTCCGCAACTTGCCCTCCAGATGCACACCAAGATGCTCCCATCCCTTTCCACACCAAGATGCCCCATACCACTCCACAGAACCACAGCCCATCCATCCCTCCAGGCCAATGTGGGCCCATCCCTCCCTTCAGACCCACAAGATGCACTCATACTTCCACACACCAAGTTGGCCCAATACCTCCATTCCAGAGCCCACCAATATGCCCCTTGCCCACCCTCTAGACCCACATGCAGATGCCCCATCCCTCCCAAACCACACCTAGATGTCCTAACAAACCCAACCCTGCAGACCTGCACACAGATACCACCCTTCAGACCAACAGATAATCCCATCCCTCTGTTCCAATCCGACACCAATGAGCCCCCATCCATCCATTCCAGACCCCACCAAAATGCCACCAACCTGCCAATCCAGTCCCCACCAAGATGCCCCCATCTCTCCCTCTAGGCCCAGACCATGATGCCCCATCCCTCGCTCCACACACCATGATGTCCCCATCACGCCCCAAGGCCCACATCTAGATGCCCCATCCCACCTGCCTGACCTATACAGATGCCCCATGCCACCCTCCAAACCAACACACAGATTACTCCATCCGTCCATTTGAGACCCAACCAAGATGCCCCCTTCCCTCCGAACCACAACCCACCAAGATGCCCATCCCTAGACCCATACAATGATGCCCCCTCCACACACCAAGATGCCCAAACCTGCTGTCCAGACCCACAAGATACAAGATCCTCTCCTTGCCCAGGCCCAACCGTGCTGGGGGGGGGGGGGGGGTGTGGCCCTTATCTTCCCTGAGTGGATTCCTGACATTGTCACTCCTATGCAGACCTACTCCTCCTTTGAATGCCTTGTCCGACGACTCCCTCTCTCGCGCTCTCTCTCTCTTTGCCATTCCCTTACTGTGGCTACTATCTATCGGCCACCTGGTCAAATTTCCTCCTTCCTCTCCGAGTGGGCTGACCTCTCCTCCTCACTCCTGTCCTTAACCACTCAACTCCTCTTTCTTGGAGACTTCAATATCCACCTTGATGCCTCCTGTCCTCCCTCTAGACTCTTTCGCGACCTCTGCGACTCTCTCTCACTCTCTGTTCTCCCGTCTGGGCCGACCCATTCTGCAGGGCACACTCTTGATGCTCTGATCTCTTCTGACCTTCCCCTCTCTGTCCCTCTCTCCACTGCTCTCTCCTGGAGTGATCACTTTCTCCTATCCTCCCACCTCACCCTCCCTACCCCACAGACAAAGCCACCCTCATCACTGCCACCCACCTTCGCGGTCATACGACCCATGAAACGCGTGTCAGTTGAGGCTTTCGCTACCACCTTCTCGCCCCCCCCTTCCCCTTCGGCTGACTCCCACCCTGACATAGCCCTCTCCACTCTGCTATATCTGATACCCTTGATATCCTTGCCCCTGTCCTGAGAATCCGCCTGAAGCCCAAAGCCAAATGTAACTCCTGGTATGACTTGGATCTCGTCACCCTTAAACGCAAGTGCAGGGTGGCAGAGAGGAAATGGCGTGCTTCATGTTCATACTCTGACAAATGGGCCTGCCGCCTGCTCCAAAGGCACCTTCTCACTAAGAAGAGAGCCCTAATCCAAGCCCGCATCTCTGCGGCATCTAACAATTCGGCCGAACTCTTTAAAATCTGCAAGGAGCTGGCCAACCCTGCTGCAATCTCCACCTCTCCTGTCCCCTCCCAAGCCCTCTGCACGGCACTGGCCTCTCACTTCATTTAAAAAACTCAAGACATCCTGTCCTCACTCTCCTCCTATCACCTCCCCTCCCCTATTCCCTGCTCTCCCTCTGGCCTTTCTGCAGCCACCGCTCCTCCCTCCTTCTCTGCCTTTCCCCTTTTTTCTGCTGACGAGGTTTCGAGACAAGTCCGATCTATGAAAGTCTTGTTAAAACAGGTCCACCCCTGTTCCTCCAAATCTATCAAGGACCACATTGACTCCCTGGCGCCTGCCCTGGCTGACTTCTGCAATCACTCCTTCGCTTCTGGAGTCTTCCCATCCCCCCTCAAGCACTCCCTTCTTAAGAAACCCTCCTCCGACCCCTCCTGCCCAGCTATCTATCGCCCAATCTCTATCACTTCCTTCCTGGGCAAGCTCCTGGAGAAACTGGCCATCTCCCAGCTTAATCTCCATGCTGAATCTGTTGGTAGTCTTCATGACCATCAGTCTGGCTTCAGAGCTGCCAGAAGCACGGAAACTGCTCTCCTGAACATCCGTGAGGACCTGCTCTCAACCTTGACTCAAACACCCCTTGTGTTCTCATCTTGCTCGACATCTCTTCTGCCTTTGACACTGTTAACCACACCATCCTGCTCAACCGTCTCCGTGATAACCTGGGTATCACTGGTCAAGCTCTGGCGTGGCTGTACTCCTTCCTCTCCAATCGACCATCCAAGGTCCAACTGGGTTCCTTCCTCTCTGACATCTTTTGCACTACCTGTGGTGTCCCCCAGGGATCTAACCTCTCCCCCCGGTTGTTCAACCAGTATCTGGCACTTCTTGCTCACCACATCGCCGCTCTCTGTCCCAACTTTCAGTGCAACGCAGATGATACCCAGCTCATTTTCAGGCTACCCTCGGCATCCTCTTCCACTTCCCTCATCTCTGACTGTCTTTCTGCTATCCAGGAATGGTGTGCCGCCAACAACCTCTGCCTTAATGCCAGTAAGACTGAGATTCTACTTATCGGCACACCCACTCCCTCCTTCCCTGCAGCTCTCTGGCCGGCCTCCCTTGGCCCTCTTCCTGCTCCTACCTGCACGGCAAAAAACCTCAGGGTCATCTTCGACTCCACACTCTCCTTCTCTCCTCACATCTCTGACGTCTCTAAGAAGTCACACTTCCAGAGAGGTATCCTTCCTTTCCTCTCCTTCCCCCAGAAGCTCACTGTCTCCAGAGCTCTGGTTCTCTCTAGGCTGGACTACTGTAACAGCCTCTATCTAAATCTTCCTGCCTCTACTCTCTGCCCTTTGCAACTCATACAGAACAGGACTGCCAGACTTGTCCTTGGCCTCAAGCCCAGGGACCGTATCTCTCCAGGACTGAAATCACTACACTGGCTCCCAGTGGCTGCAAGGATTAAGTTCAAAACCCTCTGCATTGTCCACAAGGCCTTCTGGGGCCTTGGGCCAAAATACCTGCAACTCTCTCTTCCTAAATATCTTCCTTCTCGAGCCCTTCGCTCATCCACCTCCAACCACCTCAGGGTCAGCCGCTTCTTCAAGCGACGAGCTGGGGGTAGATCTCTCACCGCAGCAGGGGCCTCCCTCTGGAACAGCCTTCCTGCCTCCCTGATACTTGAGGAGAACCATCTCCGGTTCCGGAAGCACCTCAAAACATTCCTCTTTGCCTCCGCTTTCTCTCCCTCTCTCCCCTGCTAAAATCACTGAACCTGCACTGAATCTGCAACTGGGCCACTCACCGATCTCGTGTCCTGGCCCAGCCACTCTTCCCTGCACTGCCTACCTGCACTACGGGACTGTCTCTGTATCCTACAGCCCCTTCTCCCGGCACTTACTTTGCACTTGCCACCAGCTGGCCTTTTTATTTATCTTGTATTCTACTAATCATGTACTGCACTTCCCCTCTCCCCTTTCCCTGCACTTTTCCCAGTCCCCCTACCCTTGCACTTGCGCGATCTGAATGACACCTAGCCTAGTAGGATCGTTGTCTGTCTCCCCTTGTTCCCCCCCCCGCCTCGTCGCGCCTTGAAACACTTGTGTATAGGCGCATTACAAATACCATATCATATCACATCACACCAAGATGCCCCCATTCTAGATCCCATCAAGATGCACCCTCCCTCCAATTCAGGGTACAACATTCATTCATTGCAGTTTTTTTTTGTCGAAAAAAAATGGGGTGCATATAAGGGGCAGGGTGGTGTATAGGGAATAAATAATAGGGAACAGGTGGTTTGGGGGGACCCCCCCCCCCAAAATAAAAAAATGCAAAGATTTTTTTAGACCAAAAATTGTCGGGAAAAAGTGCTGGGAAAAAAACAGCTGATGAATGAACATAGAATCTGATCCAGACCCCACCAAAATGCTCCATCCCTCCTGCCACATAGCAAGATGCCCCATCCTGCCCTCCAGATCTACACCAAAATGTCCCATCCTCTCTACACACCACGATGCCCCATGACACCCTTCAGACCCAAACCAAGGTGCCCCATCCCTCTACAGACCTACAATGTGCACCCATCCCTCCATTCCAGATCCCACCAATATGCCCACACTCTCTGATCCAGACCCCACCAAGGTGCCCCATCCCTCTATCCAGACCTACAATGTGCACCCATCCCTCCCTCTAGACCTATACCATGATACCCCACCCCTCTGTTCCAGACCCCAAGATGCCCCCTTCCTCCATTCCATATCCCATCAAGATGCCCCTCCCTCTGATCCAGCCTCCACCAAGCAGCCCCATTCTGCCCTTCTGCCCCACACCAAGATGCCCCCATCCCTTCCACCAGAACAATGTGTCCCTATCCCGCCATCCAGACCCACACAAAGATGCCCATCCCTCTCCACACACCAAAATGCCCCATCCTACCCTCTAGACCAACACCAAGCTGCCCCATCCCCCGTTGCAGACCTACACTAAAATGCCATTGTGCCTCCCCGGACCACAACCAAATAGCCCAAGCTGACCCCCTCTAGCCGAACACAGTCCTCAATCAACATTATCTTCCATTTTAATTAATTCTCTAACTTATCCTGTTTTATTAGCCCCCTTGGATCAGTTAAACCCCACCCTCCATTGTCCCATGCACTGTTCCCTTTCTTAGCCCTCCAAACCTGTCACGTTGAATAGATTAAAATTATGTTTACATTAAATGTAATTTTCGGCTCCCCAATCTCCATCTGGCGTTTTGCACAAGCCTCCCGCTAGCTCCATTCCAGCTTAACCCCCAACTTGACAACAGGAAGCTTCCCGGTTCCCGCTCACGACAAGGAACAAGATGACGTGAACGCTACGTGAGGAGCAGGGAACGTAACGTGCCCTAAGTCACGTGAGGAAGAGGGCGGGGCGTTGCTATGGTCCTTTTCTCCGATGGGAACTAGACACTACTATTTTGCTAATTCGGCTGTAGGAAGTGAAGCACAGCTAATAGATGAGCGGAGATAAATAGCGCTAGGCTGGTGTTACGAGGGTTTACTTCTAAGTGATTCACATGGATAAACAGAATTAAAAAGACGTTATTCAATGACGACTTGGTTGTTTGATATGCAGCAACATAGCGCGCCACAGGCAGAGTTGTTAAGACGAGATACTCCAAGTCTGCTCTCCAAGTCAGTGTGGATATACTCAGGAGATTTATAGAGGTAAGCGTTTTTTTTATGTTCGTCCCACTGTGTTAAATCATAGTGAATCTCTTAAGTTTGGGTGACATTTGGTCGAGTAGCCTAAGAGTGCGTTTAATCGTTCATTTTGAAATAGAGCAGGCCAGCAGATGGCAGTGTTGTTCCGAAAAGTAATGGATGTCACTAACTCATTTCTATTGCAGGTTATTTTTGCAGCATTTTCTTCTCCCTCGGCTGTATTATACCAACCACACATGACATAGTGTAGAGAGTAATTTGAGCTTAAAAGGTGTGTGTGTGTTTATATATATATATGTGTGTATGTATATGTATGCACATATATGTATGCCGCCTTTTGCAAAGGCAATACCGGCTCTCCGTCCTCACCAAGAAGAGAGCTCATATCCAAGCCCGCGTCTCTGCGGCATCTAACAACTCTGCTGAACTCTTTAAAATCTGCAAGGAACTGGCCAATCCTGCCGCAGTCTCTACCTCTCCTGTCCCTTCCCAGGCCCTCTGCATGGCACTGGCTTCTCACTTCATTTAAAAAACTTAGGACATCCTGTCCTCACTCTCCTCCTCTCACCTCCCTCCCGCTATTCCCTGCTCTTCCTCTGGCCCTTCTGCAGCCACCCCTCCTCCCTCCTTCTCGGCCTTTCCCCTTTTCTCTCCAGACGAGCTTTCTAGACAAGTCCGAACTATGAAAGTCTCGTCGAAACAGGTTCACCCCTGTTCCTCCAAAACTATCAAGGATCACATCGACTCCCTGGCTCCTGCCCTGGTGGATTTCTGCAATCATTCCTTCGCCACTGGAGTCTTCCCTTCCCCCTGAAGCACTCCCTTGTGCATCCTCTTCTTAAGAAACCCTCTGCCGACCCCTCCTGCCCGGCTAACTATCGCCCAATCTCCATCACTCCCTTCCTGGGCAAGCTCCTGGAGAAACTGGCCATCTCCCAGCTCAATCTCCACATTGAATCTGTTGGTTGTCTTCATGACCATCAGTCTGGCTTCAGAGCTGCAAGAAGCACGGAAACTGCTCTCCTGAACATCCGTGAAGACCTGCTCACTAAACTCGACTCTAACACCCCTTGCGTTCTTATCTTGCTTGATCCCTCTTCTGCCTTTGACACTGTCAACCATGCTATCCTGCTCAACCGTCTCCGTGATAACCTGGGTATCACTGGTCAGGCTCTGGCGTGGCTGACTCCTTTCCTCTCTGACCGACCCTCCCAGGTCCAACTTGGGTCCTTCCTCTCCAACATCTTTTTCTCTACCTGTCGTGTCCCCCTGGGATCTAACCTCTCTCCTTGGCTGTTCAACCAATACCTGGCACTCCTTGCCCACCACATCGGCGCGCTCTGTGCCAACTTTCAGTGCTATGCGGATGATACCCAGCTATTTTCAGGCTACCCTCGGCCCCCTCCTCTCTTTCTCTCATCTCTGACTGTCTGTCTGCCATCCAGGAATCCACCAACGACCTCTGCCTTAAAGCCATTAAGACTGAGATTTCCACTCATCGGCACACCCACTCCCTCCTTCCCTGCAGCTCTCTGGCCGGCCTCTCTTAGCCCTCCTCCCACTCCCACCTGCAAGGCTAAAAACCTCTGGGTCATCTTTGACTCTGCACTCTCCTTCTCCCCTCACATCTCTGACGTCTCTAAGAAGTTACACTACCAGCTGCACCTCCTCAGAGGTGTTCTTCCTTTCCTCTCCTTCCCCCAGAAGCTCACTGTCTTCAGAGCCCCAGTCCTCTCTAAACTGGACTACTGTAACAGCCTCTATCTAAATCTGCCTGCCTCCACTCTCCGCCCTATGCAACTTATCCAGAACAGGACTGCGAGACTTGTCCTTGGCCTCAAGCCCAGGGATCGTATCTCTCCAGGACTGAAATCTCTGCACTGGCTCCCAGTGGCTGCAAGGATTAAGTTCAAAACCCTCTGCATTGTACACAAGGCCATGTGGGGCCGCAATACCTTAAACTCTCTCTTCCTAAATATCTTCCTTCTCAAGCTCTTCACTCATCTGCCTCCAACTCCCTTAGGGTCAGTCACTTCTCCAAGCAACAAGTTGGTGGCAGATCACGCTCTTCGGCAGGGGCCTCTCTCTGGAACAGCCTTCCTACCTCCCAGAAACTCGAGGAGAACCATCTCCGGTTCCGGAAACACCTCAAAACCTTCCTCTTTGCTTCTGCTTTCTCTCCTCCCCTGCTGAATTCCTGACTGAAATTGCACTGGTTACCTGACCACCCTTTCTGATCTCTGGCCAGGCCCCGTCAATTACCCACCTGCACTGCCTCCCTGGCAACCCTGCACTTTGGGACCGTTTTTCTGTATCCCTTCAGTCCCCCTAATAGCACTTGTCTGCACTTCCTTGCACTGCCACTAGCTGGCTGTTTTATGTGTCTTATTTATCCCACTTCCCATGTACTGCATTTTCCCCTCTCCCTTCCCCCTGCGCACTTTTCCTTTCCCCCCTTCCCATGCACTTGCGCGATCTGAATGACACCTGGCCTAGTAGGGTCGTTGTCTGTCCTCCCTTTGCCTTGTCGCGCCTTGAAACACTTGTGTATAGGCGCATTATAAATGCCATATATCATATCATATCCGCCTAAACCCAGAGGCATCAGGGCGCCAGACCAGTTGCACACTAAAAACCAACTTCAGAATAGGAGATGCGTTGCAGGACTTTTTTAACGCTCAAAGTCATTTAGGTAGATTACTTAACAAAATATACCAGCTCTTACCAGAGCCCAAGAGTAATGGTGCTAGGGAGCGGTGAGAAGAAAGTTAGGTGTCATTTAGGCAAAGAGCCAAGTTTTTAGGGCCTTGCGGAAGGGCCAGTATGATTACTCTGAACGTAGCTCATTGTTTTGAATCGCCTACATTTTGCTAATGTTCTATTTCGAAGTCTCGGCAAAGTGGACGTTGCAGTAGACCAGTCTTGCCCTGAGGACTGCTCTGGGGATGGTGAGGCAGCTGGTAGGTGTAAGGAATTGGCTGCATTGATGAGTTTGGCTGTGTAAGCAGCTGAAGAGGCGATGAGATTCACTTGTCTAGTAAGGGAGAGGGGTGCCTCCAGAGGGACGCCCAGCGTTTTTACTGATGCTGTGTGCGGGATGTGAATACCATCTATTGTGAAGGCTGATAATTGGGAGTTGAGCTTCTTGAGCATGGCCGGTGACCCTAGGAACAGGAGCTCCGTCTTGTTGTCATTAAGGCATAGGTCGTTTGTGGCCATCCATGTTTGGATTTGTATATTTTGTTGATGGTAAGGGAATCTGCGTCAAAATGCCTGACCGGGGGCAGAAAGATTTTGGTGTTGTTGGCATAGTTTGTGTAGGATATGACAATGGAGTCCAGGAGGTCAAAGAGGGGTTTGGTGAAAATGTTAGAGGGTGGGGGGGGAACACAAGAACCTTGTCGGACACCACACGGAATAGGGATTGGTAGGGCACCTGTTGGGTACTCTTGAGTCTATCCTTGGAGTATTATATTCTCTTTAAAAAAGTTCCCTGTACTGATTTATTTCTAAGACCGTTATTTAAATCTCCCCTTGCAGATGACTGTGGTGATATTCCTTTTAAGAATCACTGTCATGACTGTGTCCCTATAGATGGGCGTCACGCTGGCACATGCAGTAGTGTGGCCTGTCTCGAAGTGCATTCTTTTTGTTGGGCCCTGTGTGATCACAGAAGGCCCTACAACAATGGCAACAAGGTGGTTGTAGTGGCTGCAGCCACTCAATCTCCGCGTGCTGCGACGCCCTCCCTGGCGGTGCACGCTGCTCTAATAACACCCATCGAGGCCTGTGGTGGGCGTGACCAGCAGGCTCCCGGAGCGTGTATACGCTTGCACAGTCTCCTGCACAGTTGACCGACGCTGCCTTATCCTGGCAGCTGACGCCAGTGGTGCATACTCGCACTGGCCAAGGCGAGGAGGAAGGGGAACACCACAGACAGCTGGCATTCAGTGCTCACCCGACACAGACGTGTCCATCAGTGACGGTATGCCTGGAGGTGCTTCTGAGGGTTGCGATTCCATCGTGGACTACTTGTGTGCCCTTGAAAAGCTGAACTGCACCTTCTGTGGGTGAGACTGTATCCAGACTGTTCTCAAGTGCCTCATCTACCCGCTCACACAGCCCCAGTAACATATGATCACGGAAGGCCCTACAACATCAAAATGAATATGGAGTAATTTGAAGAGAAGCGAGTAATACGCTTTTTGCGCCTGCAATCTTTTGGGCGTATTTTGAGCACAGTTTGCTAAGTAATTGGTAAATCGAATTGGAGATGTATTAAGTGCACCTACTGTAGTAGAGTCTTCCCTAGAGTAGTAAGTCATATGAGTGACAGGGTGAAACTGTCAGGTGTCGAACCCTGAAGAATTTCCGTGACTTTTTTACTGCGATGTAGGATGTGGTGTGTATATGGAGTAAGTGTGATTTTTAGAGTATTTCGTTTTTTGTTTTTGTGAAGAAGAGATTAGGCTAATAGGGTGTGTGCAGTTAAGTTCATCACGTGTTACAACGGACTCATGCGTGTATCTATGAGCACTTTATTTGTGAAACAAAAACATGAATACAAATATTTCATATAACTGCAGAAAGATGTGTAAAATACTAAATAAATGCGTTTTTACAAAATATACTGATTGTTATAGCATTTAATGGTATTGGCATAATTGTTTTTTTGATCGAATGATACATTTGACTGAATTTGGTCAGTACCATTCGATCGAGGAAAAAAACGAACAATTAGACTAATACATATGTGGAGCGGGAGTTGCGGTGGTGTCCCCCCCCCCCCCGCTCCCTATGATCAGTATGCATTAGGCTTGGGGGGGCATTCCAGGGGGGTCCCCTGCGTCCTCAATATTGGAGGCAGGGGACCGGAAAAAAGAAAAAGGCACCCTTTGGCGTCGGATCCGACCTGCGTTGGAGGGACAGATCTGATGCCGCAGGGCTGAAGTGGATCAGGCGGCGAGCAAACGGGTAAGTGGGGAATAGAGTGCTGGGGGGGGGGACTAAACATTATTTTTTTTTTATTCCGCAAAGCCATGCCATACATCAGACGATCTGATCTTGCATACGGTCAGCTTTTTTCTCGATCGATTTCTCCCTACCAATTATTTTTTCGGTCAAACATACTCAAACCCATCTAAGTTGGTGTCCTGTCGTCTGCAAAGTAGCAGACAAAGGGGTTGGTCGTTTTTTCTGATTTTGTTTGAGGGGAATACCTTTTTGGTCCAGTCTCTCTAGTCTTTTAAAGGATTATGCCAAATTCTCCTCCTTCCATTGATGTGTACAGAGAGAATGGGACTATCGAAAATGTGTAAAACCATAAAATGGCTGACCAGCAGAGTGCAAATTTGTTTTTGTGAAATGAAAATGGACCGTTATTTATGTAGTGTTGAGTGGCTACATTTGGTCGTTTTCCTGACTGCTTCACGTTTTGGCAGATGTTGGGAATTAAGCTATTTGCAAAAGATAACAAACTGTGGTCAAGTGGAGAAACTAAGTATAACCATGTATGCTTGTTGAAGGGATCAATCAAGCACGCATAATGTGACTGAATCTGCATCAGCCCACCAGAGTCTGGCTGGAAGCGATTAGCCCACAATGACATTCCGCACTTCATCCTATGAATTGTGAAAGGCTGTGCCAGGCGCAGCTACCACAGTCTCCACGTGGTACTTATGGCCTGCAGTAAGATGAAGAGTAAAACTGGGAACATCCAGCATAACCGACCATCCCTAGATTCCATTGGTTTAAAAAAAATTAAACTTTATTTAAACATTCATATCACGAACAAGGTGTCATGTCACATATACTCCGTAATTCGGGTCTGACAGCGTTACTTCCAGTATTATGCAAACAAACCATAACAGTATTTCATAAACCTAGTGACAACAGTAGGCCCTATGCAAGAGAAATGAGGTTGCACCGACTGCAGTATCCATCATTTTACTATAAAAGCAGAGATAATTTAGGAGCCATGCTCCCCACCAGATACGCTTCAAGAGGGAAAACGCGTACATCATGAGGCATGTACCATGACCCCATCAACAGCTCGTTTGTTAAGAAAGCGTTGAATGGATCACAGATATTGCGAGGTCTAGAAGAGCCCATCAACAATGAACAATAGCCCCTGTCTGCATCACAGCACCATGTCATGTCAACCAACCAATTGTGAGTGGGACAGAACTCGACCAGGGCACTAGGATACATCCCATTGCCAACAACATAAATATTGACAGCAATTTCCCTATATCCATAGCAAGCCCAGGTATCTTCCCAAACATGTAGCATAGTAGCTCCCTAAAGTACTTTTTTCAAATTATTTGAGTTAGTGCAGATACTACAGAATCCCAAAATGTGGAAAGTTCTGGGCATGCCCAGATCATATGTATGAAATCTGCACGCTCTTTGACATTCGGGGCACTTCCCATCAACCATGTCTGTGTCATCAAACCTCATTTGGTGAGAAGGAGATGAATACACCTAATGCAGGACCTTATATTGTATCGGCTTAAATCTAGTATCCAATGCTAGTTTCTGCATGTATAAACGCATAGAGGACCATAGCTTATCCAGTTTCATTTCAACATCCCTCAACCACTTTGACCTGCACAGGAGATCCTTGGGGGTAAACTTCTGGGCTATTTGGTAAATGGTGGCGACAGTTCTCTTAGAGTTGGCCGAATGTACAATATACTGTAAGATATATTCTTTTTTTTTTTGTTATTTTTTTTTTTTATAAGATTTCTGCAGGAACCAAGGTATCAAGGCTTGAAAAGCCACACGTAGCCGGAAGTACTGGTAAATCAGTCTATAGTCATGCCCCAATTTCGCTGCAAACTGTTCCGTGAAAAAAAATTTGCCACCTGGGTAGAAATCATACATGTAATTCACTCCCATCCATGTCCAGTCCTGTACTATCACTTTATCACAGGTCTGGTCGAAGTCCTTAATGCCCCAAAACTGCAATTCCGGCATATATGGAAATTCAAGGCATAAATTAGTTTTCAAAAATTGATAAGCAGAGTTTGCTAATTAAAATGTTTTTAATTTTGATTAGCAAACAAACCCATTTCATTAGCAATTTTGTACTAATATTGTTAATATCACCGATGTTGTTTGTACCCAAGACATGAAATGAGAAATAATACAGCAGTTTTGCTTGCTGCTGAAATAAGACATTTGTAAGAGGAGTCAGGCCTTGCAAATTCTTTAATCTACAGCTAGACCTGCAGTTTGGGTGTACCTATTCAACCTAAGAGAAATGCACTCGACCTATAGTAACCAGACAACAAATGTATAATGCGATTTCTGTAAAATGGTCCATGTCCCTATGTCATGGCCACAGACGCCAGAACACAAAAACACACCATCTAGTGATGGGGGTAAAGGGTCACTTGACTCACTTATGTCCCTTTTGGGACCTATAAACACAGGGGCCCTGGCTGGACTCAGTCCCGGCGCCAGGCTCGTATAGAGATGTGAGCAGGAACACTATTTCAGTTCAGCAATGCTTTTATTTTACAACACTTTCCAGGAGCCGAAAGCCTTTATTCCAGGGAACATCCTCATGTGCTGACTCATCAGGTGTGGCTCCCTAGGCCTGGTCTTCATGTGCTGACTCATAGGGTGTGGCAGGCAGGCTGAACCTGGTGGGCGTGGCTTCAGAAGCTCTGCTATATAAGCTGCTCCATCCTTAAGGCTGGTGCTTCGCGTTACTGTGCACTCGCGTGCAATGTGGCGCTCACTACCGCTTTAGACCAGTTTACTTACCTTTGAAACTAGCCGTTCTCCTGCATATACTCGCCTCCCGGAAACCGTTGCTTCATCTACAGACTCATCCAGTGATCTTGATCCCGACTCCGAATCACCGCACTCCGCATCCACAAACTCTGACTCTGTGAAGAAGAAGAAAGACAAGATTAGAACATCCGTCCTAGGGCCGCGCCGCATTTGAACCCTGCACGCCCCCTAGTTAACAATTTACCAGCTACTGTACTGCTGCAGCTTTGTTCCTCATTCCCTCCGGGTGTCGCCTTGAGCTCCACAGCTTCTGCCGGCTGGCAACATCACCTGCAAGGGAAGAAAGCAAAAGAGAAAACATCAAAAGTGGAACTGACAGCAATACAAGACAACTACCTTACAATACAACAAAAACAGATGAGGAAACACAAAGGCAAACGGCAACACTTACCTGAAGTATAGTGGCTTAGTCGCAGCAGGACTGACTACCATGTGCAAGGGACCAGTGAAGGAACTTGGTCCAGATCATACAAGCGCTCCTGCCAGAAGCAGCAGGACGGAGTGCTTGCCAAAACTAATCAACAGGAGCAGTCCCGAGCAGCATCAACTATTACCACCAGTCACCACATAAGCGCAGAGAGACCTCGCCCCCGGGAGGGCTGCAACCGTGCCCCAACGCTTCCGCAGAGACCAGGTGAGCGTAACACACTACAAACCCACTTTGTTTGGCGCACAGTGACACTTTGACATTTACTGCAAACAAAGTAGATGTTAAATAAAAGTTTCAAACATATCTTGTAAATGCTACTCGCGCTTCGTTTGGCCAGCTGTCTCCTGCGGGTGGTAATATATAATACAATCCTTAAGCAAAGCCAGCTCTAGAGGCTAACTACAGTGTTTGGTATTGATGTAGATTTGTAGATCTACAGACTGGATCGATCTATGATCACTACTTTGCGTAAGCATTTAGTTCACTTTTTATATTCACTATGTAAGGGGAAAAAGAGACTAAGAGTGGATTGCGTGGCAGGCAGAGAACTGGCCAAACTAGGCGGAATATTGTAGTTTGTGGTCATCTCACTTTCAGGGTACCTGGTATAACGCAACAGAGTGATAATATAGAACGTCAAGGAGTATTGGTTTAATCAAGGGTTCAGCACCAGTTGCAAGATGTATGCAACCTGCAGGTTACAGAACTACGTTTGCCATCAAAAGCATTTGATCATGTGATAATGTACATTTTCAAAAGTTAGCTTGTCAACATGCTGCTGCATCTTCCCCAACAAAATGAAATATAGTAGACACTATGAAATTCAGATACACCAACCTAACTTTACTGTAAAGTATGGATTGATGCAAGGTTTTACAGTCTCAATACTGTAATTATGTATTTTTACACCACTTACCTTTTAGGAATGGAATTGCATAACTGTCTTTTTGAAAGATATAAAGTTTGCACGTACTTGTCTTTGCCAAACAGGATATAAAAAGCTTAATAAAAGTATCATCCCGAATACTTCTGGTTTGCAATAATTTGGGGAAAAAATTATTGCGCTCCTACACATGCATTTGGTACTTAAGTGTGGAGGAGAGGATTACTGATGCAATTTCCCTCCATTAGCACTTGAAGTGAACAGAGAAAAGAGGGTGAAGAGAGCACCAACGGCAAGAGGAATGCAAGGCAAGCTCTGCTTTCATTGAAGATGGCAACTTAATTAGCTACATTTGCTACACAAGCATTCATTTGATAAGCAAAACTACAGAATTGCATAGCAAATTGCTATGCGACAATGCTTAAATGCCTTGAAATAGGATTTGTAAACGCTTAAATGGTCTCCAGCATTCATCAGCCATGCAAGACACTGGGTCAAATCTGCATTTATCCCTGACACACATGGATTCAAGGATTGCCTGCAGAGAATAGGAGTGCATCAACCTCCCCTCTATCCTAACCTGGCGAAAGGGCAATGAGCCAGGCATCCAAAAAGGGCGCTTGGGCTGCTAGGTAGTAAAGTTCCATATCTGGGGCATCCAAGCAACCCTAGTCATAAGGACGAGCACCCTGGTCATAAAAATGCGTAAGTGTTTTCCATTTAATTCTGGTTGAATTGGGATGCCACGCTAACTTCACTAGCAGTGAGAAAAGTTCTGCAACAAAATTTACCCCCCAGCCAAACTAAAACATTTTGAAAAAAGTATAATCGTTTAGGGACTATCCCCATTTTAGCTAAGTCATATGTCGAGACAGCAAGAGTAATCCACCGCTCGTTCTTCCTCTTGAGATAATTTAAATACGCATCTTGGTTACCCTAATACCAAGATATTAAACCAACGTCTCTTCCCACCTCCAAGAGCCAGACCCACTCGGTTTAGATGTGTAATCATCCAGTTGACGCAAGATGGATTTAGACCACTTCATCCTTAGTCCTGAGATGTCACCGAACCTTTCAACTTCCTGCATAGGGGTTAATAGATTAATTTCAGAGTCTTTAATGTAAAGTAGAACGTTGTCTGCATATGACACCAGTTCTCGCTGCCCCCAAAGCCAGACTGCGTTCACAGTGCACAAGTCGCAACCAAACAGCGAGCGGTTCGGTTGCCAGCGAAATAACGGCATCATAGCATCCAGCTTTATCAACAAAATTGGTCTGTAAGAAGCGCATACAGACTGGCTCTTGCGAGGCTTCAGTATCAGTGAAATTATCGCTTCTCAGAATGTTGGGGGCAAACTGCTTGCCTGCAAACGACTCCTGCCAGACCTTCAGCAGAAATGAGGCCATGCAAGACCCAAACATTTTAAAGAATCCGATTGTGTTTCCGTCGGAGCCAGGAGCTTTAGAGGAGGGCAGTGCCGCAGTGGCAGCCATTATATCAGCAGTCGTAATTGGGACATTAAGGAGTTCACATGCGTTTGGATCCCATTTAGGCAAGGAAATATCACACACATACGTATGAAGCACCTCTGACGTTTGTTCTCCTTGGCAATGTGTGCAGTGTGCTCTAGCACCAGGAAGCCTCTTTTGCACTCGATGGAATTACAAATGATGATCTCAGACCAGATAATTGGACAGATTTAGGGAATATGGCAAATATCGCACCTTGAAACACTTGTTCGCACCTTGACATTTATAACGCTCCTATATCATATCAAGTACTAATTGTTTATCATTTGATTCAGTAGGGAGGACTCAGACATCGGACTGATGCTTTCACACTTGCAACTAAACTTGATTACATGGAGGTCTTCTAACTCAATGTGCGTCATCTATGACCTCATTCTATGTGAAAAAATATAAAACCTATCGAGGGAAGGGATTGGTTAAGGGAACATATCTACTTAGAGAACATATAAGGATTAGTGCATCATTGGCTATCCCTTATCTGTAGGGCATGCCTTGAACTACCTCTAAATATGTATAGTACCGATTATAGCAGATTAAAAAACTGTGGATTGGTCTCTGCAACATTGTTTATATTGGGTTTTACCTCAACCTCACTGATTCATTGTCCTACTGTCCCAACCTTGGACTTTTGGCTCTTCAGCAACACTAGCATGAAACGAAACTTAGGTGTTTGAATCCCGTCGTTCTATTCCTCATTTCTCATTTAGACCATCATACCTCATCGGTAAGCCATAATTCAAAGTCGTCAGTTTGTAGTTGACCATGTTGCCTGCTCACTGGCCTGGAACATTCAAGGGAGTGTGAGCACATCACTATCTTCACTTGAGGCTCTAATGAATAGCCCTTGTTTTTGACTTCTGAGTCACATGTTAAGAGACCACGAATTTGTCCATTTCAGCCTTCTATTTACTGCTATTTGATTTTAATTATGCAGGGTGTTGTTGCTCCTGTTGGCCGCTAGAGACTTGCTCACTCTATCTCATATGAACTTTGTATACTTTTAATTGACCAGCAGGTTGGCTCCCACAGATGTTTTGGTCTTCAATCTATGAAAAGTGGCCCACATTCAGAGCTTATCCATGTACCACCTTTGTGCTTATCCCTTAAAATAGTATCCTTAATTCTGTGCCAACCTTTACTCGTCTGCACATGGAGCTGTTTTTCCACGTCTCCTGATTTTGCAGCCTTGTTTTGTCTCTGAGGTAGTTTGGTTAAGTTCAACATGAGCCAGTGTCCTTCTTCCTATTATGGCTGTACTTGCCACGTTATATATACTTTTTTATAGCAAGCGTCTATATGTTTTCTTTCTATCTTTCGTTACTGCGTATTTACAGTTATTGGTCAAGGTACATGTTTCTCTTGGTGCTTCAGTTACATTAAGTATTTTCATATTGTTTCAACGTAGGATCATATATCCTCTTTGACATCACTCCGTCCACATCAGATTTCCCTTTATCGTACGTCCATGATGTTCATAGGTGCTTTCTGACACCCTTTCATGTGGCATCTTTCTACACTTTCAGAGAGGGTACATTCTGAATGGCTGTCTGAGTGCATAACATATCTCATACACCCGATGTGGTATTGGAACAATACAGGGTGTCCCATTTACTTCTCTTCTCCTGCTATTCCAATATGACGGTGGTGAGGGGGCGGGAACTAGTGAGAAAGCATCTACCTTCTCCTGTACATTAGCATCCCACTCCATCAGGCAAGGTGCAACAAGAGGAACCAATCGCAAGCCAACCAGGATATAAATGTCTACTTTGTTGATCTCATGTTTTTAATTGGTCCCCGGAGCCAGGAGGTATGGAGTTATTTTACTGACACCCGCTTTTTCAAAGTAATTTTCAATGCAAAAATTACTTTTAAAAAACTCATCGAAATATATAGGGGGTAAGGGGTGGAAAGGGTTCATTGGGGTTCGGGTAGGGATATAGAAAAAGAGGGCTAAGGGGGGACGGGACCCCCAAAATAAAATTGTTTTAATGCAGGGTGGCCCACTGATGCGCGAATTGATGCCCAAGCCCTGCAACAGTAATTCAGATTGTCGCGCTTCTCGCTCTCCATGAATTAGAATTATGCAGCAAACAGATCTTTTCTACCCCACAGGCCGCATCTTGCATGGAACATGCCCATCTCATCCAGAGATACGGTTCCTACTCAGTGCCTCTGTGACAGCAGTGTCGCCTCTAAAGCAGGTCGCTTCCCAGCTTCATTTGTCCCTCTCCCCGTTGGCTGCGCCGGGGCCCCAACAAAGCAGGCTCCAGGCATCACTCATCACTGTCCCCCATGCCGGGAATCAGTCTTACCGCACACCAGGCTCACTGTTTCCCAGGATTGGCTACTGGGCCTCCGATGCACATCGCAGAGGCGATGCACCACCCATGGGGAGCAGGAAATATGACAATCGCACCTTTTGTGGGGGCTCAACATGCCGAAATACCCAGGTGCGGCCCCACTCTTCCTCCCGTCTCAGCTTCAGCTCAATGCAGATCAGTCATTTTGGCCGTACACCCTCTAGCGCCCACCCCAGATTCGGAAATCTACCAAAATGTCGCCTCCAGAACTCCAACTGCTGAAAATGCAGTTTTTAAAAACATTTTTCATTTTTCTTCGACCCACCTTGCACCATATATATAATGCAAGTATGTGGGGATTACAGGGGGGTCTCCCCCCGCATATGTTTGTCGTGTAAAGGGGGTTGAAAAGACATCGGACTACTGGGGGGTCACAGTAATGACATAGACCCCCAGATTCCAATATTTGATTCCCATTTAATATTATCCAACCCACTGTTAATTTCTTTGACTGCTGAACCTACCTACCAGACCATCTCCCCATTTAATACTTTCCAACTCAGTGCTGCTCATTTTATCAACGCCAAACCATCTGACATATGACTAACTGCCCTAGTTCTGCCAGCCTTCCAGAGATACTAAAATAATGCTGTTGCACCACTTTGTATTACTTATCACAGGGCTACTCATTTTATCGCTTTTTAGAGTGAAAAGTTGCATGAGGTCTACCTGACATGTGACCAACTCTGCCGCAGCTCTACCAGAATTTAATGTCACCCCCCATGTCATACTATCCACCGTGATTGCCTCCTTTACTGGCCTTTCAAGGTCCCGTTCTATGCTGAAATTAGACTCTCTCCTGACCTTCCTCACACTCTCTCCTCTACATTTTACACTCTGCCTGCTCTACCATCATTCTCTGCCTCCATCTCTAATACACCATCCCGGCGGGACTGATAGTCCGCAATGAACCTTGTCTGTTTTTAACAGACAAAGAATACACTACCACCTTTAGCCACATTGCCATTAAATGCAGTAGGGACCTCATGGTCCTCACCATAACAACTGCCCAGCGTCTTGGGGCCGAAATACAGAAGGAGCTTGAAAAGGAAGAGAAATTCTTTTTAGAAAACATCACTATTTCTAACGCTCGTGGACAATTAGTGAAAACTAATAAACTCTTTGACGACTTTAAGTCGACTACTCTAAGCAAGAAAACAAAAAAACTTCAGTTTGACATACAGGAATTTAAAGTGGATAAAATATTCCCATACATTACAGACGAATACATTGAAGCCGCCAAAACACAGTCAACCTCCCAATCACGAAATAAAGGCAGACGTAGGTGGGTGTCATTTTCAAATTCTAGCAGTAGTAGCTCTGACGGCCAGGCCAGACAAGACCGGCAATTACCACAAGCTTTTGGAAATCGCCCATCCCAACAATCTTTTTTACCCCTGCAGCCTTTTTTAGGCAGAGGTGGCCCCGGAGGGCCTTTTTGGGGGCAACCATGGTTTCCCCCGTATCAACAACCGCGCCGCCAATTTCGCGGACGGCGCCGTCCGAACAAGTAGCTGAACAAAGCGACATACCTATTTTTAATCTTGCTAAAATTGACCTTACATTTCCTCAGATTAAAGTTCTCTCGAAAGGGCTTTCATTTGTGCCTTCACAAAAAACGGACTGGTTTGAAACAGAACTTGAGGTTCGCCGGTTCCTCAGAACATTGCGCCTCAAAGTTTTTTTTAATGAACATGGAGGTAATGAGCAGGAATTAGATACCGGCTTACGAGCCCCTTCAATTTTCAAGCCTCAAGATAATGAAGTCACAAAAGAAATTTTGACCTTTGAAAAATGTGTCCTTCGAGATTTAGACAAACTTAAAAGCAACACAAAACAGAAATCTCTTAGACATAATCTCTCCAAATTAGAAAACTCTGCTCTCACTGAATTATCCAATAACCCCTCCATCGTCATAAAACCTGCAGACAAGGGAGGGGGAATTGTAGTTATGTCTAAGGCTCAATATATCAACATGATGGACACGTTATTACAAGATGATGTCAGCTACAAGAAACTCAGGAAGGATCCCACCCGAGACATTCGTACGGAAATTGAAAGCGTAGTACAATTTGCTTTAGATCGCAAATGGATTACGGAAAAAGAATCTAAAATTCTTATTACCAGTCAAAACCGTATCCCGACTATGTATTCTTTACCCAAGATACACAAAAATCAGGCAAATCCACCCGGAAGACCAATAGTTTCAGGCTGTGGTTCGATTTTAGAACCACTGTGCAAATTCATTGACGTATTTCTGAAACCTATTAGCGTAAGAACTGAGACATACCTCAGAGATACGACTGACACTATCACTATTTTTGAAAATCTTGAATTTGATAACACTACCCAACTACTGGTGACAATGGATATCCAATCCCTTTATACCAGCATTCCACAAGATCAAGTGATGGAATGCATGCGAGAAGTTCTCCAGGAATATGATCGCCAGGATCGCGTTCCACACAATTTCATCTTGGAACTTTTGGCCATAGCTCTCAACAAAAATTATTTTGATTTCAATGGCCAGTTTTTCTTACAAGTAAAGGGTACCGCTATGGGGGCTGCATTTGCGCCGAGCTTAGCGATTCTTTTTATGTTCAAATTTGAAACTCGTTACATTCTATCTTCCACCAATCCCTTCCGCTATTCTATAACCAAATGGAAGAGATATATTGATGACATCATATTTATTTGGACAGGCACCAAAGCCGAGCTAACACTCTTTTTTAATTGGTTGAATAATGTTGATCCCAATATCAAGTTCACCATAGAGTCTAGCAATATCCAGATTCCCTTTCTAGACTTAATAATTAAAGATGAATTTGGAAAATTGAAGTGTTCGCTTTTCCGTAAAACTACAGCCCGGAACACTCTTCTACATTACTCCAGTAATCACCCTCGAAATATTAGGGATAATCTACCCTATGGTCAGTTTCTCCGGATTCGGCGAAACTGTTCCGAGTTATCTGATTTTTATGAACAAGCAGATAAGCTTAGCAGTCGCCTTAGAGATAGAGGTTATCCTAAACGATTGATTACACAAGCGTACAAAAGGGCCCGTTTTACTGACCGTGACAATTTGCTCACGCCCAAACAAAATCCCAATTTAGTACTGGATAAGAACAATCCACAGTTGACATGTGTATTGACCCATGGGCCTCAGACCTTCGAGATCAAAAAACTCATCTCGAAATACTGGCCCATTGTCAAAATAAATTTGCCAGACACACCTCCTCCCCGCTTCGCTTTCAAGAGGGGTAGCAATATTCGTGACAAACTTGTGCATTCTTCCCTTAAGAAAGCCGCCCCTAGAATAGGACTCTGGGATCTGAGGACTACCACAGGGCATTTCCCTTGTGGATCTTGCTCTGTCTGTCAATTTACCAGGAAAATGAAGGAGTTTAAAATTGGGCCAAAAACATGGACATTCACTACTATGACAAACTGTAAAACCACACACGTGGTATACTGTATTCAATGTCCGTGTGGCCTTCGGTATGTTGGTCAAACTTCCCGACCGGTGCATATTAGAATATCTGAACATCGATCGAGAATTAGGTGCAAAATACTTACTGCACCTCTAGTAAGTCACTACATTGAGCTACAGCACTCCGCTAATGACATATTATGGTGGATTCTGGATGTGGTAAAAAATATGCCCAACACAACCCACTGCCTCCTACAGAAGGAGGCTCGCTGGATCCATCGTCTCTCTACCCACATTAATGGACTCAATGAGGATTTCAGTCCAATCTAACGTGTTTGGGCTTCCCTCTCTTTCAGCGCCTTTTTGCCCCCCTTTTTTGTTCTCAAATGTCACATCAATTGATCCGTTCCTTGATTTATCACTCTTTTTCTTTCTGACTGGACTCAGCTCAAGTATGTCCAGCCACACCTGTGGAACGACAGTGCTTTGCAGCTTTCGAAAATACTTACTGTCTTGTGTTCCCTTCGCGCTTTCGGACGTTTGTGGCTGGGTGTTTTTTCGGTTGACATGCGCCTGGGTTTTGTCTCGCGGGTGGCTGCCTTCTTCCAGCGTGATGTGTCCTGCTCCCCAATCGGGCGTTTCCTTTGCGGGCTTCTGTCTGCGTTTCGGCGCGGCAGTGCTCCACGCTGGGGCCGGCTTTCTCAGTTGATGTTACAGAGGCCGTCGTCATGGCGCTCTCTTGTATTCAGCCAAGTGAGTGACATGTAGGCGGGGCAGCTCTCAGCCTATTCACACACTTCGGCTTGAGGCCCAATGAAATGGCGAGTTTGTTTTCCCGCGGCCCCCCCCTTTAGGTTATATGAGCATTCATGCTCGCTGTGCAGATAGTCGCGAGAGGTGTCCAAGAATGGCTGTTCCCCTCGTTCGTCTGCATTTTATTTTATTTTATTCTGGTCAAGCAGACATAGGTAAGACGCAGTCACTTGCGGTTTTCCTTTTTTTAAACACGTTTAGTGTTCATTGCATACATTCGTCCATTCCTCTAAGCTTCGGGGTCTCCTCTGAGTATATATTATTATCATTTTTTTCACTCAGAGGCTGTACACCATTTATGCCAGTGACAAGGGACCACACTAGGTTACTCGAAGCACGTGCTCATCGCACTCTATACTCCACAGATTGCACCTTTCATCTGTGCATGCTATTGAGCTACAGGACTTAATCCATATGCGAGTATATACCTTTCCAATCCCCTGCTGATTTCGAAAAATTTTAATTTGTCCCCTTTTTTCAAATAAATTTCTTCTGATAAGTTCCTCCTTCCATTTCAGTTGTTGTTTTCTCCAATGTGAGTCCTAACTCGATGCAGTTACACCAAGGGTCCTATTGGTTCCGCTTTTCAGGCATTACTGTCTTGGGCCTTTGAGCCCTTTATCACGCCTGTATTTCTAACTTACCCACAGCCCGTAAAATTCAGGTAATTGTTTTCTTGATTCATTCTCTTTTAAACAACAAGGGCAATTTTACTTAAATTTTGGAGTTCGCTCTCATCATGCTTTTAAATTTAATTTCATTTTCTTTCATGTCTGCTTCCCCACAGGGTTAAACTGTTGTGAGGTTCTTTCGCCCTGAGGAAGGCAACTTTCAACTATGCAAAGAAATTAAGGCCAGACAGGCGGCATTTTAGCCGAAACGTTGTTGTGATGATGTCAATTTTGAATTTTTCTGAAACATTTTTTTGACACCTACACGTAGGCAGACCTGTCATAAGGAATATTGGAGTTAGATTTAGAGTGGACACTGTTGCTCTGTGAAGAAAAGGAAGAATATTTTTTTTTTACCTTAAGAACTGTTTACACATTCTTCCTCCACTAGTACTCCATTCCTTCTTTATTTCGTTTTTTGTGATCTTATAAAAAGAACAACTTATTAATTTTTTTTTTTTTCAGTTTTTCAAAAAGAATAATTGATTGATTGTTTTTTGTTCTTTAAACTAAATCAAATTTCCTACTGTGAATTATAATTCTGAGTGTTTTAATTTTTGTCACACTTCTTTGTTATTACAATTTTTGTGTTATTAGGATTTTTCTGTTTAAGAAATAAACATTTAAAAAAAATTTCTAGAAACTTGCCCTTTTTGTTTTCAGAGAATTCCACTAAAGTGTATGATACCAGAGTTTGGTACTTTTTTGAATAATTTAACCATACTGACTTTGATAAACAGCAGCAAGGGACCTTCGGTGTTTATTTCCATCTCTAATACTGACAAATTGCCATCTCTATTGATGAAGGCTAACCCCTCTTGTACCCCATCAGACCTCTTTGCTCCTCAGCTAGTCAAACCTATTGCCCCTATAATGGCCTCTCGCCTCGCAGAACTCTTCATCCTGTCCCCTTAAAGTCCACTTGCTTTCCCTCTGTTTTCAAACCAGCCACAGTCATCCCTCTGCTATAAAAGCAAGGAGCTGACCGATCTTACCAGCTAACCTTTGCCCTATATCTCTAATTCCGCACTACTATAATGTGCTCAAAAGAGTTGTGTTCAACCATCTTGCCAAATTCGTAGACATTCACATATACAAGCAGGGTTCCGCCAATGTGAATCCACAGAAACTGCTCTCATGACTGTATCCAACTTCATTGCCTCTGCTAAGCACTTAAACCTATCCTCTGTCCTAATTCTCCTTTACCTGTCTGCTGTCTTTGATGCCATTTATCATTCTGATCTCCTTAATTCTCTTTCTTCTTGGTATTCGTGATTGAGCCCTTGCCTGGATTGAATCCTACCTTGCACTTCAACAATTCTGTCTCCTGGAGCAACAACACATCTCAACTCACTCCTCTAACTGTTGGTGTTCCACAAGGCTCTGTCTTGGTCCTGCTCCTCTTTACACTCTACACTTCTGCTTTTGGGGCACTGATCTCCTCCTTTGGATACTCGTACCAATTCTTTGCGGACAACATCCACATCTTCTTCTCTTTTCCTGAACACTTTTCTGATCTCTCTATCAACATTTCCATCTGTCTCTCTGCCATTAAATATTGGATGGCTTTGCACTCTCTGATGTTAAACTCTACCAAATCAGAGGTTCTCTTCTTCCCTGCCAAAAGCTCTCCCTCATCTCTTCTAGTTCCCACCTGACACTCTCCACTACTCTTCTTCAGCTAGCAACCTCTGCGCCATCTATGACCCTTCTCTACTTTCATCTCCAAAACTGGAACAGCAGCTCACCTCAACCTCCTAAATATTAGGAAAATAAGGCACCTACTTCCTTTCCACAGTGCCAAGCATCTCTTAACCACTCTTGTCTTCTCTAAACTGGATTACTGTGCCAGCATCCTCTTTGGTCTCCCAACTAGGCTTTCTCTCCTCTCGACAAGATCATTAACTTTGCTACCAGAACACTCTTTCAACTCCCTTACTTCATACCTACTTCCTCATAACATCACTGTGCTGGATGGCTGATGAGGCAAAACAGGGCCAGATATCAATTTCTTCTCCTGGTTCACACATCTAACCACGGTAAGGCACCACTGTATCTATCCTCCTCTCCAACACTACAAGCCTTCCCGTAATCTCTGCTCTGCCACCTCGACTACCCTTGTGGCTCCTTCCCCTCCCTGTTCTTCCTCTCGCTTCTGCTCTTCCCTCTTCTTGCTTCACTTTCATGGAATTCTCTTCCCCCTGACATCCGAGAAACAGTTACCACGGATTTGCTCAAAACCAAACTAAAAGCCTACCTCCTCACCTCAGAGTTGCCCTCTTAACCTATCTCTCGTCTGCCTGCTAGCTTTTTCCTCGCTTCTAACTTGCCTCTGTTGGCCACTTCCTCTACCTCCATTCTAGCACTTCACCCATCATGGTGAAGTCCCGAGCGCAGCTGGGCGTACCTCCTACCTGCACTAAAGGTTGTCCTTAATCTATGTATGTATGTATTGTACCCGGTAATTGTTCCATTTACTGCCCTCCACAACCTGGTCAGAATGTCCCGCAAACTCACCCCATTGTAAGAAGCTTCCCGTCCAATCTGATTTATCTATTGTGCATTCTTTTGTGATCAAAAAAACATTGTTCCTCCTGTATATAAATAAAATAAATGTCAAATTATGGACATTGCTTTTTTATCAATTGTTATCATGTCATTGCATTCAGAAGGATAAAAGGTGGAACTAGAAACACAGGTCATGCCGCTTTCTCGGCCACAACCCACCTGACCTTTCACAGGTGCTCTTCTGCCTTGTTCTCTTGCTATAATGTTACCATTTTTGGGGTACTCTTGATCATCAGAATGATGAGACTGAGTGAGGCACACCTGGCATGCAACTGATTTTGCTTCAGAAATAGAAGTATTGTACAGGTACCAGCTGGATATTAAGGTTTTAATATCCATTTCAACTGAACTAATTTTATTTCCATTGAATGGATAAATGGATAGGTCCGTTGCACCTGAAATGTGACTGTTTTAGAGGTACCTACATTTAAGGAAACCCATTCTGCCCCAGCTCTCTATGCTCAATTTTTCCATACCCACCTCAAATGATCCTTATGTCATTGCCCTGACAAAGCAAAATGACTCAGCCTGGCTCACTTGGCATGGGAATACCGCAACTAAATTCCTTCAACAGTTCAGGCCTGTTTATTTCATTTGTTGGGCAGGGTTCGAAATTGAGATTAGATGAGCAGGAGCTAAAATCAGCTCCGGTGTTTCTGGCATCACCCTGTAGTGTAGGCAAGAGCGAACGCAGGGGAACCAGGAGCTACCAGAGATGCTCCTTTAACTTATTGTCCATTTTGTATGAACCATTGTGTTTAAATGTATATTAGATGTTTCTAATTCTTCTTTAGTAACATTCTCAAATACAGTTAATGTCACATTTACATGTTTGGAAGGCACCAGTTTGCCCTACCATGTTAGAGTCAGGAGCTAAGTAGCTCCCATGAATTACGCACCCGGATTGGTATTTATAATGCGCCTATACAGCAAATGGTGTTTCAAGGTGCCATGCGACAAGGGTGCATGGGGGGGGGGATAGGGATGAAGAATAACGAAAAATTGTCCTACCAGACCTTGTCATTCGGATCGAGTGCAGTATCAAGAAATGCAGCGGAGTGAGGAGGAGGTGGGAGGGGGAGTGCCGGTCAGAGTGGCATGTGTTAATGCGAGATGGGAAGGGAGTAGTTAACAGCATGCAAGTGCTGAAGGGTACAGGGAGGGGAGAGGGAGAGTGCCCCTGGGCTAGGCAAGTACTACAGGGAGATCAGGTGGTCAAGTGCCAGGAGAAAGCGGGGAGTGAAAGGAATGAGGGTTCACATACTAAGTGCAAGTAGAGGGCTGGATCGGGCTCAGCAGGGGTTTGGGCCCCGCCAGGCTAGTACAGGGGGAGGGAGCAGGGTAGGGCAAGTGCAGGTTAGGGGTGGGGGAGGTCAGGGGAGAATGAAGTACTGGGGTAGACTGGGCAAAGAGGGCCTTCTCCACTGTAAGACTAAAGGAATCAGGCAGCCAGTCAAAAAGTGGTAGAGGGGGACATTGGCAGGGGAGGAGGACAGGGAAGGAAGAAGAGAAAAGGAGAAGCTTCTGGAACTTAGAGTGATCCGGCTCAAGCCTGAGAGGGGCAGGGAGGCCATACCAGTGGGAGGCTCCACAGGCCTTGCTAATATTTATAAATCCCACTAGACCTGCAGGGCGAGTTCCTTAATTTACATACTCGCTCTGAGAGAAATTAATTCGCCCGATGGTAACGGGTGACAAAATATTTACCTCTGGTTTCAATGAAACGTTGCTTGTCACCAAAAGCACACTCCATGTTCGGTGCAGTACCCCCACTCAAAGGCTAGCCATGCACATTGAAACCTTTATTTACTGAAAACCGCTTGTTTCAAACGTCCCCATACTCGCCAGCAAGGCCGAATACCCTGCAAATGGTACTCGAACTTCAGAAAATCTCCTCGCCAATGCGAGTGGACTAGTAGAATTTGCAACCCCTGCTCCAGCGGAAGAGATATCTTACTCCGCCCCACCCCTATTCTCTGCTTGGAAAAGCATCTGATCTGCAGAGTTCGAGCTAGTTGACCAAAGGGCTCTAGCACGGAGGTATTTAGGGAGAGGGAGTTGGAGGTAGCAGGGTCCCAGGTCCAAGAAAGCCTTGTGGAGGATGCACAGTGTCTTGAACTTTATTTATCCTGGCAATAACCAGGAGCCAGTTGGAGAGATTTTAGGACTGGAGAGATGTAGTCCCCGGGCTTGAAGCCAAGGATAAGTCTTGCAGTCCTATTCTGTATTAGTTGAAGGGGGCGAAGAGAGGTTTTAGGCAGATTAAGGAAGAGGCTTTTGCAGTAGTCCAGCCTAGAGCGAACCGGAGCTCTGGAGACCAGGATTCTCTGGGGGAAGGTGAGGAAAGGGAGAATGCCTCTGATGAGGTGCAGCTGAAAGTGGGCCTTCTCGGCAAGGTCTGTGATGAGAGGAGAGAAGAAGATACGGAGACGACACCAAGGTTTTTTGCCTCACAAAAGGGTGAGCGGAGGGGGCCATGGAGGGCGGCCAGAGAGTAGGCGGGAGCAGGGGTCCCAATGAGAAGGATTTTGGTCTTACTGGCATTAAGGCAGAGATTGTTAGCAGCACACCATGCCTGAATAGCAGTCAAACAGTCAGGAATGAGAGAGGAAAAAGAGGAGGAAGTGAAGGAAGCTTGAAGGAGAGCTGTGTGTCATCTGCATTACACTGGATGTGAGGAGAGAAGGCAGAGATCAAATGGGCTAGAGAGACAAGGTGAAGAGCCACGGCTAGAGGATAAAGCATTGATGGACGCGAAAGGTGGATAGTGTGATGGGGGATATTAAAGAGGCCATTTGAGCCTAGGAAGGCTGGTAAGAGAGGAAGGAGGTCAACCAGTCCAGCGCCCGGTCCGTGATGTCAAGGGTATTGCAGAGCCGATTTATAAGGGTGGCATGATTGACTGTATCAAAAGTAGAGGAAAGGTCAACAAGGATGAGAACAAAAGGAGAATTGGAATCGATATTTGAGACCAAGTCCTCACGGGTGTTCAGGAGTGCAGTTTCCGTGCCTCTGGCTGCTCTGAAGCCATATTGGTGGTCATGGAGACCACCAACAGATTCAGTGTGGTGGATAAGCTGGCAGATTTCTGGCTGCATATCTCTGAATGTCCTGCTTAGTTTTTTGAGATTATCAGCTGCAAACCTTTTGAAAATCTTAATAGTTGAAAATCCAAAATGTGGACCTGCTTAGAGGAAAGAAATTAGTGCCTATATCCCAAATGTGTATACAGATTCTGAATGCTTTCAATGACACTTTACATAGGAAAATAATAAATTTTCCTTCTGAACTTTTGACATTGCCAAATTTGGCAAAGAAACTTGTTTGGCCTCTTATAAAGACATGCCAAATTTGATGTATTATTTGTGAAAAGTAAGTTCAAATAAAAGGCATTTTATGCATTGGGTTTATCGTTGACCTAAAATAATCTCACACTTTTGCGAAGCATAACACCTGCTCAAAATGGGGTGCAAAATGTGCACTCGCTATTAGCCATTTGTTAATATTTTTTTTTTATATATGTGTAGAATTGAAGCGACTTGTGATTTGTTTTTTTTATGGCTGGTGAGTAACTTGCAACTTGAAGTGTTTACACCTGCTCAAAATTACCCCAGTGGTCCGAATGTACGTAAGCCTAGATAATATGCATATTTGCGCATGCACACAGAAACGCACACATATTCCACCCTCTGAAAGCAGACAATGCACATAGAGCATGTATAGGACCGTATGTTCGTGATGAGCATAATCGCATAAAATACACTCTGACTGTAAGTGCATTACACACACTCACACATGATATGTGACAACAGACAATACACTTAGAATCTGCTAACACTCAAACAAGCACATGCGATGCACTGTGAATTTTTATAAGCACCGACTATTCTCAGAATATACATACCCGCATGCACAGACACTCTCAGTAACACAAATGAAAAGCAAAACAAACAAAAGGAGGATAGCAGTGTGTCTCGGGAAAGCATTATACGGTTACGATCTTTTAAAACGGAAAGTCTGCAAATGTTTGCAATGCCAGTGTTAAATGCTACAGTTAGTGTGTCTTATTGGACTTGCGGCATAGTGTGAGTTGAAATTTGATTTGTAGCTTGATGGACTTTGTTTGTATTGGAGAAATAATTTAGTTGGATTAAGTGTTTTTACCTCAACATTGCCATTCACAATGTTGTAGACTTTGCCTATTATTACCTTTTTTAGACTGATTGTACCGTAATGTTGGCATCCACCAACAATTTAGGCTTCGCCTTTTACAAGTCGTAACCCTAACTCTTTCTAAATCTGTCTTTTTGCACAGATTACCACATACCTGGCTGTTGAATTTCCCTATAGCACACTCTGTGTGTTCTCATTCTGCTCGATCTCTCTTCTGCCTTTGACACTGTCAACCATGCCATCCTGCTCAACCGTCTCCGCGATAACCTGGGTATCACTGGTCAGACTCTGGCGTGTCTGACCAATTTCCTTTCCAATCGACCCTCCGAGGTCCAACATGGGTCCTTCCTCTCTGACATCTTTTTCTCCACCTGTGGTGTTCCACAGGGATCTAATCTCTCTCCCTGGCTTTTCAACCAGTATCTGGCACTTCTTGCCCACCGCATCGCCGCCCTCTGCCCCAACTTTCAGTGCTATGCGGACGATACCCAGCTCATTTTCAGGCTACCCTCGGCCTCCTCCTCTCCTGCCCTCATCTCTGACTGTCTGTCTGCTATCCAGGAATGGTGTGCTGCCAACGACCTCCGCCTTAATGCTAGTAAGACTGAGATTCTACTCATCGGCACACCCACTCCCTCCTTCCCTGCAGCTCTCTGGCCAGCCTCTCTTGGGCCTCTTCCTGCTCCTACCTGCAAGGCAAAAAACCTCGGGGTCATCTTTGACTCCACACTCTCCTTCTCTCCTCATATATCTGACGTCTCTAAGAAGTCACACTACCAGCTGCACCTCCTTAGAGGTATTCTTCCCTTCCTCTCCTTCCCCCAGAAGCTCACTGTCTCCCGAGCCCTGGTTCTCTCGAAGCTGGACTACTGTAACAGTCTCTATCTTAATCTGCCTGCCTCCACTCTCCGCCTTCTGCAACTCATCCAGAACAGAACTGCGAGACGTGTCCTTGGCCTCAAGCCCAGGGACCGTATCTCTCCAGGACTGAAATCTCTACACTGGCTCCCAGTGGCTGCGAGGATTAAGTTCAAAACCCTCTGCATTGTCCACAAGGCCTTCTGGGGCCTGGGGCCTAAATACCTGCAACTCTCTCTTCCTAAATATCTTCCTTCCCGAGCCCTTCGCTCATCCGTCTCCAACTCCCTCAGGGTCAGCCGCTTCTCGAAGCAACGAGCTGGGGGTAGATCTCTCTCCGCGGCAGGAGCCTCCCTCTGGAACAGCCTTCCTGCCTCCCTGAAACTTGAGGAGAACCATCTCCGGTTCCGGAAGCACCTCAAAACCTTCCTCTTTGCTTCTGCTTTCTCTCTCCCTCTCCCCTGCTAAATTCTTCACTAAATTCTGCACTGAATCTGAAACTTGGCCACTCTCACCGACCTCGGTCCTGGGCCCAGCCACTCTCCACTTGCACTGCCTCCCTGGCAACCGCTGCACTGCGGGACTGTCTCTGTATCCCTACAGCCCCCCCTTCCCAGCACTTGTCTGCACTTACCTTGCACTTGCCACCAGCTGGCCCTATTTATTTATTTATCTATTTATTTCTATTCTACTTACCTTGTACTGCACTTTTCCCTTCCCCCTACCCCTGCACTTGCGCTGTCTGAATGACACCTGGCCTAGTAGGATCGTTGTCTGTCCTCCCCCTGTTCCCCCCTCCCTGCCCCGTCGCGCCTTGAAACACTTGTGTATAGGCGCGTTACAAATGCCATATCATATCATAATAGGGCAAGCTAGACCTTGTCTATTATTTAAAATAACACCTAAAAATGTTCGTGTTGTGTCCGACTCTTTCTTCCGACCCACCACAGTGGCATGTCCTTGGGACAGCTTGAACCTGTGGCAGATGTTTAGGCCTTATAGAAGAATGAAGTTCCTCACTTCATCTAGCTGAAGTTAACCATTCCAACCGGCCGTCTCGTTCTTTGATGGGAAAACTCGCCCAATACCTGGAAACAGAGTATGTAGAACTAAATGCGCATAGATATTATACAACAATATCGTATGGTTGATTACTTAAGGACGGGGGTAACACTTTTGAGCGAATCCGCCAGGCCTTGGTCATAAAACGAAGGAATGCAAATATAATGAACTCGTGATTAGTCCTTTTGCATAGAACATGTGCATTTGCAGAGGAGAGTGCCTGGTATTTTTTGAAAATGGGAAAAAGCCATCTCGCCCTCCGTGTTGCATAGGTTGCGCATATTAACAAGAAATGCTTACTGATTTTTCTACAGTAGGGCACAAAGCTCCAGATAGGATTTTGGAATGAGAGTATTTTACTCCCAATTTTTAGAATTGGAGAGTAAATCCAATTTCGAGAGATTAAAAATTATCCTCCTTGGCAAGAGAGTAAAAAGTGTCTGGCAACTATCCAATCTGTGCATAAATTTAAAACTTTGTTTGAAAACATAAGTGACAAAAACGGCGGTATTTCAAAGTGTTTCTAAATAATTTATTACACCTGGAAAACATTTTCCCGACACAAGAACCTTTGTAGATGCATACTACCCAGCTTCATCTTCATGATACTTTGGCACAAATTCTGTTAAGAGCTACTACAGATGCCAACTAGTTACATCGGGTGATTCATAAATAAAGTTGCTCACTCTACCAGTATCACTTCTCTGCCTCTCGGGCCTATTGTAGATGCCTGGTACTACCTGTTTGACAGCCACTCCATGTTTTTGCTCCATCTCTCCTTCCCTTTGCTACTTTGTTTCTCCTGTCTCACTTTCTGACGCTCTGCCTCTCACCCTTAAGTGTTCCAATGCCACATTTTGAGGTCCGTTTCTCTGTCCCATCTCTGCATTCTATTGTTGCTTTTTCCCCTCCTGTATCTCGCTGTATCGGTTGATACAACTCCTCTTCCTCTCTCATGTCATTACTCTGGCTATATGTGTTTTTTTTTTTGTTTTCTCGGTTGTGGTTGCTACGCCTTTTGATTATCTTTCTTGCACTGCCTCTTAAGCTATTGGCCTGCCATTCTCTAGTCTTGCTTTTTTATTTCCATCTCTTCCCACCTGCTGTTAATCTGTGTTTTATTTTACTTTCTCCAAATGTCTTGTTTGCTCTACTTCTATCCCCCACTCCTATTGTGTGTTTGTCCTATTATTAACTCTGTTTCCCTTCTCACTTTCTTTGTCGCCCCATCGTGTAGCTCATTGCTCTCGCTTCCTATTGCTCGAATTCCTATTTTGGATTGTATGGTCTCTGTCCCTTCGCCCCCAGCCACACCTTTGGGCTTCTGTATTGCTTATGTTCAGAGTTGCTCTTCCTCTCCTGTTTTTAACATAGCGCCAATAAATATCCAAAAAGCTGAAAATGCCTTTTCTATTTAAAAATCTTACCATTGGGTGCTCCTTTTTAGATGTGTGCAAACCTTCTTTTGGCCATTAGGTGGGGAGTTATAGAGTTAGATGTTTGTTGACCAGATTCAGCACTTGCTTGAATGCAGATGCTTAACCAACACTGTATGCCCTTACAAGTACAAGGGCCCATATGCAATGTGTGTTCTGAGCCATCACAGGTATAACAGCCCTGATTGGGTGCGTGGTCTGAGCCATTACACATATAGCAGTCCTCATGTTATGTGCTTCTTCTGAGCCATTACAAGTATAGCAGCCCAAATAGGATGGGTCTGTTCGGAGCCATCACAGGTATAGCAGACCCGATGTGTGTGTGCTGAACCATTACAGGCATAGCAGGCCTGAAGAGTTGTGTTCTGAGCAATCAATTATATAGCAACCCTGTTGAGTTGTGTTATGAGCCATTACAAGTAGAGCATCCCGGATGAAATGTGTGTGTTCTGAATCACGGAACATTTAGTAGTCCTTTTGATAAGTCGAAAGTTAAGTCAACTGTGTTACAATTGAATGTTAGCTGCTTCTTAAATGGATATCGCTGATGCAGACTCATTAACTCGCCTATTAATGGGATTTGAACTAACCGGTTACACAATATCTGCAGCAGGGTTATTGACCCACTGATCGGTCTTTCCCAACAGGCTGCTGACACTGAAAGGCACATAGGGTTAGGGCACTGGCAGTTCCATGTGAGGCTTGCCTGACATAAATGGCTTGTCAAAAGCTCTAAGCCTGTTGGGGCTATCCTACGTTAGTCAGGAGATTCATAATGAGGCTTTGAAATGTGCTAGATCTTTGGCAGTGGGACTCAGTAATCGAACATGGGAGAAGCCAAAGTTTTGAAAAGTGCAAGACCGATTAGAAGTGATTGGAGTATCTGACAGCAATGCCATCTTCTCACACTGTCAGAGGTTGGTGGGAAGGGCTGAGACACTGTTCTAGTTCGATACTTTAGCTTGCTGCAGAACATGCCAACACATGTTTGTGCTTTCTTAACAACAGCTTTGTTCAAGAAATTCAGGTCCTTTCCCAAAACATAGCAGTCCTGCTAAGAAATGTGGGCATGATGCAATCGGGGGGAAACGAAAATGTGATGGCTAGAAGGTTTTGAATAAATCATAACCACGGGCAAAGCTCTGGGCAACCCTCCAGACCATCGTTTTTCAGTCTGGCAAGCCATTACAGAAGGGGAAAAACCATATGCAAAACAGGCTTGGTCCTACCCCATGTCTGGGGTTGCTTGTGTTTCCGTGCAGAGGGGACCTGGCCTAGCAGTTCGGGCTGGGCTGCTACCATTGGTGGCAGTACCAGACTGATTTGCATATGGCTGGACCCCTTTTGCAATGGCGCAGACGGGCTAAAAAACTGTAGTGTGGAAGGTTGCCCAGAGCAACGCCAGTGGTACAGATTCATTCAAAACCTTCCACCTATCACTTTTGTGGTCACATGATGCAATCAGCCCTGCTGTGAATATTTGGCATTGTGCCATGGCATGCGTACGGTACAGCAGCTCCGTTAATAAATTGGTCTACTTTGCCTGAAAATATAGCAGTCCTGTTGCGAGGTACAGCTCTTCTTTTACCTGTATCCATTATACCTGCTTGCGGTGGGTGGTCAGAAAGGGAGTTAATGTTCAGACCACATGCCTAGCTATGGAATTGGTGTGCTTTGATTTGCAAGCTGCTGCTAGCCAGGCTGTCTCCAGTGACCTCCATGATTTATGGGGTGCTGCTATAAATACCCTGTGTAAGTGGTATGCAAGGAAGAATTAAAAGGGCCATATTGACTAGATTCTGTGCGTAAAAATGCCTCATATGTACTTTATCTGTAGGGCTTGTAGGGCAGAATGGACAGTATTTTGAAGAGCTTTGGAACCATTTGCAGGTTAATTGAGCAACTAGAAAAACATTGTCTAAATTAATGTATACTGCTGTCAAGGAACTAGGTAATCTGAAGTTCAGGTGGGGCTCAGGGTCTAAATTAAATGTAAACGTTCCGTAACCCGAAAGGGTGGATAGAATAATTCTAAGGATAGAGGTTCTACTTTCAATTTAATTAGTCTCACTGTCTCGCCCGTTACCTGTGTATTACCATCCAAAACAGCCCAATTCTATCTAAAACACTGTAGATGCCTATACCACTTTGTTGATTTAGCATTTGAAGATGCAAGTATGCCATTAAACATATCAAGGTAATTAGATCTTTGTCAATAAGCAGACCTCTATATTTTTGGTTCTGTATGAAAACCTCTAATTCTGAGTGGTGTAACCCACCCCAGTTACCATCAGTACCGAGACAGTAGGTGTGCTTGTGTGGAGGCTAAGGATTTTTTACACTTTTTTTATTTTTTTTGTCGTAGTCCAGGAGGAAACAATATCATATACCCAGATCTGGCTGCTGGATTAGACCATGCTTGTGCCGCATATACTTCTAGTACTGCTAGGCGCCGGCCAGTTTGTGAATTGATTGAATGTATTGCTCATGAATGCCTTTTAAGGATAAGGTCACTCTTGTCTAGTTGGGTGATCCATTTAGCATTATCCTCAGACCTGACCCCCCCGGTAGTCCTAAAAACAGACCTGCTAGAGCCATTCACCTTCGATACAAATGTTTGTTTTAATTTTCAGTGAGTCATGACACCATTAGTGCTGACTTAGTGTAGTGATTTAAAAGACTTAATTCTTTATAGAACTGCGATAATATGCATGCATAGCTGATTTAAAATGCCAATCTTAGTCTTGGAGATTAAAACTGTGTGTCTTCTGCATACATACAGATACCCACTTTACATTTGGAAATAGTGGGGGCATTTGATGTTTAAAATGAAGTCATGGACATGAATTAAAACAAAAGGGGGGCAAGCATACAACCTTGCCATACACCTTTTTTGACATGAAAAGTATTTGTTCTTTCTGCCCCCTGACCGAGCAGTGTTATTCTCATATTTGTCCTTTATGGGGCTCAATGCATAAAATAAGCAGTGTCGCGTAGCAATTTGCTATGCAATTCTCTCTTTGCTAATCAAATGGACACTTGTGTAGCAAAGATGGCTATTAAGTTGCCCTCTTCATTGAAAGCACAGCTTTTCTCTGTTCAAGTCCTATTGGAGAGAAAGTTCCACAGGAATCGTCTCCTCCAATCTTAAGTGCCAAAGGCATGTGTGGGAGTGCTAGGCAAATTTCTTTTTCAAATAATTTCGAACCAGAAATAATTGGAATGGTACTTTTAATATGCTTTCTATATCCTGTCTGGCAAAGACCAGTATGAGTAAACTTTATATTTTTTTAAAAAGACATTCCTGCTAAAATGACAGTCTCCATTCCTAAAATGAAGGTTGTTACATAATGCATAATTAGAGTATTGATACTTTAAAACAATGCATCATCTCCATGCTTTACAGTAAAGTTTAGGTTACTGTATCTAAATGTCATTGTGTCAATTATATATTTCATTTTGTTGGGGAATATGCATCATATTGACGAGTGAAAATGTACATGATCACATGATTAAGTGCTTTTGGTGGCAAACCTAGTTTGGTAACCTGCAGGTTGAATACATCTTGGAACTGGTGCTCAACCCATGAGCGACCCCATACTCCCTTATATTCTATATTATTACCCAGTTGCTTTATACCAGGTAACCTGAAATTGAGATCACAAACTACAATATTTCATCTAGTTTGCTCAGTTCTCCGCCTGCTACGGAATCCACTCTGCTTAGTCTCTTTCTCTCCTCTTTGATAATAAATACAAAAAGTGAACTAGATGCTTACGCAAAGTAGTGATCAATAGTTCCATCCAATCTTAACATCTACAGAACTATTGCAATACCAAACACTGTAGTTAGCCCTCAGAGCTCGCTTTGCTTTATGATTATAATTGCATTATATATTACCAACTGCAGGAGACAGCTGGCCAAACTGTTTTGAGCTTTTTTATCATATCTATTTATTTGTGTCCATTCATGCAGCTAACCTTTCACATTTACAGACGCTCAGCTGTGGCCCGCAAAGTGCTGTGGCCCGCAAAGTCCTTTCGCCCAGTCATATTGTCGAGTAAATTTTATGAAGGGCGAGTAGCATTTGCAAGAGATGCTTGTGGCGGTACAGACCTCTACAGAGACGAAAGCGAGCAGGTCCCAGGTCCCCTCACCCACCCGTGTACAGAATTCATTTCCATGCGGACAGGGGAGAGGACCATGAATTATGCAGACCAAGCTGCCCATCATAATTAGGAGGAATCCAATTGAGCACCTCCACAAGCCCTGATGAATGTGGTGCAACTACTGATTTACCACAGAAACCGGTCGGCTATAGGGAGACCTGACCTAGTGCTATAGTAATTAGTACAGGCGGGCTTCTCCCCTCCCTAGGATCCTCATAATTGTAAAGGAACCTATACATTTCTTCACTGCTCAGATGCAGAAGAGGAACCTACTGGAGAATCTAATACAACTTCTCCAGCCTTTTAATATACAGTTCTCCACCTACCTAACTGAGAAAAGCATATTAAAAATTTGAGAGATTTCTACCAATAATGGCAGACACACATAGAGTCGGGACCGGCTTTTTATGTCTTTTTAAACACGATGAAGAGTACCTACTTGCAATTATGAGCTTAGCAAGAAAGATGTATCCATTCCTATTCATTTGAATAAAAACTGTGAGTGAGTTTCTAGTGCGACTAGAAATATAAGGATCACACGCAGTATATATTTGCTTTGCATAATATTGGTTTTTGAAGAAATGTAATGCCCTTTTCAGTGATGACACGTGTTTCGATGTACAAATGTCTTTTTCAAATCAGGGCTTTAGTTAAACAAACATAAATGAAAATAAAACATGGGTAATTATCGCGATCATCGTCACATTATTTTGTGAGTCATAAGATATGGAAAATCAGATGCACATTATTTTTGTAAGACATAAAAATTATAGGTAGTTATTAGTTCATCCAAAAATAAGAAAAAATGACATGGCCATGTTCAAGGAGGGGGAAAAGGGTAGTAGGTTTGTGGGAGGTCAAGCAAGAGGAAAAAGAAAGAAACAAGAAATATCATTGGTAAGTATAGTATGGAACTTTGAATAACCGCATTATCATGTTCATGCTTTTATCCAATGTATGTCCTTACCCAATGGTTATTGTTGCATATATATCCTTCTCAGTCTCTTCATGCAGTCATGGGATAATCCCTGTGCTATGAAGAAACCCACATACTTTGTCTTTTTTATCGTGTTGTACGAATAACATCAACATCAGTTAAGTGTTCTGAAATGTGTATGCAATATTACTGGATTTGATTATATTTGCATGGTCCTTCCTTAACATAGTCAAGACTGATTCCATTTTGTTCTTATTTGAAATCTTGTTCTACTCGTAATAATGGTCTACGTTGTACGCTTGATCCCAAAAAAAGACAAAATATATATAATAACAACATTGGGGTGGTTTAATCTACGCACAGACTTGTTGTGCGCCAGTTACTCCTTGAGTTTTCAGTGCATTTATAAATGCTAAACAGTCAAATTAGGGAAAGTTGTGTCTCTACGTATGACCTTACACGGGCAATTTGTGCTCTTTCAATAAATGTGTGTTCCTATAACCTGTGAGTCTTTGATCAGGTAATGGTAAGTGCCTGCACAAAGTCTTCTTTTGTGCTGCAGGCTCCCGGTCGCCGTGAGGCTATGCCGCGTTCCGCATGTTGGCTTTGAAACATTCTAATCGATCATTCTAGTATCTCTCTGTATCTCGCTTTGCTACGGCAGAGACCATGAGGGTCCACATGCTTCTAGTCCCTATTCCAACATTAGGCAGGGTGGTCTTACTATGAGACTCACCTCAGTGTAACTCGCGTAGTTCCTTTCCGTCCTCGTGTAAGTGTGTCCATCCGAATCCAGTCTATTGTATACTTGTGATGCTAAGTAACGGTAGTCCTACTACTGTTTCACCTCTGGCCGCCATATTTTGGGCTATTCCGTTCCTATTCCAATGAAAAATACATATTCTATATTACGTTAGGTATTTAGGTGAGATAACCCCTCTAACTGTGGATTGATTGTCGCTACTGCTAAATGTCTAATGGGCTGATTCTTCGTGCCTGAATGATTGCTGATGTAATAAAAATTAAATTCAAAATTAACTACACGTGTTGCAAATTCGAACTGATAAAGGCAGGTTGGAGTTTTTTTCTCTCCGTGCCTACCACTTGCCAACCCGCCTTTATCAGTTCGAATTTGCAACACGTGTAGTTAATTTTGAATTTCATTTTTATTACATCAGCAATCATTCAGGCACGAAGAATCAGCCCATTATACGCCGCTCTCGAAGCGAGAGGGAAGCAGTTTCCCATATACTTTCGAGAGGCCATCTATCAGACTTCTAGGTTTGTAGTATTGTAGTTTGTAGCTGTGTGTATTCTCAAGCTGGAAGAGCGTCCCTGTATTTGCACTTCATTTTGATCATTGCCTTATAAATTAAGGTGCTTGGGTGCTCGATTCCCGAAGGGTAGTGCCTAAGCGGCGCCTTTGGGGACAGCATTGATGCTTCTGTCATGGAGATGGGTGTGCCTATTTGTAGCGCTCTGAGGGGCAAGCAGGGTCAAGGCTTGCATCGCGTCTAAGGTAGTGGCTTTGGACATGCAGCAAGGATATTTGGGGTTGGCTGGATGGGTGGTGGCTATTAGAGGAGGGTGTCTCAGCGTGTTGCTTGAGATCCGACGCATGTTCCTTCGTTTTATTGAACATGGGTTGGAGGCCAAGGGGTCATGATCGACCGTAGTGTCTGCTGACGTGGTGATTGTGCGGCGGTACTGCAGGGCTTCCGGCAGAAAGAATGAGGGCGCTACCTCTGTATGGTTATGGAAGGAGAGCGACATTGACGGCAATCTGGCGCTGTAGGTTACCTGCATGGTGTGTGATGCCACTCACAAGGATGGATGCTGACTGGTCTCTGATGCTAGGCCGTACCCGCAGCGTATGTGCGTTGAAGTATTTCAAAGAGGTACTGCTGCAGAGGAGGCGAGAAGGAGCTGACGTGCCGCTGTGGCGGGAAGCAGTGGAGGGCTGTAGAGAGTAGATCTAGCCTGAAGATATGCAGCCTTTAGTATCGGCCGGCTTCGCGATCCGGCAACATGTCTTTGTGCAGCAAAGACATCTGGCTTCAAACTGATTACATTTGTGGAACATGTTCTCCTACACGTTAATTGGCCTCATTATGAGTTTAGTAAAGTTAGCGGTAACTCAGTTACCGCCAACTTTCCCACTATACCAAATTCTACAGTTTTGGCCTGGAGTGGAGGATTTACCTCCAGGAAAGTCCTGGAGGAAAATCCTCCAACTCGGTGCCAAAAAATTGGCAGAATCTGCGGTAATGTTGCCGCGGTAATTCCACCGAAAACACCCCATTGAGTCCAGTGGACTCCATTTTTTTGCAAGCATTCACTGAAAATGCAACATTTGTTTGTTAAAAGGATACCTCCCAAGTTTAACTAAGTTGTCCATTTTATTACTGCAACGGTCCTAAAAAGCTAGAAAAATAAATTTGCAAAGAGACACAAAATAAAGCAGCAGTTGAAGAGAAATAAACCGTTTCTCATCACACTGTAAGCTCTGACAAGCTTAGAGCACACAGCTCAGAGAAAAATGCCTGAACTGCTCCTTCTTGGACTGCAGTTTCATCCATGCAGATGAGAATCGAAGCATGTGGTCTGGTTTCTGTCAAGTCACCTGCCCTTTGCAGTGACCTCTGCTCTCACTTGGTGTGTAAATGGTACGCATAGAAAGATAAAAGGTGTCGTATTTGCAAGATTTAAATGCGTAAAAAGGCCTGGTACGACCCTTATCTGGAGGCCTTCGTGTGTCAATAGGGATTCTAGCATCTCCCACCGCATGAAGATTCACTGAGGACCGAAATGCATATGTATTTGCAGCAGAGAGCTGATTTTATGCTCTATTCCCCCCAGCTCTGTGCTACAAAGCCACGAGAATGGCATGGATCGTAAAGTGGTAGGGACCATGTTTCTGCCAGTAAATTACGCAGTATTTAGGATTCAGCTAAAGGTCTACATGCCACATCACCATTGTCTTTTACATCCTTGGTGACTTGAATGCATCACACTCCATTGTGGCATTTCTCTGCAGCTGTTGTAGTAGCAGATGTTATGACATCATCTAGCATGAGCAGTGCCCTAGTTACAAGTAATGAAAGTAATGGCAAAATGGAACTTGCATGTTACCTCCAGTATTTCCATGGTGTAGTTTATATAATGAAGCCTTTCGTGCATTCCAAAAGAAACCGGCTTGTACCAGTCTGCCTGTTTATGTATAGCTTCAGTGAAACGTACTCCTTTCTCCGTATGATCCCCTTTGAGATGTGAATCCCATGGAATAAATACTGCTTCGCTGAACCGCTCTATTCTCTTTCAGGATTAAGATAAGGGCATGGTCGTCTGAGCACCTGCTTCATCATCTGTGAATTGATGGGGCATTTATTCGTATATAGTTTAGGCTGCTGGGGGCTTGTGTTGGCAGTAGGTTCCCTTTTATCCCCAGTTCTGTTCCTCTTGCACCTCCTGGTGCAATCTTTGCAAGCACTGTCCATTGATGCTGATGTCAACTTGGTTCTCAGATCAGGTTTGGCAGAAATCTATGGTTATTATTAGAACCCATTGTACGTGGCTGCCCTCCATCCCCAACTTTAGACACTGAGGTTTGAAATATGAAGCTATGCCTAGCAAAAGATTGGTGCTATTGAGAAGCGCACAGGTCTACTCGCTGCAACTCCCATGTGAATGCACAGTTGCATCCGTAGAGTTCACACCTATTTCTCTCCATCTATTGCTTGTTTTGCTTTGGTCATCTATTGCCTTTGTATTGTCTACCACTCGTTTCTCTCTAGCTTACGCACTTCTTTGTGCTGGCAGTTTCCCCTCCTCCCGATTCCCCCCGCCCCCAAATATCTCACCAGTATATGCTCTCTTCTTGGGTTTTTATTTACTTATTCCTTTACTTCTCTAATTTCCTGTCTTACCCAGTGACCCCACTCTCCTCTCCTCCAGTACCTGCTGAACATGCTTTACTGTGTTCCTTCTCTCCGTTTAGCTATTCAGGTTTCTACTGTCTATTGATGGTATGATAGGTTTTCATTTCTAGTTTGGCACAAAATTTCAGATTGGGCATCTATTGTTGTATGGGAATTTATATTGGGGCAGCTGTACTTTGTAAGAGCTGTTGAGGTATTTTGAGGAAGGGTGCAAATTTGCCTTTTTATAACCGCCTAAAACTTGTCTCTTTATCTTGTTAGGATACCTGGTGTACTCTCCTGCCAGGTTCCTCTTCTTTTAATAATACATCTGTAATACAAAACAACGTGGATCTGAGTTTGTGTTTTGGTAGAATACCTGGTGTGCTTCATGCGAGGTTTTCACTCTTCATTTATTGTTCAAAAATACAACTAATGCACAAACAGCTGGGCTGTGAGTTTGTCTTTGAAGAAAACCTGGTGTACTTCCTGCCAGGTTTCTACTCCTCTTTCCTTGGATCGGCACAGTCTTTTTGCTAGTCCTGATATATCCTTCTCAGGACTCCTTTAGGTGGTGCATTTCCTAAACACTGTTCAGTTTGTCTTTGGCTGGTGTGTTTCCCTACCAGGGATTTCTTATATGAACACACTTTAATTGCCTGGTATACTCTCCTGCCAGGGCTTTCCTAAATGTACATACTTGCAAATGCCTGGTATACTCCCCTGCCAGGGCGTCCCTAAAGGCACACACTTGCAGCTTTACTTTTCCTGGTGTATGCTTTTTCTAGGGCTTTTCTCATGTGAGCTATGCACACATTTCCGAACGTGATATCTTCGTGTTTGCTTTATATAATACTGTATCTGCCTGGTACACTATCCTGCCATGTCTTTTCTTAAATGTGTATTGCATACAAACTTGAAAGTCTCTTAATGTTTGTCTGTTTTTCCTTTTAAAGATATGTTCACTGTCTCCTTCTCTTTCAAGTACTTCATTTGCTCCCTTTACATTTATTCGCCATTAGCATGTCTGCCAATACATACCAGTGTCCCTGCGTCCCTTCCGTGGAGTCACCAGTTCTTGCTGGTGTACTTCGTTCCTCTTGCGGTAATCTGGTGGCACCCGTACAACACTTCTTCCCGTCTTGCTGACTTTGTTCCTCGGCTGATCTGTCTGTCGCGGTTCCTGCTGGGCCCTTCTGCTTCGCGTCGGGCTTCGGTAAGGCAAACGCTGCCGCCCAACACCTGCAAACACCCAGGAGCCCTGTGTCGACTTATGGCATTCCATCAGCATGTTCTCTCTCTCGCTCTCAGCTTTCCTCTTCTTACTCTTTAAGCATGATGGCTCCATGGAACTCCCTGTAACTCCATGGTCTCTCTTTATCAAAAGATGCATCTTTCTTTCCCCAGCAGCGCACCTTATTGAGATGCTTCTGCTGTTTACATTTCCCGGCCACAGATATGCGCTCCCAACAACTAGAGCGCAGCTTGTGTTCTTGGTCTTTTCCGCTTTGTATTAATCGGCTCATCTTCCTCGTCCCAGTTTCTTGGCGTTATGGGACTGGAAGTCCGTTCTTGTTTTACATGCAAAGTATGGGTAAGTGTTCTCAGTGGTCTTTCAGGGCAAGTTGGCTCGGAATGACTTTCAGGCAGAGTCTGAAAAGATGTTTTCAGGAGTCTTAGATGTTAAGTCAGATTTTGATGGCTTACATACAGATCTATGTGGATATGGGGAGGTGTAACAATATGCCACTATAACAGTGATTCAGCTGAAAGAGGGGGGAAAAACATTGAACAAACATTGCCAAAGCCAAGAGGATGCTGTTATTTGGCTAACAGTGATGAGAAAGTGTTGTCTGTAGGAGCAGTGGGTTAAACCAGAGGAGTTTGGTGAACCTGCATTGTCAAAGCCCAAAGGATATAAATATCCATCAGAAAGCGCGCTGCATGAAGCATAAGAATAATGCTTGGTGGAATTGCTATAACCAATGTTGGATTTGTTAGGAGACCAGTTCTGGCATGGGAGCGGACCCGGTCAAGGCACTTTAGAATAGGTTTGAAAGGTGAGAAGACCAGACAGTTATTTGTGAAGTCTACACAGTGAACTGTAAACTTTTGTTGCTGTGAAATTTTGGTTCAATCCCAGTTTTTTTTTAATTGCTGCATTCCATTTTGTTGAGCCATGGAGAAACCATCCTGACTGACTTTTGTATTCTAGATTTGATTGAATCCTATCCTTGCTTGCAACAAGCATCTGTGTGGGAAACAATTTCAAAGACTCCAGCTTCAATCTGATTCTTGGTTAAAACTTAGAGCACAGGGAAAGAGAAAACCTATGTTGGCAGAAATGAAAGGCATATAGAAAGTGCCCAGGGTTATTGGTTGTGTAACCTGTAATGGGTGTACCGTGTGGTCCTACAACTGCGCCTAGACATGGGAACAGGACATTGAAGCTATTGTTCATAATGAGTGCTGAAGGAACTGAAGGAAAGGCAATATTATTGAAAACAAAGCGGTTGGAACTGATTATAGTTTTGAAGCTAGAGGAGCTGCTTTCTTGGGGAAGGGAACCCCCGATGTACCTTTTGGAACTGTATTGAACTTGGGGAAGAGAACCCTGAGACCTTTTAACTTGGAGAAGGGGAACTGTTGAAACCATATATTGTCGGATATTTTGTTGCATGCCATTTATTTCCCATTGTGTTTGTGTATAAGAGTTTGGGATAGAGTTATTTTCTTAAATCCTTTGTTAGTTTGTTAGGCGGGGAATTGTTTGTTAGGGTTGGGATAGTGAGGCATTCAGCCACCCTTTTTACTTTAATAAAATGGCTTATTTTAAGATGAAACCAACAGTTGTTGTCCTCACATTCTTGATCCTTCACATGGGTGAGCAAGGCATAGCTTGGACTGGCAGGATCAAGTGGCTCAAACATTACTCATGATTCAAGCCACTGCCAGCCATAAAATGTTCCAATTACTGCCTGTTTGCTTAAAACCAATCAAAAGTAAAGTTGACAGAGCAGGTCTTCTGCTTGAAGTTGTGTTTCCCCTGGATGGCTACTCTTCTGCCCCGTCCTTCCCTGCACAGAGTCCAGTAAGTCTCATATTTGTATTTTGTATTTATATCTTGCTCAGAAACACTTAAAAAAAAAAATACACTGTCAGTGGGGCAACCCTAAACCGGTTGTTGTATATGGTGGCAGAGGTAGCAATCAACTGGTGGATGATTGGGAATACATTGAACAGAGTCCAGAGATTTTACAGGACAAGACAAAACCTAGTGCTTAAATGCATCCGGAGGAACTGAACATATACAGGATGTTGGGTGAAGTTGCATTAGTTGCAAGATAGTTGGGCAGAGGAAAACATTTGGAAGTAAGTGGGGGGTGTTCCCTCATGAACAAGGAGTTGGAGCATTAGTGTAGATTTACAGGACTGGATAGTAGTTGTATTTTTAACATGAACAAGAAGTGAGTTTCAGTGTTGCGGCCCGAGGATTGTAAGTGGGATGAAGTGCAGGTTGGTTGGGGAAAGAAAGACGGGGGGCTTGAGGAGCGTATCCACATATAGCATTAGCTAATTTTCCGGGAGCAAGCTCCTGCAGGGATTTGAAAACAAGCAGTAGAAATTGTTAGAAAGGTGCCTGGGATTAGTGATCAAGCCAAATAGAAATGCAATTAAATTGGTTATTTTATTTCAGGAAAATAATAAAGGGTGGCCAGAATAACAAACTGTAACAAAAATCATAAAGCAATTGATCGGTCAATTGTCTTGTATCCTCTGACAACTCCGGGTCTGCAAAACTTTCAACACAGTTTTGGGTTTAAAGGGAATCCCACCGCTTAATGCTCAGGTTCTTTCGATGGGTTCTCAATTTCGGCATATAAGGTTTCTCCTCCCCCTCTTCTTTCATCTCGAAATTGGGATCTTCATCTCTGGTTTGAGAGGTTCCTGCACCTTTCTTCTCGGAGCCTCCTCTGTGTTCTTAATCTCGGGTTTGAAGGGTTCCTTCATGTCGTCTTTTCCATGCAATAGTCCTGATTTTGCAATCTCTGATTTAAGAATTTCCTGCACACTACTTATCTGTCCTTGTCCTCTCCTCCATACAATGTGCTCATTTCTTCTCCCTCTGTGGTTTCACCTTCAAATCGAGGTCTCACCCCTATCCACTACCTTGCGTCAAACATGCTGCCTCGTTCCTAACGGATCTTGATAGCTTCCACCTTGCTAGTCTCATGTACTACCTCCAACATTTCCCTCATCAGCCTTCAATTTTCAACACCATCCAGACTTTTGCTGGTATTCTCTTCCACCCTAATCCTGCTATCTCAAAGTACCCATATCTTGATGTTCAGTTCAAACCACCTCCTGGTATTCTGCTACATGCTTCTGCTCTTTAGTCCAGCCAATCACCTCTTGTTGTCTCTTCTCCCCCCTCTAATCTCCAGCCTCCTCCTTGCTCTACTCTTTGTTTGATTTGGTCCGAGTTCAAGTCCTAAAAAGGCTGGTCTACCATCTTGGATTTCATTCTCATAAATGTAAGGATGATGCAGCCCTCGTCTGTCGTCCACATTATTCTTTTTTTTCAGATGCCATCTGCTCTGCGAAAGTGTTAAATGATGGGGAACAAACTAAAAGCACTTTTGAATTTGGTGCTATTTTCCTGCTTGAACTATGTAATCCTATGTTGCAGGGGAACGAAAGCCACGTTGGTTTATTAATCACTCTCACTGTGCGGATGCTCTAAGAAAATAGGATGGGCTTCTGATGCCTGAGCAGACACCCTGTGCAATTGCCTAGGAAATTGCAAGGTATCTGTTATGGGAGTCTGCTACTGTTGTGAAAATAATGTAGATTCTTCGCTACATGTTTTCTTTCAGTATCAGAGCTCCACTCCCTTAACAATTTTGACACTGTACACTGACCTGCTCGAGGTCTACATAAAGTTCTCTTGTTTTGGGATGGGAGAAGATTGCCTCCCTGATTCACATCCGTTTCAGCTCCCTAAATGTAGGCCATGCCTCTCTTGAAGAAGCAGTGTCCCTGAATAGCCTCATTGGTCCATCTGCTGCCTTGCGACAGGCCACATGAGCTCTCTGCAGCTCCTGTGTATCAACCAGCACAGCCTCGGTCCACCATTGGAACCCCACAAGGCTGTATGGAAGGATATTCCATTCATCCACTTCATGAGGCAACATCCACCAAGATGTCTGCCGCGCCGACTAGCAACTTTCCCCATGTGAAGCTGGAGGATTCCAAAGGTTGATGCACAAGGCCTCGGGAGCTCTCTGACTCTCTCCGCCTTGACCCGCCAGGCCCGACCACGACTTGTTCCCTGCACAACCAAGGAGCGCCGCGGAAAGACGGAGGTAGTTGGCTCTTCTTGTAATCCTGTCACCAGCACCACTTTCCGTGTGCACTGCTTTGCTCTCATTCCCTTACCGCATTCCTCCCTGTTTCTACTACCTCCCCTCATCCAGGATGCACTGGCTGATCCTCTCGCTACCAACCTGCAACACCACATCGTGCTTACTGCTTCCCATCAACCCTGTCTGAGACGCTCGCACAATCCTCCCATGCCTCTGACTATTGCCAATGACTCTTTTCCCATACTACATGGTGTACCGTCCACTGTACCATCCGCCACAGCGCCCATGGCGCGGGACAGCAAATACTGCAAAGCGCATGTCCCTTCCTCCACGATCATTGCGCGGTGCCTCTGCAATGTGATAGCACATTCTGCACCCACCTCCACAGCATCAAAGGCAACCTTCGCCAAGTTCCACACAGCACCCAGATCCTTGGACACCAAACCTATAACCTCCAGTCGCACATCCTCAATGCCAGCACGACTGCACATGCAGCCTCTCGATCCAGAAGACCCGAGTCGGCCCCATGCAATGCCCCACACCTGCATCAGTATCATATGGCGACGCTCAGCCCTCTCATCCTACAATCCTCAATTCTTCTGTGCACACTGTCCTGGCTACACTGCCCTGGGGCCCTAACCCACTGAGCACCAGCAACAGAAATAAGAGTACAGCTGCACTGCACACAACACTGCACCAACAAAGGGGAACTCTGGTCCTAGCCAGTCAGTTCCAATACACCTACCCCGCACCAGCTATGCACAGCATACCCTCCACCACCAACTCCAATCCTCAACCCAGTCAGAACTGCTCTGTGCCCACTCGAGGTAGCACCTCAACACCCATAGCACAGCAGCTTGCTCGACCTTCTACAACATATTCACAAGACCCCTCTTTGACCTACTACACTCCATTGGCATATCCTACACCAATTATGCTGATGACACGCAAATCCTCCTACCCCTGTCCGGTGACTATCTGGAAGACTCCCACTCTTGTCTATGCCACGATACAAGCCTGGGTGGCCACTTACCGCCTCTGCCTTAACGATGATATTTCTCATTGACTGGATCCAAATACAGGTATCGTCCCCTGTGAAAACTCTTGGCATGTACCTAGATGCCACACTCTCACTCACGCGCCAGGTGAATGCGATTGGCTCCTCATTTGCACACACTACAACACTGATTACTGCTGCCAGATCCTTCCTCTCCAAGGACATCTGTATCACGATTGCTCTGGCAATTATTGGATCAAGATTGGATTATTGTAATGCCTTATTTGCTGGCACATCTTGCAAGAACATTGTTAAGCTACAGGTTATCCAAAACCATGCTTTGTGTGCAGCTCTAAACATTCCAAGACGCGAGCCCATCTCTGCCGCGAGGATAAAAGGTCCACTGGCTGCCCATCGAAGAGCGCATCATTAATACTCTATACATCACACACAAATGTCTCTCTAACACTTCCTCTCCCTACCTGACTCAGAAATGTATCCGTGATCTAGCCAACAGACCCGCCAAGCAGCCCAGAACAACAAACTATTGCTACCTAAATACAAATGAGCAAAAGCTGGAAGAGCCAGCTTCCCATCGTTGGCGGCAAAAAAGTGGAACCTGCTCCCACCATCCTTGAGAGTGGAGAACTCCTACTGGGTCTTCAGCAAAGCACTAACAACGTGGCTATTCGCATAACCACTCTAGGTGGATGCCTATTTGGCACCTGAACCTTCTCAGGCCTGCATCTTTTGTTTCCATGCAAGTGTAACTAGTTTTGTATCAGTGCCTTGATGCCTCTGGACTTAATGCGCTTTATAAGTGAATAAATAAGTGGGGGTTACCAGGGGGGGGCACCTGGTTTCCCCATTGTCTCTAGTTCTTCCCTTCAAGGCAATTCTGAGGTATCTTTCTGAACCAGCCACCCAAATCTGTCTTAAGGTGATGTCTCTTGGACTTGAGCCTCTTGGAATCATTGGTTAAACTGAAATGAAACATTACAATTTTAGGAGCCACATTTTTCTATTTAAACCGCCAATAATGGAGGTGTTTTGCCTACCACCATCCAGCACTTTCGCCACATAGTCTAGGACTAGAGTTTTTTAATATAATTATAGCAGTCCTAGCTATTTTGAGAAGACTGTATAGTGAGATAAAAATGTATTGTTTCTTCTGAAACATTGGACGAAGTTAAGCAGGTGCAGTATTTTTACCTAGAATCGCTAATATTACTTCTTATGGCAACCACGTGCAGAGATCCACCCCTGCTTCATAGTTTTTAGTTTTGAATAATAATGCAGGTAACCAGTATTGGCCTCTGCACATTTGCTTGCTCTGCCCCTTGTAGGTCTGAATGAACCACGGTCTGGTGACTTCCTGAGTCCAAGACCATTCTCTTTTGACCTTCCAATTTCATCTGGGGGTAATGGCTTTGCCACAGCTTATCTTGCCTAAGCGTCTGATTCTTCTGAGAATGAAGGGCCTTGATGCTTTGGGACTAAGCACCAGTAACTTGGATACATGGGGAAACTTGTTGTCAATGGGGAGCGGTTGGACAAGAACAACCTATATGACCAGGCATCCTACAGGCACAACACTTCACAACGGTATGTCTCTGGCAGTTTTAAATCAAATACTTTTCATGTGGTTTAGGAATGGTTTGTGCATTATTTGGCAGGAGTCTTTACTTTGATGGCTCGTTATGGTTGGGTTAGATATGTTGTTCTATGTAATTTGGACTGTTTTTTGACTTGCAGGGAGGGTTTTAGGTTGGATGCCTTATGGATTATAGTGGGGGGTTTGATGAAGGGGATTGTTGGGTTTGGTGAGGATTCTGGGACTTGTTACTAAGGGATTTAGAGGAAGATCTTCTATTAGTAAAATGTTAGGCATGGGATTCTGGGGAGATAGTTGGAATAGGTTATGATTTTGTACATGATGGTATTTTGTTGAAATCCAGGATATATTGGGTTTCTTATAATCACTGCTATTTTGTATGTGTGTATGTTGTCCTTTGTCATAAGTGTGGTATGGGGTGGGGGGGTGATACGTGTGTTGCTCGACTCTATTTGACGGGTTTAATATTTGTCATAATGTTTAATGGATAGATTAATAATGATTAATAGTCTATGAGTGTGTGTGACAATATGGAGTGTATTGGAGTGCTATGAAAGGACCTGTCTTGTTTTGCACTTGGAATGTGAAAGGGTTGAATTGTATACGAAAGAGAAAAAAGATGCTGACTAAACTTTGGCGGGAGAAAATTGATGTGGCAGTTTTGCAAGAAACGCATTTAATTGATGGCACTGGTGATTCTCTGATTAATTCAAGATATACGAAAGTTTTCTTAAATTGCTACTCCTCCAACTCTCGGGGTGTTGGAATTTTGTTGAAAAAAGGATTGGATGCCTGTGTTGAAAAAGTGAGTATGGATGGTGAAGGACGTATCATACTTATTGATCTTAAATGTGAGGGCATGTTGTTGACAGTTGGATCAGTATATGGGCCATGTGCGGGGGATAGGGTCTTTTTTGACTCACTGAAGAAGATGCTTGGTGATATGGGAGGAGAAATGATCGTTTTGGGAGGGGATTTTAATTGTGTGATTGACCCCAAAATGGATAGGTCCTCGATGTGCAAATTTACTGGACAGAAATCAAGTAAGGAGTTTCGGGACTTCCTGGAAGTATATGATTTAGTAGATACATGGAGACATTTTCATTGGAGGGATAGGGAGTTCTCGTTTTATTCACCAGTGCATAATTCTTATTCTAGGCTTGACTACATGTTGGTGTCGGATAGTTTAATTGAGAATGTAAATGAGGTGTCTATGGGAGAACGACACATTTCGGATCACTCAATGGTAATGGCTAAGTTGATGTTGCTCGCTGGAAGGCAAACCTTTTGTGTTACAAAGTCAAGATGCCACTGACGCATTAATGAACTTTATACCAAATTTCGTTTGAGATGAATGAGGGCACGGCGGACGGCATGGTGGTGTGGGATGCTTTTAAGGCTTCTATTAGAGGGGAACTGATGAACTGGACTGCAAGAATGTGTAGGGTGGGTGAAGCCAGACTGGTGGAGCTTGAAAAGGAACTTGGAGACTTACAACGAAATTATGCTTTCTCGAGAGAGGAGAATATTAGACTTAAGATCTTGGATGCTGAGGAATTACTAAAAAATGAGGTGGACTCACAAGTAGAGAAGGGATTGTATTACATGAAGCAAAAGTACTGGGAGCAGGGGGATAAAGCGGGGAAGTTGTTGGCAAGTAGATTGAAGAGTTGTTCGGAGAGGGTGTATGTCCAAAAAGTTGTTGATGCGTCTGGAAATTTGGAGATTAAGAAAGGTAAAATTGGTGAATGTTTTCGCTCCTTTTATGCTAAATTGTATACGGAAGATATTGCACCACAAATAGGTGATTTTGATAGATTCTTTGGTAAAATTGAACTCCCAGTGCTTTCTGAAGAAGGTAAATGTTTTATGGAGGCACCGATTACTATCCTAGAGGTTTTGTCAGTAATTGAGGAAATGAATAAGGGTAAATCTCCGGGGATGGATGGTTTGACGGTAGAATTTTATCAGAAATTTGGTGAAGTGTTGGCGCCGAGTTTGTGTGAATTATATAACTGTTTTTTGAGGGAGGGGAGGTTATGTGATTCCATGAAGGAGGCAATCATCACGGTGATCCCGAAACCTGGAAAGGATATTACTAAGTGCAATAATTATCGGCCTATCTCCTTACTTAATGTAGACCTGAAGATTTTTACGAAAATACTGACAGTAAGGCTTAAAAAATATATGGGTAATTTAGTGGAGCGTTCTCAAACAGGATTCATGGAGCGAAGGTATGGATATGATAATATTCGAACACTGTTAGATATTTTGAGTTTGCCGGGCTCGGAAATAAAGGACATTTTGTTGATTTTTTTAGACGCCGAGAAGGCCTTTGATAGGGTGAATTGGGGCTTTCTGAATTATACGCTGTCGAAGTTGGGTTTTGGTCCTTTCTTTCTTAAGGCTATTCAAGCTCTTCAGAATGGCATTTCGGCAAAGGTGTGGGTGAATGGGGGGGTTCTCTACGTCATTTCCGTTGTTTAGAGGCACTCGCCAAGGTTGCCCCTTGTCGCCACTGTTATTTAATTTAGTGTTGGAGCCCCTGTTGGCATCTATACGTCAGATGAGATGTATCAGAGGGTTTGCAGTGGGAGAAGGGGAAGTAAAGGCTCTGGCTTATGCGGATGATGTGGTGGTCGTCTTGAATGACCCTGTTGTAGGGGGTCAACTATTAAGGGAGGTCTTTGAAGAGGTGAGTAAGCTATCTGGGTATCGGATCAACTGGGATAAGACGGTGGTATTTCCGGTGAGGGCTTCACCTGGATGTGAACAGCTGCTGGGGTGGGATTGTAAATGGGAATATTCTAGTGTGAAATATTTGGGTATTCATATTACTCAAGATTTTGGAAAGTTAGTAAGTTATAATGTGGATAAAATCATTGAGGTTCTTAGGCGGGATATTATGAGATGGGGACGTGTTAATCTGACTCTTTGGGGCAAAATTAATGCTATTAAAATGATTTTGCTGCCAAAGATTCTGTACGTTGTTCAATCTCTGCCTTTACATTTTACAAAGGGAGCATTGGCACGTGTAGATAGATTGTTTCAGGATTTTTTGTGGGGATTTGGGAAGAGAGCCAAGATTACCCGGTACATTATGGTCAGGAAAGTTAAAGATGGGGGATTTGGGTACCTGGTATTGAAAAACTACTGTAGTGTTTTTTTGTTAAACAAAGTGTCTAATTACACTGGTGTAGACCTGAACCGGGTACTGTGGTGGGTACAAATTGAGATGCAGCGGTTTTTGCCTTATGATATTAAAGGTTTGTTTTTCTTTTGGAAAGTTGCCTAAGAAGGTACGGTGTTTGAAATTGGTGTTAGCTACCAAAGAAGCGTTGTCGTCATGGATTATAGGTACTGGTCAGGGACTATATCTTTATGAAGAGGCTTCACTTTGGCATAATCCTGGTCTGCAGTATAATAATAAGGTACTGACTTGGAAGAGTTGGATTCAGAGGGGAGTTTTGATTATTGGCGATGTGTGGAATGATGCTGGGGTGGTACCTTTTGGGAGTTTAGTTGAGAAATTTGGTTTGAGGGACAGGGAATTGAGAAGATATGAAATTTTGGTAGCTTTTCTCTTGGAACGGAGAGAAATGTTGGATGCTCCATTCTTGAAAAAGCCAGAGAATTTTGATATATTGGAAATGGGATTTCAAAAAGTGTCTACATTTATGCAGTTTATGCAACTGGATGGGCAATGGTTGGACTCGTGGGAAAAGTTGAGGTTATCGTGGACAGAGGAGTTGGGCAGGGAACTCACATTAAAAGAATGGGATAAGATTTGGAGAGTGCCGACGACAGCCAAAGTGGATTTGCAATTACGCTACATACATCAAAGGATATTGGGCAGAATATATTGGACTCCAACACGTATGTGCAAATTGGGTTTAGTTGATGATGATTTGTGTTGGGGTTGTGGAAAAGAACAGGGTACTCTGTTACATATGTTGTGGCATTGTGAAAGAGTGGTAAGATTTTGGAGGGGGGTTATTGACAGGATTGATCAGGTCTGGCACATTGTTTACCCACGCAATCCCTTAGCAGTTATATTCCTGTCGTATGGTGGTGGGCGTAATGTAAGTTGGGTGATATTGTGCGGGGTGCGTAAAGTTTTGTTGGTGGCGGTTAAACAAGTGTTGAAGGTCTGGAAGACACGAAAAAAGCCGACAGTGGAGGAGTGGATTTTGGATGTTAGAGCTTTATCAAGATTTGAAAAAACTATGTTTAGTAAACAAAACAAGGCAGAACTTTATGATGAAATGTGGGAGAGTTTTAATGACCTTTATGGATAATGCTAGGTTGAATTATAGAGTGGAGTGAAATGGTTTACTTTCAGGTACTTTACATATAGGGGGGGGGGGGGAATTGTGTTGTTGTTTATGTGGTTGTTTTGTGTAGTCTTGTTTGTCTGTTGTTATTTGTTTGATATATCTGGTTTGGTTTTAAGTTAATTTTACATTTTGATATGGTGGGATATGGGGTTATGGTATGAAATTCTGCTGTATTGCTTCCTGCTATTGTATATTTTGCAGTTCAATGACTTATGATGATGATACTGCTTGTTGAATATTGTTGAAAATGACAAATAAAGAGTTGGGAAAAAAAAAAATGGAGATCAAAGTCTGGTGGGTGGAGGGGTCACTTGTGAGGAGTCGCCAATGTGAGGCGGACAACTGGCTAATGGTAGGCTAACAGAAAATGAACTGCAAATGAGGAGAGACTGCAGGAAAACCCGAGAGACACAGATATCTTCCCCTAGCTGAATTTAAAACCAAACTCGCAAGCACAGGAAGAGCACCCCATGGGAAACGAGCACCTAGCAGGTTCCCTGCAAACAGAGATTGCAAGCAAAATCTGTGCTGGAAAAGAGGAAGAGACTTAGAGGGTTTTTAAAAGGGTTGCACCAGTGTTACCAGTCCCTGAGGGAAAAGGAGGCACAGATTGGCTGACCTACAGGGAGCTGGGGAGAGGGAGGAATCAGAACTAGAAAGAGAGCAATATAAAAGGGTAATGAATGGAGTGCAGAGTGTAGCTTGGATGGGTGTGGTCAGAAGGAGGGAAGGTGGATGCAGAGACCGCAGAGAGGGAGGGAGCGAGGGAGGCAGGCACGGAGTTCCTGAGGATGGCAGAGCAAGTGGAGTGCTGAAGAGTTGGTGTCAAGTTGGAGCAGAGTGCATGTGAAGCATTGGTTGTGATTTTTCTAAATATTTGAAATGTGATTAATACCAAAGTGCAAAGAAAACCTAACTAAACCTACTCTAAAAGGGAGATCCCTACCTAGTCTAGGTTCTAAGGTAAATTCTCCTAGCATACACAAAACTGGCCCTCACTCTAAAACAACCTAAATAAATGATAATCAGACAACCAATGATCACCTTCACCTGTCCGGAGTAGATCCTTTTCCCAGGATTGTCCCCAAGTCTTTATCTCCAAGGGTTCAAGAAAACAGTCTTGAATCAGTTCTTGTAAAGTTCCAAAAGAAACAAAACTTCACCCAATTGAAAATCCACTGGTAAAAGTTCTTTATTTGCCTGTTGAAAAGTTCTCCTTTCAATTCCAATAAAGAAACGGCACCAATGGTAATCCTGGATATCCTCCAGGATGGAATAGATCTAGTTCAAAAGACAAGAGTACTGCTCCTGCTCCAAACACTGTCCAAATATGTGTAGCCTCTTTTGCGTCTTTAATATAATTTGCCAGGATGCTTCTTCTTAGGGAGTTGACAAGATAAGAGCAACACTCGTTCTGCTACTGCCACTGTGGATGCAGACTCCTTTGCTCCACAGTGTTCTACTGCTTCAACAATCTTAGACACAATGTTTACTGAAAATATTCTAGACAACCACAGTTCTGTTGGCTATATTGCTACATCAGACTTGATGTTTGTTGGGCAATTTAAAGACAAGACTCTGACCTCCACGGGTAGGCAAGGCACTCTTCCTTCTTATGCCACAAGGAAGGGACAGTGTTTTGTCTCTACTGCCGGTCTTACTGCTACCAAAATAATCTGCCTTTGCTTCCAGACTGCTTCTTTCTCAGCTTCAACAGTCTTCGCCTCAAAGATTATTAATTCAATCATTTTACAAACACCCAGCTCCCTTCCCCAGCATTATGCACACCTTCTTGGTTCAAGTATCTACCCCAAAACTGTATTGCAACTATTCCAACTTGGATAACCTTGTCACCCTTCTATCAGAGGGCACTGGACCTTTAGCAACTTTTTTTTAAAAAACATTTTCTTTTTGGATCAAAGGCATACAAATATTACAGGCTATTCAGAAACACTAAATTAACGTTCTTCTTCAGCCTCCCTCTCTTCCTGATGATGTCCAACATTGAACAGAGTCTCTTAGCCTTTGAGTGTTTTCATTTTTCATTTTACAGTTCTCATACCTATTTTCACCCCCTTTCCCACCCCCCTCCCTGTTTTAACTAACACTTCAGAATAAAATAAAGCAATACAGAGATCTGCAAGTGTGAGAATTCCGGTTGGGTTAGTCCAGTGTTCATTTCTCTTGCTGTTGATGGCACTTATGACATGTATACTCCTGAGAAGACGGGGTTTAAAGAAGTGGGCTTCTCTGTCGTTCACGAATTCGTGGAATAGGGTCCAGGTTGTCAGGAATGTTTGGTATTTTCCGGCTGTGAGTGCGCACATTTTCTCCATGACCATCACTCCCCAGATCTTGACCCACCACCATGCCACTTTTGGGCCCTCCTCATTTTTCCAGTTTTGCGTAAGGTCATCCGAGCCGCCGATAGCAAGTGGGTGATAAGAGTGGCCCGTGCCCCTGACATTGCATATTTGCCATCTATCGGGACCCCTAATAGGATAGTTTTTGGGGACATCAGAAGTTCGACACCGGAGATGTGTATGTGGCCCAGGATCTCCTTCCAATAGACCACTGCCTTGGGGCATGTCCACCACATGTGAATTAAGTCAACTCTCTCTCCACAATTTCTCCAGCAGTATGGCGAATAGGTCTTGGTGATCTTATGCAGACGGCGTGGGGGCATATACCACCTAAGACACATTTTGTAGGCGGATTCTTTAATTGTGGTGCATCTAGAGGCACCATGCACGCGTGACCATATTTTGCACCATTCTTCTTCCGTTAGTGATTCTTGTAGGTCTTTTTCCCAGTTCACTTGGTATGGGAGGCAATCTGTTGTTTGGGAATTTGAGAGGAGTTTGTAGAGTCTGGTGATCCCTTTTTGGGTCTGCCCCTCCTGCAAGGTTAGTTCTAAGCCAGACGGTGATCGTGTGCCTGCTCTTTTCACCGACGGGTGGGTTATCCACTATCTTATTTGCATATACCTAAATCGCTCCGTTTCCCCAATGCCAAATTTCTGCTGACAGTCTGTGAAAAGCAATGAGGAACCATCACTGTACATCTCCGCCAAGGTCAGTCTCCGCTCCTTTCCATCCTTCCCAGTCTTTACCCTGAAGGCCCGAGGTGAAGTCTGTATTATGTAGAATAGGTGAGTGTGGGCCTAGACCCTGTGGGATACGTTTCTGTTTCCTGGCTATGTCCCAGCTCAGTAGCGATCCCTTTGTGGATTCCAGGAGGGCCCCCACCACTTCCTCTGTGTTCAGCTTTCAGACCCAGGAGTGAGATCAGCGGGATCGTCGTAACTGATTGTTCTATTCTACACCAACCTTTGTGTTGTTCGGTTTTGGCCCAGCGCAGCATAGGAGCTAGGCGTGCTGCTATTGTGTATCTATCCACGTCCGGTACTCGCAGGCCTCCCCGGAGTGGGGGTCGCATTAAGATACCCTTCTGGATCCTACGCTTTTTACCTTGCCATATGAATTTAAGAATTGCATTTTGCAATTCTTTGAACTTGGTTTGCGGGATGGACACCGGGATTGAGCTTACCACATATAGTAGACGTGGGAGGATGGTCATTTTGACTGCCGTAATGCGGGCAAACCACGATAATTCCTGGGATTCCCATTTAAGCATGTCGTCTTGTAATTGCTTCCATAAGGGGTTGATGTTCGCCCGGAATAGTTTGCTTGGTGCCGTGGTGAGTCATATACCCAGGTATTCGAGAGAGTTTTTCACCCATGTCAATGGGTATGATTGCTCTAGCCTTTCTATCGTTATCTTCTTCGCCGTGATGTTCATTGCCTTTGATTTGGGGAAGTTTATAGAGAACCCTGAGACCTGCCCGAATTCTTCCAGACGAGCCATCGCATTGGGCATTGTATTACCTGGATCTCCCATGTAAAGAATAATGTCGTCCGCATACAATGCGATTTTGTGGGTTTTGGAGCCTGGGGTCACTCCTTTGATGTTGGCTTGTAATCTGAACAGCGTGGAACATGGTTCCATCGCGAATGTTAGTGAGGAGAGGGGGCACCCCTGTCTCGTGCCTCTTCTGACGCTTACTGGGTCTGTTTTCTGGCCGTTGATCATGAGAGCAGTCGATGGGGTTTGGTAGTTAGCTAGCGCCATCTTGGTGAACTCTGGGCCACAACCGAAGCGTTCCAAGATTACAGTCGGATAATTCCAGTCCATACTATCAAATGCCCGGGAGGCGTCCAGGGCTGCTACTGCAAATTCTTATTGCGTCCTTCTCCTAGCGTCTATAATGTCTATTGACCTTCTGATATTATCCTGTGTGTTGCGGTCTGTGATGAAGCCCGCTTGATCATCATGTATTATATATGGGAGTACTTTCATCAGTCGGGTAGCTAGTATCTTCGCATAAATCTTTGCGTCAGTGTTCAATAGCGCTATAGGCCGGTAGCTTGTACATTTGCAGGGATCTCTTCCAGGCTTCAAGAGCAGTATAGTTGTGGACTTTTCCATGTCGGGGGTCACTCTCCCTTCTTCTCTGATAGTGTTAAATAGCCTTGTCATTGGGCCGAGTAATTGGGTACGGAAGGTTTTGTAGTACCCATTGCTGAGGCCATCGGGCCTGGAGCTTTGTTTGCTGGTAAGGCCGAGATGGCGTCGCTGACCTCTTGCGCCTGGATCGGGCGTCCCAGGCTGATTCTGTCTAGTTCTGTTATTTGGGGTAGGGGTGGAGAGTTTATATAGGAGACTTGCTGTGTGGGGTCAAGTTTTTCGTTGCTTAAGAATGTCTCATAGAAATGTTTCATTATCTTTATTTTATCTGGCTCTGCTGTGTGCAGTTTCCCAAGTTCATAGTTCAATTGTACTATGTAATTGTGGGCTTTACATTTTCTCAATTTTGCCGCTAGGAATCGATTTTCCTTGCCTCCGTGGATGTAGTAGGACTGCTTCGTGCAGAGCAATGACAGGGCCATCTGGTCCGCTGCATGGTGCTCGAGCTGGGTTCTGATCTTCCAGAGTGCCCGCAGGGATTTCCTTGAGTGGCAAGCTCTGTGCTGCATTTCCGCACTTTTCACTTCAGCTTTATTTATTTATTTTTACATTTATAAAGCGCTCACACAGCCCGCAGGCATCGAGGCGCTGTTACAGGAATTGTTTGTTTTTCTTAGTTGCGTAATTGTGTTTTTTTTTTTGTCTTAGTTACGTATTTATAACGCGCTTAAACACTCAGAGGTTTCTAAGCGCTTCTAACCAGTGAGTTACTATTGCTCTTTCTCGGTAGTATGCCGCCGCCTGTGACATGAATTCACCTCTGATCACCGCCTTCCGTGCATCCCAAATTGTCCCCCAGCTATTTCCCCATTGTCATTTTCTTTAAAATAATTATTTATGGAGGTCTCGATATGCGCTCTACATCTCTCAGTAGGATTTCTTTTAGTCTCCAGGGTGGTTTACTTTTGTGTTCTCCCTCCCTGCAGGCTACACCAACTATCACTGGCGCATGGTCTGAGTGATATTCTACCCCAATCTCCACCCCGGGTATTTGTGGGATTAGCATAGTAGAAACCAGGATCATATCTAGAATAACCCAGATGTGCCGCCGAATAGTGGGTATACTCCCTACTGTCACCTTGAAAGAATCGCCAGGTCTCGATGACTCCCATTTCCCTAAAGAATCGACCCAGTGCTTGTCTATTTCTTTGATCTGCATTCATGGGGGTGGAGCGTTTTATCCAGGGCTGGATCCATAACACAGTTGAAGTCTCCTCCAACAATTAGTTGGCCCTCACACCAGCTGCCAAGTTTGCCCAGTATGTTTGTTATAAACGCATCTTGGCGTTCATTAGGGGCGTATATGGCCAGGATTGTGTACTTTTTACCTTTGATCAGCCCTTTCAAACCTAGATAGCGACCTTCTTTGTCTCTGCAGAGTTTAGTCCTTTGGAAAGCTGGGGCCTTACCTATTAGTATGGCCACCCCTCTCTTTTTCTCCCCGCCGGATGCAAAGTATTGCTGCGGGAAAGCTCGATGTGCCATGCGCTTTTCATCTTTAGGAAGAAGGTGCGTCTTGCAGTATCCCTATTTCTGTCTGCATCTTTACCAGCCTATCGAGGATAACCCGACGTTTGTTTGGAGAGTTCAGTCCCTGAACATTCAGGGAGACTATATTTGATTCAGCCATTTATATTTAGAAGGAAATGATTTACATTTTGCTTTGTGTTGGGTTGCATTGATGTCCTCTCGCCCTCACCCATTAGGACCTTTCGGGAACCCGTTGTTTCACCACCTTGTACCGATCTCTGATAACTTTCCCAACTCCCTCTTTGTCCCTCCCCCCTTTCCTCCCTCCCTCCCTTGCGTTCCCCACAACCTGGATTCCATAGAATCCTCCCCATTAACTACTTGGGGCATCAGGTCGGTTAACAATTCACAAGGGACGAGTAGCCCGAAGTTGTCGGTTCTCGTATTAGATTCCATAGATTGGCATTACCTGCCTTTGCACCAACTGCTTATAGAAGCTTGTATATGTTACTGTGTATAGATCTATAGATCCCAGTCGGAATATGTACACGTCTATAGTGTGGTATTACTAGTGTTTCTAGTGGTCTTGGTTCGTTTGTGGATCTCCTAATTTTGATTCCCTCCTCGGTCTGCCTCTGCGCGCCGTGGACCACTACCACGGGTTGAGCCCTGCGTCCTGTGGCTTTCGTGTCCTGTCTTTATCTGGGCAATTCGGGGCTTCCTCCAGATTTAGTAAAGCCTGTCCCTCCTCACATGAACGTATTCGCCTCTGTTTGCCCTCCCAGTTGAACATCAGGCCAAAAGGGTACGCCCATCTGTAAGGGATTTGTTTCTCCTGTAGGGTTTTAGTCACCGGGCGCATGAGTCTCCGCTTGTCTGGCAGCCTTCAGGATGCATTCTTTTGTTATGAATGAGGTGAAAGCCACCAGAACATCTCGCGGGCCGGCACCGGGGTCACTCCTTCTAGGTCCAACTCTGTGTATTCTGTCGAATCCGATTAATTCTGGCGCTGGATCTTTTAGTATGTTACTGAAGGCAAGTTGGAGTGTCTCACGGAGTTCGTTGTCAGGGATCGATTAAGGTACGCCTTTGACCTGTATGTTGGATCGTCTTGACCTATTTTCAAGGTCTTCTGCCTCTAGTTCCAGATTGTTCGTAGCAGTGGCTATTTGGTCTAGCAGGAGGCTAGACTGCTTGGACTCTTCAGATAAGTTAGAGAGGCTGTTTTCAACTGTGTCAACTCGGTCACCGAGTTCGTTTACCTCTTTTCAGATTTCCTGCAGAGAGGTTTTTATGTCTTCCCCTCAGTTGACCTATTTGAGCCTGAAATGCTGTGGTCATCCTGGCCTCCATACCTTTCAGACAAGTCAACAGTTCTTCTTTATCTGTATCCCTGCTTCTCTGAGGTGTTCCCGGGGTAGCTCAGATAGTTGTGGTTGTGCTTGCTGGGGAGTCTGGTCTTGCTGCTTCGTCTGTCGCCAGTATTTGGCTAGTTGGTGGTCTTGGCTGAGCAGCTTTTATCTTCGGGGTGTACCCTAATGGGGGGGAACCCGATGACTTATACTTTTGAGGTGCCCGGCCAGGGCAAGTCAGGGTCGATGTGGTCCCAGCTCTGTGTTCATGTGCTCATGTCGGAACCCTATTCTCTGATCGATGGGGGGGGGGGAGCGCTGGGGTCAGTCTCAAAGCATCTGTTTCGTCCAGCACTTGGCTTAAGTAGACTTCGGTTTGGCGCATAGATTGGGACCAGCTGTTCTTGGTCCGAAATGGCCAGTGCAAGTTTTGCCTTGCTTGCTATGCCCATAGATCCGCCTATTCCTTTTGAACCCCCCAAAGCGAAGTAGGATTCAGAAGTGAGTGGGGCAGGGTTGGTGCCTCAGCCAAGCGGGGCGCAACGCTTGTTGGGTTGGTTGAACTCTTCCCCCCGCTCTATTGTCTTAAATGTCCGCACTGTCTGTGCCTTCTCTTCATGAGGGAAGCATGCGCAAGCAGGTTACTCTGGGTATGCAGCCTAGCCAGTGGAGGCATCTGTGATGTGGGCGAGGAGGGGGCAGGGGAAACACCTCTCACCTTGTCAGTCGTGTTGGATTCAATTTACAGGCCTCCGGTGACTGTGAGCCTCGACGCCTGTGATCGCGTGTTGTGTGGCAGTCAGTTTCAAAGCTACGCTGCACTTTCAAAGGCGCTCTGGGATCCTGCTGAGCCTTTGCCGCCGATCGCGGCTCCAGGGGAGACCAGCTTCAGGTCGAATGCGCGTGTTCCTCAGGACCCGGCACCTGAGCCCCCCAGCCACCGCACCCCGCGGGTGGAATGGGACCCGTACCCCGTGTCGCAGGATTCGGATATATCAGGATACCAGAGGAGGGTTTGAGGGGGGGGGGCACCGTATGGGCTCTGCCCCGGTACCGCGGCTGATGTGACTCGGAAGGCTCGGTCCCGGCCGGGATCGCTATATTTGTTGGCAGCTGCTGTTTAAGCTGCGTGGCTCCACAGGTCCCACCAGCCTTGCGCTTTGCGTGGGATGCACTTTTCCAGCTTGCAGCGAGCTTGGATGGGCCCCACAATCCGGCACCTTGTGGGGGGTGGGAGGGTCCGTGTGACAGTGCGGCAGCAGTCGGAGCCCGCCAGAGATCCGCCGGGAGGGGGGAGGGGTGGCCTCTCTCCCCGATTATAGACAATCCAGCTCTGTTGCGGGTCGCAATGTATTTTCAGATTTCACTCTATTTCCCACGCGTTCACGGACGCCGTTTCTTGTGGCTGCTGTGGTTGAAATACACCTTTTATAAGCTTTTGTTGTGTCCGCAGGGGACGTGCGTCCCCTTCAGCAGACGGCCATCTTGGAATCCCACCTTTAGCAACTTTAACAACTTCAAAAGACAGGTGGTTAGATTTTAATAGGTCTGGTTTCACTGTAGAAAGGATTTGTCTACTAACTTGGGTAATGCTTGTTCTTCTTTGCACTAAAGCAAATTCTACCGTTTTAAATTACTTCTTCTGGATGTTATAAGATTCAAGCCTCACAAGAGAAACAGATTTATATTTATGCAACAACTCTTTGATAAAGATTTTTATCTCCAAAGCAATGTAAGGACTTGCATTCCCCTTCAGATATTCAGAGTATTCCTTTGACTCTTGTCGGGAATCAAAAATATTCTTGCATGATTTCTCCTTGATTTTCCAATACTTGCAACGTTTCATGAACTTCAGTTTTAAGCTTTCTGGGTGATTTCAAGCAGTGTCCTCCCGATCAATCAGAGACATGTGACCACTGCAGTAAAGTCAATTAGTCGACCAATGGTCACAAGGAAAGGTTTTTTTTTTATTTATTTTTTTACACAAAAACGTTAACAAATATTAAATGTGCATGTGATATATTTCCTTTGAGAGAATGTCTTATTATAACAAACAACTTTTACTCACTCTTTTATACACGAGTTGTATTTGAGCTGGTTACAATTACCGGCAAGGGGTTTTCAGTGATTCGGAGTACAGAGCTTCACTCACCGGCTCCAGAAACCCTGCAGTTGTGGGCGACTTCCACTTCCCGACTTTTCTTCCTGCTACTACTGCTTCAGGCACTTTTAGGACCCACAATCCTCTGCAGCATGGGTGTCTCCTGTCTGGCCTCGACCACAGGGAGTCTCCTTCATTCCTCTGTCCCTCGGCTTGCTTCTGTACACGGGCCTCGGTATAGCACGACTTTAGCTCTGCAGTCACAGCAATTATGCACACCTGGGGAAACCTTTAACTTCAACAAGTTTCTCTCAGTGCAGCAACAGCCAGACAGGGTTTGTGAACACGGGACCAACTCAGAAACTGCAGGTGAAATCTATTCTCGTTCCGGTGTCCCTTAAATGATCACGCTTCCTTGTGAACTGCCGGCTGCTACTTCTGCCAGCCTTCGGGCTCCTAGTCCTTCTCTCTGCTTCTTCCTGCTACAACCTTTTATAACTCTCGGGTGTGGCAATTAAGTTAAGTGGACGGCCCTTAGTGTTAATTGCCTGACCCTGGCAAAGACTGTTAGACCTACTTGCCTGTCCTATCCTTCTGTATACCTCTTCACCCCTTCTTCATCACAGTCCCTCTGGGATTCTGGGTCAAGTAGTTCATTTTAAGGAAATTAGGTTTTCCTACTTCTTTTACATTGTTAAAGGTAGTTTTAATTCCCTTTAGTATTTTTAGACGAGGCGTTGTGGGTTTTAGTCTTATTAGGGGCAGATGTTAGAGAAAAGGCAACTCTTCCTTCGTTCCTTTTGGTGTACCCTTGCCATTGAAGACGATGTTTATTTTCAGGGTTACACAAGACCTGTTCTGTTGATATAATAGGTTGAGGAGTAGGAGGTTGGGATATTTTAAAATGGCAATAAGCCAAAACCACCTCTGACCTAGTTGCAAGCGTATCCTCTCGGAGAAAAAAATATTGCGCCTCACCCCACGGAATCTCCCCACCACCCTGGGCCCTGTCTCCACCCAGGTGATTCTCCCGCAGTACACCACCCCCAGGATTGGGATCAGGAAGATTCTGCCCTCTCCTGACCGCCTGGGAGAGACATAAGGCAGAGCTTTGCTGTGGGATCCGAAGGATTCCCCACATACACTTCCCTTAAAGAACTGGCCTCCCGGTCCGGACTCAATCTTCCCCTCTACTTTGGCCATCCCTGCATTTCTAGTAGGATTTCCAACTCTCCAGTCCCTGACTGGATCACGGTCATTGAAGGCTTTACAGACCTCTGAATCACCTGAAAAGTATAGGGGCATCATTCTTTCCAAGTTTAACAACATTTTCTTCACTTTTTAAGTTCTTTTTTGACGATATTAAACACCCATTTGTTAAAACATGGGGACTTCAGTACCTAAAATCAAAGAAACAGTAAGATCAGATATTACTGTGGCACATATTGAACAACTCCTCCCCAAAATGGTGGCATAAAGGACAGTAATGGGATGTTTCTCTAATTGGCCATGTACACAGTTTACTTCCATATAACCCAGGATCTTCCAATCTTCCGGTAGTAAATTACCTTGTATAGCTGAGGTTTTACTTCCATAGTCTAATTGGACCCAAATAGTCTTACTTTGAAACACCACGGGTATGCTAGAAGTAGTTCTGTCTCCACTACATAGCATATCACTTCTCTGATCTTGTTGTCTAGAGGTAGATAGTTACTGAGAAAATAGACTTGATTTTGCCTCTTCTTTCTCCAACTTCTATCTCCCCAAGAGACGGACCAAGATGATAGACCCACCAAGATGGTAGACCCACCAAAAGACCTTGTCCCAGAGATGGAAGTGACAGATTTGGGTGATACTGTGATCTTTGAAGAAAGATAGGTGGGAGCCAGGGATCCCCTGCTATGCATCGCAAAGGCATTTCTACTGAGCCCTTGTTCGTCAGTCGCAGTATTCTTGTGTCTCTAAGAAATTAAAGCATGTTAGCATTATCTTACTGCAACCATATGCGCATAAAAGTCACAAGAGTGTTATTGGAAAGATTTCCTCACACGCACAGAGCAAACACACAGTCAATAAACTCTGCTAGCAGTCATTATTGCTTCACAATTATTAACACACCATCAAATTTATTTTTTAAAAGGCATCCATTTAATAGCAGAAACACTAAAAAGTGCATAAATAGAATTGGATGTCGCATTTGACCATTTTTAAAATAGATTAGACCGATGGGTAAGTTAACCTATTATATACTTTATGTTCCACATCAATAACAGCTTTGGGTAGTTTTTCTGGTGACCAGCTTTTTCTGTGTTAAGTTTTGATAAATTGACCCAAAATTGGCCCAGAAATGGCAAGTACATGTTTCTAAGGATGACAGAGCTGTGGTACACAGTCGATGTCTACTTGGACATTGGTTTGGGAACGAGGAATGCTGCAGGAGCCACAGGCCATGTGCCCTATATTTCTAAAAGCATTTTTTCCCCTAGGCGCACAGCACACTTAAACTCCTGCGTGTGACGGTGGGCTGCTGCAGACAGAACGCTTATCTGACTAAATATGTGAATGCGTGAAACAATATGTACCTCAGATATGAACATTTTAACGTAAACGATAACACATGCATCCCTTTTTATAATGGCTTCCCCAGGCGACAACAGCAATGGCATTGAGGCCTTGTGACATTTCTCAAAGATGGAACATTCTATCTTAGGAAAGCAGCTGAGCTGTATTAACACCTTTGTAAAAAGAAAATCTGAAAGGAAAGAAATACAGGTATATAAACAATAACACAGTTTAATAAAGGGACGGTACCACTTTAAGGGTCCTAGGCTCTGCCAGAGCCCTACAATGCCCTGCAGGGACACTGATCCTCAGTTTATTTTTCTTCCATTTCAAACCCTTTATAACTTATAATTTATTTGAAGCACTTTTTTTTCTTCACACATTTACCATTTGCTTGGACTTTGTATCCTTTTTTCTGGTGGTAAGATGCATTTTATTCTTCTGACTTTTCTCCTCTGGCGTTGTTCCTCATCTGTTCCCTTGACCACCACGCCAACTCTTTTTGACAAATGCCTTTCCTGCCGTACAGGAGCCAAAGGCTGTGTGTCATGTATTGCTGAAAGTATTTCTTTTCCCAAAGCGCCAACTGCATTTCTTTTGTCAAATGCTAATGTATGTTCAGTGGCAAGCGTGATTAGCAAATGAAACCATTGACGTTGTTCCAGAACCTCTGTCTCTTCTTCCCCTCTCTGTAAAAGTCAAAATTCAGCCCATTCAGCTGTGTATTAGAACAGTTGAGCTGGTGAGTGCCCTATCCCCAGTTCTTTGTTTCCCCTGCCTGCAGCTTGTAACAGAAAAAAGAGGGTACACAGCAGGCGAAGAGAGCACCATTAACACTCCAGTGTGTAAATTCCACAACCTGCATTCAAATGCTGTTCGATAGCTGGGTGACGCTGCTGCGCTTATGGCACTGATCACCCGCTGTGCACCCTGTTTCTCCTGTTACATAACTGCATAACTGCAGGCCAAGGAATCGAAGAGGGAGAGTGTGCGCAGCGGCTCCACTCATGTAATGCAGGACTGACAGAGGTGTGCGTTGCCGTCGCAGGCGAGGGGTAAGTCAGGATAGATGAGTATAAGGTAGGAATTGGTCATGATGGACTGAGGGGGATCCCGTCAGAGCCCCGATTCAGATGTACATGTAGGAGACTGCTGGGACTCTGCCTTGGCTAACTCCGGCCCACTTAAACCCCTGCTGTTTAGTATACATAAAAATGGTTTGTTGCACATATTACATATTCTAACGGTAATACATCCTATAAGACCTTGTTGGATAAGTAATGTCTTGTATGAAGAATGATTATAAATCTAAAATAGTTTGCCTACCTGCTGAATATAAACCTTACCTATCTATTGTAATTGGTATCTATCGTCGATGTGTAGCAGGGCATGCTTAGCTAGAGACTGGTGTAAGTAGGCAGGACAATGCCCTCCGAAAGCATGGCAGCAAGCACAGACTGTGGCATCTCTTTGTGAGAGTGGACAGTGCTTCCTGGTATTAGTGCTTTTTTGCCAGAGGATACTTTCTCTTTAATTGCCATGAAGAAGGATCATTTAAATATCCCTCTTGGCGCGAACAACTTGCCTAAAACCGCGATTGGAAGATGCAGCCATTAGTATCTTTACTTAAGTGATTCTAGTGCCATTTTTGGTGCTGTTTGTGTAAGCAGTGAGCGTGGAGACTAAGTTATGGGGGAGTCGAGTGTGAGACTGGTCAATACTAAGGAAGCCGCTTTATTAGATGCATTGGCTGCGTTGAGCTTGGCATTAGCAATGCCTCTGTCGCCCTTTCTGCTTAAGCGGGTGTGTGGAGAGATAGTTAATACTGCGGCTCTGATGAACGTCGGTCTGTGTTAACATGAATACTAAAAAAATTATAAATGAACACAAATAACAAAAACCCTTGCTTATTTATTGCATTTGTATTGCGCACCTAACCCTCAGGCATCTGGGCGCTTGGCTTAAGAATATAGTTACAGATCATACTTGGTTATACAGGTTCGTTAGTTATGCAATACAGTAATAACAGAACAGTTGCAAGGCCATGTCTTCATGCTATGATAGTGATAACTAATAACATAGTAGCAGGTTAACAGAGTTGAGTACAGAATAGCAAAGGATCCGTCCGCTAAGTGAATCAATCGACACTTATAAGTAAGGAGGATGCAACTTGGTGTCTTGTGTAAAGAGACAGTTCTTAGTTTTTTGCAAAAGGACAATAATGAAGGATCCAGTCTTGGTTCCGTAGGCTGGGCGTTCCAGTAATTGGCTGCCATGAGGGAGAGCCATTGCTTAATACTTTAATTCTTTTCCGAATTATAGCGAAATAGATATTCCGCTATGAACAGAACCCAGAAAACCAATTTATCCGACCTGGAAAGGTTAGCTTTACTTGACTTGCAGATAAAGCACAATGGCGGGCAGGCCACCTCGGAGGACTTTAACACACCACCAATATTTTCAGAAGCTATGGATTCGGACTCGGACTGTTCGGTGACCTTGTATACCTCCACCTCAGCACCTGCGCAGTAGAGAAGACTTTCAAATGTGATTAGACATTGAGCATGCTTCTGTGGATACAGTTTCTAGTCTTCAAGAAATTAATCTGATATTGAGTGATCTTTTGTCCCTTTTCGAAGGGATAAAACCTGATATTAAGACTCATTCTTTATTGTTGGACTTGATCATAATTAAGTTAAATATGGGTAAAGTAGAGGTTGATAGCGGATCATGCCAGGGAATCTTTCATATTAGTCCTTATAAGCAAATGGTGAGTATTGTTGTTGGACTATCCATCTTGGGTGGATAGTCTAAATTCCGACCAGCAAGGGCATACATTTGGGGAGGCTAATAATCTCTCCCCAGTAGTAGATATCGCTTCTTTACAGGTAACAGCAGAAAAGCAGGTGGTAAGTGAATGATGTGCCTATAAAGTCAAAATAGTTTACTATAAAAACAAAGGAACGGGGGAAGAAACCTAAAAACATGAAGAAAAGTAAAAGCAAGAATAGCAGCTCAAGGACTTTTCTGAGAAATCTTGCCTCCTGACTGATGGGGAACATGGTTTCAGAAAAATTACTGATTTTGTTTCCAAAACGTCTAGCCCGATTTGTTGTTGAGGCTCTGGAGGAAAGTGTTTCAGAGTATGGTAATTAAAAAGATCAGGTTGAATTAATAAGTGCTATCAATCAAATAAAAAGTATTGTTTTGTATTAAACTTCAAGGAAGCTAATATACTGCAATCTGGTTGGGAGAGCTGCCGGGATGGGAGGAGGGTGAACTTGCTTATCGATTTCCCCCCGAACGGCCTGGCTGGTTTGTGTGTGGAGGCTAGTACTTGCAAATGGTGGTAACAGTGGAATTCCACAGGAGGCATGTTTACTGCTTGATAGAGGCAATTAAATTGATTTGCTCAGAACAAAAGGGAATGTTAGACGTAGTTAAATGGGATTGGAAAACGAGCTTGATCCGGGGACACCTACCACGGATTATAGTCTATTAGTTAAGCGTGGATCCCATAGCGTTTTGAAGGGCGCGCTGGGTCCACAACATAGGGTGACTGAAAGAAGAGTTGAGGGGGCCACAGTGAATGTTAGGAAGGGTTGAGGTGGTTTCGAGGATGGGAAGTACTAAAGAGAGTATAAAGTCTAAGTTGGAAAGTGTTGGAAACTTATAATGGAATGTCTCTTGCCAGAAAATAGGAGGGATGGTTTTGAATTGGTCATGTATCCTTGCTCTCCTAGCTGAGGTACCCACATTGAGGGCTATAACCATAAAATATCTCAATGGAGTTGATTTTATCAACTCTGTGCACAGATTTTGCAATTGTGGATGTTACTCAAAAATTGTGTACAATTTAATTAGGAAATCTGTTCCCTTGTGACTGATGGTTTACGAGATTTCCCCATTCGAATGTCATATCAAACGCAAAGTGCTGCCTTTACAAATCAGGATACTAAGGAAATTGTTTCAATTAGCAGGGAAAGCAATAAATCACGAGATATACAATTGCTGAGACCACGCCTTTGCCCATGAGTCGGGCCGGAGGGACTGGGCTTGGCTAGCAAATGCATTGAATGTGGGAGAGCATCATTCCTTTTAGTTGGAGGAATGGCTTAGCAGTGCTATCATGGAACTCCTGTGGTAATTCCAATTCTCCAGCATGGGATCTGGCATGGATTCACATGCTCATGAATATTCCTCGTCAGGCTGGAAATCCTCGGTAAAAGAAAAAATCAGTTTAAGTTTAGTTTCTGAACTGTCTTTCTCCTAATAACCAATCACTGGTCTCTGGTTCATACTGCCCCCAGCCAGTGACTGCCCTCTACCTAAGCCCCTCCTCAGGCAGCCATCTTCATATTTTTACCGCACGTTCAATTGTTGGGAGTCCTTGTGCTTAGCTCTCGAGCTTTTACTGCATATTGCGTTTTTTCAAAGAGTTTACTCTTACTTTTTTGGTCAAATCGAGCCTCAAGCTCCAACGATTCTTTTTCCGATTTACAGAGACCCGTTTCGAAAATCTCTACGCCCCTCAAGGGAGAACTTTCATCAAATTTCACTTGTTGGAGGATTCCGGAAGATCTTTGAGGCCGGTACGAGAAGTAGTATCAGGTCCCAGACTCTGCACCAATGTGCCTCAGAGTGCAGCCGTCTCCGGAATCCGCTGGGACGACGGCGTCGACTTCTACTTCCCCGCCAGACGGCGAGGGGAAGAAGCTGGATACCATGGGACGTCGGGTCATTTTTTGGCGGCGACGACCATTAAGGCGGTGATGACCATTAACGCAGCCAACACTCTTGCTATCGTGGCTCGCTATGATACAGAGCTGTGGTTTAAAATCGCCCCCCTCCTGGACTTCCGACGACAAGAGGGCAGAGGCCCTTGAAATCTTACAGTAAGGCGAGGTGGCTTCGGCCCACACCATTACAGTGGTCACAAACATCGCAGACACCGTCTTCCGCCAGATGGGCAACAGCGTTTGCCTTCGCCGGCGTGGCTGGCTCAAAGCCACCGACTTCCGTCAGGACGTTCAGACGAGGGTACTGGACATGCCCTTCGACGGGAACAACTTGTTTGGCAAAGCAGTTGTCCGAAATGGAAGATTCCGCTAATTCCCGTTCCTCCCCACTCTCCTCACCTGATTCAAAATCCTCCAGTTGCAGTTGTCGGTGAGATAGATAATCCTTCTCCTTTTTATGTAGAATGTATCTGTCTCGAGAGGAAGCCACAGTGAACGCTAAAGTATAGCAAACCTGGGGCCCCCTTCCCGAGTCCAGACAAAGCGAAGGGAAAAAGCCAATTAAGGCAGAAAAAACCCTTCAAGGAGTGTGGCGGCTGGAGGGGATCCGGAGCCAGGAGTGGTAATGGCGTTCTTGTGGCAGGAAGCTGCTGAAAACAGGTGAAGACGGAGCTCCAACGTAGAGAAGAACCCGGAGTGGAAGGAAGGCACTGGAGAACCAGCCGGGAGAGAAACTCCAACTGTAAACTAGGGCCGCAGATAGAAAGTGCAGCCGAAGGTAAGGCAGAAAGGGCGGAATGGACGCGGAGGACGGCAATCCGAGAGAGAGAAACAAAACAAGAGGGTAGGGAGAGGAGGTAAGGCAGGAAAGTAGAGAGGCGGAGAGGCAGTCCAAGGCAGGCGGACCGAAGGTAGAGAGAAGAGACCGAAGCGGTCGAGGCTGGAAAACTAGCGTGTTAACCCAAAGGAAGCGAGCTAGCGCAATGAAGTGGGGTTGCAACGCGGCGATCGCTGGGAGAGAAGGAAAGAAATACTCGCCAGCGGCGCCATGTTGAAAAACCACTAGACCGCAGGGTGCGTAACAGAAAATCACGTAGCGGAACCTCCGCACGTCCTACCAGCGCGTAACCGCCAACGCGGATACAAACGCCAAACAGGACGGCGAGTGACAGTATGCCCCCTCCTAGAGCGCAGGACCCCCGGCTTAAAGGGGAAACGGGCATGAAATTGAGCCAACAACCGAGGGGCATGAATGTTGGAAGCTGGTTCCCACGAGTCCTCCGACCTAGGGTAACCCTTCCAGGACACCAAATACTCCAACCGACCACGGTAGTGGCGGGAGTCGCGTAAAGTAGATACTTCATATTCCATGGAGGAATCCACCTGAGGAAAGGGCTGATCGGGAACAGCTCTCTGGTGGACGTCCGGAATGAAAGGCTTGAGAAGAGAGGCATGGAAGACAGGATGAATGCGGTGGAGGTAAGAAGGTAGTTTAAGTCGAAAGGAAACAGGATTTATTTTGGAAAGTATGGGAAAAGGACCCAAAAAGCGAGGAGAGAGTTTGGAAGGGTGAACCCATCGCGGCAAGAACCTGGTGGACAACCAGACCTTGTCCCCTTCCTTCCATTCAGGGCAAGGCCTACGATGTTTGTCCGCTTGGGTTTTGTTGTATTGACGACTCTTTTCCAAACATCTTTTGGCAGTGACGTGTGCATCAGAAATAGACTGCAGTACCTCTTCAGCCGTCGGGGAATTGGTGGGCGACGGAATGTAGGGAAGAAGAGATCTTGGGTGTACTCCATAGGTGCAAAAGAAAGGAGAGAGTCCAATGGCTGTATGAAATGAGTTATTATAAGTAAACTCTGCCGTAGGGAGCAAAGATACCCAATTGTCCTGAAGACGATTGCTGTAGCACCTAAGGTACTGTTCCAATGTGGCGTTAAGACGCTCAGTTTGACCGTTGGTCTGAGGGTGGAACCCAGACGACAGAGCACGTTCCATACCAAGACGAGAACAAAGAGCCTTCCAAAACTTAGAAACGAATTGGCTGCCACGATCCGAGATGATCTTGTCAGGAAGACCATGGAGACGGAAGATATCCTGGGCGAAAACCTCAGCCATCTCGGTAGCGGTGGGAAGACCAGGCAATGGGGAAAAGTGAGCCAATTTAGTCATGGTGTCAACTGTAACCATAATACATGAGCAGGAGTTGGAAACAGGAAGTTCCACAATGAAATCCGTAGAAAGCAAGACCCAAGGGCGAGAGGGTACCTCAGGTTGGGTGAGAAGACCCAAGGGTTTGCCAGTGATGGACTTCGTCATGGCACAAACCGGACAACTGAGTATGTAATCCTCTACATCCTTTTTGAGTTCCGGCCAAAAAAAAGAACGAGCGATAGATTCTGTAGTATTAAGCTTCCCTCGATGACCTGCAGTGAGTGAATCATGACACCAGTTTATGATCTTCAGACGTAGTGGACCGGAAGGTATGTATAAGCGGTGGTGGAGGAATAGCAGACCCTCCTTCTTGCTGTAGGATCTCTCTCCTCTGAGTAGTGGAACAATCCCTTCCGAAGCAACACCAGCACGAACCTCTTCCAAAAAGGTTTTAGCAACTGTTAAGATCCTATTCCTGTGGAACATCGGCTCTGGGGTATGTCTTTTTTCTTCGCCTATGGGACCCTTCCGAGAGAGAGCATCCGCAAGAGTATTGTTTGAACCAGGCAAGTAGGTAATTTGCAGATCGTATTGAGCAAAGAAATATGCCCAGCGAGCCTGCCTGGAGTTGACACATTCCATATTCTGAAGGACCTTGAGATTCTTATGGTCCGTTCTGATGATAACGGTCTGCCTTGCTCCCATCAATAGATGTCGCCAGGTCTCACAAGCTTGTTTTATGGCCAGCAATTCTTTTTCCAGTACGGAGTAGTTGAGTTGGCTGGGATTCAATGTCTTGGATAGGTAGCAAATGGGGTGCTCTCGTTCCTCGAAAACTTGTAGCAGCACCGCTCCAATGGCCATGGCCGAGGCATCAGTTTCGACAAGGAACTGTCTATTCTGGTCGGGATGGCGCAAAATGGGAGCAGTACAAAAGAGGTTCTTGAGATTGTGAAAGCTCTGTTCTGCTTCCGAAGTCCAGCTAAAGGGATTGTTGGTCTTCTTGAGTAAAGAAGTAATAGGGAGAACAACTTCAGAAAAGTTTGAGATGAATGAGCGATAGAAATGAGAGAGCCCTAGAAACCTTTGGACCTCCTTGATCTAAGTAGGAGAAGGCCAGTCCAGAATAGCTGATACTTTGCTGGGATCCATGGCGATACCTCTTTCAGAAAGGTGATACCCTAAATAGGGCACTGAGGTAGCCGCAAAAATACATTTCTCTGGTTTGACAAGAAGTTGGTTGTCTTTAAGTCTTCCCAGAACCCTTTGTACATGAATTTTGTGATCCTCTAGAGTGCCGGAAAATATCAGAATGTCGTCCAGGTATATGATCATGGAGACAGACAATAAGTCTGAAAACATCCGATCCATAAACCGTTGAAAAACAGCAGGAGCATTAACCAAACCAAAAGGCATGACGCGGTACTCAAATAAGCCAAAAGGAGTGCGAAAAGCGGTCTTCCATTCGTCTCCTTTGGCGATGCGTAACAGATGATAAGCGTTTCTGAGGTCTAATTTAGTGAACCAACGTGCGCCTTGAACAGCTTCGATGATCTCATGAATTAAAGGCATAGGATACCGATCCCGGATGGTAACCTTGTTGAGACCCCGGTAATCGATACAAGGACGCAAGTCAGTAGAGTCCCTCTTTTTAACAAAGAACAAAGAAGCTCCGGCAGGAGATTTAGAAGATTGAATGAGCCCATTCTGAACATTGGCATCAAGATAATCTCTTAGAACCTTTCTTTCTGCTTGAGTTAAAGAGAACATCCTACAGAAGGGAACCAATGCATTTGGTTCTAAGTCTATGGTACAATCTTCTGGTCTATGGGGAGGTAAAGTCGCTGGTTTTTTCTCGACAAACACCTCCAAGTATGGGGAACAGTACAGGGGTAGAGCATGAACCCCAGACAGCTGTGTAGTAGACCCCGTAACAACCTGAGGAAGACCGTCGTCAGAAAAACAGTTGAGTTTGCAATAGGAGGAACAAAACTGTAGTTGGTTATCCGCCCAATTGACATGGGGATTATGCTTCCTGAGCCATGTGATGCCAAGAATAACCGGAAAATGGGCAGCTCGAATAATGTCGAACCGGATAGTCTCGGTATGTTGAAATATGGTCACCGATAGATCTTCAGTGGTGTGAGTTATGGGTCCTGAAGAAAGAGGAGAACCATCGACCCCTTCAACCTTTTGATCTTCTTTACGAGGTAAGGTGCGAAGACCCATTCTTTTTGTCCAGATGACGTCGACAAAATTTCCGGCGGCCCCGCAGTCCAGAAGCGCGAGGCACTCAACCGCTCTGCCGTTGAACTTGATAGTAACGGGTAGAACCATAAGCCTGGAATCCTCGGGGATGTAAGGAGCCGAAATTGAGAGAGAAACATAGGGACTGGTGAATGAGTCCGAAGCCCCTCGGAACCAGGTCCCTACTGGCGCCGAGGGAAACCGTTTCCCTGACGTTTCTGAGGAAGAACAGAACATTCCTTCAGGAGATGTTGATCCGACCCACAATAGGCACATAGACCCTTTTCCTTCCTTCTTCTTCTTTCTGCAGTAGAAAGAGGTCCTCTTGTAGATCCAATCTGCATGGGTTCATCTGAGGTGTGGGAAGGAGAGGAGGAGATAGAGGACGGGGCGGAATCAGAAATATGATCAGTAGTTCGTTGTTTACGGCGTTCTGACCGTCGCTCCTGCAGTCTATATTCAATCTGTAAGGCTGCGGAAAGTAAATCAGAAAAAGAAGGTTGTCTGGAAGATCTGGCGAGTTCGTCTTTGATTTCTTCCTTGAGGCCTCGCCGGAATATGGCAAATTGTGCCTGTTCAGACCACCCAGCACCCGAAGCCAATCTCTTGAATTCTGAAATGTACGATAGAACATCCGATGACCCTTGACGGATATCCAGCAGGTCTTCGCAGGCAGTGTAGGTCAGTTCGGGTCTCTCAAAAGTTTGCTGCAACAGGGTCTGAAAACCCGCAAAATCATGTAGGATGGGATTAGATCCGGTAACCAGCGGAGTAGCCCATGCCAGGGCATTGCCGGTCATGTTAGATATCATGAATCCGATCTTAGTCTGGTCGGTAGCAAAAAGCCGGGGCCTGAAAGTGAAATATACTAAACAGGCCTCCAAAAATTCCTTTACTTTTTTAGGAGTTCCATCGAACTTCCCAGCCGAAAGAGCCATAACGGGGAGTTCTGGGGATTGAGGTTCACGGGCAGTAATCATCTGTTTCAAGACCACATTCTCTGCCTTCACATTTTGTAACTCTTGGGATAATCCCTGGACAGCCTTCCATAGTTCTTGTATTTGATCTTCTGCCGACATTTCTTCTGGTAGGCGTTGCAATCTGTCCGAAATGGAAGATTCCGCTAATTCCCGTTCCTCCCCACTCTCCTCACCTGATTCAAAATCCTCCAGTTGCAGTTGTCGGTGAGATAGATAATCCTTCTCCTTTTTATGTAGAATGTATCTGTCTCGAGAGGAAGCCACAGTGAACGCTAAAGTATAGCAAACCTGGGGCCCCCTTCCCGAGTCCAGACAAAGCGAAGGGAAAAAGCCAATTAAGGCAGAAAAAACCCTTCAAGGAGTGTGGCGGCTGGAGGGGATCCGGAGCCAGGAGTGGTAATGGCGTTCTTGTGGCAGGAAGCTGCTGAAAACAGGTGAAGACGGAGCTCCAACGTAGAGAAGAACCTGGAGTGGAAGGAAGGCACTGGAGAACCAGCCGGGAGAGAAACTCCAACTGTAAACTAGGGCCGCAGATAGAAAGTGCAGCCGAAGGTAAGGCAGAAAGGGCGGAATGGACGCGGAGGACGGCAATCCGAGAGAGAGAAACAAAACAAGAGGGTAGGGAGAGGAGGTAAGGCAGGAAAGTAGAGAGGCGGAGAGGCAGTCCAAGGCAGGCGGACCGAAGGTAGAGAGAAGAGACCGAAGCGGTCGAGGCTGGAAAACTAGCGTGTTAACCCAAAGGAAGCGAGCTAGCGCAATGAAGTGGGGTTGCAACGCGGCGATCGCTGGGAGAGAAGGAAAGAAATACTCGCCAGCGGCGCCATGTTGAAAAACCACTAGACCGCAGGGTGCGTAACAGAAAATCACGTAGCGGAACCTCCGCACGTCCTACCAGCGCGTAACCGCCAACGCGGATACAAACGCCAAACAGGACGGCGAGTGACAGCAGTAGACAAGTCACTGCAGGCCATCAAGGCAGACACCATATCTGCCCGTGCCTTGGGCATGCTCCATCAACGACGGCCGTCCTTTCGGCCCTTCGGAGGCAAGTCACAAGGTGCCTCCAAAGGATTCGACGGCAGCTCTTCCTCATACCGTCAGGCTGCCCGCTCTTCGTCGCAGGAAGCCTACAGAGGCCGCAACAAGGCTGGCGGACATTGTTGTCGTCGCCAAGGGGCCCAAGGCGGTAAGGCCTCGGCGAAGAAATGAACCGGCTGTGATGTCGGGCCCCCACCCGAGCACCCCAGTGGGTGGCTGGGTGGCGAACTTCGTCGGCACGTAGAAATCCATCTCCACCGACCGTTGGGTGCTGGATGCCCTGGCCCATGGGCAAAATCTGCACTTCCAAAGGAAGTGTCCCCGCTTTCCACCCGTGGCCAGGAAAGAAAACCCCATTCCTCAACTACTTCTAGAGGTACGAGCAATGCTAAAGTAGGGCGAGATGGAGCTTGTCCCGTAGATTCTCTGGGGCTCCGGAGTATACTCGCGGTACTTCCTCGTTCGAACGAAGACCGGCGGCTGGCAGCCCATCCTAGATTTCCGCTGCCTCAACAAATACATAAAATCCCAGAACTTCCGGATGGTCACCCTTCAGCACGTGCTGGGACAACTGGAAGAAGGGGACTTCCTGTCGTCGCTGGACCTGGAGGATGTCTACTTCCACATCCCCATTCACAAGGTGCACCGAAAGTTTCTACGCTTCGTGGTCCAAGGACGGCACTACCAGTTCAGGGCCCTCCCCTTCGGTCTGAAGTCAGCCCCAATGGTCTTCCCCAAGTGCTTGGCACCGGTGGCGGTGCGGCTACGCCTGTAGGGGATCCACATCTACCCCTATCTGGACATTTGGCTCATCCAAGCGAAGTCAAAGGAACTCGCCGTCGGACACACAGCGAGGACTGTCCGCCTGCTCACAGAACTGGGGTTCTCGATAAACTATGCAAGGTCCTGCTTGGAGCCATCGCAGGACGCCCAGTTCCTGGGAGCCAGACTCAACACGGTGGCCGTGCCGTCAGAGGGCCGGATAAAGGCCATCCTGGGCAAGGTACAACGGCTGTTGGCCATGAAGGTTGCCAGGGTAAAGTCCATAAAGTCCCTGCTTGGCATGATGTCGTCATACATCTACCTCGTTCGGCTGTGCAGACTGCGGGTGCGGCCGCTGCAGGAGTTCCTCGATGCCCGTTAGATGCAGGCGAAGGCAAGCTTCGAGGACAGGATCGCCCTCAACGAGACATTCTGTCGGGCGATTCTATGGTGGGGGCGGTCTGCGCGCATCTAGCGGTGAGCATGGATTTCCAGACCCTGGCGCATCAGGAGACAGTGACAACGGATGCCTCCCTGGAGGGATGGGGCGCACACACCGAAATCTCCACGCAAGAGGCCTTTGGCTCCCGGAGGAAAAGTCGTTGCACATCAACGTCCTGGAGCTCCAGGCCATGTTTTGGGCCCTCAAGTCATTCTTTCCGTCCCTCAAGGGCAAGGTGGTGCGGGTCTTCACCGACAACACCACGACAATGTTCTACATTCAGAAGCAGGGAGGCACCAGATCGCCTGCTCTCTCCAAGGAAGCGCAGGACCTATGGCACTGGGCCGTCACTCAAAGGAGGTTCCTGGTACTCTTTCATCTGGCAGGAGTGAAGAACACCGTCGCCGACTCACTTTGCATGGAGCTGCGCTCTTGCCACGAGTGGGAACTTCGGCAGGATCAGGTGGACCTACTGTTTCGACAATTGGGCAATCCCTAGATCGATCTGTTTGCGACGGCGACGAACACCAAGTGCCGAAGGTTCGCCAGCAGGTTTCCCCAGCCGGGGAGCATGGGGATGCGTTCTCATTCCTCTGGGACGGCCTGTTTCTCTATGCGTTCCCACCGTTGCCGCTGCTCCTATAACTCACCAGTCAACTTAGACAGTCCCAGTGCAGGATGATCCTCGTAGCGCCGGCGTGGCCGAGGCAGATATGGTACCCGGACCTTCTGGACTTGTCAGCGTCCCCTCCAGTCAAGCTTCCGGTGGACGCAGATCTTCTCACCAGGGAAGGAGGCGCGATCCTGCACCACGACCTGTTGGCGCTGAACCTGCAGGTCTGGCTCCTGCAGCACTAGAGTTTGGTGGATACGAGATCCCGGCGGACTGCATGGAGGTGCTTGCCAAGGCCAGGGCTTCTTTAACTCTTAAGTGCTATGGACATAAATGGAAGAGGTTCACCGTCTGGTGCCGTGTAGAGAAGATCAACCCTCTACGCATGACGTCCCCTCAAGTGCTGCCGTACTTGCTGTCGCTGGCCAAGGCGGGGCTGGCACACACCTCTATCAAGATCCATCTGGCGGCTATCTCCCGCTACACCAAAACTCCGGGCGATCGTCACTGTGTTCGCATCGCCTGGTTAAGGAGTTCATGAAAGGACTTTTCCACTCGTTTCCTCTGGTGAATGCTCTGGCCCCGGCGTGGGAGCTCAATGTGGTGCTGACTAGGGTCATGGGGCCCCCTTTCGAGCCTCTGCATTTGGCACCTCTGAAATTCCTGTCATGGAAGACAGCGTTCCTGGCGGCCATCGCCTCCGCACGATGAGTGGGAGAGATCCAGGCCCTCTCCTGTAAGCCTCCGTACTTGACTTTCCACGCAACTAGGGTCGTGCTGAGGACGCACCCCTCCTTCCGAAGGTGCCATTGGACTTCCATCTCAACGAGCCCTTGGTGTTACCTGTTTTCTTCCCGTCGCCGGCTGAGAGGACTTTGCACTCGCTGGATGTGACTAGAGCGCTGAAGTTCTACGTGGACCGCAAGAAGAGTTTTCGGAAGACGTTACAGCTGTTTGTGAACTTTGGCCCTGTGAACCAGGGGAAGGCCCTCTCCAAGGCCTCCATTTCCTGGTGGCTCTCCGGCTGCATCACACACTGTCACCGGTTCACAAACAGATCGTTGCCTGGCCGTCCGAGAGCCCATTTGACCAGATGGATCGCTGCTACCACGGCGTTCTTGTCTAGTGTGCCCCTGCTGGACATCTGCAGGGCTGCTACGTGGAGGTCAACGCACACCTTCACGAGATTCTACCGGGTTTCTAGGGAGGAGTCCAGAGTCGGCCAAGCAGTGCTGCGCAACCTGTTAGCTTGAAGGTGAGCCGGGTGAGGCGGTAAGAGATGCTTAATGTTGAGCCTTGCCACCTCCCGTGGTTGTGCATGTGTGTACTGCTATGTATTCTTGTATCCATGATGAGCATGTGAACCCATGCCAGACCCCATGCTGGAGAAGGAACAATTTACTTACCTGTAACTGTTGTTCTCCAGCATGGGTCTGGCATGGATTCACATCCGAACCCTCCTGCCTACCCCTCTTCTCTTGGTCCTACTGCCACTTCATGTGCTACCAAATCTGAAGATGGCTGCCTGAGGGGCTTAGGTAGAGGGCAGTCATTGGCTGGGAGCAGTATGAACCAGAGACCAATGATTGGTTATTAGGAGAAGGACAGTTCAGAAACGAAACTGAAACTGATTTTTTTCTTTTACTGAGTATTTCCGGCCTGACGACGGGGAATATTCATGAGCATGTGAATCCATGCCAGACCCATGCTGGAGAACAACGGCTACAGGCAAGTAACTTGTTCCTTTTATTTACTAATCAAGATCTGGGAAGAGTACTGAAAAGGTTTTCTGTTGTTTTTTTTTAACAAAAGTCTTGGCTAGTAAGTTGCCCCGGCTTTGATGGCTTTTCCATAATTTTCTAGCATGCAGATCAAGGATCGAGAGGTTGTCCCTCGGGTGGTCGTATGATATTAATGCAATCTGTAAGTGGATTGGTGATTGACCACCAGTATCAAGTAGGGAAGGGGATCTTGGCAGCACAAGTCTCCATCCATATAAAGGGAGGTTCCATGTGTTTATAACGACAACCAAAATAACGCCATAACATTTTCAGTGACACTTGAATAACACATTTTTGTTCTGTTTGTTTTTATTTGGGGGGTCCCCCTGCCCCGTTTCTGCAGCTTTTTTACACCCCCCCCCCCCCAACTGCCCCAGCCCTTTTAATTCCTTACCCCACCACTGTATATACTTTTATTTAAAAAAAAAATTAGACTTTTTTTATCGTTGTTCGGTAAATAAAAAATGTTTGTCATTATTTATTTTCGTTATTAACACTGCATACCATAAATGGAGCATCATGAAAGATGCTGTTAGTCTGGGTCAGCGTAGGCAAATTATGTATACGTGCTGTTGCACGAGTCATGCACCCACTGACACATTTGCTGGGAAGGAAAACTTGAGGGCATAGCTTATTGTACAGGAAACGGGTGAAATAGGGCAGCTCTGCCAGGGAAGCAGTCGCAGCAGTTATCTTCGTTGATCCTGCTAGGGCAGTTTTGAATCCCAATGGCATTGCCCGCTTGAGCCTTCATCCTCCCGAGGTCAAAAGGGAGCAAGTACAGCACTGTTTGCATCAAGGCGCTACAAAAACATGTGCTTTGGCTAAAAGACACAAGCCAACACATCAACATGCGCACAAATTGGAAGCAACCCAAAGGCGAGGCAAACTGGTGACCAAACAGCCCTGGGGCTAAAGCGCGCAGACCGGCATTGAGGGGGATTGACTTGGACACCAGCTGTAGCACTTTTTATTTAACACCTGCCCATGGGGGGGTGGTGACTCATTCAGTTTATTTTTCTATAGGTGGTCATTTTGTATGACACGACACATGGCAGCCTGGGCCACTACAGAGTATGGGTTTGTGAATCACCAAGCCGGGTAGGAAAGTACAGAAAAGAAGGCGGGCAGCGTCCCGGAATGATATAAAAGGAGCTTCCCATGTAGGTGGTTGTGGGGGAAGTGGAAGGCAGGAAGAGTCGTTCTAATTAGCAAACGCTTTCTCTTGACTCCCCACCTGTCACCCGCAGAACAACCAAGCACAAACGGCGGGGCTCGAACGAGCCACCCCTGCTCTTTTCCCCAGTGTGCCAGGCTGAAACGGTGTCTGTAGCACAGTCTTTCACACAGACACCATTTCGGCCTGGCACACTTGAGAAATGACATGGGCTTGCTCGCCGGAGCCCCAGCGTTTATAATGTGGCTCCTGTGAATTAAAACTAGACCAGGACGAAGCTGAGACTTTTAGTCATCTTACTTAATGTCTGTTTCGTCCTGGTCTCATTTTCAACATGTGCAGCAACAAACCACCTCTCCTGACCCTCAACGCTCCCAGAAATGAACCTGCTAAATCTGGATGCCTCAGACTCCTCTTCCAGCATCTTTTGATGTTATCTGGAGATGTGTTATTAAGTGTAGCATTTATTTTAAAGGTTGAAAACCTTTTGTAAACTTTTTTGTGTTTGTTAAAGGTTATTTTTAACCAAAAACAACAACAAAATACACTACAGCGTTGGTTGTACACGCTTAATATCCTTACTGCACCTCTTACCAGTCTTCCTTGACCCTGCTTGTCCTCATTGCCCAGGACCACCTACGGTTAGGATGGAGGGAATTTGCTGGAAAGTAGGGTAATGGGATGGCGAGGTACAGGAAAGGGTCCTAACTCCCCTAAATGCAGACTATTCAATATTAATGTGCTGAAAACGGCCAGTATATACATACAGGATGACACCACAAACAAAACATGGTCTGCTTTAGGTTTTGGTGTACTGTTTCTTTAGTTGTGTTTACTGTATAGTTTCATGCTTCGTCCCAAATGGATATGTTCAAAACCTCTGTTAGTTCACCGGGTTTTTAAGCTGTTTTCTTGTGTGTTTTATCCCCTTTTAATATCATCTGCACAGTAGTCTCTGTAAAATTCAATCGGATGTAACTCATAAAGTATATATGACTGATCCTGTCTAAGCAGCTGCATTAAAATAGTTCTTAAAATGTTTCTTTACTGTATGACACCCCGGCCAGGGCTGCCTGATGACCGGTCTCTTCTGTTCCTTCATTAGATGACTCTTGGCGATGGTGCTGCAGAGAGTTTTTGTCCCCTGGACTAAATATGCTAGAAGCCGCTGTAAGGGTGTAGAAGTAAAACTGACATGGAGGGGTCCCTGTGGTTGGCATACACCTTTTTATTCAAAGTGAAAAATGAAAAGAAAACCCTATCTTGCCTTAGTTTTAAGAGGGGGTTGCCTGCCTCAACCAATATTACTAATGTCACAGTCAAGATATCAAACAGTCCACAGTCTAATGTCCTAATCCTAGCTCAGTCCCTCATACTCTGTTAAACTAAATAAAAGGAGATTGTCTTGGTCCAGAGGAATGATTCCCTTCCCCTGGACACACAGGCAGTTCTTGGTTTACAAGATTTCCTTAGTCTTATAACGCAGTTCAGCAATTGGTGGGGAAATGTCTCATATCTTATCTGGCTCTTTCTGTGCTCCTTCTCAATCTTTGGAGTCCACACCCTGGTTGGCAGACCTGGTTTCCTTCTTCCAGCCACTGTGACAAAGAAGAGCGGCTTGAATGCTCCTCCAAACTGTAGTGGGTCCCTGACCCTGTTTGGCAATCCTGTTTTCCTTCTACCAGGTACTGTGTCGAAGATGAGTGGCCTGGATGTTTCTCCAAGCTGTGGTGGGTCCATGGCCCGGGTTGACAGTCCTGGTTTCCTTTTCTTCTAGATCTTGGTCCCAAACAGACTTGGTTTACTTGCCTGCCAAGTTCTGTGTTCATCTGTATTATTACTACAGTTCTCTTTACAGTCGCTTAACCTCACGTGCAGACATGGTTTGCTCGCCTGCCAAGTACTGTCTCCCTATGTATCACTCACAGTTATCTCTTACATCCAGTCTTGGTTTACTCTCCTGCCGTACACTGTATTTGTACGTCTTATTGTCAGTTCTCTTCACCTTCTCCCTTCTTATTTGACCGCCCTGGGTCGCCTTCCCTCCATGAGGAAGATTTGATATTCTTGTTACTTGATATGATCTTTTCTTGTAAGGATCCCTGGACCCTATTCACCGTGTTTCAGTACAGTGATAATGTTCCTTTTGGTGTCCCGTAGGGGCTATCCTCTTTCCTCCACTTGATTTTAGGGTTTCCTCTACCCTCTGAGGCACCCCCAACCACAGGCCCAGCCACCCAAATACCTTTTAGGGTCTTGGCTGCAGCCCTCTGGTCGATTGCGGGCTTCCCTGTGTCTTGTCTTTGCTTAGCCAGTGCTCTGGGGCTCTTCTCAGCCTGCTGCAGCGGCTCCATGACTTATAACCCTGTTCGGCGTTTTTCTTCAAGCTGGACTGTGTGGTCAGGCAGTGCTGCTGGCGCTTTCCCCAGCCAGCCTCTTTTTGCTCAGCATGTCTGTTAGAGACCGCCACTTCAGCGTCTCGTGCCTAGGTCTGCTCCTGCTGCTTTCCTCGCCGAGCACTGGTCCCTGTCGCGGCTCCTCTCCTGGAGCATCTGACATTCGGGTGAGTCCATTGTAAGTTTTTATGTCCATATCCAATAAAATCTGTGGCTGAAGACTAGACTGTTAAATAGGTTCATCTGAGGGATCCCTTTGGATCTGCGCCTCTTCCTAGTCAGTTTCTTGATTTAGATCTTCATGATAATCATCCCTATTCTTCCTCGTCTCAGCCATTTTTACTTCTTGCATATCATAGATGCATATATGATCGGAAAGTAGGGGTGAAGAATGGGGGTGAAGAATGGGAGTGAAGAGGTGTAGGTCTTAGGTGGATACCGTTTTCTCCCACAGGAGTCATCACTGGTCCCACAAAGGGGGCTTCCCCTCCCATGATATCCACCCACTGAGTTCCACCCCCAGGGGGAACTATCGGGTAGCAGCCTCGCCTCCCTGCCCTCATGGAAAGGGGCTCTCCCTTCGGAAGCAGTGATGACATCCTGGGTTTCTTCACACAGCCCAGGTTAATATTGGCCAGTGTTGGGCCAGCATCCAGGGCCAATGTCCCAGGAAATATGGGCAGGAAGCGGGTCTGGTGTAGACATTAACTTGGGCCGGCAGTGATGTTGGAAACTCATGGCTGCACCTGCCAGCAGTGGTCAGAGCAACGTTCTGGGGTGGGGCAAAACCTGACAAACTGGGTCGGCACGCAGAGGTTAGGTGAGCGATGCTTCGGCTGACACCACAGAGCACAGCTGTCCTCTAGATTCCCTGGCAGGATCAACCAAGTATGTTTAGAGCAGCAACCAGGTATGTTTAGAGCAGCAACAGCGACCAAGATTGGGTGGCCTTTGATCGCTGGACAGGATGTTTCTTTGATCAGGAGGGTCAAAACAACAAATGCCAATGGCTCTGCGCACTGCTTAAGTGTTATATATATATTTTTCATTTTTTTTTTTTACTTCACTTTATTTTGGGCATTAAATCCCTTAAAAAGAATACGGAAACCTAAATGTGGATGTTTCTCAATTTCTAAAAGAAGCATGCATACAAAGGCCTGACTGCAATCTCAGATGGCAACATCACGTAATAAAAAAACTCTCAGTTAATGCAAGAATAAATTCCCATCAATGTATTCTTAATAATCAATATATCATCGCACACTAAGTCTTAAGTTGTTCCCAATTTACAGTCCAACAGCAGTGGTTATATGTCAATGTGCTAACTTGAAATATGTCAATATCCTATACCAAGTCCTTCGTAAATTCTTCACCACCTGGACGCTCCTTGGGAATGCAGTGTCTATGGCAGGGTACAAAGATTCAAGCTGCAAGCTACTAGCCAGCTATACCAAAAGTTACTTACCAGCTAATTTCTATACATACACACAGCAAACCATTTCTTAGTCATCAAGAGTCACAGTTCACTAGCCACCGTCCAGTGAAGAGTACATATTTTGCACGTTGTCTAATACAGTAGTGCAGCCCTAAATGTCATGAATCTAAAAGGGTTGCCCCCCCCCCCCCAACCCCCAAAACCTCTGATATCGTTCTACCAAGGGCATGAAAAGAGAAAATGATAGATTATTTCTTTCGAGTTTGAAGTCTGGTCAAAAGGAACATTCTTTTGAAAGCCTCTAATTGCCACTGTTCTATGCGTTTCCAGAGGAAGTATGTCCAGAGGTGCTTTACGTGAAAAGGATGTTCTATACAATCAATGTAACTAAAATTTGTTTCTGGGCTTACACTTTATTCATATGATCAATATATTTCTGTGCAAAGGTGTCCATAGACTAAAATCTTCAATCATGTAAAATGTGTTATCAGCTATGCTGGTTTTTACTACCCTGGGGGATATCATTCACCTCCATCATGATCCGTACATGCGTGTACCATCTCCATGTAAAATCGAGGGATTCAGAGCTATACAGTCGTAACCACACCAAAAGTGGTTTAAATCGAGCTTCTTAAAAACTAGGGTGTAGGCCAAATTCAGATGCAGTAATTTTCACCTGTCCCTAATATTTTGACTGGAGTCTGCTCCCACAGTTCTGCTCCATAGAATATGACCGAACAAACTAAAGCAACTCTTCCAACTATTGAAGCAAATAAAGACCAATCCATAAATCGCCCAGTGAAGGAAAGCTGAACACCCATCCTCAACCTCAGATTTAGGCTGCGATTCACACTTGGGGTTGCCCACAGCTTATTTCTGTAGAACCTGATAACCAAGGAATGAAAATGATCAAATTGTTTGATCACTCTGTCATTACATTCTGCTATTTTGCAATTTTCTTATGTACATGTGCTGAATTAGTAGTCCCCCTTACTTCTACTTCCTGGCCCCTTCCTCCATGCTTGTGGAAAATTCCATTCTTTGGGACCGGAGCACTTTTTGTAGCACCAAAACACATTGCCCATTTTTTTATTTTTTGTGATGGGCGGTGCATATGCTTGCAGTCTTGGGTTCTCCTTGCTGTGCCCTGCACCGAGCCTCGCCCTCGGACCTTTTCTCCTTATGGTCATGATCGGACACGCATTGGCACCTGCAGCCTCCCCCCTTTTTATTGTTTCGTGTCCATCATTCCATCTTCCTGCCCGGTTTCCATGGTCTGCCTTTTCGCTCCTCCTATGACTGCGCATAAAAGGTTTATGTTGTGTGCCCTGCAGGCAACAGTACCCGATGGCAGATCCCTACAATCTTTGCCTGCAGATCCATGGTCCAGACCATGGCAGTTTGTGTTTTTATTGCTATTCCATATCGGTATGAGCACTTGAAAGAAGATTACAAAGGTGAGAGGAGTCTTCATTCAAATTCCTCCAGATCACCTGAGGAATTTCATTGTGGAGAAGCGTTATCCCGGAGATACCCTTGTTTTCTTTTTTTTTTTTTTTCTTTCAGAGCACCCTGGCCTGGCAAACCTGTTTCAGGTTGGTCTGCAGCAGGGTGGGGTTGTGTAGGCTCTAGCCTTACCAGGCCTTGTCCCAAGGTGCCTCACAAGGGGGTCTAAGCTGGAGACCTGAGGTTTCTCCAAGGTTCCACATAAAGGGGCTAAAGGTACCAGCGGCATTTCCGAGGTATATAAAATTAACTGGCAAACCCGAAAAACCCCATCCGGTGCATAGTCTACCAGAGTAAACTGAGGATCCCATAAAAGGGTTTAGTTACCAGCTAAACTGAGGATCCCGCAAGGGCTTAAAGGCTGTAGACTAGTTTAAAACAAAAAAAACTGCAGTGCCAAGGCTCCAGATAAAAGGGCTAATTCTTTTTCCTCAGAAAAGTATTCCACAAATGCTATGAATCCTCAGAGGTGGCAATCCAAGCTCTCTGAGCTAATGACCAAATCATCAGTGTCCTCTGGTAAATCTGTGACACACCGTACTACTACGCTCTCAAAATGGTGGCCACTCCGGACATGGTAGCGACTGCCATTTCCTCAGCGTCTTCAGCACCTGTATTAAACAATACCAGACCGAGGTCGGTGCCAAGTGCATCCTTGGGCAGAGATTCTTTTGCACCTAGCGTTGAATGATCATTACATGCTAGGACTTTGTTGACTATATATATATATATATATCATTTTTTTTCTCTTTTTATCTCATCCCCCCCCCTACATCTTCTCCATTACACTATGTGGATCTGTGGTTAGGAGGCCCTTCATGGCAACCTGTGTCTATTGACTCTGAGACAAAACCTGTTTAACAGGCTCGTCCCCATTCCTCGGCCACAACTAAGACTGTCCTCTGAAGAGGAATTTTTGACTAAATTACAAACATGAATGCATTCAGAGGTAATGAAAAATTAGTTTGAAGATATTTTCAAAGATCCCAATCCACAACCTCAACGGGTGCCTAAACACCCAGAGATCCCCCCTATGCTTCTTGTAGTTCCATAGGAATGTTCACCAGAAACAAGAGCCTGAACCACATCCACAGGCCACATAGCTGACAGATCCAGCAGAACCAGGAGCTGCGAAGGGAGAAACTGATGCACAAGAAGAGGATGAGCCTTCCTCTGTTCACACATTTCATGATAGTGTTCTTGATCTCGACATTCTAGACCTGAATTTTCCCTGGTCGAGGTGGGGGTATTGGCAGGTGCTTTCCGTCCGACAAGCTCAAGCATTTTAAAAGTGGCAGAAGGGACGTGAGAATATTGGCGTAGTATTTGTTTGAATCTGCAGCCCACCATGTAGGCACCTCTTCTAGGGGTCTGGCAATCGGAGTGGACACCTGTCATCAAGCATGGATGCATGCTTCAAATTTTGCTAAGGACATTCAGGATGAGGTCCTAGATCTCCCCTTTGAGGGTAAGGATATTTTTCATAGTTCTATTGACAAAAAGAAAAACAAATACTTTTCAGCTACATTTCTGTGAGTCCTGACTAAACCCATGGTTCAGATGTTCACTTTCCCTCAGAGGTCTGACTTTTGTCATTTTTCGATTCTTTGTAGGGTTAAGTTGTTTTCAGAACCGAAAATCCAGACAACCAGATTGTTCTCCCATCATCAAGTGCCGAAAATTTGCAAAGAACAGCAGGCAGAACTTTCTTCTACCATGCCTCCACTTCAACCGGGGCATCATCTACTACCACCTATCAGACTTCAAAGTCATGGTCAGGATTGGTCCAGTGGGATGGCAGATTTCCCACTATCTAGAATGAGGACTATGACCTCCAATGCATTGGTGCTTTCAGTTGCTCCAAGGGCCTCCACCTTCCTCTTACTTCAGTACTTCCTTTCCATCCCACTCTTTGCCACAATGCTGATGAATGAAGTAGAGAAACTTCTCTCTATGAAAGCAATAGAGGAAGTACCATTGACAAAGCAGCGAGGGATTTTATTCCCGCCTCTTTACAGTACCCAAATCTAACCAGGCTGGCCTGCTCACAACGCTAGACCTGTCTGATTTCAACTTCCATCGTCCCCAAGAAAAATTCAAGATGATCACCCCTGCACAGATCTGATTTACTTTTCAACACGTAGATTAGTGCAGTGTGAACCGTGAATCTGATCGATGTATATTTACATATGCCAATCTTTTTCCATTATCTGAAATGTCTGCTTTTCTCAATCAAAGAACATAGTTTTCAGTACTGTGTACTTAGTTTAAGCTTGGCAGTTGGAGCCTCCCCCAGACTAAGGGAGTTCATGTATATCCATATTTCGGTGCTTCGGCTCCCGATGTCCCCTTATCCACAACTGCAGGTCGCCACCTCGAAATTTTACACCATCTGCTTAATCACCTGCGCCTCCCAATAAATTGGTCAAAAACCTTCACGTGGGTCTCCGAAGACCTCAATTTCATAGAATTTCATTTAAATACAATGGTGGCCAGGGTGTTTGTTGCAATGGAGAGAGTATTGGCACTGCATCTGACTTTTTCCCTTTTCCTGAAATCGCCTGACCAGACCGCCTGGTGGTTTGAGGGGCAAACAGAGATTTTTCCTGGCTCTGAAAGCCTTCCATCCGAACATTGTGAAAAAAAACTGTTCATGTTCAAACTGACAGTGCAGTGTCAATGTTTTATGTGAGCAAACAGAGCGAAACAAAGTGTTGCTCCCTAATTCTGCTAACGGTACAGATTTGGGAATGGGCAATCCTGAGAGGAATATGTCTTCAAACTGTTCATATTTCAGGATTAGAGAATTCTGCTGCAGACTCCCTCAATCGCCGGGCAATTGTGAACCATAAATAGGAACTGAAAACCGATGTTCTGAATAAGTCCCAAAAGTTGATCTATTTTTTACAGCTCGCAACAAGACAATTCTCATATACGCCTCGAGAGCACAAACTTTCTAGCAGATGCTCTTGTCACCTGCGATAATATGTCTGAGTTAGCGTTATCTCCTGTACCTGTAATCCATCGAGCATAATTGAAACTTTGAAAGGAATACAATAAAGTACGTTCTAGTGATAATAGCTTCTTGATGGCCAGCCAGGTTCTGTTTTCTGACATGATCCTCCCAAATCTCCAAACCCCAGGCTGGATCTTCTGAACCTGCTTCATCAGCAGAGCAATGATCGCTGAAATTGGCTGCATAGTTTTTGAGATCCAGTCACATTGGTCTTTCGGAGGAAAACCCTTTACATCAGTCAAGCGGCACGCAAGTCCTCTATGCGAGCTCAGTGAAAAAGCAAATGGCTTTGTTTTTTCCACTGGACGCTAAAAAGGGGATACATCCTTTATCAGCTAGGATAGACTGGGTTCTTTTGTTCCGTTCAGAGCTTCCGGATACAAGAATTCGGATGTATTCTTGTAGGACCTATCTTTCAGCTTTGGGCGCATTTCTGGGTTCGGCAACTCACTCTTTCGCAAAGCATGTGTTGCATGTCCTCACTTAGTATATAATACTAAGCAGAGTCCTAACTCTGTAGGTGCCATGTCAAGACAAATATGAGGTTCTCACTGATAAGCTGATGTTAGTATGGGTAGGTGGGGGGAGAGATGTGTGTTTGCTTGCTTTTGGATCTGCTTAGATCACATGCTATGAATAGGCCGACATCTAGTGGTAGGCGCTGAGTATTACATGATTTGTTTTCGATTCTCAGTGACGTCGACAGGTCGTGTCAGTAATACTATTCCTAGTGACGTCCACTGGTACCCATGGTACTTCATGAGTCAAGGTCCCTCGTAGCTTTTTTCTGCCATTGTGGTCGGTGGATAATTTGCAGAGTATTTCTGGCTAATGCCTTTGATTAGACAGTTTAATTTTAGACTTTTTTGCTAGACTTTCTTGCTATTATTTCACCGCACTACTAACTGCTTCGGCAGTGTTCAGGTGGCTACATCATCGATGACGCTCAACTGCCTCGATGAACGAAGACTGGGGCCTACACAAGTCTCACCGGGCCTCAGCCCTTCATTGTAGGGAGAGTGGGTGGGAGGTCATACACTTGTAACCCTTTTAGAGAATGCCCCTTTTGACCCTTTATCTTCCATTTTATCGCTGCGCTGCCCTTTCCACTAGCAATGGAGAACACTCCATTAACATTTTGCTCTTCCTGCAACAGGAAATACCCTTGGAAAGACACGCACAAGGTGTGCAATCACTGTCTGCCAAGGGATCACCCAGAGAAAAACTACAAGTCCTGCAGACATTTTTGCCCTAAAACCCTAAAGGACGGTCGAACAAACGGTGGGCCGACCACGCCATGCAGGTACCGTACAGAGCCACGCGGTGTCCACGGAGGGGAACTCTTCATCCCTGTCATCTGGTCCGTTGCCTCACTGCTCAACGGGCTTCCAAAACGGGCACCGAAAGCCATTTCAGGCACCGCGCCTAAAAACTTCTCACGCGTAGAAGGGAATGCGCTGAAAAAGGCACGTCAGCGCCCCCCTGCCTCCACATCCAAAATGAAGGAACGTATTATTTTTTTTAAACACGTCTCAGTTACACTTTTAAAATCAAAAACATTGAAAACAGCAACATCTTCGCCCCTACCCTCCAAGCCTGCTACCTTACAAGATGGCGGCCTTTCTCCCTCTGAAGACAACATGTCAAGGGCCATTCATCACAAGGACCATACACCCTTACAACAAACCTTTACCCCCTTGGTTTTTTCAAAATCAACTGAGTGGACCCCAGAGAGCTTTGATAGGGCTATGAGGAAAATGTCCTGCTTTGTGGACTTCATGGAATGGCACCCTGAGGAACTCCAAAACCCTCAGGGCCCTACACAGAAAGGAGTGGACAGGGATGAACATCTGCTAAAAAGCCATGTCTGGATGCTTCACAGCCCAGCACGTCCACCCAAACCCAGGCCACCTCACAGTACCTTGACCCCTCGCAGGATCTTTATAGATCCCTCAGGTTCTCAGGATACTGAATCTCGGGGAGATCAAGGGGACCAGTATGGGCAGGACCAATACTAGAACGATGAAGACATATATATGTCATCCAGTCACCAAACCATCAAGATCAGCCAGTGGCTGACTCTCCAGTTGACAATCGGCTTCCGTATTATGAGCTTCTTCTCAAGGCCACCCAGCATTTTCGACTCCCTGGAGGCCCAAATTGAGGGAATTCTTGGAGACCAGAAATCTGCTACACAATTTATCCCTCTCCTACAGTCCATCCAAAGGCATATTCTGGCTTCTCTTCTTATACCAAACCTTAAAAGAGCAGTCAACCCAAGCATCGAGAAAATATTCAAGCCAGCCACCACACCTCTAGCCCCTGCGGAGGCCCAGCCTGATAAAGAATGCAAAATAAAGAAAGCAAAAGGATCTATACCTTTGGCAGAAAAGGGCCTTCCTTGGCTGCCTACCAAACTACAAAGGCAAACAATACCACAATCCTGGCTAGCTATAGTTGTCACAACTGGCCTGAGCTGAAACAACAAATTGAGGCAGTCCCAGAGCCCCTTAAGGCACAACTTCTAAAAACTGTGTCAGAAGGCAAACAGGTTGCTAACTGCATTTAAAAAAACAACCTAGATGCTGCTGGCAATGCAGGTCGCATCATAGCCAAGGGCACATTTATCAAATGCCATGCCTGGCTGAGGCATTCAGGGTTCAAACTGGAGACGCAGGCCACTTTGCTCAACATGCCCATTGAATCTAATCCCCTGTTCGGTAAGGTAGTTGAAGATGCCCTGAAAGGTTCCAAAGAGGAATACAACACCCTAACATTTCTTGGACAACTATCCAACAAACCTTTTGTCCAAAGGGGGTCTTTCAACACTAGAAGGTTCTGTGGCCAGGGTTCATAACGCTCCTCTGGTTACAATCAAAGCAGACAATCGCCATCGTGGGGCACCTTACAGGGACAGTCCTCCTCCAACTTTCAAATGGGCTACAAAAGGTCTAGGAGCAGGGTTAGAGCCCCCTCTGCCAGACGCTCCACTCCACCTAGGCAATGACGCCCTGCTCCAGATCCTCTCCCCTCCCATTCCACTCCAGTACGAGGTTGCGTCTCATAATTCACCCATGAATGGGAGGGGATTACTTTGGACAAGTGGGTGTTATACACTGTGGCAGGCGGATACTGTGTAGAGCTTCTGCAAAGACCACCCAACCACCTGCCAAGAAACAGGAAGATGGCACCAGAAGAAAGGCGCATATTACTGGAGGAGGTGAAAGCCCTGCTGGAAAAGGACACAACAAACCGATTCTAAGTGATCCGGCCATAGCTGATTTTGCCACGGCCGGAAAGTTCACATGAGGAAGGTGCAAACTACCAAATGTTTGAACCTTTCTCATGCGAACACACATACCCACACCCCCACCCCCACCCACAACACACCCATTACACATCCCGCACCCTCAACACCCCCCCAACATAAACAAACCCCACTTACCTTGTCTTCACGCTGGTTCCCTGAGCGCCAGTTCCCTTTCACTTCCATGATCGGTAACCAGGGCCGCATGGTCCTTTAATTTTTTTTTTCTTTTACAGGGGCTGCAGGGGTTTCCCCCGCTCACTATATCACACAGTATAGTGAGCGGGGTGTTGTGGGGGACACCCCCACAGCCCCTACATTTTTTTTAAATGTTACTTACCATAAAGGTTTGTATAGGCAAAAAATGCTACCACCAAAGGTGCAAACTTTTGGTGTTCGAACCTTTGGTGGTAGCATTTTTCAGACTTTTTTCCCATGCAAACCTTTATAGTCGTTAAAAATGTACAAAACCCAACAAACCAGCTAAACAAGGGTATTTATTCAATGTACTTCCTTATGCCAAAGAAAGACCTAACAATGCGCCCAGCCCTAGACCTGTGCCAAGCGAACACGTATGTCGAGCATAAACAATTCTGCATGTCGAACGCTTCAGGAGGCAATTCCTCTCTTAAAACAGGGGAATTACATGGCAACATTGGATATGAAAGACGCATACTTTTATATTTCAATGTTCCCAGCACATGGAAAGCATCTTCGCTTATAAATAGCAGACAAACACTACCATTCAAGGTGCTCCCTTTCAGCATAGCCTCAGCACCAAAGGTATTCACGTAAGTACTAGCAGTGGTAGCGGACCTATGCAGAGAGTGCATCCCAGTGTACCCCTATATGGCCGACTGTTTGATAACAGGGGAGTCCCCTCAAATTTGCAAAGACAACACCCAAACAACAATCAACCTTCTGTTCCAATCGGGAGTCTCCATCAACGCGAAAAGGAGGGGCTAGTCTTCCCCTCAAACGAGTTCAAAACATGCTGTTGCAAATACCTCACTATCTAGCCGGTCGCCAAATAACCCGAACGCAAGGCAGTGCGCCTGCTTAGATTGATGGACTCCTGCATTTACCTAGTGCTGCGCGAATGCCTGCGCATGCTCCCAATGCAGGAGTGGTTAGCAAAACAATGGTCTCAGGCCAGCGGTCAGTGGGACCATCAAGTCGTTGTTTCGCTAACCCTAGTACAGTCTTTTTGCTGGTGGTCCAAGGACAATTTGTTAAAAAGAAAACCCTTTCACAATCCACCAGTTAAAGCGATACAAACTACAGACTCCTCACTCTCTGGATGGGGAGCCCATTAACTTCAAAACACAGCTCATGGCCAGTGGACACACACCACAGCCCAAAAACACATCAACCTTCTAGAACTTCTGGCCGTTCCCAAGGCTCTGCAAGCTTTTCAGCAGCATCTATTAGGTCAGACAGTGCAAGTCCTCACAGACAGCACCACTGCCCTGTTTGACCTAAACAAGGAGGGAGGCACGCACTCTCCAAGTCTGTCTGGGTTATCCCATAAAATGTGGAAGTGGACACTCCAGAGGAATATGTTCATAGTCTCTAAACACGTTCCAGGGGAACTCAATGCTCTAGCAGACACTCTGAGCCGAAATCCTCTACCCGAGGAACACGAGTGGCAAATCAACTGATATTCTAGATGATAAAATCTTCTCCCTGTGTGGTTATACTTTTTTAGACCTATTTGCCACAAGCCGAAACGCACAATGCCCTGACTTTGCATCCAGGTTTCCCCAACCAGAGTCTAAGGGGAACACCGTAGATGAGCCGGTCAGCGAAATTTGCTTATGCTTTTACCCAGCCACCAATCCTCAGAAAGATAGTTAACAGGCTGCACCAGGAACAAGCCACACTAATTCTGATTGCTCCAATGTGGGCAAGACAACCATGGTTTCCACACCTGCTCAAACCAATCAAACCCCCGTGCCCCAGCACAAGGGGACAGCACTCCATCCACATCCTCAGTCTATGAACTTGGCAGCCTGGCTCCTGAAGACACAGGGTTTGGGCACTTAAACCTGCCTCAAAGATGTATGGCTATACTAAAGGAGGCACGGAAACCCAACACCAGACACTTTTACTTCAACAAGTGGAAAAGGTTTGTGGTATGGTGCCGATCACAATTCTTAAATCCAATTGAATGTTAAACATCCAACATTCTACACTACATGCTTTATTACTAGACTCTGGCCTAGTATCTCACTCCAAGGTACACCTTGCGGCCCTGTCCACATACAAAGTGTTGTGGTGGAAAGTTCCTGTTATCAAAGCTTTCGTGGAGGGAGTGAAGAGACTACCCTTCCATTTCTAACCCCCACCAGGTTGGGACCTTAATGTTTTGCTCTCAAAGCTCATGGGTCCCCCCCTTTGAGCATATGCATAAAGCCAGCCTAAAACACTTGACCTACAAAACCGCCTTTCTGGTAGCCATCACCTTGATAAGACTGGTTAGTGAGCTACAGGCATTATCTGTACAAGACCCTTTCGTTGTAATCCACAAGGACTGGTCCTTGGAACACATCCTAGGTTTTCACCAAAATTCATATCCAAGATCCCTGTCAATGAATCCATTGAACTACCTTCTTTTTTCCAAAATCCATCTAACTCGCTGAAAGAAGCCTCCATACATTCGATGTAAGGAGGGCAGTCTTGTACTATGTAAACAAAGCAAGACCTCTAAGGAAAACGGCACCTGGTAGGAAAGGTGATAACATTTTTTAAAAAAACACTGGTCAAGTGCATACAGCTTTGCTATTCACTATCAAAGAAACCCCTACCTTTCACACCAAGAGCTCACTCTACTAGAGGTACAGGAGCTATTTTAGCATTTATTGCAAACCTCTCCTTAGAAGCTACTTGCAAAGCAGCTACTTGGAGTTCCATACATACTTTAACTCAGCACTACTGCATTGACACACATTCTAAAGCCGAATCACAGGTGGGACAAGCAGTGCTAAAACATCTATTTGCTGCTGTACCTTCTCGCAACCCACCTCCTTCTCCAGATACTGCTTGCTTATCTATGCATAGCATGTGATCTAAGCAGATCCAAAAGCCTCAGAAGGCATACATTACTCAACGTAATCGTATTGCTGATCCTTGTATCTGCTTAGATTCTCATGTGCCTGCCCTTGCTCCCCTCCTGGAGTCGAAGGTGCATAGATGTTCTTGCTCTCTCGCTGTTTTTCTGCTTTATTTCATCAGTACCCCCGCTACACTTCATGCAACCTCATTTCGGAAACAAAACAATCTGAGGGTCCTCGATGCGTGAAGGGCAATTGGTACAGTGGACCTCAGACCATAGATAGTATTACTGACCTGCCCTGTCGACATCCCTTTTTGAGTTTAGAAAACAAATCGTGTAATACTCAGCGATAACCACTAGATGTCGGCCTATACATAGCATGTGAATCTAAACAGATAAAAGCATCATAAATAAGATTACACTTATTAATGTATGATAGATATTATGAGCAAAGTCACACATTCCACAACGCCACCTAGTAGCCATCGCTGTATGTTCACCTCCAGTTCTGAGCCACAACAGCAGGGCATTGTGGCTATGCAAATTAGCTTAAAAGCAAACCTTGTGTGACTTTGCTCAAATGGCATTTCCTATTTTCACATGTCAGGTGAAAGGGTGTTTTCCAAACCGACCATAACTTTCTTTGTGTTGTGAACATCTGGCCAAATGCTCCAACCACAAGGCTGCCAGGACTATACAGAACCTATGATCCCTAATAAGGGTCAAACCAGGTATGTAGTCCTGACCGCCTTGCCAATGTCTGTCTTGGGTTTATTAAGCAACGTATAAAGTAGCAGTGCACTCTTAGACAAAGAAAATATCCTGCAGAAAAAGGTTTGCATTTGAGCTAATTTGCAGAACCACAATGCCTTCCAGCGATGGCTACTAGGTGGTGTTGTGGAATGTGTGACTTGGCTCAAATGGACTTTTCTATTTTCACATTTCAGGTGAAAGTTCCCCCCCTGCCCCCTCCCTCCCCCCCAGACCTTTTTAATCCCTCCATAACTTGTGTGTGTGTGTATATATATATATCTCCAAGGTTGGCGATGCGAAAACACTGTTGATTTGAGCAGCATGTGACGGATCCTCGAGATGAAAAAATTAATCTGCAAGTTTAAAACATGTTTTAAACTTTGAGAAAATAGTAATTTCATTTAAAAAATCATCCTCGCATTGAAGTATATGCCTGCAGATACGAAGCAGTTGCCGTGTTTCGCTACTAGCCCGTGGCTTGATCACTGTGTCTCTCCCGTGTGCACTACAACCTTTAAGTAAATTGGTGAAAAGTGAAAAAGGAATCTGCACCCTGCCAAAACATTTGAGCCATGTTGCCTAGGGTTGTCGCATGGAGAGTGTGACACAATGGGAAACACAGAGGGGTAACCTTGAAATCATAGACAACTAATTGACAAATTGCAACTGTTTATCGGCAGCGTCGTACACCGTACTTATCACATTTATGTCAATTAGCCGATATGTTTTCCCCCTCGCCTGTAACTTTTTATTTCATTGTCATTAGAGTGCCTAGTATTGCTATAAATAAGGCATGTCATTTAAATACCTTACAAGTCAAATCCACATTTTATTCAGATTCACAATACCCTAACACCGGATTTATTTCAAATGCACTGTGCATTTAAAACTTCAGATTCCAACCCCCATATGCGTCTGATAATTTACACATTTCTGCAATGTTGGCGGTCCATAGATGACCATCATGGTCTGGTTGTATATTTTCGTGTACATCCGATTTTGTTTAAAGTGCATAGTGCATTAAAACCAAAAGATTCCAACTACGTATGCATTACATAATTTACGCATTTTATCAATGTTGGTAATCCATACATGTCCATAATGGTCTAATTGCATATGTTTTATAAACCTAATATTTAGTCCTGTCTCGGGCCATAATACATTACTAAAGAATGTCATAATTCCATTTTAAATTCGAGTCAGACCTTCAACTGCCATGGTGCAGATGTCTATTGCTTGATTTTTGAAGTGACTAGTGCCTCGTTCAGTTCGACCATACAGTGTTGCATGTAACCAATCATATGTCTATTAGACATTTTGAATGTTACTTACCACCCAACATAGTCTAGGAGTGCAATTTTATCTTTGAATGGTCAAGTGTCTAATGCACTGACCGACAAAGCTCCAAATGGCGGAGTATGAGCACTTGGATGTTAATCTATTGATGAACCATGCAAATTATAGATAGTAGAAATGTCTAATGCTTAACTTCAAAGTTACTAGTACCACTACCCGTTCGTCCTATGTAATGACACCAGTCAACAATCAGACTAGATACAATGTTTAGAACAGTCTGTTGAAAATAGATGTACACTCAATGTAATCCTAGAATGCAGTTTTATATCTGTTGATCATATGTCTAGTGCACTGACTAACAAATGGTCTGTAAATCATATTACATAAAGGACTATGGGCCTCATTACACAGACGGCGGTAAGGGTTTACCGGTAAGGGGGAATTACCGGCCCGCCAACCTTGGAATAGGGCGGTAATTCCCCTTTAATAGCACCTTCGTCCTCCGCCTACCGTGTAATGAGGTCCTATGTCCTTTTAACTGCATTGATTATAGTTTTCGAGGCATTAGGCAGGATGGCTGTTAAAGTGCAAGAAATAAAACGCCCACAAAAAAACCCATAATGAATGTGTGTTCCCCAATCAAGGAACATCGTATTTATAATTGGAAAATGTTCCACTTAACAGAATATGTGGTGTGATTCGAACATAAGAAAAATTAAACCAAATTGAAGATTAACAGTTCAAAATATAAAATCGAAAATAGCATAATTTGGATGTTGGCAAAAGAAACGGACGACTACAAATAGATTGGTCCTATTCCTCTATCTCATACATGAGATGGTCGTGTTTACATACCCTGCTTATTAATGGATGTATATGTGGAAAATAGGGGACCAATTATCCATTTAGAAAATACAGTAATTCGGAGGATTATTCCACTCCCAAAAACGTGTACAATTATTCATCTGGGATTTTTACTCTCATAATTTATGATGGATATTGTCTCTTCCTGTCGCAGTAAGCGTTCCTTATCTCCTCCTCTTGGTCCTACGTCGATTTTATGTATCCAAAGAAGGTCAATTCAGTTGGATCGCCTCTATGTAATTCAAAAAAATATTTGGCCATGAGATCGGCAACGTCATTATTCTTAATCGCTCTCACATGTTGCAAGATGTGGATTTTCAATTTGCATTTCATGCTTCCCAGGTACCATTTTTGACAAGGGCATGAAAGGACATAGACAACAAATTCGGATTCACATGTGATTCTCCCCTTGATGTTGATGGGGTGCCCCAATACTGGGTGGTTGTAAGTATTGCAATTGCGGCCATATCTGCAAATTTTGCAACGGGTACATTTGAAAAAACCTTCTCCACTATTGGTCAACCAATTTTTTCCTTCACTAAGCTGTTTACCAGTGTTCTTAATAGAACTGATTTTGCAAAAGGTGATATCTGGGTATTCCTTAAGTATTGCGACAAGGTCTTTGTCTGCTCTACTATTTGTTAAGAATTTGCCAAATAGATTTAGCATATTCTAAGAATTAGTCGTGTGACCTCTTCATCAGTCTCACTGATAATACTGGATGGCTGATTTGTTAGCAGAGCATGTCTAATGATCATGCTTTCATGAAGGCCTGTTCGATAATCTTTTTGGGATATTGCTGTTTTAGAAACCCCATGCAGTGATCTTGCTAGCTCTGTCGAAGTCTTCAATGTAAATTGGGGTTGTTTTACTGCAGAAGAAATAACCGCGAAGGAAATGACCGAATGAGAAACGTACGCAATGCTAAATTGTCCGTACATTTCCCATTCAGTCATTCGAGGTAAAAAAAAAAAAAATATCTAAAGAAACCATATAACCCCCACTCACCCGCCCACACCCCCAACCCCTACTTACCTTTCCTTCAGTCCCGCTGGTCCCTGCGACACCAGTTCCCTTTCACTTCCGACTGTATAGTATAGTGAACGGGGTTTTGCAGGGGACAGCCTTGCAATTGTGTATTTTTTTCTTTCTTTTTTTTTTGGGTCGGGTCAGCTGCGGAGACAGATGTTCCGACCCAAAAAAAATAAATTACCTACACCACCAAATAGATACTACAAAATGACCTACAAACATTTAGTCAGTTGGACATTTAGTAGTATCTATTTTCAGTTATTAGGTGGCGTAGGTCATTTGGATTTGGTCATTTTGACCGAATCCTTCAATGTTGGTGCAGTTTCTTCGTATTCTGATACATTCTCCATAGGGTATGCGCCATATGAGATTTATATATTTTTTCCCACATTGGTGTAGGAAAGACTACCTACTTTACACTGCAATCTCACTCCTCAGGGCAAGGATATGACATCCATCAATAACTGGACGCTTCAAATCGTGCTGGGGCATTTTAACGTTCCTTTGTTAACATCTACAACAGGACAATGCCAGAATGAATGTATGCGTTTCACCCCCACGGGCTTCCTCGGAATTACCAGAGCCTTGTGTGTTCTCACAAAACACGTCTGTGCATTACTCCCACCTTAGTCTGTACCTTCACACAAACCTCTGTGCCACCTAATAAAACCTGGTTGCCATCATGGAGTGGACTCTTCTATCAAGTTTACTCGAGTATGTATATGATAAACTTGTTATAGTGTGTATTCTCATTTCTTGTTCATCTGCCCATCATGTTAATACATTTAGCTGTTCCTCGTGGGTGTGGGTGTGGGTGTGTGTGTTTCTGATGTTTGTTAATCTGCTTAGAATCCCATACTGTGCATAGTCCGACATCCAGTGGTCACTGCGGAGCATTGCATTTTGTTTTTCGTAGTCGAAAAGGGGACTTCGACAAGGCGTGTCTGTAACACTATCCCTATAGTGAGTGGAGTGTACCCACAACCCCTCACGCGTCGAGGTCCCTCAGATTGTTTTTTTCCACCCAGTTATTGGTCGCCTTTATGCGGAGCTCCTCGAGAGACATTGCAAAATCATTTCCTCGACCCTTGGTCGTTTATTATTATTAATAACTATCACATAGATCCCTCCCTCGACGTAGCTGCCAAGGTGTTCTCCGCCGAGCAAGATCTTCGATGGAGGGCGAGCGGAGGCGATCCTTAGGCGCTGCCGAACACGTGGCCTTGCCTCGCCGGCCTAACACAGTAGGGAGAGTAGGGTTGTTGGTAATTTCTTTGTTTCACTCTGAGAATGCCTTTCTCTTTCCCCTCCCTCTGTTTCGAGGTCGTAATCACATTTCATGCCCTCAGCTATGGAGAGGACGCCCTTTAGGTTTTGCCCACGTTGCAAGGGCAAGTTTACCTGGAAGGACAAGCATAAATGGTGTAACCGTTGCTTGTCCCTCGATCACAAAGAGGACGGCTGTGCGGCCTGTAAGTTACTTAAACCCAAAACTTTAAAGGGCCGCAGGGTCAAAAGGTGGGCAGCCTATGCGATGTCTAGGTCTGACTCCTCGCCAGCTGCCGCCGCGGCCGAATGTGACGAGGCAAATGGGCTTTCTGTAAATAAGGGCGCTAACCCCAAATCCTTCTAAAGATGGCCAGAGACGGACGGCGGGTGACACGTCGAAAACCGCTCACAAGGCGGCCAAAGAAACGCAGAGGACGCCGGAGGGTAGGCTGGGACAGCTCCCACCGTCGACGGAAGACCCTAGCCAGCGAGAAGGTTTCTCAGAAGGCGAAGGGACACTATCTTCGACGCTATGGGACAGAACTAAGCAACTACAGGGAGAGGAAACTCCCTTTTCACTCCCAGACCGATCTGGCCTACCTTACTGGACGTAGAGAGGTTCCAGTCATGTATGGACAAGCTAGACAGGTTCATGCCCATCCCAGAAAATAGGACACCCAAGAGGCCGAGGGAGGTACTCCAGGAGGGGCCAAGGGCTAAATACCCAAAGCTCTTTAACCCCCTACAGGAAGAAAAATACGAACCAGACTGACTACCCCTCTCTCGTGGTCCTGTAGAAACACAGGTATAGGTACAGTGTGGCTGCTTATTTGTTATGCAGACAGGGCACCTTATGAGAAGAAATTATTTGAACTGGATACAGTGTCACAAATTCATAGATCACTTTTAATGTAAATTCATAAAAACATCTTAAACACTTTTTAGGCTTCTACATACACCAATCATACCTTTCATTCCACTCGTACGTTTTAAAAACACGGGGTTCTACAATTTACATATTCTTCTGGCATATTCATTATTTACAATATGCGTGACATAGGAAAAAAACATTAGATTTTCCTTTGGAGTCGACATATGTTTTGGCCCTTGCTAAAGTACCATCGTCGGCGGCGGTGGTCAATAAAACAAATGTTGGGCCATCTTCAGGACAATCGTTTTTTTCTTAGAAGATTAATTTCGTTCCCCATTCACATGAAATGCCAAATCTAAAACAGAAATTGTACATACATTACAGTGTGACCCAGTTTTTCCCAATTTGATCGTTTAACAAGGTGATGGCTAGTTTTTTTCATTCTAGACTGATGCAATGCACCCACCTGTGATCGACATTGGTTGCTATGGACCATTGAGCTGTGACAACTGGATGTTTGATGTATTCTCCAGTGTCCGGAACCCTATTTAAAGGGAACACAGAACATCTAATCGATTATCTATTCATTCCTTTCGTGATGAAAAAAGTCCAGAAAAAGTATATATATATATATATATATATATATATCTCAAGAACTTGGAGGCCACCTCTGTGGAAGTAAATCTTCAGAAGCCTCTTTTCCTTTTAATGAAATACCTCGTGGCCAGCTACCGTAATTTGTAGCTTACTCCACCGATGTTGTCTGTAATGCTGCCTGTTGGAAATGGCAGAAAAAATTAATTTGCGCTATGCTAATGGTAGCGTTGCATGTTTTGCTTGTTTACAGAGCATCCTGTCTGAAGTGCCGTGTTGCTTTTAAATGGCTAAAATATCTTTATCATAATTCTGTTATTTGTATCAAGGAGACAGCAAAATACATGCAGAAAAATTCTACACCATTTGGGCTGTGTAACACCTCTCTTTGCGCTGCCTATTTAAAGCTAGCTCTCTGTTCTTTTATGTGCTAGCGCAAGGTAACAAAATGCTTACTTCCGATTCCTAATAGCGGTTGACTCATTGTCTAAAACAGTTGCTGTTCAAGATTAAATATTTCACAGGTTGTTGTATTTTTGCGACCTAGCAGGAGTCAACTTGCTTTTCAACTCATCCGCATATGAAACAGGCTTACCTCTTGTTTAGTCTTTAGCTCGTCCAAAGCTGTAAACAGCTCACCGGGCGTGTTATCTGCCCTTCGTGCTACTGTGTGTGAAGTGTTGAACCTTTTTAAAGGTCACCTGATTAGAGGCACATGACCCTGTTACCTGCGTGACGGCAGACCGAGCGTCTGTCTAATCTTAATCAGTTGCAGGAGGCTGTTAAAAACAGCTGCTTGTGTTTAGCTATTTGCCCGTGCGTTACAAAACGACTGCACAAAAGCCCATGTATTTGAAACGCAAAGGCGTTTTATACCGTACTTGGTCGTGTGTTATTCAAAACTATTCGGAACATTGAAATTGCTACCTATTAGTCATTGCATGATGCAATGCGGCTCCTAGCTGTTAATAGGGCGGTATAGGATGAGATTCATGTTTTGATATGATATGGCATTTGTAACACGCCTATACAAAAGTGTTTCAAGGCGCGACGAGGCAGGGAGGGGGGAACAAGGGGAGACAGACAACGATCCTACTAGGCCAGGTGTCATTCAGATCGCGCAAGTGCATGGGTAGGGGGAACGGGAAAAGTGCGAGGGGGGAAAGGGAGAGGGGAAAGTGCAGTGCAGGGTTAGTAACGAACAAGATAAATAATAAGGGCCAGCTGGTGGCAAGTGCAAGATAAGTGCAGACAAGTGCAGGGAAGGGGGGCTGTAGGGATACAGAGACAGTCCCGCAGTGCAGGGGTTGCCAGGAAGGCAGTGCAGGGGAGAGTGGCTGGGCCAAGGACCGAGATTGGTGAGTGGCCCAGTTGCTGATTCAGTACAGTTTCAGTGATTTAGCAGGGGAGAGGGGGCGAGAAAGCAGAAGCAAAGAGGAAGGTTTTGAGGTGCTTCAGGAACCGGCGATGGTTCTCCTCAAGTTTCAGGGAGGCAGGAAGGCTGTTCCAGAGGGAGGCCCCTGCTGCGGAGAGAGATCTCCCCCCAACTCGTTGCTTGGAGAAGCGGCTGACCCTGAGGGAGTTGGAGGCGGATGAGCAAAGTGCTCGAGAAGGAAGATATTTAGGAAGGGAGAGTTGAAGGTATTTTGGCCCTAGGCCCCAGAAGGCCTTGTGGACAATGCAGAGGGTTTTGAACTTAATCCTCGCAGCCACAGGGAGCCAGTGTAGCGATTTCAGTCCTGGAGAGATACGGTCCCTGGGCTTGAGGCCAAGGACAAGTCTTGCAGTCCTGTTCTGGATGAGTTGCAGAGGGCGGAGAGTAGAGGCAGGAAGATTTAGATAGAGGCTGTCACAGTAGTCCAGCTTCGAGAGAACCAGGGCTCTGGAGACAGTGAGCTTCTGGGGGAAGGAGAGGAAAGGAAGGATACCTCTGAGGAGGTGCAGCTGGTAGTGTGACTTCTTAGAAACGTCAGAAATGTGAGGAGAGAAGGAGAGTGTGGATTCGAAGATGACCCCGAGGTTTTTTGCCTTGCAGGTAGGAGCAGGAAGAGGGCGAAGAGAGGCCGGCCAGAGAGCTGCAGGGAAGGAGGGAGTGGGTGTGCCGATGAGTAGAATCTCGGTCTTACTGGCATTAAGGCAGAGATTGTTGGTGGCACACCATTTCTGGATAGCAGAAAGACAAGTCAGAGATGAGGGAAGGAGAAGAGGAGGACGAGGGTAGCCTGAAAATGAGCTGGGTATCATCCGCATGAAAGTTGGGGCAGAGAGCAGCGATGCGGTGGGCGAGAAGTGCCAGATACTGGTTGAACAGCCAGGGAGAGAGGTTAGAGAGAAGTAGAGACTGCAGCAGGGTTGGCCCGCTCCTTGCAGATTTTAAAGAGTTCAGCCGAATTGTTAGATGCCGCAGTGATGCAGGCTTGGATAAGGGCTCTCTTCTTGGTGAGAACGGAGAGCCGGTATTGCCTTTGGAGCAGGTGACAGGCCAGTTTGTCAGAGGATGAACATGAAGCACGCCATTTCCTCTCTGCCACTCTGCACATGCGTTTAAGGGTGACGAGATCCGAGTCATACCAGGAGTTACATTTGGCTTTGGGCTTCAGACGGATTCTCATGACAGGGGCAAGGATATCAAGAGTATCAGATATAGCAGAGTAGAGAGTGGAGAGGGCTGTGTCAGGGTGGGAGTCAGCCGAGGGGGGGGAAGAGTGGGCGAGAAGGTAGCAGCGAAAGCCTCAACTGACGCACGCTTCATGGGTCGGATGACCGAGAAGGAAGATGGCAGTGATGAGGGTGGCTTTGCCTCTGGGGTAGGGAGGGTAAGGTGGGAGGAGAGGAGAAAGTGATCACTCCAGGAGAGAGGAGTGGCGAGAGGGACAGAGAGGGGAAGACAGAAGAGATCAGGGCATCAAGAGTGTGCCCAGCAGAATGGGTCGGCCCAGACGGGAGAATAGAGAGAGAGAGAGTCGCAGAGGTCGCGAAAGAGTCCAGAGGGGGGACAGGAGGCATCCAGGTGGATGTTGAAGTCTCCAAGAAAGAGGAGTTGAGTGGTTGAGGACAGGAGTGAGGAGGACAGGTCAGCCCACTCGGAGAGGAAGGAGGAAATTTGACCAGGTGGCCGATAGATAGTAGCCACGGTAAGGGAGTGGCTAGGAGAGAGAGAGAGAGAGAGAGAGAGAGAGTCGGCAGACAAGACATTCAAAAGAGGAGTAGGTCTGCGTGGGAATTGCAGTGGCAGGAATCCACTCAGGGAAGATAAGGGCCACACCCCCCAGCACGGTTGGCCCTGGGCACGGAGAGGATCTTGTAGCCGTCAGGTAGGAATGTGTCAAAGCTGGTGACAGAGCTGGCGGTGAACCATGTCTCAGTGAGACAGAGTACGTCAAGGTCCAGTTCCTCAAGAAGGCGGCAGATATCAGAGTAATGTTTGACGCCAGAGCGAGAGTTAAGAGTGGCAATGTGGAGAAGGTTGCCATCTTTGAAGGACTTCCGGGGAGGGGTACAGATCAGAGGTACGCCCTGCGGAGGAGAAGGAGCACGGGAGGGGTCAGGGAGGGAGGGTAGAGGCAAGGTAGCCAAGGACGGAGGAATGGGGACAGCAGGAGAGGAAAGGAAGTTGATGAGGCGCGGGAAGCGTCTATCAAAGAGGTGAAGTTTGGCCTGAGGGCCTTGGACCAAGACGGTCCCATTAGTGTAGACATTAATGATGGCCTTAGAGGAGTGGAAGGAGGCCAAGAGGACATCCCAATGGGTGCCACCATTAATGGGAGAAGGGGAGAAGGGGAGAAGAGGAGAAAGGAGAGAGCACAGAGACCATATGAAGGGTCCATAGGTCAGGTGAAGGCACGAAAAAGAGGATGTCAGTGAGAGTTTCCTTAGAGGAGGCACTGGTGTAGGTGTCAGCGATAGGGAGGCCTGGGTTGGAGACCAGGATGTCCTTTTTAAACTTTTTCCTACCAGATTTAGTGAGAAGAGCAGGATAGTCAATGGAGAAACAGTTAGAAAAGATAGGTGAGATAGAGAGCACCATGGGATAGGAGGGAGTGGCGGGGGGTAGGACAAGCACGAGCGGACAGGAAGAGAGCAGCAAGCCCTAGTTTACCACAAATTCAGAATACAGTGAACACAGTAATGCATATCAGGTACCCAGTGGAGAGGCCACCTAAGTTTGAGAATCATGCGAGGGGAGAAAAACCCTAGTATACCACAAATTCAGAAAAAAACAGTGAACACAGTAATGCATATCAGGTACCCAGTGGAGAGGCCACCTAAGTTTGAGAATCCTGCGAGGGGAGAAAAACCCTAGTATACCACAATTTGCAAGGTATAGTGAAGTCATGGCACCATGCGAAGGAGGTGACGTCTAAGTGCGGTGGGCCGAGGGAGCAGGTGGAGCTAACAAGGTGGACCGGCGCCAAGCGTCCCCTGCGGACACCTGCAGACACACAGGGAGCTGCAACCGTAGGCGCCGCCCTTTGCCTAAGGGACCCTTAGCCGAAGGGGGCTGCCGGGCAAGGGGCTGCCCAGGAGGGGGTGGTTATAGGCAGAGGGAGGAGAGGAAGAGGAGAGGGGTGAGGGCGGTCAGGGAGGCGGGAAGGGAGAGGAGGACCAGGAAGTGGGAGGGGGGAGCAGGCACAACACGCGCTCAGAGCGCGAGGAGCAAATTTACAAAATTAAACACAAATGCACTCACGGAGGCCCGCAGGGCCAGGCAGGGCTTCCCTTGGCCTGCAGTTCCCTCAGGGCTGCCGGCGACTGCTCTCCCACGCTCCGCTGAACAAAGAAGCGAGCGGGGGAGCAGCCGTTGAGCAGGCCAGAAGGGGACCAGCCAGTCAACTAATCAGAGGGGGGGGCGGGCAGGGAGGCGGGAAGGGAGAGTAGGACCAGGAAGTGGAAGGGGGGGCGCAGGCACAACATGCGCTCAGAGCGCGAAGAGCAAATTTACAAAATATTTTGTTAGAAATATCTTTCATATGATTGATACATCAGTATGTCTGTGAAACAAAAACTCATTTTGTTGCCTTTTAAAAAGGACACTGAAAGTGCTACCTGTTAGTCATTACGTTATACAATAAGGCTCCTAGCTATTAATAGGGCCAAGTGGGATGAGATTCATGTTATTTTTAGAGAAACACATTTTTACAGTTTGTGTGTGAAAAAACCCCTTTTGTTCATATTTTTCTTTCTAGAACCTCCCTTCCTACAGACCTGACCCCCCGAGAACAAAAAATTAGGGAGTACCCACCCATATAGCCCCTCCCCCTACAGGAAGATATGAACTCTTACGACCTCACTGAAGAGGACTCTCACTTCCAGGAAGAAGATGAGTTTGTGAATAATGAAGACCAACAAGAGGAAGAAAGTTTTCATGATGACACTAACATAGGTGAGGAGGGCTACGAGGAGGACCCAGGTGAAGGTGGCTCACAGCCCTGGCAGTCGCCATCAGGGTCTACAGACCCCGCCATTATAGACATTTCTTCTCTTCAGACCACACCGTTCAGGAACCCATCTCCAGTAGACGATCAGCCCACCCTCAATGTGCTACTAAGGAAGGCAGCAGCACATTTTGAAGTTGAAACTCGGGAGGTCACCCCAGATACTGATTTCGTTGAAAGGATTATTAAAGAAAAACCTCCCACTAGTCAAACTTCCTATCCTCGCCTCGGTTAAGATACGACTCACCCCATCGCTGTCCACCCACGTGCTGGTAAGAGGGGTCAATCCAAGAATCGAGAAATTGTTCTCACCCTCTCAGTCAGACCCATTATATATCAGGGGTCACTCAGTCCCGGACTCCTTAGTAGTGACTAACACAAGGAAGAGGGCTGGGGTTCCACTGTCAACCAGCGAGACACCCCCAGATAAAGAAGGGAAAAAGCTTTATGCCTTGGGCAAAAGAATTTCCGCCTCAGCAGCGTTTTCTATTAGGATTGCCAATAATACATTGTTGGCAAGCTGTGCTGATGCTCAATGTGGAAAGCTTAAGCAGGACATCGAAGAAGCCCCTGAACCTCCAAGAACTCGCTTATTGGCTACAGTTACAGAAGGAGCTCTGGTCAACCAGAGCATCATTAAGAACACTCTTGATGCGGCAGAAACTGCTGGCCGTTCTTTGGTGCAGGGAATTCTGCTGAAGTGTCCCGTCTGGCTTTGCAATTCCGGTTTCAAGGCAGAAACGCAAGCGTCACTCATTAATAAGCCAATAGAAGAGTCGAATCTCTTTGGAAGGGCAGTGGACGATGCACTGGAAAATGCGAAGAAAGAATTCGACACCATAAAGACCTTAGACCCAATCTCAAAGCCTCCAAACAGGCGGGGGTTTGGGAACAAGTGCTTTTTTCGTGGCCAACGCCAACAGCAGCAGCAACAGCATTACACTGCGGGCAACTGGCCCTCTAATCAGGGTACCAGTAACCAGTATAACCAAAGAGGACAACGCTGTGGCAAGGGCAGAGGCCGGGGCTCCAGCCCCAGAGGCAACCGGGCAAATAACACCAAATAACCCGAAGGTTCGGGTCCCCTCCCATGCGTCTCCGGTTGGGGGCCGGATAACATCGTTCCTATCTGCATTGGAGGGAATAACATCAGACCGGTGGGTATTGTCAACCGCAGCCCACGGGTACTGTATAGAGTTCAATCTGTCCCCCACCTACAGACCTCCAAGAGGACGACTCCTGTCACCAGACCACCTCGTCATCCTCCTGCAAGAAGTAGAACAGCTGCTACAGAAAGGAGCAATAGAGGTCGTGCCCCTATTTCAGGTAATGGTAGGCATTTATTCAGTGTACTTCCTTGTACCCAAAAAGGACCTAACCATGCGCCCTGTACTAGATCTGCGCCCAGCGAACAAATTTGTAAAACCAAAACAATTTTGTATGGTAACATTACAGGAGGTAATTCCCCTGCTATCTCGGGGACTACATGACAACACTAGACATGAAAGATGCATACTTTCATATTTTGATGTTGCCCGCGCACAGAAAATACCTCAGGTTCATGATAGAGGGCAAACACTACCAGTTCAGAGTGCTACCCTTCGGCATAGAGTCTGCACCAAGGGTATTCACGAAGGTACTGGCAGTGGCAGCGGCCCACCTGCGCAGGTTGTCCATACCGGTATACCCTTACCTCGATGATTGTCTCATAACAGGGGAGTCCTACGAGACATGCTTCTCAAACACCCAGAAGACAGTAGACCTTTTGTTCCAACTGGGCTTCTCCATCAACGAGAAGAAGTCCAGTTTCGACCCCAGCCAAATCAAACAATTCCTAGGGGCTCTAATTCGAACAAAGGACGGCCGCATCTTCCCCTCCAACGAGAGGGTCCAAAATATGCTGTTTCAGATCCCTCAATATGTGGCCGGTCGAGAGGTGATGGTACGCAAAGCAATGCGCTTGCTAGGAATGATGGCGTCATGTATTTATTTGATACCTCACGCGCGCCTGCGCCCAATGCAAGAGTGGCTCAACAGCCAGTGGTGTCAGGCCAGTGGACAATGGAACGATCTAGTGGTGGTCTCGCAGGCCTCGGTTCTCTCGCTACGGTGGTGGTTGAAGGAAAACCTGGTAATAGGGAAACCATTTGCCACCCCCGCAGTGGAAGCCACTCTAACCACAGACGCATTCCTCACAGGATGGGGGGCCCACCTATCCCATCCGACTGCTCACGGAGTTTGGACTCCGAGCGTAGCTTCCAAGCACATAAACTTACTAGAGCTACTTGCGGTGTTCAAGGCACTAAAAGCCTTCCAGACACACCTACAAGGGAAAACTGTGATGGTCCTCACAGACGGCACCACAGCCATGTACTACCTCAACAAGCAAGGGGGCACTCACTCTCCAGGACTGTCCAACCTGTCCCAGAACATCTGGAAGTGGGCTCTCAGACACAACATGTTCCTATTATCACAACATGTACCAGGGGAACTCAATCTGCTAGCAGACGAGCTCAGCAGAGACTTCCCTCTGCCCTCAGAGTACGAATGGCGGTTACACGAAGACATCGTCTTCGACGTCTTCACACAATGGGGCTTCCCAGAAATAGACCTGTTCGCAACTCTGGAGAACTCGCAATACCTAGATTACGCCTCCAGATACCCACAGAACCGCTCCAAGGGGAACGGTCTCTGGATACCATGGCCAGGGAAATTTGTTTACGCTTTTCCCCTGACTACTCTGCTGAACAGGATAGTGCACAAGATGCACCAGGAACCAGTCACTATGATACTGATAGCCCCCATGTGGACCCGCCAACCATGGTTTGCGCACCTGATGGAGATGTCCCTGTCCCCACCAGTGAAACTGCCCTGCCCGTACAACATGCTGTCACAGGACAAGGGCAAGACACTACACGCATGCCCACAGAACATGAACTTAGCACCCTGGTTCCTGAGGTCATAGAATTTGGCCATTTACAACTCCCACAGAGATGCATGGACATTCTCAGAGAAGCAAGAAAACCCAACACTCGCCACTGCTATTCTAGCAAGTGGAAGAGATTTGTCATCTGGTGTAGAGGTAAGAGCATCAACCCAGTCCACTGCTCTCCCACACAAATTGTCCTTTACCTGACCCATTTACTGGACTCAAGTCTAGTGTTCAATTCTATTAAAGTCCATCTAGCGGCACTTTCTGCATACACCACCTCTCAACTTAAGGTGTCATGGTGGAAAGTCCCAGTTATCAAAGCCTTCATGGATGGGGTAAAGAGAATACACCCTCTGATAGCAAACCCAGCTCCCGGCTTGGACCTTAATGTGGGACTTACCAGGCTCATGGGCTCACCCTTTGAACCCATGCACAAGGCAACTCTTAAGGACCTCACTCTTAATACTGCTTTCCTAATAGCTATCACCTCCATTAGGGCGTGGCCTGGAGCTCATGGCGAGTGGAAGCTGAGTCGCTGTGCTCTGGCCGAGGCGCCGTATCCTGATCCTTTTGCCTGCCTAAAATTGCACCTGAGACAGAAAGAACCGGTTTCGAGGGAAGGGGAACCGACCCTGGACACGTTTCTGTGGTCTTCCCCTGGACTCGGACCTCCAAACCCACGGATTCTTCCCGATAAAGGTCCCCCCCCCCCCTGGCGGGACCCAAGATGGCGGCCATCTTTCGAAGCTGATGTCGCAGGAGAACGCCAGCTGCCTTGGCAACGAAACCGACTTATAAACTGCTGCTGCGACTGAATCGGGGGAGAAGAGCCTCCACCTCCACCCGGGTCCGAACCTCTGCTGCGGGGAGCCAACCGGGAGCTCCCGACCGGGGAGACCGGGCCCGTGCCCTGGACTACGGCACAGAGAGAGGCTGCGCCGACCCCCCGGTGCGGGGAGCCCTGCCATCGACAGCAGAAGAAGGTGGAGGTGAGGAGAGCGCTGGGCGAGGGCATAAACCAATTGAACATGTGCCATTGTATATTCCTCCGAGAACTGGATCACTGACTCTGCGCAAACCGGACCACCCTGCTTCCGGAACCATACGCTCCCCAATCTCGCCGCCGTCATTCACCTCCACACGACCGAGTGGCGCCTCTCACCATGGCGGCCAGGAACAAGACGAAGGCAAGCACCATGGACACGTATGTGTCCGCTAAAGTAAAAACTCCTCCGCAGCCATGCGCTTCCACTCCCGAACATCCCCGAGCAAAACCGGCAGACTCTCCTGAAAATCAAGCTCAAGTGCTGGAGGCACATTCATAGATTCCAGAATCGGGGAGTTCAAATCCGAGCTACAACTCATGCGCCAGGATGCCCGCAACCTCACAGAAAGAGTAACCTCCGCCGAATCAACCATAAAGGAGACGTCGGGAGATACAACGGAGCTGAAAGCTAAGGTGCTGGACTTCGATCGGAAGGTGCTCACACTCGAGGTCAGGGCTGAGGAGGCCGAGGGCCGAGCCAGACGCGCCAACATCAGAATACTGGGGGTACCGGAGGGAAGTGAGGGCCTGAACCCGTCGAACCCGACGGCCTATATAGAATCCCTGATACAACAGGAGGTGGGCGCCGGAAAGCTGATGCAAGGATTTTCGATTGAAAGGGCACACAGATCACTACAGAAGAGACCCCCGCCGGGCTCACACCCTCGCCCTATAATTGCTAAAGTTCTCAACTTCCAGGATAGAGAGATCATCCTCCGGCACTCCAGAGAGGAGGGCCCCATTGAACGCGGGAGCTCGAAGATCACGATCTACCCCGATTACACCCCGAAAGTCCAACGGGAGAGGAACTCATTTGTGCCGATTAAAGCCCGACTCAGGCAACTGAACCTGAAGTATATGTTGCTATACCCCTCCAGACTGAAAGTGATCCACAAGGGCAGGGCGATCTTCTTGGAATCCCCGGCAGCCGCAAACATGTGGCTAGAAGACAACTATCTAGCTGCAGATAAAGACCCTCCACCCACTGAAAATTGAAGAACCCCCGCGCCTGAGACATCGAAGATGCCGTGGCTCATAAACCCAACTCGGACGTAAGGCAAATGACCTAAGAGAAGGTAAAATCACCCAACAGTTAGCAATGATGATGCGGCCCTCGCTCGGCCCACGCCAGGCACAGGGCCCCACCCTCCACGAACAGTACAGGACAGGCCAGTTGCTTGACTGACCTCCCTCGTGCCCGACACCCGGATGGGTCCTGACGGTACGAGAGCGCCTGAGCACCAGCAAGACCTTGTCGTTGCTAGGCGCACCAGTTACAGTTTTGTTAATTGTTTTTGTTCACACCACAGTCCTCAGAATATCAGCGGAGCGGAAACATGGGACCGGAGGCCCTTGGGGGCGGCGGAAGAGAAAACACCAGAACCCAGAGGGAAAGCCGCACCACCTGGAGACAAGGGCGACAGGGAAGATGAAACCAAGACACAAGCCCAATGGCACTCCAACTTAAGGTGATGACGTGGAATGTGAGGGGCATGGGCACGTACCTGAGCAGGAACCGGATCCACTCCTACCTGCATAGGAAAAAGGTGTCAATAGCGATGCTTCAGGAAACCCACCTCACGGAAGAAACCACGGCCAAATTATCCGATAGATGGGGAGGTATAGGGAAGGGGGCACCATACTCCAAATTCGCCAGAGGAGTGTTTACGTGGGTGAGCCCGACTGTGCCCTTCCACCTACTGGGCTATGAAGCCGATAAAGAGGACAGATACCTAATATTATGGCGTACCATTGAATCCACACCAATCTGCCTGGTGAACTCATACTTTCCGCAACACGGAATACCCTCACACCTCGCAACGCTCAGTGCCAAAATGATTCCTCGGAGAGTGAGTGCTTTCATATGGGGTGGCGACTTCAACTCCATCAGGAACGGTGCTGTGGACAGATCAGACCCCCCTGTCTCTCAAATAGCCCTGCATCCAACGCGCTAAACACTGCAATAGAACAGCTCGACCTGGTGGACATCTGGAGGGAACAACACCGCACTGAGAGGTGCTACTCCTATTATTCTGCCCCGCACAAGGTCCACACGAGAATAGACTATCTGTTCATAGATCGCGAGCTGGCTCAACAAGTGGACGACACAATCTACCTAGGCAGAACCATATCCGATCACTCACCGCTGATCATGCACTGGAACTGGAGGAACTGGAGAACAAGATCACCCACCTGGAATCCGAAATCCGTATCATGCCGGATGCCGAAATAGGACTGAAGGGCACCCGGGAGGAGTGCCTTTTGGCCTGGAACAGACTGTCCAAATTTGACTACACGACCTACATAGCCAGAGCTCACAAAGAAGCGGATAAGCCTGGTAGAATGTTGGCCTGGCTATGTAAGCGCGAGTTCCCAAGACACCTCCCAACTGAAATAACCGATGAAAGGGGGATAACTCACCGGACGCAGCGAGACATTAACTCTGCTTTTGCGGCCTTCTACTCCAGATTGTACGCCCACGACACCCAAATACCAGTGGACGACATAAAGGCCACACTGGCAGAGATTGAGCTCCCAAGACTGACGGAGGCCCAAAGAGAGTTATTGGATGCGGAAATCACTACAGAGGACGTGACGGACGCGATTAAATCGCTGACCACCTGCAAAACCTTTACAAAGCGTACGAAGCGACCCTTGCTCCGACACTCCACAAGGTGTATATGGAGGCATACGAAAACGGAAACTTACCCAACTCCATGAAAGAGACAATTATCATCCCTATACTCAAACCCAACAAACCCGCCAACAACTGTGAATCATACCGCCCAATTGCCATGCTAAACTAAGACTGCAAGATCCTGACCACAATCCTGGCTAAGAGGCTGGCGAGGGTGATTGGAACCCTGATTCATGAGGACCAGAACGGTTTTGTGCCAGGACGCAACACCACCGCGAACCTGAGGAGGCTCCAACACATCATGGCAGAGACCTATGATCGGGACGAGGACCTAGCAGTACTCTCCTTGGATGCCATAAAAGCCTTCCATTCCATCTACTGGGAGTGGCTGATCGAAGTGCTAAAAGAATTCGGCTTTGGCGAGAGCTTTGTAAAATGGGTCGAGGTATTGTATAACACACCGACAGCGAGAGTGAAGACTGGTAAGACGTTGTCCGAAGCCTGGCCGATACAGCGGTGGCACGCGGCAAGGATGCCCGCTATCCCCAATGTTATACATACTGGGCTTGGAGCCAGCGGCTGCCTATTTCAAGACACAACACTTCGACGCGGGCATTGGACTGGGCAGTGATTACGCCATAATATCCATGTATGCGGACGACGTCCTCCTGTACCTGAATAACCCCCAGCTCAATGCACAAGTTGCGTTGGACATCCTCGACAACTATGCCCGATACTCTGGAATAACATTTAGTAAACTAAAGTCGTGTGCGTTCCCACTGGCCAGACTCAGGGGTCTGGAGAAGCCCGACCTCCCAGATGTTGGGATACAATGGCAACCAGAGCAGTTTAAATACCTGGGAATCGAGGTGTGTCATACCCCAGCGCTCACGCACGAACACAACACGAAGAAAGCAGTAAGAGCCCTCCGAAAATCTATGAACTTCTGGTCGAAGTTACCACTGGCAGTAATGGGTAGAGCGGCAATAGTCAAGATGATAGTTCTCCCCCGTTTCTTATACCACTTCACCAATGTATGCTTCTACATCAGACCTCCCTTCTTCAAAAAACTAGACTCTCTAATCAAGGACTTCATATGGGGGTCGTCCAGACACAAGATCTCCCTGCCCACACTCACGCTCCCATACAAAGAAGGTGGGATACAACTACCCGATCTGCAAAGGTACTACCTAGCCGCGCAGCTCAGCCACACAACGAAATGGCTCTCTGACGACCTGTCAGCAGAAGTAGGGCTCCTGCGACATCCGACTCCCAAGCTGTTCCCTAAAGAAATGCTTTGGAACCCGACGAAACAAACCTCCGGAGTCCCCATAATTGTTACCCTGGGCAGGCAGGTATGGGCCAGAATTGGCTTCCTTCGACAACTGAAACACCCTTACAACCCCAATACTCCCATCCTGGCGGATGTGTGCAAAACTAAGGCAGACTTAGCGACAGCTAGGAAATGGGAGAGAGCCGGAATCTATACGTGGGGAGATCTGTTTGAAGACGGCACGTTCAGAGAACTCGAATCGTTACAAGCCAATGAAGGCATCCCGAACACCCAGTTCCTGTGGTACCACCGCCTCAAGCGGACAGCAAAGGCACAGTGGCCTGTCTGGCCAGAAGAACCCCCACCAGACCCCCTCCTCCAGGAGATGTACGATTTAGCAGACGGTTGGAAACCGGTCTCCCGCTTGTACACCAAACTAAATGACAGACCCAACCCGAAAAGCGTGTCCCTGAGACAAAAATGGGAATCCGAATTAGGGACCACGCTAACTGACAGTGAATGGGAGCGGATACTACTATACCCCAAAGAGGTGTCGAGGAACATTAGATTTAAACAAGTTCAATTGAACGTGCTATACAGGACATACATGACCCCACTAAGAGTTGCTACCTTCAACAAACATGCACCGCCGAACTACCCCTGGTGCGGAAACGACAAAGCGGACATGATCCATATGTTTTGGACCTGCACCAAAACAGCAAATTTCTGGTCCATGGTGGAACGTACCTGCACCGAAGCGGGACTCACGAGATATGAGTGGAACCCAAAGGAATGCCTACTGGGAGCCCATCCCAGACTTAGCAAATACAAACACCTGGTCAAACTAATGGACCTAGCCTGCATCCTTGCAAAAAGGTCCATAGCAATGGCATGGAAATCTCCAAGGGGCCCAAGGCACGGACGTTGGCTTAAGGACCTGGAAAAGTGGACGCAGGCAGAGACCAGGGCCTGGCAGGATGGAATCCGTTCAAACGATGATGACTCCAACGACGCCCTAGACTCATGGAAGGCCCTGGTGCGCGACATCCAATTTGCCTCTGACCACAAACCCCCCTGAGCTTTCACCCCTACTAGAGACTTGCTTGTGACCTACCCCCAAGAATGGTACAACCTGATAACCAAGCCCCTGTGACCTTGGGTGTGCCGCACACCAGCCCCTCTCCCCCCGCCACAATTACGGATAATATATTGAACTACGAAGACTGTGGTAGTTAATTAGTTAATTTGACTTAGTTTATTTGTTGTGTTACCGTTTGATGGTTGCGTTGTATTTATATAAATGCCAATAAAATAAATCACCTCCATTAGGAGTGTAAGTGAACTACAGGCTCTTTCTATTCCAGACCCCCTGGTAACAGTTCACAAAGATAAGGTAGTTCTACGCACACACCCAAGGTTTGCACAGAAATTTCTACCAAATTTCTTTCAAAACCCTTCCAATTTGGGAGAAAAGAGCCTGCATACACTGTGCGCAGAGCTGTCATGTTTTATATGGAAAGAACTAGGCCACTGAGAAAGACTAATAAGTTCTTTGTCTCAGTGGCAGCAGGAAGAGAAGGAGATGCAGTCTCAAAGTCCACTATATCTAGATGGATTGTTCAATGCATCACTCTCTGTTACACTCTTGCTAAGAGAGAACTACCCTTCAAGCCAAGAGCACGCTCTACTGGAGGCACTGGGGCATCCATAGAATTCACTGCAAACGTTCCCCTTGAGTCCATTTGCAAAGCGGCAACCTGGAGTTCTGTACACACCTTTACAAAACACTACTGTCTAGATGCTCACTCTAGATCTGATTCCCAGGTGGGACAAGCAGTATTAAGACATCTTTTCTCTACTGTTCCTTCTCACAACCCACCTCCAACTCCGGGTACTGCTCGCTAGTCTATGCACAGCATGTGATTCTAAGCAGATTAACAAACATCAAAAGACAATGCATTACTTACCGTAAAAGCATTTCTGATGGTTGTATCTGCTTAGATTCACATGCGCCCACCCTTCCTCCCCGCTCGGATAGAAGGAACATAGACATCTTTCAACATCTCTCTCTCTTTTCTGTACTCACTCACGTATAGAAGGCTCCCTCAGGACAGAAAAAATACAAACATAGGGACCTCGACGCATGAGGGGTTGTGGGTACACTGCACGTCACTATAGGGATAGTGTTACAGACACGCCTTGTCGACGTCCCATTTTCGACTACGAAAAACAAAATGCAATACTCCAGTGACCACTGGATGTCGGACTATGCACAGCATGTGAATCTAAGCAGATACAGCCATCAGAAATGCTTTTACGGTAAGTAATGCATTGTCATATATAATATATATCACTCTACATAGGATGTCTGCTACATTTGGCTCTCCTAATGTGTTTTTGGTCTACAAATCCCATCTGCCCTAGCCTGGCTAGTCATGTCATTGGAGAGTGGTCATGGGAGTTGTAGTCTCAAACATCTGCAGAGCCACAGGTTGCAGACCTCTGCTCTACATAACGCAAAGGGTATCACAGAGGCCCTGAAAACAAATACATCTAATGATTTTCCCCATTTTTCCTAATGATAAATAAAAGAAAAGTGAGTGAGAAGCTGGAGTTTATTATAATTTCAGCCTTACAATTGGCGCATCCACAACGTATTAGTGTGCAGATTATAAACTAAAGGATAGACTTCACAATGGAGAAATCACACTGCATAATGCAATGGGTATCACAAAAGCACAAACAGCAAGGGCATCTAATTAATCTAATGAAAGGTAACAAGCAGTGTTAACTACTCAATGTGTTTGACAGATAATGAAACGGCTCTACCCTGTTACTTAACCTACAAAGTAAGACTTCAAAGCATTTCAAAAGCTAGGCAGAGAATCAAGAGCAAAAGATTACACAGAAAATCTAAAGTGTACTTTGTATAAAGGCGACACGCAATGTTCAAACGATGGAACAATTCGTTTTTTTAATCATCTCTCTGGATGCAGGGTTGTGACCTGCTTCTCAAAGAAAACTTATCTTTCCTACAAAAGCTAATGGACAGCATGATGAAGAGTCTTTGATGCTCTCAGTTGCATGATTTTATATAAAATGTCACCATGCAATCGTAGCAAAGGAATTGACTCAAATTTTATTTTTATTTTTCAGTCTGGAAAATGGCAAACCAAATAGGCACGTTTGTCCAATAGAATAAACAATCTTCTAACTTCTGAAGGACATTCAGCCAGCCCCTTGAAAGATGGCTGCAGGATCATCCTCCTCTGGTGCTGGCACAGCTGGCACCTCCTACTTCATGCCGCGACAGTCGATTCCCATCGTCGTAGCTGTTTGGGAATGGCAGGATGAGTTTGGTAACTGGAGACCTTACAGCGGGGGTGTATGCAACTACATCGAGCAATGCCTGCAGTTCCAGCAGCAGCCTAAAGGGGTGACGGGGAATGCCTCCACCTGCATATCCCTGGGTCAAGCTGATGCTCACCTTGCACCCTACAGCATTGACATCCCAAGCATGACGCAGTTTCGGCAGGGGACTGGTGAGAATTGTTCTACTCACTTTCATTATAACATTGGAATGTTTTCACTTATTTACATTTGTAAGGTTCCTTTACATCAAGTAAATTGTGTTTCAAAACGCCCACAGTGCAGCAGTGAGGGAACGTGGGAATGAAAAGCAAATGTAACAATGAAAGATAGAGGCAGACCTACTAGACCTTGTGAGCATTCAGCAAGTGCAGAGAGAGGGAGTGATGAGGGAGTGGGGGTTACGTGCTAGGCGTACCACAGAGGGAAGTGTTAGGGAGTAAGCAACTGTTAAGTGATTAGGTGAGGGAGGTCAACTTCCAATAAATAGTTAAGTGCAGGCCTGTGGTGGCATAGGCTAGTGGGTGCCAAGGCAAGTGCTGGCAGCAGGTGGAGGCTGGGGGAGATTGGATGTGGGAAGTCAGAACCCAGGAGGATACATAAGGGCCCTGGTCATCAATCTCAGCAACTGTAGGTTTTAGCAGAGGAGGGTGGAATGGAAGGAGGGGGGGTATTGAGGAGCTTCTGGAATGTGAGGAGATCTGGCTCAAGACAAAGAGGAAGGGGGGGGAGGCTGTTGTATAGGAGGGAGCCTGCTGAAGAAATACATCGGCCACCAGCTCGCTGTTTAGCAAAGCGCTTGACACAGAGTTGGAATGTAAAGCTCTGGAGGGAGAGTATTTAGTTAGAGCCAGTTTTAGATAGCGTGGTCCCCGGCCCCAGACAGCCTTATGGATGATGCAGAGGGATTTGAATTGGATCCATGCAGCAACAGGAGCCAGTGGAGAGTATTTAAGGCTGGAGAGAGGCAGTCCCTGGGCTTGAGGCCAAGGAAAAGTCTTGCAGCCCTATGCTGGATTAGCTGGAGGTGTTGTAGATAAGAGATCCAGAGCGCTAGAGACAATGAGCTTCTGGGGAAAAGTGAGGAAAGGAAGGATTCCTTTGAGGAAGTGGCGTTAAAAGTGGGCCTTCTTGGCAAGGTCCTGAATGTGAGGGAGGAGTTGAAGATGACTCCAAGGTTTGTGGCTTCAGATGAGCCATAGAAGGGGGAAGCACATAGAAGATGGCCAGAGTGGGGGGAAGAAAGAGGGATCAGGAGTCCCATTAGAAAGGATCTCATTCTTGCTGGCATTGAGGCAGAGATCAGTGTAGGACTTGACGGCCGATAGGCAATCGGGAATGATGGAGGAAGTAAGGAGAGGATCAGAGGGACGTTTGAAGACCCATTTGTGTGTCCTCTGCATAACACTGGAAGTTGGGGGAGAAGGTGGAAATCGGGGTGTGCAAGCAGGTGTTAAAGAGCCAGGGAGAAGGGTCGGAACCCTGGGGGACGCCGCAGGTGGAGGTATAGGTGGGGAGGAGAAAGAGCCCAGAATAACCTGGGATGGGTGGTCATTGATGAAGGTTGTCAGCCAGTCCAGTGCCCGCTCTGAGATACCTAGTGTATCTTAGAGCTGTTTTATGAGGATAGAGTGGTTGACCTTGTCAAATACTGAGGAGAAATCAAGTAGAATGAGAACAGCTGGAGAGTTTGAGTCAAGACATGCAAGCAGTTCCTCACAGGTGTTCAGGAGAGCAGATGCCATACCTCTGGATGCTCGGAATCCAGATTGATGGTCGTGAAGGCAACCAACAGGTTCAGTGTGCTGGGTCAGTTGGGAGGGAAGAACAGCTTCTTCAAGACTTTCCCAAGGAAGGGGGTGATCGAGATGGGGCATTAGTTGGCTGGACAAGACTGGTCTGCAGAAGTTGTTTTTCAGGAGGGGTCGCACAAGGGAGTGCTTGAGGGAGGAAGGTAAAGATCCAGTAGAAAAACAGTGGTTGCAGAAATCAGCAAGTTCAGGGGGAAAAAGAGCCAATATTGTCCTTAATGGTTCTGGAGGAACAGGGGGAGACCTGTTTGGAGGAGACCTTCATGGAGCGAACAACTCTGGTGACCTCATCAGGTGTGGAAGGAGAGAAGGAGGAGAAAAGGCAGAAGGGAATGGGAGGCCATAGGAGGCATGGAGGCGGCAGGGGAGGAGGAAAGAGAAGCGAGGTTGTGTGCTCAGTATTTTTGCAGTGAAGTGTGTGGTCAGTGTGTTGCAGAGGGCCTGGGAGGGAAGAGGTGAGGAGGAGACTACGGAAGGGTTGGCTAGTTCCTCGCAGATTTTAAAGAGTTCAGCCATATTGTTGGATGCACCAAAACGCAAGCCTGGATGTGGGCCCATTTCATGGAGTGTCTGTATTGCCTCTGGAGCAGGCGACAGGCCAGTTTGTCAGATGGTGAGCCTGAGGTCTGCCACTCCCCTTCCGCAGCTCTGCACCTGCGTTACAGGCTTCAAGTTCGGAGTCGTAACAGGTGTTACACTTGGAGACGTATTTCAGGCAGATCCGCATGACTGGGGCAAGAATGTCAAGAGTATAAGAGATGTTAAAATGGAGGTTGCTGAGAGTGGAGTCAGATGTACAGTCTGTAGTGGGGATAAAGGGGGATGAAGGTAGATGCAAAGACAGCAGCTGACACTCATTTCTTCGGACGTATGTTCATGAACGAGGTTGCCTGGACTGGGGGAGGTGCGGTCAGATAGCCGAGAGGACCCAGGAGAGAGGAGAGAATGGGGGAGAGCAAAAGATCAGTATGGATGAAGGCATGAAGAGTGTGTCCAGCCGAGTGGGTAGGACCAGAATGGAGAGTGGAGAGTGAGGGGCAGAGGTGACAGAAGAGACTGGATGCCGTAATTGAGGAGTCAAGGTGGATGTTGAAATCGCCCAGGAGGAGTTCAGAGATGTTTGAGGAGAGAGGAGGAGGAATCGCCCCATTCAGAGAGGAACAGGGTGTTGGAGCCAGGTGGCCTGTAGATGGTGGCACTGGTCAGGGAGGACGTGGGAGAGATGACCAGCTTGCTAATCAGGCTCCCAAAGGGGGAGTAAGGTTGTGTGGGTACGAGGGAAGAAGCGGCCCACTCGGGGAAAATCAGAGCAACCCTACCGCCAGCACAGTTAGGGTGAGGCTTGGAGATTATTTCATAGCCATCAGGGAGAAGGGAGTCAAAAGCAGTGACTGAGCTGGCATTGAACCACGTCTCTGTAAGGGCAAGGATATTGAGATCGAGGTCTTCAAAGAGGAAGCAGATGTCGGCAGAGTGTTTGATGGTGTGCAGTCAAAAAGTTGAAAACATATCAAAAGACATAATGTCGAAAAAGAAAAAGTTGAAAAAAAAAAGTCGAATGTTTTATTTTTTTTATTGTATGTTTATTTTGGGGTCCGGGAATAAAAAAAAAGGGTAAAAAAAAAATTCAAAAAGAGGGGGTTGAGGGGAACCCCCCATTTGGAGCAAACATCAATTTAATTTTTTTTTTTTTTCGACATGACTTTCGACATAATGTCATTCGATTTTATGACTATAAACCGTGGATGATGGCAGAGCGAGCATTAAGTATGGCTAGATACAAGAGGTCACTACCGTTTTGAAGGTTTTCCGAGGGATACAGGGGCGTGGTACACCAGTCGGAGGAGGGGGGAGACAGAGAGAGTGGAGATGGAGTAGCAGGTGTGGGAAGGAAGTTGTTGAGGGATGGCAAGCGCCGGTCAAAGAGAGGAGGTTGGGTTGAGGACCCTGAACCCAGATAGTGCCATTGTGATATACATTAATGGTACACCTGGATGATGCAAATCCCGCCAAGACTACTTCCCATCTGGTGCCACCATTAATGGGTGAAGATGTGAGATTAGAGACAAGATGAGGAGTTAGATCTGGAGAAGGGACACAGAAGCGGATATCAGTGACAATGTGGACATAGGTGTCTGCGATGGGTAAGCCAGGGTTATTGGTCAGGATGTCTTTTTGAAAGCTTTTTTCTTCCAGACTTCGTGAGAGAGGGAGGATAGGTGATAGTATAGCAATTAGAAATGTTGGCAAGCCATTGTAAACAATGTATTAGCAAAGGGCTTTAACCACTTTTAGCAAGCTTGATGTTTCTCTCACAAAATTCCTCCCTCCTCATTCCTCAGTGTTTCCCTAAAATACATGTCCATATTAGAATATTCTCAATTCTGTTTGGGAGACACTATTCCAGACTTGGTTTTGCCCTTACATTCTAGAATTGTCATACGCGGAGTTCCGGGCAGAGTTCCAGTCTGCTCCATCCCACACCACGAGAGGACGTGCGTGCTGCTTCCTCTGCTTTTCTGCTTTCTGGCTGGGGCTGGGCTTGGGAGAAAACAAGGCCAACCTCCATAAAAACCCTTCTTCCGCGCGGAGCGCGCGCGGAGTTCCGGGCAGAGTTCCAGTCCGCTCCATCCCACACCACGAGAGGACGTGCGTGCTGCTTCCTCTGCTTTTCTGCTTTCTGGCTGGGCTTGGGAGAAAACAAGCCCAACCTCCATAAAAACCCTTCTTCCGCGCGGAGCGCGCGCGGAGTTCCGGGCAGAGTTCCAGTCTGCTCCATCCCACACCACGAGAGGACGTGCGTGCTGCTTCCTCTGCTTTTCTGCTTTCTGGCTGGGGCTGGGCTTGGGAGGAAACAAGCCCAACCTCCATAAAAACCCTTCTTCCGCGCGGACCGCGCGCGGAGTTCCGGGCAGAGTTCCAGTCTGCTCCATCCCACACCACGAGAGGACGTGCGTGCTGCTTCCTCTGCTTTTCTGCTTTCTGGCTGGGGCTGGGCTTGGGAGAAAACAAGCCCAACCTCCATAAAAACCCTTCTTCCGCGCGGAGCGCGCGCGGAGTTCCGGGCAGAGTTCCAGTCTGCTCCAGTCCGCTCCGGGAGCTGGGGCTGTCGGGCGGACCCACCGACATAAGAGCGCTGCATGAGAACTGCCAGGACACAGAGGTAGGCGTTTAGTGCCCTCACCGCCCAGCGGTTACTCTCTCTTTGTCCTGCCCTGTCACCCACCTGCCACCTACCCCCCTACCGGGGCTCGCCTTTTGTCTGAACCTAATCTGATCTGAACTGAACTGAGCTGTGCTCAACAGAAACAGTATACCGTAGCGAGTGTGGAGCTTAAAAGCGTGCCCTGAGCCCCCTTGGTCTTGCTCAGTCGACCGATCTTGCTATCTGCTGTCACTGACACTTTATCCTCCTGATCCCCATCCCCATCCCACCCCATCCCGCCCTACCTGTTCCTTCCCTTCCCATTCGTCCCTCCCCGGTCCTGTGTCTGCCCCTCGTCCCGTTCTCCGTTCCTTTTTCCCCTTCTCCTTCCCCCCCTCCCCCCTGCCGTCCCTTTCCAGCATCCTTTATCTGAGATGGAGGAAGATCCAGATCAACGCTTATTAAGGAGCCACGTGAAAAGGACCCTACTTCCCTCGAGTCAGCCTCTAGTTTTCAACCACAAGGTTTCCTCAGTCTTAACTGATGGTCCTCTCCAAGACCAACGACAAGGCCCGTCAGCACCAACCGATGATGGCCGCCCCCCCACCGCTTCGGCGAGCGACCCAGGCTGTGCGGGAGCCGGAGGGCCTCCGCCAGGGGGTCTGAGGGTGGCCACATCGCTGACGGTGCACGACGCCCGCTGCTCGACATCTTCGGTTATCACCCTAAAGCCAGCGGCCACCTTTGAAGTGCCCAGTACCCGGGATGATACGGGCAGACGGGCACCAGCTCAGCCCGCTGCAGAAGCGGCGAACTCTACACTGCGGACCATTAATTCTCCTGACCTGGAGAATCCCTGCAACCGGCGGAAGAGCCCGTTCCTTCGGACCACCACGGCCCAGATCCACCTGGCTCAGGAAGCCCAACCGGGCTCACCTGGCACGGGTGACGCTACTCACTCACGGAACCTAACCACACCTATGGACGCCGAAGAGACTACCCTACACCTGTCACCCAGTACGTCTACGCCACCTCTGATGCCAGTGACCACACCGCCCCCTCTAGACCCAACGGGAGCTCCGGAAAACAGGGCCTACGATCCCACGCATTCCCACACCCATATTGACCCTTTACTTGCGATTCCCCTCCCCGAGGAGAGTCCGGATTTAGACTCCGACATCTCCCCTGACACACTGGATAACTCCAGCTCCAAACTCTCCACCAACCATCCTGCAAAAAGACTACCGCATAGGAATAAAAGTAAATTGATACTTAAGCCCACGGCGGTTGCAGCCACAACCTCCAAATCTCTTCCGACAAAGAAACAGCAACATCCAGCGCCCGGCTCTCATAAAGCTAGCAATCAGAATAAAAAGGTCTTTTCACAGCAAACACAAAGGAAAAAGGGCTACGCAAAACTTGCCCTCTCCACCCCGCGTTTGTCCAACGCTCTGATGAACTTTTTCAAGACACAAGGCAAAAGAAAACTATCCAATGACTCTGAACTATCAGACGCGGAAATCCTGGAAGTTTTTGACGAGACCCCTCCAGTGCCCAAATCCAGGAAAATCACAGCTTCCATCAAGCCTCAATTATCCTCAGTCGGGCCAACTCCGCCTCTGAGCACTCACCTTGGACCCTTACTGGAGGCACCAACTGATTCCC